>NC_056670.1:10082500-10802500 GCF_018350195.1 Panthera tigris
TTTACCAATGGTCAGAAGTTCAGAACTGCATTGTTTATGGAAACACAGATATTCCAAAGTCAAATATCTATTAAATATATCATACATTTGTTTGTATTATATAGTTTGATATATGTACATATGTATTTAATATAAACATTATACACATTTATATGTATATGTTTCTGTATATATTTATGTAAATACATTAATATGTTTATGATATTACATAATATGTTTATGAATATTTACATATTCAGTAATATCCCCTTACCTGTAGTGTGGCTTTCTGTGGTTTCAGTTACCTGCAGTCAATTGTAGTCTAGAAGGAGGTGATGTTCCTCCTCACCTATGGTCAGAAGGTCAGTCATAGACTAACACTACATCATTCACCTCACGTCATCTTATCATGTAGGCATTTTATCATCTCACATCATCACCAGATGAGGAAGGATGAGTACAAGACAATAAAACAGTTTGAGCAAGAGAGGGGTTTATATAACTTTTATCACAGTAGATTGTTACACTTGTCCTACTGTATTATTAGTTGTTACTAATAATCTCTTACTGTGCCTAATTCTAGGTATGTATGTGTGGGAAAAAAACATAGTATATGTTCGGCTTGGTACTATCTGAAGTTTCAGGCATCCACTGGGCGTCTTGGAACGTACCCCCATGGTCAAGGGGGGAGCACTGTCTAATTTTGAAGATATACAATGATGTTTTGTTGCCTTTTGTCACATTTTGCTTATTAAAAGAAATAGCACCTGGTTTCTGACAATAACACCACAGGATTTTTATAACCAAGGTAAAAGAGGAACAAAGGAATAGCCAAACTTTTCAGTCCAGAAATATTCCTGGGGAGTATTTGTCAGATAGAATGGCTAGAATGACTCTAAGATATTGTTCATGGAAGTTTCAGGAAAATGTCTCAATTTTTTAAGACTATTTGTTTGTCCTCGGGACACCTGGGTGGCTCAGTCTGTTAAGGGTCTGACTTCGGCTCACGTCATGATCTCCTGGTCTGTGGGTTCGAGCCCTGGATCAAGCTCTGTGCTGACAGCTCAGAGCCTGGAGCCTGTGTCAGATTCTGCATTCCCCCTCTCTCTTTGCCCCTCCCCCACTCATGCTCTGTCTTGTACTGTCTGTCAAAAATAAATAAATGTTAAAACATTTTAAGAAAAGGATATTTGTTTGTCTTCCTATGCACTCACGTGAAACACTTTATTTTATTTTTTTAGTGGAGGGCAGGGCAGAGAGAGACGGAGAAAATCCCAAGCAGGCTCCACACTCAGCACCGAGCCCACATGGGGCTGGATCCCATGATCCTGGGAGCATGACCTGAGCCAAAATTGAGTTAGCTGCTTACTCGACTGAACCACCCAAGCATCCCATAAACATTTTTAGTGAAACATAGCTACATCCATTTATTTGCTTATTATCTATGTAATTATCTAAGGCTGCTTTTATACTACGGTGTCAGAGTAGTACATAATGGATGGCCTACTAGCCTAAAATACTTGCAGTCCTGCTCATTAAAAGCAAGTCTGCTGAACCCTAGCTAAGATTTTCAATATGCATCTTTAATTTATTATAGTCCACCTTCATGGAACATCATACCAAAGTATAATGTAACGGTCTTATGCCCGTATGTTACCCACTCCATTCTTTGCCCTGTTTTTATCAAACATTTTTGGCATTTTTCTCCAGTATTTTATTTCCATGTACGTTGCAAAACTCACAAATCATTTTTACTGATATTATTTTTGCTTTAACCTCTCAATACTTCCTTGTGGAATTTAAAGAATGAGAAATAAGTCCTTTAACTTATCCAAAGATTTATTCCTGTCTTCTCACATGTGTCTCTAGGGCAACACGGAATCTTTGCTGCTTCGCAAATACACCTTGCTCTTTGCTGCGTTAGCACTTGGGATGAGCCCGTGCCTATGTTTAGAAAGAGCTCTCCAATAAAATTTCCTGCAAGGATGGAAATGTTCTATAATCTGAGCTGGCAAAGAGGGTAGCCCAGTCAGATATGACCAGTGTGACCAAGGCATTAAAATGTTAATTTTATTCATTACAATTAAATGTAATGTAAGTAGTCACGTATGTCTCGTGGCTACTGTATTTGAAAGCGCACATTACGGAACCCCTGTGCCTCTGATTTCCAAATCCTATATATCCTTCGTGTTTCAAAGAAAGTCCTCTCATAAGCAGTCATTTCCAATTCCCACAAAAGATCTCTACTATCTTGAAGCCTTCTGTACCTCATACTATTTTCCTGGATTTTTATTTTATTGTGTCAATTTTATTGTATGATTACAATTATTTATTTATTTCCTGTGTGAAAGTGTGAACTTCCCAGAGGCAAGATTTGGCTTTTCAAAATCTAGATGCATAGAAAAGGGTTTGAGACATAAAATACATCCACCGAAATAACTGAGTCGTTAAGCGTGGGTTAGATACAAGAGCCCAATTAAAAAACTTGGATGCTGTTTGCTAATTACTCACCGTGTCTTCTGTTATTGAAATGATAATAACTATTAATGCCTTTAATATGAAAATAGAGGGATTTTTCCTAAAACTCAACACAATATCTAAAAACAAAAGTCATATTCCCATGTATTTGATGCATAAAGTGGTGCAAGAAAATCTTTTTAAACATTAAGTTCTGTTTCTACATGGCATTCTTATTTATCTAATATCCACTTTTTATACAGTTACTTATTGTGCAAATTGTATTTTGTTAGAGAATTCAGAAGTTTGAAAGTGCAGATTTAACACAAAACTAAGGAAAATAATTTGTGCTTGGATATTTTTGTTCATATCTTAATTTAAACAATTAAAAAAACTTTCCTGAGATAATTTACAGTAAAAGTAACTATTTTAAGTGTATATTAATGAGCTTTTACAATTAATTTACCCATGTAACTGCTATCACAATCAAATACAGAATATTTTTATCACCTATTCCACACTTCCACTGGCCAAGACAAAAATAGATCAGCTCTTTGCCACAAGTTATTAGATACATCACTATTTAAAGTTTTATACTAATTTATTCGTTTTCCCTACTGTTTACTGATTTTCTATTTTATGTGTGTGTTGGGGGGGTTCTCTGATCTCGACCATTTTGCTTTCTCATTCTTATTCTAGATTTAATTTTCCCTCCTATTTCTAGTTCTTAAAGTGGAAACTTGATCACTAATTTGAGACATTTATTCTTTTCTAGTATACAAACATGATGCCACAAATTTCCCTCTAAACACTTTTTTTTTTGCTGTATCCCACAAGTTTTGATATGTTGTGTTTTCATTATCATTTAGGTCTTACCTTTTCTAATACAATCGTGATTCTTCTTTGACCCATGCGTTATTTAGAACTGAAGGAGCTCCTGGGTAGCTCAGTCGGTTAAGCATCCAGTTGTGGCTCAGGTCATGAACTTGCAGTTTGTAAGTTCGAGTGCCACGTCAGGCTCTGTGCTCACAGCTCAGAGCCTGGAGTCTGTTTCGGATTCTGTGTGTGTGTGTCTCTCTCTCTGTTTCTCCCCTGCTCACACTGTCTGTCTCTCTCAAAAATAAATAAAGTTTAAAAAAAATTTTAAAAAAAGAAGTGAATTTTCTAAATCTGAACTTATCTATGGATTTTTCCAAAAAACCTTTCTGCAATTGATTTCCAACTTATTTCTCTTAGAATCAGTGAGTTGCTCTGAATGATTTCCATTCTTTTAAATTGATTGAGTGTATATTTTCTGACATAACATATGGTCTACCTTGATGAATTTTCCATATGTACATGAAAAGAAAGTTATATATTCTGTTGTCTGGTCAAGTATGGCAATTAGGAAAGTTGGCTGATAGTGGATTTTGAGTCTTCTATATCTTTATTGACTTTTAGTCTAATTGTTCTAATTAGTTACAAATAAATGGTGGAGTATCCATATATATTTATATATTGATCTATTTGTCCTATTAGGTTGGTCTGTTTTTGCTCTATGATTTTTTAAAACTCAGTTGTTAGGAGTATTCACATTTAAAATTTTCATGTCTTCTTATGAATTTATCCTATATTGTTTGGAAATGTTCTATTGTATTCTAATAGTATTCATTATTCTGAATTTACATTGATTGGTACTAATACATCCACTGCAACTTTCTTATGATTATCATTTTCTTAGTACATCTTCTTCCATACTATTTAAATTTATATATAAATTGAGGGGGTTTCTGGGTGGCTCAGTCAGTTAAGCATCCGACTTTAGCTCGGGTCATGATCTCACAGTTCATGGGTTTAAGCCCACCCACCACCCTGCACCCCCAACCTCCCCTATTGGGTTCTGTGCTGACAGGTCAGAGCCTGGAGCCTGCTTCGGATTCTGTATCTCCCTCTCTCTCTGCCCCTCTCCCACTTGTGCTCAGTCTCTTTCTCTCTCTTAAAAAATGAATACACATTAAAAAAAAACAAACAAACAAATAAATAAATAAACAAACTTATATATAAGTTGAGAAAGTAAGTTGCTTATAAATAGCACATAGTTGGATCTTTTTTTTCCCATCCAGTCTGACTGTAACTTTTTATTTCATTTTTAGAACTTTTAAGTTTTTGTGATTATCAATATGTTTCTGTTGAAATCTTCCATCCTGTGATTATTTTCTTTTTTTCCCCTTAAATCTGTTCTTTGTCACTTATTTCCTTTTGTCTTGCATTCATTTGAATTGATAATATGTGCATGAGTTGTTTTTTTGCCACTATTGGCTTATTTGCTATAATTTTGGTTTTATTATTTTCTTGGTGGTTTTTCTAGGTTTACAGCATGCACCTTTAGTTTAGCACAGTCTCCCTTTAGACAATGTTATAACCTTCATGTCTAATATGAACATCTTACCACAATAGTCTTTCCATTTCCTCTTTCTGTCCCTTGTGGTATTATTGTCGTGCATTTTGGTCCTTCAGGTTGTAAACCCCGCTACACCATTATTTTTGACTTAGTTCTGTTAAGTACCTGTTTAAAACGAGGAAAATGACTCTCATACATTTAATATTCCTAGTGCTTCTCTTTCCTTTGTGTAGATACGTGTGAAGAACTAATTTTAACATTTATTATAATGCAAGTTTGAAGGCCACCGATTCTCCTTTTTTATTGGTTTGAAAAAAGAAGTTATTGCTTTTCTTTCATTCTTGTGTGAGCTTTTTTGCTGGATATAGAATTCTAAGTTCAGAGGCTGTGTGTGTGTGTGTGTGTGTGTGTATTTGTTATGATGTAATGTGGTCTGATTTTTTTTGTATGCCTCTTTATCTTGCCTGGAGTTAGTTGAGCTTCTCAATTAGGTTTTGGGAAAATGTCCAACCATTATTTCTTTAAATGTTTTTCAACCTTTCTCTTCTAATACGAGAATTGTGTTATTTTGCCACTTGCTAGTGTCTCCCATGTTACTCAGGGGCTGTACCTCTATTTTCAGTTTTTCTCTCTGTTTCAGTTTTAAAAAGTACTATTTCTAAGACTTCAAGTCATTGTTCTTTTTTTGCATTTGTATGTTATTGATTTGATGAAGTTTATTATTTTGTTTCTGATATTGTATTGTTCTACCATAAGTGCACTGCCACGAGCGCCTGGGTGGTTGTCTCTAAAGCATCTGACTCTTCATTTTGGCTCAGGTCATGATCTCACAGTTGGTAAGACTGAGCCCTGTATCAGCACAGAGCCTACTTGGGATTCTGTCTCTCCCTCTCTCCCTGCCCCTCCCCTGCTCATGCTTTCTCTCTCTCAAAATAAATAAATGAACATTAAAAAAACAAATAAATAAATAAAGTGCATTTCCATTTCTCTTCTCATCCATCATCTTTGACATGCCTGGGTCTATTTTTATTGACTCATTTTTCTTTGGTTCGAGTCACACTTTTATGCTGCTGTCTCTCCTACGTGTTCACTGAGGAGTCTCCTCTCTGGCTGGTATGAACTTGAATGCCCTCTAGCACTAGTTTACAGAATCTAAGTAATAATTTTTCACTGCTTGGCCTCATGGAGGTTCATCCTATGCTTGAGGAGTCTAATACTTAAGGAAAGACAAAATGGGATTCCTGTGAAAATTTCTGGATCTCTTTCTGTCCACAGATCATTCTTGTCTGTACTTTACCCTGCCCCGTGTAGCTGCCTTAGTATTCCTGAATCACATTTCTGCCTCCTCAACTTACTGAAACCGTCAGGCTCTGCTGTTCTTTTCCCCCATAATACAGTTATTTTCATCTGAATAGAAAGCCAAGGTGATCATAGGCTCCTGCAATTTGTTTTCCTTCTCTCAGCAGTCACAGTTGTCTACTTCCTGTTTTCCAATGTATTTTTTTTTAATATTTGTTTAGTTTCCTAGTTGGTTATATGAAAAGGAAATTCTGGAGCCTGAAACTCCCATGTGGCTGACACTTGGTTTTTTAAGTTTTTATTTCACTCCTAGTTAGTTAACATGTTTCAAGTGTAAGACATAGTGATTCAATTATTCCATGCATCACCCAGTGCTCATCAAGAGAAGTGTACTCCTTGGGCCCTATCACCTATCTAACCCATCCCCCCACCCACCTGTCCTCTGGTAACCATCAATTTGTTCTCTATAGTTAGAGTCTGTATCTTGGTTTGTCTCTCTCTTTCTTTCCCCCTTGGCTTATTTTTTTTCCCTTAAAATCCACATATCAGTGAAATCGTATGGTATTTGTCTTTCTCTGACCGACCTATTTCACTTAGCATTGTACTCCCTAGCTCCATCCATGTAATAGCCAATGACAAGATTTCATTCTTTTTAATGGCTGCATAATATACCATTGTATGTTTATACCATATCTTCTTTATCCAATCGTCAACTGATGGACATTTGAGCTGCTTCCGTATCTTGGCTATTGTAAATTATGCTGCTATAAACATAAGGGTGCATGTATTCCTTTGAATTAGTGTTTTCGTATTGTTTGAATAATATCCAGTGGTGCAATTGCTGGATCATAGGATAGTTTTATTTTTAACTTTGTGAGGAAACTTTATTCACCTATAAGCGATTAAGTGAATAATTTTCAGTGAATTTAAAGGAAGAGTGGTTTTGATGATTGCATTATAAAAGGATGAGTCTTGAAGTGTCAATGTGTTCAGGAGAAATTGAGTTCCCACGTAGAAGTCTCACTATTTAGACAGGCCTTATGGGATGCTTCATGTGATTTTTAAGTGCAGGGTGTAACTATTGTATTACACAGCCAATACAAATTTTAAAATGTACTCTTCAGAATCACTGTTTAACACAATAAGTGTATCTTCTCAATTCACTTGGTATAAGAATTGCTCCTATCAATTATTGCCTATATGTTCTACTTATTAATTGCTGCGTACTTAAACTACCTTAAACTTAGTGGTTTAACGTAAATGCAATTATTAGTTTGGTAATGAATCTGTTGGATAAACTCAGTATGGACAACTTTTTTTTTCCTTTTGCTACATGGCAACATCCTGGGCAAATTGGAGGCTAACATGACATGACAGCTGAGGACTAGAATCACATGGAATCTGTTCACTTCACATATCTGATGATAATTGCTGGCTCTCAGCAGGGACCCCTGTGGGCTGACAAAACACCAATAGGGTATCTTTTCACTTCGCTGTTTGGCTTTCTTACACGAAGCTGCTCTGTTCGAAGAATGGAGATCCCTAGAAAAGTTGAGGTGCATGGCATTTTTGTAACCTAAAGTCCTATAGTATCACATTTACTGTACTCTACTGATTAAGGCAGTCATAAGGGTGATATCTGTTTCAAGATGAAGTGACTTATAAACCCTACTAGAGCAGCACTGTCAATGCTGTGTTTTAAAAAGTGTGTATACCCACACACGTTGGTAATGTCCGCACCTGCATACCCTTCCATGTTTTCTGCTACACCTGCAAGGTCAACATCATATGCCAATTCCAGCTCAGATAGACTTACTCATAAGATGGGCCTCTTTGGAAAATAAAGGGTTCTCTAGCCACAACTATTCACATCCCTCCCATATACAAAATACCCCCCAGGTCATCCTGTCATTTATGGCATCGTCGAGAAGTTAAGGCTCTCATCATCTGCATCATGTTCATGTGCAGATGAGGCACCTTGACTGTGGTGCATCAGACACAGACCTTTGAGTACAGATCTTCCCAATTTAAAACTTGTGAACTAAGTGTAGAAGTTATCAAACATAAAATGGTGGGACATAGAAAAATGACAAAAGACACATCTTTTCAAAAGGAATGTGAGACAGAGGAGTGGGCTACAAACAGCAGCCAGTTTTGAAATCAAGCACACCTTGGCCATTTCTTGATTAAGGCTCATAGCTCTGAGCTCTGGCAGCTTGGCTGTTAATATGGTATTCCGAGTCATTCTTTATTTTACAAAAGAAGAAATGCATGTTTGCAAGTAAGTGCTTTAAGGTTCTAAAGCCTCTTTTCATTTTGTGTTGACATTGTTGTTTCAGTCCAAGTTGGCATCATTAATTTAAAAATCTTAAGACCATTATAGAACTCGATGGAAATATACTCCATTAGACAAAAGGCATGCAGAAAATATGCTCCATGCCGAAAAAAGGTAATGGTGACCTCATAAAATAATTTGCAAAGCATTCCTCTTATCTCATTAAAATAATTGTTTCTCTACATTGGGCTCCCTAAAAACCTAAAAGCCTTAAGATTATTCAAAACCCTGTTGTTTAACAGAAGATTTATGAGCCTCACCTTCCATTTTATAAGGCCTTTTGTCTTTCAGAAGGTACAGTCCTTGCAAACATTTCATTAAATTTATTTCTAAATATTTCTTTTTAAAATGCAGTTCCAGGGGTGCCTGGGTGGCTCAGTTGGTTAAGCGTCTGACTCTTGGTTTCAGGTCAGGTCATGATCTTACACTTCATGGGTTCGAGCCCCACATTGGGTTCTGCACTGACAGTGTGGAACCTGCTTGGGATTCTCTCTTTCCTCTCTCTCTCTGCCCATCCCCTGCTCTCTCTCTCTCTTTCTCTCTCTCTCTCAATAAAAATAAAATGCAATTATAAATGTTATTGTTGTATTAATTTAATTTTCAATTGTTAATTTCTAGTATATAGAACTACATTGATTTTTGTCTAATTTTCTTATATCCTACAACCTTGATCAATTCATTTGTTAGTTGCAGTAGCTGCTTTTGGACTTTTATTACATGGTCGTGTCTTCTGCAACTACAAGTGATATTTGAACTCATACTTATAAGGGTTCTTAGATAGTTTTCAATGTTTCATCATTAAATGTGATATTAGTTGTATTTTATGGAAGCTCTTGATAAGGTTGAAACAGTTTCCTTCACTTTCTAATTTCCTGATAGTTTCATCTGGAATGGACTTGGTTAGTTTTTGTTCATATATCTGTTGGCGTTGTTTTTCCTTCTTATTTTGTCAATATACCGAATGCCAGTGAATCTGGTTGTCTAATGTTAAACTTTCATTTCTGGGAATAACCCAACTTGATCACAACGTAATATCTCTGAATATAGTGGTGAACTTGATTTGCTAAAATTTTTTAAGCAAGTGTTGACAATATTCATTTCATTATATACATTTCAATATATTACATACAATATATTCATTATATACATTTATATAAAATTTATGCATAAATTTATATATAATTTATTTTATAGAAAGCTATTCAAATTTTTATTTTTATTTCATCTTAATCAATTTTTGTGCTTTCTGTTTTCCAATCAATTAGTCCATTTCATCTAACTTACTAAAATTATTGTCATTAAGATGTTTATAATATTTCCTTACTATTCATTTAATATCTATTACATCTACAGATATATCCTTTCTTTCATTTCTAATATTAGGCAGTTCGTGACATCCTTCTTTGTTCAGGAAGGAGCAATTGTACTAATCTTTAGGAAAATATCTTTTGGTTTTATTAGTTTTCTCTATTTTCATCCATTTCCTATTTTATTTAATTCTCCTCTTATCTCTAGTATTTCCTTTCTTATTTTGTGTTTGATTTTTACTACTTTTTCTACTTCTTTATGGTAGAAACTTAGATTATTGATTTTAGATATCTTTTTCTAGTCAAATATAAAATTTAAAATTACAAAATTTCCCCTAAGTTCTGCTTTATCTCATGGTGTAGGGAGTAAGTTTAGGAATTTCCTGAGCCTGCACTGATGGGTTAATAAGGCATAAAGAATTACAAAGCCTTTGGATGCTCCCACCCAAGTTTAGGTAAACAGGATTAGGCAAATAAGGATAGAGAAGGGGGGGGGTAAGGCCCCCAGAATAGAGTGGGGGGGTCAAAGGTCCCCATAATAGAGAGGAGGGGCAAAGGCCCCCAATACAAGGGTATATGAGGTAAACAAGATTAGGTATTCAGGGCAAAAGTGCCCCCCAACTTAGTACTATAGCAGGAAGCTGCTTTCACAGGAAGGAAGGACCAAGTTGGGTAAACAGGTAAATAGGGGTATAGACCTCTGTGCAGCAGATGTAGCTGCCCAGAGGGGATCTGATTAGCAAAATAAAAGGTGCCTTGTTTATGCTGAGGCTACTGGCTCGACCTGTCTCATCCCCTAGGCTAGCTAAGATCAACAGAGGTGGTGTCTCATGAATGCTGTAAACAACCTTCTGCCCTGCTGCCAGATGCCAGGATTTTGTTTTGTATTAACCCAAACCCCCAACTCCAAATATCTTCAAGACCCCTTTCCCTACATCCTTGAGTTAATGTTCACAGTTTCATTGTCTCCTTGTGCACGTCCATCACCACGTTTGTGAGCTTTCTGATCCTAATAAAAACGGGCGAGGACCCTTATTCAGGGCTCTTGTCTTTTCCCGGACACTAGCCATCTCTTGCATTTAATAATCATGTGTCTCGCTTTCTTGCTAGACAAGAAAGAACTTTAGACCCAGAGTCTAAGACATCATGGATTTGGATATGTTGGCTATTGTTTTTAATTTTAATTCAAATTATTTTCTTATTATAATTGTGACTTGTTCTTTGACCATGGACTATTTAGATGTTCATTCTTCTTTTTTTTCTTAAGTTTGTAGTTATTTATATTGAGAGAGTGATAGCGAGAAGGGGAGGGCCTGAGAGAGGGGGGAGAGAGAGAATCTCAAGCAGACTCTGTGCTGTGAGCAAGGAGCCAGATGCAGGACTCAGACTCACGAACATGAGATCATGATCTGAGCAGAAACCAAGAGTTGGGTGCTCAACCTACTGAGCCACTCAGGTGCTCCGAGATGTGCATTCTTTATCTCCAGATATTGGAACAATTTTTAGTTTCTTTTCTATTATTGATTTTAATTAACTGTTTCTTTTTTAATTTTTTTTTTGCTGTTTATTTATTTTTGAGAGAGAGACAGAGTGCAAGTGTGGGGGGGTGGGGGGGCGGGGCAGAGAGAGGGAAACACAGAATCAGAATCAGGCTCCAGGCTCCAAGCTGTCAGCACAGAGCCTGAGGCGGGGCCTGAACTCAGGAACCATGAGATCATGACCTGAGCCAAAGTCGGATGCTCAACCAGCTGAGACACCTGGGTGCCTCTAATTAACAATTTATTAATTAGAGAGCACACTCTTTGTGATTTAATTTTTTTAGAGTTATGGAGACTTGTGTTATTGCCCAGCACATGGTCTTTTTTGTGTGTGACTATCTTATATGCATTGAAAATAATGTGTCTTCTAATGTGTATTGGGTGTACTGTCCTATAAATGTAAGTTATTGGAAGTATTGTCTAAATCTTCTATAAGTCTTAAAAGTTTCACTTTATATATTCAAGGTATACCTTCAAATTCTAGGTAAAGTGTAGTAAAATTTCCTAATCTAATTTTGAATTTGCCAAGTTTTTCTTTTAGTTCTTACTGTTTCAAGTGTGTTGAAGGTTAGGTATTAGGTGCATACATATATGTTTAGAATTCTTTTCTCTTCAGGATGAATTGATCCCTTTATTATTAGGAAATGGCCATTTATATTCATGTCAGTACTATTTGTTTAAGGACTATTTTGTCTAAAGTTAATATAAACACTGGATTTTGTATAATTTTTAATGGTATTTCTTATTCCATCATTTTGCTTTTTTAAAAAAATATCTTTTTAAGTTTACTTATTTATTTTGATGGAGGGAGGGGAAGACAGAGAGGAAGAGAAAGAATCTTAAGCAGGCTCCATGCCCGACACGGAGCCTGATGCGGAGTTCAATCTCATGACCCTGAGATCATGACCTGAACTGAAATCGAGAGTTGGGCGCTTAAACAACTGAGCCATCCAGACACCCTTCCACAATTTTACTTTTAACTTCTGTCTTTATAATTAAAGTGACTTTCTTGTACACAGCATATGATTGGGTTGTGTAGCTTCATCCAGTTTGATAATCTCTACTTTTGTGTGTGTGTGCATAGGTTATTTACATATACTGCAATTATCAACTTCCCATTTATTTTCCGTTGTCCTCCTTAATTTGTTTTTCCTATTTTGCTGAATTTTGTAACTGAATTGAATTTATTATTTTATTTTTATCTCTTCTACGGTTTATTGGTTATAACTTTTGTTTGAATTTTTATTCATTACTCTACAGCAGAGGTCAGCAATTATGGTCTTGAGATGGCAATGTGGTTTTCAAATTAAGTTGTAATGGAATGTAGACCCATCCATTCATGGACACACTGTCCAAAGGTGATTTTGCACTGCAATGTCAGAGTTGAGTAGACGAAACAGAGAATGAACGGCTTGTAAGCCTAAAATATTTACCAGGTGGCCCTTTAAGGGAATCAGGCTCCTATCTTAGGTTCTCAATATGTATCTTCATCATTCCCTAATGCATGTAACAACATATAACAATATATCAATCTGTCACCTGAACTCTTCCCACCCTATTCTTTGTGCTATGTGTTAAAACCTCCAATATATTTTCCATGATATTATGTTTCTTCAAACAGTAAATACTTCTTTATGGAGTTTTATAAATCAGAAAAAAATATTTTAATTTATTCAAATATTTATTATTTCTAGTATTCTTCATTTATTTTTGTGGATATGTTTCCTCTTGGTATTATTTTCTTTTCCCCTAAGAAATTCTTATTTCATTTCTTATAGTTCAGAACGATTACTGATTCCTCTAAACCTTTGTTTGAATAGAAATATTGTTATTTCTCCTGTATTTTTGAAGGATAAATTCTGTCATATAGAATTTTGAAGTAACAAGTGTTTTTTCCAGCACTTTACATTTATGGTTCCATAATATTCTGACTTTCTTTGCTTCTTATAAGAATATTGTCTTATTCTTATATATTTTTTCTCTGTGTATTATGTTTCTTTTTTCACTGGCTATTTCTTCAGTTGTTTTCACAATTTGATTATAAATATACCTTGATTTGTTTTTATTTGTATTTCATCCACTTGTTGGTCATTGAATTGTGGATTTCTAGTGTTCATCAAATTTGGAAAAAAATTGTTAATATTTGAAGTATATTTTTTTAACACTCCCATTGTGACTTAAATTTTACATATGTTTAATTGCCTGGAAATAGGATCACTGATAACTGTTAATTTTTTCAGTCTTTTTACTCTTTTTGATTCAACTGGTTATCTTCCATTTTTACATCTTCAAACGCATCTGTTTTTTTCTTATGCAATGTCCAATATGCTATTAATTTTATCAAGTACAGTTTTTCAGTTGAGAAATAATATTTTTCCTTTGTGATGGATTTTTAATAATGTTCTACTTGCCTTTCCAATATATTATTTTTTTCCCTAAATCCTTATGTATATACTAATTCTTTCAGAATTGCTGTTTGCCAGTCCATCAACACTATCCTCTCTGTATCTATTTCTATTGGCTGATTTTTCTCTTGACTGTGGGTCAAGTGTTCCTGTTTCCTTTCATGCTTAGTACTCTGGATAAGAGGATGAAGATCGTAACTATAACTTTGTTGAGTGCTTTTATGTATTGAATTTGTTTTGGTAGGACATTAATTGACTTATGAATCAATTCAATATTTGTAAGCTTTGTTTTTAAGTGCTGTTAGGGCAGGTATAAAGTAGCTTTTACTCTAGGGCTATTATATCCCTTCTACTATGGAGTGAGCTATCTGGAGCCCTTAATGAATGGCCTGGGCATTTCATGAGGTCTCTGCTTTCTGATTTACTGGAACTCACTACACACTCTGGCCTGGAAGACTCTTGGAATTCTCCAGCTTATAGCTGCTCAGAAGTACTTCACCTGGCCTGCTGGGTCCACACAACATATCTGAAGATAATTCTTTAGTAACAGATACAAGGAGGCTTTTATGTATATTCTGGAGATGTTTCTCTCCTCTTTCAAATTATTCCCTATAAATTCCAGCTTGACACCTCATCCTTAAACTCCAGTCTGCCTTATTCAACTGTGAAATAGTAAAATGCTCTCCTTGGTTTTGTCTCCCTGTTCTACTGTCCCGAATATACTTCCAGGAAAACAAACTGCATCATAAATATCACTTCATTTTATTTGCATTTTATTTTGTAATCATAGTCCAATGCTGCATGTAGACTAATGCCTGAAATTGCTGTTTCATGTGTAGCATCCAGTTTTCTATTTCTTTATGATGAAAGTTATCAATATGGCTAACAGTAGAAATTAGATTTCATTGATGTCTACACATGTCTATTATTTTCTTCTTTCCAGACTTTTAAAATAATTTTTCTTTATTTTTATAACTTAGGTTGATTTTTAAACTTTAAATTTTTATAATTTTGTGTTTTTGTAGGTATAAATTTCTCTTTCACTAGCTCTTTTGGCTTCACTTAAAAATTCCATTATGTCATATTTCCATTGCTATATAAATATAAAATGTTATCTAATTTCTTTTCTACTTCTTAGACTTACATTATTTTGTGCTTATTCCTTAATTTCCACGTATTTGGGCATTTCCTAGTTAATTTTTCATTATTGATTTCTACTTTAACTCCTATAAAGCCAGAGGAAGTACTTGAATGATTTCACTATTTTCTAATTATGTTTACAGCCCAAAATGTGGTTTATTTTTATGACTGTTCCACATGCATTTGAAAAGAATATGCATTATGCAGTGTTTGATGTGCATTCTAAAAATGTCTGCTATGTTAATTAAGTCATTTAAGATTGTTTGCAAATCTCCCATAATCTACCTGATTTCTTTTTGGTTTGGGTGTTATCTATGTAACTGAAACAGGTGTCTTAAAAACTTCAAACAAACTTAGAGACTACAAATTGGGGTGAGTTAAATTAGGAAATGATATAGGACAGCTTGAACATCAGAGAAATTTGCTAGGATATCTGGATGGTAGAGGTGGGACTTTGCTCATTTTTGTATGTGGCCATAGCTGGATTCACAACTATGGTGTGCTTATGGTGTCTTATGGTGTGCAACACCATAAAACAGAGCATTTGATAATTCAGTCAAGAAACATAATGGAAGGATGATAGATGTTGGGAACACTGAGGAAACAGTGAGCGTTATGCAATTTTAACCTATGCTCTAGAATGTTTTCTAACTGGTATTGCTTCCAGGTTACAAATTAAAGCCTTTTCGTTGATGGAGGAAAGATGGTGGGAGATGGGCTAGATGGATGATGTGTATTAAGGAGGGCACTTGTTATGATGAGCACTGGGTGTTGTACATAAGTGATGAATCACTACATTCTACTCCTAAAACCAATATTGGACTATATGTTAACTAACTAAAATTTAAGTTAAAAATTTTAAACCTTTTTAATATAAACAGGGAGCCAATTAGTGGCAGACAAGTTAGTTTAAAATTGATACATGGTAGTTGTCACATATGCAGCCTAGTTTTATCATATTCCACGTTTTATTGGCCAGTTTCCCTAGATCCTAATTCATAAAATTCTATGTATTAAAACTCATTTCTTTCTTCTACAAATGCAAAATATTCTACGAAGTCCTATAGAAACCCTGATATATTTTAATCTTTAAATATTTTGGATTCCATATCATTTCACAGTCACAGAATTTCAGAACTTAAAGTAATAATAAAACACAAAAACAGGGGTGACTTGGTGGGTCAGTTGATTGAGAGTCTGACTCTTGATTTTGGCTCAGGCCATGATGTCACAGTTCATGGGTCAAGCCCCACATCAGGCTCTGCACTGAGCCTGTTTGGGGTTCTTTCTTTCTCACTCTATTTCTGCTCCTCCATTGCTCTCTCTCTCCCTCTCTCTCCCTCTCTCAGAATAAATAAAATAAACATTAAAAAACCAAAAAAAAATGACAATAAACACCTTTTAGCATAAATTATTTTTCAAATGAGAAAAAACCACAAAGTTACAAATAGTCTAGGTTTTTCTTTGTTTAATTGAGGAAGAATTTTCCCATTTTCAGTATTTCCTTATTCAGTGTTTTTAATAGTCAGAATTTTAACTTCCATCACAACACTCTAATGTCATTTTTGTCAAATGATGTCTTAGGTCATTGACTTTTCTTTCTGCCTTTTTTACTGTGTGTGTGTGTGTGTGTGTGTGTGCGTGTGCGCGTGTGTGTGTGTGTGTGTGTGTGTGTGTGTGCAGGAAATAACCATTCCTTACCGTTTGTAAGAATGCCTTTCTGGGATAGCAGCCTGCTAAGAGACGATCACGACATGTCAAATGCTGGCAATTATGATGGTTTATCAATGCAAGCATGCCTTTATAATTTTATTCAGATTGAAGTGCTCTTATTTATATCTGCATAATTCTCTCATTTTCCACATAGATCTAATTGCAGACCCAGACACACTTCGATAAAGTATCAATTTATATTTAGCTTACAGAAACACAACATTCAAACTCTATGAATCACATGCTACTACACCATGTGTTTTAGAAATGATATTGGTAAATGACAATTAAAAATTCAAATCTCCATTAATAAATTCCAATATTAGTCTATGAATAATCACATTTCCACTCTAAGCAAACAAATGCTCTACTATTCTAGAACATCAATTTAAAGACTCTATCATGTCTCCATTTAATATTTTTCCCTAAGAGATTCATACCTTAAATTTTAAAAACTTAGATAAAATGGACAACATTCTAGAAAAATATGGGGAAAGAGAAATGTAATATTTCTTATTCATTAAATAAATAGAATAGTTAAAATTGCTCACCAAGATAATTCAAAATATACACTTGTCCCAGAATATTTTATGTGTTAAATCTGCCAACATCCAAGGGGTAGAGATAGAATAGAAAAAAGGGGATCAATAAAATACTTTGTGAAGTTATTAACTTGACATCAAAATCTGGCAAGAAATGTACTGGACAATAATTTAAAGGGCCATCTTTCTCATGAATAAAGATGCAGATATCCTAAACAAAATCTTAGTAAACCGAATATAACAAAGTTACAAAAACAACAACAACAATACCTTTAACAAGGTAGGATTTATTTCAGAATATAGTAGTGACTCAGAACCTTAGAACACTTGGAATATTTACACACACACATACACACACACACACACACACACACACACACAGTCTCTCTCTCTGTCTCTCTCCCTAATACGCTGATAGTAAAGTGTATGATAAAGTCACTTTGGAAAAGTATACCTAAGGAAATTTGTAGAAACAATATTAAGTCACTAAAACTTGCAACAAACAATTGATAGTAATATGCATAGTAGTTACAGGGTATTCGTATAATAAAGCTATACGATAATGGAAAAATAATGAACTACATGTGTATGAAAAAGCGTGCATGAATCTCAAAAGTAAAGAGTGAAACTAGTGACAGAAAGAATGCATGCTACATAACTCACTTTATGGAATGTTCAAACACACGTAAAACTAAACTGTGTTTCACAGAGAATGGGGGCTGCTGGGTGAAGGCAATGATTGGGATGAAACACCCAGGCATCTGAAGCCTGCTCACATTTATAACTTTATCTGTATGTTGCTTACACACATAGGCAAAGTTCACAGAGAAATGAACTTAAGATATGCACACTTTACAATCTGTATGCAATATATTGTACTTCAATAAAAACCTACAAAGAAAATACAAACACATTTAAGGAAGGAGATATTATAAGCAAGTATATAAAGGAGATAATAGGCCAGTAGAAATGTACTATATTCATGTACCCAGATGGTATTTAAATAAGAAAAAAACCAACAACCACCCTACAAACCAGTAACTAAGTAAACAAAAAAGCCTCTCACATCAAATGGAGAATGGGAAGTTATATATAAAAGGGGTTACATAGACCAACAAAACTTAATGATTTGTGGATAAGATGTTGCTTCCTCCACTAGAAATCAGAAAAATGCAAATGTAAAAAGGACACAGCCATTAGATTATTAAAATTAAGGCTGAACCAAAATGTCTGCCAACAGCACACGACTAGAGTATAAATAAGCATTCCTTTGAAGTCAAATTTAGCAGTATCTTGTAAAATTGCATATGTACGTGCCCCACGGCCCAGCAATTTCATTTCTATATCCAGAAACATACTCAGAGTAATACTTAAGGGAATACTTATAAGGATATTTGTTACAGCATTATTCAAATCAGACAAAAATCGAAGACATATTAACACTCAATTTTTAAATGTACAAATAAAATATGTTTTTCACTTGTGCTATGTGATACAGCATTAAAATAATTTCAGTACATCCATTTGTACAATTTGGGTATATTTTCAAAATTAATTGTGAATGAGTAGGTTAAAAATCCAACGATATACATAACACTTATCATTCATGTAAATTTAAACACACACACACACAAACACACAAATGCAAGTATATATTTTAATGGATATCCATCAATATTAAAATATATTTGAGGTACGTCAATTTGTTGATTTATGTGCATGTCAATGGGAGGCTAAAGAATAGGACTGGGGATATCGGAAGTGGGGAAGCTGAAACGATGTACAGTTAACAACAACAACAACAACAAAAAAAAAACCTATGGTGTTGGAAACTTCTAGTATGTCAGGATGGAGGAGGCCCATCCCTACCGTGTTCTACCTTTCACAATTAAAACATCTTTAGCTTTTACAACTCAAACAGCACATAAATACAGTGATCTGTCGATTCTTCCCTGTACTTATGGCCTTAACATCTCTTTGGCTGTGTTTAAGTTCAAGAGCCTGTCCAGGTCATGCAAGCCTTGCTTGTGTTTCCTGGGAACGGGGCATGCCAGACCGTGCGATGGGTCCTGAAACTGTCAAAGTCACTGGTCCAGCCTGCCCCTGCCCAATGGAAGCACTGCCTTTGTGTGTATCCTCTCTGGAACTTCAGGTAGCAGCCTAACACTGGGGCCAACTTGCATTTATTTTCTATGATGAACACTTGTGGAAAAACTGTGACAAATCCATTGATCCTATTACTTTTATTGTTGGAGTCTTGTTGATTCTCTATGAATAGTTTGTATTGGACTGTACTGTGTGGAATTAATACACACTAGGGGTGTGTAAATAAAACTATAAATGCATAGTACAATACACAATAACAAGATTATTTGGTAAACAATTTATATAGAAAGGTAAGTTGTTTTTTAAGTTTTAGGCACATTTACTTAGGAACTTAAAATGTTATGAGAGCTTTTCAAACATCCAAAATTTTTAATTATAGGAAACATTTTTTACTAGAGCCTATTATTTCAGGTGTTCTAATTGGAGTATTGATTTTAGGACCTCATATACCTCTAGAATGCCACATGTTCTGTTGGAGATAAAATTGCACAATAAATGTCAAGTCTCTGTTAAGTGTTTAAAAAAAAAGCATAGGGAGCCTCTGAGAGGTGGGGAGAAGAAACTGTAACACTTATGGGAGCTTGGGACGTTTCTTGTTGAGTATTTTTATTGGATTTTCCTGGATTTTGTTATTGACTCCCATGTATCCCAGACAGGATGTTGCAATAGACTCCAACATAAAACCACCAACAGGCAGAGACATGAAACTCCAAGAAAAGTCATCTCCCCTGACCCAAACAACAGAAAATCTTTCATCAATCCTGCTTTACCCAGCCAACACCAAAAGAAAAACTGCATCGTCTCCCCTGAAAATTCATGTAGAATTCAGTGATTCATCCCTCACACACAACACCCTGTGCTCATCATGAAAGTTCCCTCTTTAGTACCCATCACCCATCTAGCCCATCCCCTACCCACCACCCTCCATCAACCATCAGTTTGTTCTCTATCTTTAAGTCTTTCGTGGTTTGTTTTCCTCTCTTCTCTTTTTTTCCTCCCCTTCTCATACGTTCATCTGTTCTGTTTCTTAAATTCCACATACGAGTGAAAACATATGGTATTTGTCTTTCTCTGGTTGACACACTCTCTTAGCGTGACACATTCTAGCTCTATCCACATCAATCTTGGCTAAGGGCAAGATTTAATTCTTTAGGATGGCTGAGTATATTCCATCTTTATCCATTCATCAGATGATGGACATTTGGGCTCTCTCTATAATTTGGCTATTGTCAATAACGTTGCTATAAACATTGGTGTGTATACCCTTTCAATATGTACTTTTGTGTATCTTTTGGGTAAATACCTAATAGTGCAGTTGCTGGATACTAGGTAGTTCAATTTTTAGTTTCTTTAGGAACCGCCATACTTTTCTCCAGAGTGGCTGCACCAGTAGGCATTCCTACCAACAGTGCAAGAAGATTCCCCTTTTTCCTCATCCTCACCAACACCTGTTGTTTCTTGAATTGTTAATTTTAGCCATTCTGACAGGTGTGAGGTGGCATCTCATTGTGCTTTTGATTTATATTTCCCTGATGATGAGTATCTTTTCATGTGTCTGTTACCCATCTGGATGGCTTATTTGGAAAAGTTTCTTTTCATGTCTTCTTCCCATTTCCTAACTGAGTTATTTGTTTTTTGACTGTTGAGTCTGATAAGTTCTTTATAGATTTTGGATACTAACCCTTTCTCAAATATGTCATTTGCAAATATCTTCTCCCATTCCAAGGGCTGTCTTTTAGCTTTGCTGATTGTTTCCTTTACTGTGAAGAAGCTTTTTATCTTGATGAAGTCTCAATAGTTCATGTTTGCTTTTGTTTCCTTGCCTCTGGCAACATGTCTAGTAAGAAGTTGCTATGGCCAAGGTTAAAGAAGTTGCTGCCTGTGTTCTCCTCTAGGATTTTGATGGTTTCCTGTTTCACTCTTTAGGTCTTTAATCCATTTTGAATTTATTTTTGTGTCTAGTGGAAGAAAGAGGTCCAGCTTCATTCTTCTGCATATTGCCATCCAGTTTTCCCAACACCACTAGCCCATCCCCCACCCACCACCTTCCATTGGATACTTTTTCCATCGGATATTCCTTCTTGCTTTGTTGAAGATTAATCGACCATACAATTGTGGTTCCATTCCTGGGTTTCTGTGCCGTAGATCTATGTGTCTGTTTTTGTGCCAGTAACATACTATCTTGATGATGACAAGCTATATTGTAATATAGCTTGAAATCTGGAATCACGATGCCTTTAGTTGTTTCTTTAACATTGCTGTGGCTATTCTGGGTCTTTTAAGTTTCCATATGAATTGTAGAACTGTTTTTTTCTAGCTCTGAAAAAAATTCTAGTGGTATTTTGATAGGGTTGCATTAAAAGTGTAGATTGCTTTGGGTAGAAAATGTTTAACAATGTTTGTTCTTCCAACCCCTGAGCATGGAATGCCTTTCTATTTCTTTGTGCCCTCTTCAATTTTTTTTTTCATAAGTGTTCTATACTTTTAAAAGTATAGATCTTTTATTTATTTATTGTTACCTCTTTATTGTTTTTGGTGCAATTGCAAATAGGATCAATTCCTTGATTTCTTTTTCTGCTGCTTCATTATTGGTGTATAAAAATGTAACAGAGTTCTGCACATTAATTTTATATCTTGTGACTTTGCTGAATTTATGTATTAGTTCTAGCAAATTTTGGTGGATTCTTTTGTGTTTTCTACATAGAGTATCATGTTGTCTGCAAATAGTGGAAGTTTGACTTTTTCCTTGCCAATTTGGATGGTTTTTATTTATTTTTGTTGTCTGAGTGCTGAGGTTAAGACTTCCAGTACTATGTTAAATAGTAATGGTGAGAGTGGTCATCCTTGTCTTGTTCCTAACCACAGAGGAAAGGCTTTCAGTTTTTCCCCATTGAGGAAGATACTAGCTGTGGGTCTTTCATATATAGCCTTTATAATGTTGAAGTATGCTCCATCTATCCATACTTTCTTGAGGATTTTCATCAAGATTGGATGTTGTATTTTTTCAAATGTTTTTTCTTCATCTATTGAGAGAATCATATGGTTCCTATCCTTTCTTTTATTAATGGTATATCATGATGATTGATTTGTGAATCTTGAACCAAGCCTGCAGCCCAGGTATAAATCCCACTTGATCATGGTGAAGAATACTTTTAATGTAGTGTTGAATTTTATTTGCTAGTATCTTGCTAAGAATTTTTGCATCCATGTTCATCAGGGATATTGTCCTGTAATTCTCCTTTTTAGTGGGGTCTTTGGTTTGTAATCAAGGTAATGCTGGCTTCATACAATGAGTTAGAAAGTTTTTCTTTTATTTCTATTTTTTTGGCTATATTTGAGAAGATAGGTATTAACTCTTTAAATGTCTGGTAGAATTCCCCTGGGAAGCTGTCTGTCCTAGGACTCATGTTTGTTAGGAGGTTTTTGATTACTGATTCAATTTCTTTCCTGGTTATGAGTCTGTTCAAATTTTCTGTTTCTTTCTGTTTTAGTTTTGGTAGTTTGCGTCTAGGAACTTGTCCATTTATTCCAAATTGCCCTGTTTGTTGGCATATAATTTTTCATAATATTCTCTTATCATTGTTTGCATTTCTGTGGTGTTGGCTGTGACTTCTCCTTTCATTTGTCATTTTATCTATTTGTGTCCTCTCTCTTTTCTTTTGAAAATCTGGTTAGGGGGGGTTTTAATTTTGTTAATGTTTAACAAAAAACAGCTTTAAGTCATTGATCTCTTCTAGTATGTTTTTTGTTTGTTTATTTCCAAATCATTTATTTCTGCTCTAATCTTTATTATTTCCTTTCTTCTGCAGGCTTTAGCTTTGATTTGCTGTTCCTAACCTATGATTAGGTTGTGTATTGGGAACTTTTCTTGAATCTTTATATAGGCCTGAATTGCAATATATTTCTCTCTTAAGACTGCCTTTGATGTATCCCAAAGGTTTTGGACTGTAGTATTTTAATTTTCATTTGCTTCAATGTATTTTTTTAAATTTATTTTTAGTTTCCTGGTTAACCCATTCATTCTTTAATAGGACGTTTTTTAACCTTCATGTATTTGAGGGCTTTCCAAACTTTTTCTTCAGGCTGACTTCAAGTTTCATAGTGTTGTGGTCTTAAAATATGTAAGGTATGATCTCAGTTTTTTTGTATCTGTTGAGGGCTGATTTGTGACCTAGTATGTGATCTATTCTGGAGAATGTTACCTGTGCACTCAAAAAGAATGTATATTCTGCTGCTTTAGGATAAAATGTTCTGAATATATCTGTTAAGTAGTTATGGTCCAGTGTGTTATTGAAAGCCATTGTTTCTTTGTTGATTTTCTGCTTAGGTTATCTGTCCATTGTAAGTGGTGTATTACAATCCCCTACTATTATTGTATTATTATCAATGAGTTTCTTTATGTTTGTTATTAATTGATCTATATACTTGGATGCCACCAAGTTGGGAGCATAAATACTTAAAATTTAGATCTTGATGGATAGACCCCTTAATTATGATATAATGCCCTTCTTCATATCTTGATACAGTTCCTTTTTGAAAATGTACTTTGTTTGATATGAGTATGGTTATTCCAGGTTTCTTTTGGCATCCATTAGCATGATAGATTGTTCTCCATATCCTCACTTTTAATCTGCAGGTCTCTTTAGGTCTAAAATGAGTTATTCTCAGGCAGTGTATAGATGGATTTTGGTTTGGTTTTTTTTATCCATCCTGTTACCCTATATCTTTTGATTGGAACATTTAGTTCACTTACATTCTAAGTGATTATTGAAAGATATGAATTTAGTGCCATTGTGTTTGTTACCTGTAGAGTTGGTGTTTATGGTGCTGTTTGGTATGTATGCACCAAACTATAGACCCTATAATCCTTTAAAATGGATAGGTCAAAAATAAGAAATAGACACATAATTTTAGGGTTATAATTTCAATGTCCTAATCTCAGATTGCCAAATCTACTAGAAAGAAAACTAGCAAAGGCACTGAAGAACTAAACACACACACACACACACACACACACACACACACACTCTAATCAGATCTAATTGACATAAAATAATTGAAGTAGCAATTTTAAAACTCCCAAAAGACAGGACCAACATGGTGGAGAAGTAAGGGGATCCATAACTCTCATGTCTCTCAAACAAAGAAGTGCTCAAGCCAAAGGACTATGAACCCCAGAGTCTTGGAGGAAAAGAGACTGAATCAACCAAGAAGAAAATGGATCAACTGGGGAAAAGATAGAGCTACTCCAAGGAACAAATCAAAGCACACCTGGTGGAGGGCCCAAAATATCACTATGAGTAGGGTAATAAAATAATTAAAGTCACAACAACAGAGAGAAAGTACAAATCTCCAAAACAATCTCCAAAAAAACACCTCCTGAAGGGCCAGGTCCTGGACAGTGTATGACTCCTCCCTTAATATAGCAGTGCTCACAGATGCAGAGCCTACAACAAGCTTCTAAATGCATAAGGGACAGAAAACTAGCCAAAATGATGAAACGGAAGAATTCTCCTCACAAGAAATTCCAGGAAATAGCAATAGCTAACGAATTGATCAAAACCGACTTAAACAATGTAACTGAACAAGAATTTAGAATAATAGTTATAAAATTAATTGCTGGACTTGAAAAAATGCACAGAGGACAGCAGAAAATCTACTGCTACAGAGATCAAGGAATTAAAAAAGTCATGATAAATTTAAAAAAGCTATAAATGAGGTACAAAATAAAATGGAGGCAGCCACAGTGTAAATGAAGAGGCAGAGGGGAGAATAGGTGACTTAGAAGATAAAATTATGGAAAAACTGGAAGCTGAGAAAAAGAAAGATAAAGAATCTAGGAGTACGAGGGGAGAATTAGAGAATTAATTGATGCAATCAAGTGGAACAATATCTGTATCATAGGAATTCCAGAAGAAGAGAGACAGAAAGGGGCTGAAGGTGTACTTGAACAAATCATAGCTGAGAACTTCCCTGATCTGGGGAAGGGAACAGGCATTGAAATCCAAGAGGCACAGAGAACTCCCTTCAGATGTAACTTGAATCACACTTCTGCACAATATATCATAGTGAAACTTTCAAAATACAAGGATAAAGAGAGTTATGAAAGCAGCTAGGGATAAACGGGCCTTAACATACAAAGGTAGACACATAAGGGTAGTAGCAGACCTATCAACTGAAACTTCTCAGGCCAGAAAGAAATGGAAGGTAATCTTCAATGTGATGAACAGGAAAAATATGCAGCTAAGAATCCTTTATCCAGCAAGTCTGTCATTCATAATAGAAGGAGAGATAAAGGTTTTACCAAACAAACAAAAACTGAAGAAATTCATCACCACTAAACCAGCCCTACAAGAGATCCTAAGGGGGATTCTGTGAGTGAAATGTTGCAAAGACCACAAAGTGCCAGAGACATCACTACAAATATGAAACTTACAGATAACACAATGACTCTAAACACATATCTTTCAATAATAATACTGAATGTAAATGGAATAAATGCTCCAATCAAAAGACATAGGATATCAGAATGGATTAAAAAAAAGACCCATCTATTTGCTGTCTACAAGAGACTCATTTTAGACCTGAGGACACCTTCAGATTAAAAGTGAGGGGATGGAGAACTATCTATCATTCTACTGGAAGTCAAAAGAAAGCTGGAGTAGCCATACTTATATCAGACAAACTAGATTGAAAGGTTGTACCAGGAGATGAAGAAGGGCATTATATACTAATTACAGGGTCTATCCATCAGGATGAGCTAACAATTATAAATGTCTATGCACCGAATTCAGAGGCACCCAAATATATAAAAAAATTAATCACAAACATAAGCAACCTTATTGATAAGAGTGTGGTAATTGCAGGGGACTTAATATTCCACTTAAAACAATAGATAGATCATCTAGACAGATCATCAGTTAAGAAACAATGGCCCCGAGTGATACATTGGATCAGATGGACTTACAGATTTATTTAAAACTCTACATCCCAAAGCAACACAGTATACTTTCTTCTCAAGTGCACACGGAACATTCTCCAAGATGGATCACATACTGGGTCACAAAACAGCCCTTAATAAATATAAAAGAATTGAGATCACACCATGTACACTTTCAGAACACAATGCTATGAAAATTGAAATCAACTACAGGAAAAGAGTCTGGAAAACCTCCAAAAGCATGGAGGTTAAAGAACATCCTACTAAAGAATCAATGGATCAACCAGACAATTAGAGAAGAAATGAAAAAATATATGGAAACAAATGACAAGGAAAAGACAACAATCCAAACACTTTGTGATGCAGCAAAGGCAGTCCTGAGAGGAAAATACATTGTGTTCTAGGTCTATCTCAAAAACAAGAAAAATCCCATATACAAAATCTAATAGCACACCTAAAGAAACTAGAAGCAGAACAGCAAAGACCCCAAACCCAGCATAAGAAGAGAAATAATAAATATCAGAGCAGAAATAAACTATTTAGAATCCAAAAAAAAACAAAACAAAAAAAAAAAAAACCAGTAGAGCAGATCAATGAAACCAAGAGTCGTTTTTTTGAAAAAATAAACAAAATTGACAAATCTCTAGCCAGGCTTCTCAAAAAGAAAAGAGAGAGGACCCAAATAGATAAAATCACGAATGAAAATGGAATTATTACAACCAATACCTCAGAAACACAAGAAATTATCAGGGAATACTATGACAAATTATATGCCAACAAATTGGACAACCTCGAAGAAATGGACAGATACCTAAACTCCCACACAATTCCAAAACTCAAATGGGAAGAAATAGAAAATTTGAACAGACCCATAACTAGTGAAGAAATGGAATCAATTATCAAAAATATCCCAACAAATAAGAGTCCAGGACCAGATGGCTTCCCAGGGGAGTTCTACCAGACATTTAAAGCAGAGATAATACCTATCCTTTTCAAGCTATTCCAAAAAATAGAAAGGGAAGGAAAACTTCCAGACTCATTCTATGAAGCCAGTATTACTTTGATTCCTAAACCAGACAGAGACCCAGTAAAAAAAGAGAACTACAGGCCAATATCCCTGATGAATATGGATGCGAAAATTCTCTATAAGATACTAGCAAATCGAATTTAACAGCATATAAAAAGAATTATTCACCATTATCAAATGGGATTTATTCCTGGGATGCAGGGCTGGTTCAACATTCACAAATCAATCAACGTGATACGTCACATTGATAAAAGAAGAGATAAGAACCATATGATCCTGTCAATCGATGCAGAAAAAGCATTTGACAAAATTCAGCATTCTTTCTTAATAAAAACCCTCAAGAAAGTCAGGATAGAAGGAAAATACTTAAACATCATAAAGGCCATTTATGAGAAAAGCCCACACAGCTAATATCATCCTCAATGGGGAAAAACTGAGAGCTTTCCTCCTGAGATAAGGAACACAACAGGGATATCCACTCTCACTGCTGTTGTTTAACATAGTGTTGGAATTCCTAGCATCAGCAATCAGACAACAAAAGGAAATCAAAGGCATCAAAATGGCAAAGATGAAGTCAAACTTTCACTATTCGCAGATGGCATGATACTCTACATAGAAAACCCGACAGACTCCACCAAAGTCTTCTAGAACTGATATATGAATTCAGCAAAGTTGTAGGGTACAAAATCAATGTACAAAAGTTGGTTGCATTTTTATACACCAATAATGAAGCAACAGAAAGAGAAATAAAGAATCTGATCCCATTCACAATTGCACCAAGAATCATAAAATACCTAGGAATAAACCTAACCAAAGATGTAAAAGATCTGTATGCTGACAACTATAGAAAGCTTATGAAGGAAATTAAAGACAATACAAAGAAATGGAAAAACATTCCCTGCTCATGGATCGGAAGAATAAATATTGTTAAAATGTCAATACTACCCAAAGCAATCTACACATTCTATGCAATCCCAATCAAAATTTATCAGCATTCTTCTCAAAGCTAGAACAAGCAGTCCTAAGATTTGTATGGAACCACAAAAGACCCCGAATAGCCAAAGTAATATTGAAGAAGAAAACCAAAGCTGGTGGCATCACAATCCCCGACTTTATCCTCTACTGTAAAGCTGTAATCATCAAGACAGCATGGTATTGGGACAAAAACAGACACACAGACCAACGGAATAGAATAGAGACCCCAGATTGGACCCACAAATGTATGGCCAACTAATCTTTGGAAAAAAAGGAAAATATATCCAATGGAAAAAAGACAGTATCTTTAACAAATGGTGCTGTGAGAACAAATGGTTGCTGGGAGCAACATGCAGAAGAATAAAACTAGACCACTTTCTCACACCATTCACAAAAATAAACTCAAAATGGACAAAGGACCTGAATGTGAGACAGGAAACCATCAAAACTCTAGAGGAGAAAGCAGGAAAAGACCTCTCTGACCTCAGCTGCAGCAATTTCTTACTGGACACATCTCCAAAGCCAAGGAAATTAAAAGCAAAAATGAACTATTGGGACCTCATCAAGATAAAAAGCTTCTGCACTGCAAAGGAAACAATCAACAAAACTAAAAGGCAACCGATGGAATGAGAAAATATATTTGCAAATGACATATTGGTTAAAGGGCTAATATCCAAAACCTAAAGAACTCACCAAAGTCCACACCCAAAAAACAAATAATCCAGTGAAGAGATTGGCAGAAGACATGAATAGATACCTTTCTAAAGAAGACATCCAGATGGCCAACAGACACATGAAAAGATGCTCAACATCATTCCTCATCAGGGAAATACAAATCAAAACCATACTGAGATACCTCCTCACGCTGGTCAGAGTGGCTAAAATTAACAAATCAGGAGACTATAGATGCTGGAGAGGATGTGGAGAAACGGGAACCCTCTTGCACTGTTGGTGGGAATGCAAACTCCTGCAGCCACTCTGGAAAACAGTGTGGAGGTTCCTCAAAAAATTAAAAATAGATCTACCCTATGACTCAGCAATAGCACTGTTAGGAATTTACCCAAGGGATACAGGAGTGCTGATGCATAGGGGACTCATACCCCAATGTTTGTAGCAGCACTTTCAACAATAGCCAAATGATGGAAAGAGCCTAAATTTCCATCAACTGATGATTGGGTAAAGAAGATGTGGTTTATATATACAATGGAATACTACTTGGCAATGAGAAAGAATGAAATCTGGCCATTTGTAGCAACATAGATGGAACTGGGGGGTATTATGCTAAGTGAGATAAGTCAGGCAAAGAAAGATAGATACCATATGTTTTCACTCATGTGGATCCTGAGAAACTTAACAGAGGACCATGGGGGAGGGGAAGGGGGAAAAGAAAGTTACAGAGAGGGAGGGAGACAAACCATAAGAGACTCTTAAATACTGAGAACAAACTGAGGGTTGATGGGGGGTGGGAGAGAGGGGAAAGTGGGTGATGGGCATTGAGGAGGGCACCTGTTGGGATGAGCACTGGGTGATGTACGGAAACCAATCTGACAATAAATTATTTTTAATAAATAAATAAATAAATAAATAAATAAATAAAACACCCAAAACACAAATTTTCAGGCCTAGATAGATTCAATGGGTAAATACCCAAAAATCCAAAGAACAGTCATCACTATTAAATAATCTTTATCAGAAAACAGAAAATGAAGGAATACTTTCTTACTAATTTTTTGTGGCTACCCTGATATATAAAAAAAAAGACAAGACAATACCTCTCATAAACTTACAGACAAAAATTCTTAACAAAACAATAGTGAATTAGATATCAGTGCATAAAAAATATACACTATTACTAAGTAGGATTTGTTATAAATATGTAAAGCTGTTACAACACTGGAAAATGAATCTATGTAACCCACCGCCTCAACAGGCCATTGTAGAAAAATTGTGTGATGGTATCAATTGATGCTGTAAAAGCATTTGACAAAATCCAATATCCGTTCACGATTAAAAAAAAAAACTCGTGGAAAACTAGGAATAGAGGCGAACTTTGTTAACCTAATAAAGGGTGTCTACTGAAACCCTATAGCTAACATTATGTTCAATGTTGAAAGATGAAGTGCTTTCCCTCAAGCCTGGGAACAAAACCAAGATGTCCACTACCACCAGTGTTATTCAGCATGGTATTGGAAATTCTATCCACTGCAATAAGGTAAGGAAAAGAAGTAAAAGCGATACAGAATAAAAAGAATAAATAAAACTTCCTATTGTTAGATAACATGATTGTATGTGGAGAAAATCCCAAGAAATCTACCAACAAAATAAACTCCTAAACAAACCTCACCTAGAACTGGTAAGTCAGTTCAGCAAGGTCACAAAATATATGATCAACACAAAAATCAATTACATTTGCGTATATTAACAATGTACTAGTGGAAGTAAAATTAATAACAATACAACTTACAATAATTCCAAAGAAAATGGTGTATTAGGTATAACCTTATCAAAATACATGCCGGCTTTATATGTTAAAAGCTATAACATGTTGACAAATGGGACCGATAAAGACCTATATAAATGGAGAGCAATACCATGCTCCTATATAGGAAAACCCAACTTCCATACATCTCCCATAAAGATCAATTCTTTCAAAATTGTTATATAGGTTTAATAAATTTCTTGTCAAAATCCCAGCACAGATTTTTGTAAATACGGAGAAGCTTGTTTTGAAACTCATATGGATAGCTAAGCCGTAGAAGAGGTAAAGCAATTTTGAAAAAGAAGAATATTTAAGGAATCACTCTTCTCAATACTAAGACCTTCTGTATACTTGCGGCACCTGTAGCTCAGTTGGTTAAGCGTCTGACTTTGACTCAGGTCATGATCTCACTGTTTGTGAGTTCGAGCCCACGTCCGGCTCTGGGATGACAGCTCAGAGCCTGGAACCTGCTTCGGATTCTGTGTCTCCCTCTCTCTGTGTCCCTCACTGACTCACACTCTGTCACACTCTAAACGATAAACGTTAAAAAAACAAAAGACTTTCTATATACATACAACAATCAATACACAATGGTATTGGTGAAGGATAAAGAATAGATCAATGGAACAGAACAGAAAACCCTGAAAAAGAACCCACACATGTATGCCCAACTGATTTCTTTTTAAACAACGATGCAAATCAAAGGAGTTGGTTAACCTTTCAACAAATGGTGCTGGAGCTAGTGGACGTCTATAGGCAACAAAAACGAAGGAAAATGTAACCTAAATTCATACTTGACACAAAAATTTACTTAAAATGGATCACTGATTTATGTGGAAACTATAAGACGAACCATTTTTGCAAACATACCATAAAAGGAAGTATCCACGATCTAGGTTTAGGCAAAAGGTCTAATATCAAATAAGTATCCATAAAAAGGAAAATTGGTAAGTTTAGCCTTATTAAATGAAAAACTAGTCTGTGAAAGCCCATGTGAAGAGGATGAAAAGGCAATTAACAACTGGGAGGAAACATTCAGAAACCACATATCCAACAAAGGACTTGTATCTAGAATACATAAAGAGCTTCCAAACTGTGCAGGAAAAAGAAATCAATTAGGAAAAAGTCAGAAGACATGAAGAGACACTTCACAAAAGAGGATATATACATATCATTGTGCAACTCATCATACTGGATAAAATAAAAAAAGAATGACAACAGCAAATACTGGAAAGGATGAGAAACTATCACACATTCATTGCTGTTGAGAAGGAAAATTGGTGCAGGCACTTTAAAAAACTAGCAGTTTCTTGAAACACTATATATGCAGTTATCATATGAGTCAGCAGGTATACTCTTGACCATTTTCTCAGAGAAACTAACATTTACGTTCTCATAGAAACCTGTGCAAAAATGTTCATTGTGACTTTATTCATAATGGTCAAAAATCAGAAACAACCTTCGATGGGCCAGTGGTTAAATAAACTGTGGTACATCCATTTCAGGGAATACTACTAATACCTGCCATGGTAATGAGTGTGGCTATAAAAGCACAAGATGAAGAGTGATTTTCTTGATGAAATTCATCTGAACCTTGAATGTCAATATCTTGGCTATGATATTGTACTATAGTTTTACAAGGTATTATTATTGGGGAGCCTGGAGAGAGTGCATGTGCTCTATTAATGTTATTCCTTACATGTGAATTTACGATTTTATAAAAATCATTCCATTAAAAAGTATGTCTGTGTTGACAACCATGATAACCTTCCACAACTTAGGTTTAAGGTCAATTAAATTCCATGCATTTAAGGCTTAAAAGGTGACTAATGTTGGGGGGGATATATTTTTATTCGAATTAGCTCCAGTTTTTAACATAATGGAAACATAAAATGATCATTCTGCCTTTTCCTTTTAATAAACTAAAGTTAGTGCGTTCCTTTCATTGGAAACAATAAAAAATCAAAATCCCATAAGAACAAATGACTTGTAAACAAAGACAAAACAAAACAAAGATTCTATAAGTCCTCACACCAAATCTGATTTTCTTATATACTGTAAGGTTATATTTCTCAGACTTGGATATTTTCCTTTTCATCCTAAATCTGTTTATACCCTCATCTAGCATCAGGCTCACCCAATACTCCATCCAAGTTGACTGTATATTTCTTTAGGGCAAAGACTGGACTCTTTATCTTTGTATTTCCAACTCAACTTGAACTCCCACTGAAACTCAAATAAAAATATATTAAAAATAAAACTTGGAGAATATAGGAATTAATTTATTGTAAATTATCAATATAAATGCCACAAAATGTATTACATACACAAGATTTCTTTGTTTCTGAAAAATCTACGTGAGAGCCAAAATCAGCGTAATAATGAAATGTGTTAATTAAAAATGAGAAATTATAACCGTGGGGTCTTATGTAAGAAAGTCATATTTACTTTTAGAATATCATTGGTTTTTAGACTGTAGTTCATACGCAGACTTCAATTATCCATGAATCTTCTGGAAAAAATTTTGTGAATATGTACATTGATATTTTTCTGGCAGATGTTTAAATGTTTTTGTTATGTAATACAGACCTCCATGTTGTCCCAAAAGTTGAGAATTATTGCATAGACAGATTTCTATAAAAATGGACAATGCTCAGTATAGTCTTTGAGTGTGGAAATATAACAAGAATTAGTAGTACATATAATATAATATATTTGCAAAGTATAGTAATAGCCCAAGGTTTAGAGAGTTTGACAAATTCATGATAAGGCAAGTATTTTTTTTTTTTTTTGGATAAGGCAAGTATTAAAATGAGTGTTCCCAGAATTTCTCTCTACCTGCTATCCCCTCTCAGATGTTTTCTCCTCTCTTTCTTGAATTACCTCTGCTTGATATGCCTGCTCTGGCAGATTCTCTGGTGGCTATTGGAAGGAGAATTGGAAAGAAATGGATACAGGAGAAATCTCATGGCAACTATTTGGATTTAGGGTCAGACTTTTCTCCATTGCATCTAAAGGAAGGGTATTATGCCACACAATCCTACACTCTTTTTTTTTTTTGAAAAAAATTACATGGATCCATTCACTTTTTTCTTTATTATGATTTTGCATAGCTTTATTTTAAGATGCTGAGTATTTTCTTTAACCTTCTATTTAAAGGGAAAAATTATGCTTTACTGATTTTTTACTTTGTAGGTGGGAACTATTTCTTGGTCATTTCCAAAACAGCCCCAAAACAAAACAAAACAAATGCTGTCTGTTAATATTTCAATAATCACTGATCCCTAATAAGTACTGATAAGTGCCTCATTTATAATAAGTCTTCTAGCAGCACAGTAGTACATGGAGGGAATATTTGGCACTTGATGAGCAATTATCTCTTTTATCAAAGATTGCAAACTCTGGTAAGTAAAACACATTATATACACATATTGACATACACAAAGTATCATAAAAGTATGTGCCTAATATGTAGCATGTATGGAATAAATAAATGACATAATGGCATAATGGCATAAATGGCATAAATAAATGACATAATTGAAACAATATACCATAGCCACATTAAAAAGTTAAAACCAATTGTCATTTAGTTGGAACAGCATTTGGAGCACATACAACCTAAGTTGGTAAGTTGGAACATTCAAGAGAGGGAAGACATGGCAAATGAAGAGAAGACATAGGAAGATTCTAGGCTACTGACAAATACACCTACATAAAATAAAAATATGTCCAGATTACAGTTTTTATATTCACATTATCAGAATTTCCACAATTGCACTCTGTTAAATCTCTATGCATATTCCCATTTTCAAAGAAACATACAAAGAAGCTAGGTATGTATTGTGTTTTCAATCTTTTTGTCCAAAACTAACATACTTTTTTCTTAAAACATAATCCCCACTGCTAGCTGGAGACAAGTTTTTCCAAGTTCATTTCTGCTGTCGTCTAACCTATGCTGGGTTGTTATGGCAATTTGTGCAACAACTGATTTAATTGGGTGAAAACTTATTAGTTCATTGTCTTTATCTTCTAAAGATCAATTTATATCTCTCTCAGTATTCCAGGTCACAAATACAATTAACACAGTGTTACCTGTTTATTTCACTTTTTCGAGTTAATAGAAGTGATATGTACACTATGTTTTTTTCTCTCAATATCCTTTCCATATATGTATCTTGTATCATAACTTTCTCCCCATTTTTCTACTTGGAGTAAGTGTGTTTTTTATGCTGAAGTCTATAACAAGTCCTCAAAAAGTAACATTATTCTCTCTACCATTCACAGATATTATTTCTTTTCTTTTTCCTTTCATTTTTTTGGTGTGTGATGGGAGTTGGTATGGAAAGGGGGAATGGGAATAGGACTTTCAAGAAGATATTGCAAATAGACATTTCAATTACCACCTGTGGGATGGTGTGGGAGCAGCTAAGGATGCCTCATCATATCAACCCTGTTACTTAATTCTATGTAGTGAATCAGAGTTACTAAATTAAGCATCCTACAATTTTCTCTTCCAGGCAATCCCCTGATGACTCATCCTGTTTTCAAAGTTGTAGTTATAGTTTCCGACAGACTAATGGCGGCTGTGTCTTTGCCACCTGGGGTACTCTTTGAAACCCTTTATTTCCATTGACTTGTTCAAAACATTTTCTTGCCTATATCCCTCCTGCTTCAAAAAATTAAGTAAGAAAATCCTTGAAAAAATTAATGCTTTTAGAAGCTCTTATTTTAGAGCATGTTTAAATAATAACTTAAAAAACAGAGGGAAAGTTAGCTACATCCTTTCATTTATATCTTATATGGAGGCACAACCCACCTTTAATAAGAAAAAAAAAAGAAAAGAAAGGAAAAGAAAAAAACAGATGTGACTGACTAGAATCATGCTATCAAACCCAAAATTTAGTAACAAAGACAAAAGTGGGACATTTACTGTTATTATTTATACATTTAATGTTTGCTTATGATAAAATAAAAAGTAATACAAAAGGGCCAAATATACAGTTCACATATGCTTATTTTTTCAAATACCCAGAAAGTTTCAGTGTTAAATGTTTCTTATGGTAATTTTGAATAATTTTATAAGTACATACCTAAAAATATATGTAATACAAACATGGTGTTTATACCCTGAATATTGTAATATAGCCTGCCTTATCTGTAAAACTAACTAGGTTTACAGTATCTGTTTACATTTTATCCTAATTTGAAAAAAATTCATATTGAGATATATCTAGGTAATTTCCAGTACTTTTACTATTGAAGGCATGATCAGAATGAACATAATAGTATAATACCAAAAGGCTTTTTTTTAACTTATTTTTTAAGTAATTAATTTTTTTTAGAGCTAGAGAGACTGTGGGTGATCAGGAGAGAGGGCAGAGGGACAGAGAGAGAGAGAGAGAGAGAGAGAGAGAGAGAGAGACAGAATGCTCAGCCCCTATGTGAGGTTGGATCCCACGACCTTGGGAACATGACCTGAGCTGAAACCAACAGTCTGATGTTCAACCGCCTGAGCCACCCAGGTGCCCCTCAGAAGGCTTTTTAAATGTGTAGTAACCAAGTCAAAGGGAATATATATTTAAGTTCTGCCACAAATTTGCATTTGAAAATTAATTGAGAGGCTTGTATATTCATTATTTGATATATTTTAGTATAGGAAAAATAATTCAAGGCCATCTATACTTAAAAATGCCAAACAAAACTGAAAATATATTTTGGAAAAAAAAAGTCTCCCTAGTATTCCTGTCTACCAATTCCTCTCTTTCAACAGAAATAAAATTTAACAGTAATTTGTACATTATACCAAATTAATTTACTATGCAAAAGCTGTGGATTAATTATGGTCAAATTTACATATTTATAATATCTTGAATTCTTATTTATCACCAAGTTTTTTTTCTTTCATGGCAACTCTTTGTTGTTGCTTTGGTTTTGTTCTGTGATGCTTATAAAGAGATTTATTTCACTGTATTTTAAAATTGATCACACTGGTTAAAATAATGCTGTTGTTATTAATTTAAAATTTAAAATTTTATCCTTACTGAATTTGCTTATTTTTACTCTTGCATTGTTTATGTATATAGTCACATGTATTTTTTTTTACCACAAAAAGATAACGTTGTATTTTCCCTTTCACGTATAATGAACAATTTCGTACTTCAGCTGATTGCATTGACTGTTATTCCAAAGTAATTTAATTTAATAATGATGATAATGATCATATTTGTCTTGTTCTTGATTTTATAGGACTGATTGTAATCTTTTATAAGACTTAATGGTACTAGTGTTTTTGTTCTTTAAATAAATATTTCCTGTTACATTAATTAAATTCATTAACTTTATCAGGAATAGATATTGAAAGTATATATTTGGAAATGATAATTTTTCTTCTAATATTAATATAGTGAAAATATTAATCTTTACTTATTCTGTTTGCATACATGGAATTAATCCTACAGGAACAATGTACTCCTTTATGTATTAATGAATTACATTTGATAATGTTTAATTCATAAGTTTTGCATTAATATTCATAATGAGATTGGTTTCTTTCATCTTAATCCTCCTTCTTCCCTCCATCCTCTCTCATTTCTGTCTGATCTTTCTTCCTAATTTTTTTGCAGTATCAGTGAAGTGTTAAAGTAAAACCTTGAGGTGTGCCTGGCTGGCTCAGTGAGAAGAGAGGGTGATTCTTGATGTCAGTGTCATGAGTTTGAGTCCCATATTGGGGGTTGAGATTACTTAAAAAAAAGGGAAACTTAAAGTAAAATCTTGAAGCTAAGGGGTTAACATGGATAAGAAGCCACAGTAAAATACCCATCTTTCTGTTCCAAGACTAAGAACTAACAGGAAGAGTGAAGCAGAACTACAGCAGCTCTCCCTGAAGGCTAGACCCAGATGACCCAACCCCATTTAATAAAAGTGATCTTATTTTACTGGTTAAAATCTCTTAGGTGAGGATAGTAACTTAAATAAGATAATAGTATCCTTAACCTCTCTTTATAGTCAGTGTCATGCATACAGTCAAAATCAAATAGGGGAATGACAGAGGACAGGACAAAATGATTAAAAACCAAAGGTAAAAAAAGATGGAGAATGAAAAAACAAAAGAGAGAGAGAATATAATCAAACACAGGGATGATCCATACCATATATCTACCAGGCATGGGTTTTAAAATAATATTAATAGCTTCCAAAATACATGAAAATCCGGAGGAAATCACCAGAGGTTTGGACATATTTTAAAAAATCAAACAGAAATCCTATACATGGAAAAATAAATACGCAGACATAAAGTTCAGAATGTAGGCTTAGTGGCATATTACACGCAGCACGAGAAAGGACTAGTAAACTCAAAACTGTAAGTCAATAGAAAATGTTCAGGGGCGCCTGGGTGGCGCAGTCGGCTAAGCGTCCGACTTCAGCCAGGTCACGATCTCGCGGTCCGTGAGTTCGAGCCCCGCGTCGGGCTCTGGGCTGATGGCTCAGAGCCTGGAGCCTGTTTCCGATTCTGTGTCTCCCTCTCTCTCTGCCCCTCCCCCGTTCATGCTCTGTCTCTCTCTGTCCCAAAAATAAATAAAAAACGTTGAAAAAAAAATTAAAAAAAAAAAATGTTCAGACTGAAGAAGGGCGAAAATGAAAATGAAGAAATCTTAAAAGAAAGCAGAGCCATAGAATATGTGCACAAAATTCATTACTTGTAATTGAAGTCTCAGAAGGAGAGGAAAGAAAGAACAGGCCAAAGCAATATATTTGAAATGATACTGGCTGGGAAGTTTCTAAAACTGATGAAATATATTAAAGGGCTGACGATACTCAACAAACACTTCCCGGATAAACGAAGAGAAAACTGCACCTAATTGCCTCATAGTAAAATAATTGGAGCCAAAGAAAAAGAAACAATAAGACTTAAAAGAAATCAGAGAAAAGGACAGACTAACTACAAAGGAGATATAATAAGACTCACATTTGAGTTTTAAACAAAATTAATGGATGCTCTAGCTCTAGTCAGGCAAAAATAAGTAAATAAGTAAGTAAGTAAGTAAATAAATAAATAAATAATAAATAAATAAATAAATAAATAATAAATAAATAAAGGAATTCAAGTAGGAAAAGAGAAAATAAAATCACCTCTGTTCATAGATGATATAATCTTATGTGTGGAAAACCCTAAAGATTCTCCAAACAGTTTGGAACTAATGAATATATTCTGCAAAGTACCAGGATATAAAATCAATGCACAAAAATTAGTTGCATTTTTATACTCTAATGAACAATCTGAAAAGGAAACAGCATCAAAAAGAATAAAATACTTAGGAACTAACTTAACTAAAGAGGCAAAAGACCTGTACAGTCAGAACTACAAAACATTGCTAAAATTAAACAAGACATAAATAAATGAAAATACATCAGATGTTCATGGGTGGGAAGACAACATGTTAAGATGTCAATACCCAAACCTCCCTACAGATTTACTGCAATTCATTTACAAGGCCCAATGATAATTTTTTTTGTAGTCATATCTATGATTGGTATATCCACTGTCAAACTCTTTTTAGAGTAAATATGCCAATAGAATATTACTCAGCCATCAAAAAGAATGAAGTCTTGCCATTTGCAAGGATGAGGATGGAACTAGAGAATCTTACGGTAAGTGACATAAGTCATTCAGAGAAAGAGAAAAACCATGTAATTTCACTCATATGTGAAATTTAAGAAACAAAACAGGTGAACATAAGGAAAGGGAAGGAAAAATAAAATAAGATGAAAACAGAGAGAAGCAAACCATGAGAGACTCATTTTTTTTAAGTTTATTTATTCACTTTGAGAGAGAGCAAGCACATGAGTGGGGGAGGGGCAGAGAGAGAGGGAGAGAAGGAATCTCAAGCAGGCTCCAAACTGTCAGTGCAGGTCTCATGAATTGTGAGATCATGACCTGAGCTGAAATCAGTGGGACACTTAACCCTGAGCCACCCTGGTGTCCTGGAGACTTTTTTTTTTTAATTTAAAAAATTTTTTTAAATTTATTTTTGAGAGAGAGCATAAAGAGGGGGGAGAGGTGGAGACAGAGTAAAAGACACAGAATCTGAAGCAGGCTCCAGGCTCTGACCTGTCAGCACAGAGCCCGACATGGGGCTCAAACTTGTGAACCGCAAGATCATGACCTGAGCTGAAGTTGGAGCTTAACTGACTGAGCCACCCAGGTGTCCCTGGAGACTCCTAACTATAGAAAACAAACTAACGGTTGATGGAAGAGAGGTGGGTGGGGGATGAGCCAGATGGGTGATGGGGATTAAGGAGGCCACTTGTGATGAGCACCGGGTGTTATATGTAAATAATGAATCATTAAATTCTACTCCTGAAACCAATACACTATATGTGAACTAACTTGAATTTAAATAAAAACTTGGAACAAAAAAATAAATAAACCAAGGTTACTTATGTAAGTCATCTCTACACCAAACATGGAGCTTGAACTCACCACCCTGAGATCAAGAGCCACATTCTCTATGGACCAAGCCATCTAGGTGCCCCATTGTCAAGTTTTCATTGTAAATTTTCTCTGGCTTAAAAATGATTTGCAAGTGGATTCTACCTTTTCTATTCTCCAAAAATATTTATGTAAGGTTCATTTATCTCTTTTACATATTTGACAGAATTTGTCACTGAAGAGTTTTGTTTGTCTGGTGGTTTTTACTTTTGAATCAAATTACTTTATACTTTATTGACATAGGACCGTCTGTGCTTTCTGTTTGTGGTTTCTTTTTCTTTTCTTTCCTTCTTTCTTTCTTTCCTTTTTTTCTTTTTCTTTCCTTTTTTTCTTTTGGTTTGCTATATTATTTTAAATAATGTTTTCCATTTCTTTCAGTTTTTCAAATGTATTGGATTAACAGATGCAATGATTTTAATTTCTTTGAGATGATGGGATGACACGTTTTAATTCCTAATAACGGAAATCTCTTACCCTTTGTGGATCCTATATATTTATTTATGAATTTAATTAGTCTTTAACATTTATCAAAATGCAGTAAATCAATGAATTTGATATTTGTTGATTTCCTCTATTGTGTTTGTCTGGTTTCCTTGACATTAACTTTTATATGTAGTATTTCTAACTCATTGCCTTTTTTAAACTTTTAAATATTTCAGTAGGTATTGCTTTCTCCGATCCTTTTTTAATTGTTATAAAATAGATATAAAACCTACCATGTTAACACTTCTTAAGTGTGCAGTTCTGTGGTATTGAATACATTCATAATGTGCTACCATCACCACCCCATCCCCAGAATTCTTTTAATCTTGCAAATCTGAAATTGTACACACATTAAAAAATAACTCCTCTTACCACCCACCCCAGCATCTGACAACTACCGTTTTACTTTCTGTCTTTATGAGTTTGAGTACCCTAAGTACCCCATATAAAGGGTATCGTATATTATTTGTCTTTTTTGTGTCTGGCTTCTTTAGATTAGCATAACATCCTCAAGTTTCATCCATGTTGTAGCATATGTCAGGATATTCTTCCTTTTTAAGGAAGAATTGGACAATATGCCATATTTTGCTTATCCATTCATCTGCCAATGAATGCTTAGGTTGCTTCCACATTTAAGCTATAGTGAACAATGCTGTTATGAGCATGGGTGTATAACCATCTCTTCGAGACCCTCGTTTCCTTTCTTTTGGGCATACACTCAGCAGTGTAATTGCTAGATCATGTTGTCATTCTATTTTTATTTTTTGAGGCCCTATCATACTGTTTTCGCCCACAGTGGTGCCATCTCACACCCCTACCAACAGTGCACATGTGATTCAATTTCTCCACATCCTTGCTAACGTTTGTCACTTGTTTCCTTTCTTTTTTTCCTTTCTTTTTCTTTTCATGTCTTTTTTGTCCCTTGACAGTAGCCATCCTAATATATGTGAGGTGGAATTGGAAGTTTTGATTTGCATTTCCCCAATAATCAGTGATTTGGACATTATTCCATATGCTTACCAGTCATTTGTATATATTCTTTGTAGAAATATCTATTCAAGTTCTTCACCCATTTTTAAATTGAGTTGTTTGTTGTTGTTGTTGTTGTTGTTTGTTGTTGTTGTTGTTGTTGCATTTCGAGAGTTTTCTATGTCTTCTGGACATTAATCCCTTATCAGCTATATGATCCCCCATTCTGTGGGTTGCCTTTTAACTCTGCTAATGGTATCTTTTAACAAATTCTTTAAAAATATTAATGGAGTCTAGTATGCATTTTTTTCTTTTCTTGCCTGTGCCTTCTGTCAAATGTGTAAGCAAGAGATAAATCAACCTTACAGAAATATCTTTAGATATTAGAGATAATAGAGGAGGTAGAATCCACTGTCAAATCATTTTTAAGCCAGAATAACTTTAAAATAAAAACTTGACATGGTTATAACAATCACAAATACATCTACAAAAATATTAACAAAGTATTAGCATATCAAATCCAGAATATGTATATGTCATGTCCTATTTATGCTCCTGTGAGTCTAACATTTGACTTTCAAACAATGGGATTTGCTACATTAACAGAAATGAGGGGAAATCACGTAATCATCTCAGTAAATTTAGAAGGCAAACCTATTTCTTAAAAGTTAATACCCGTTGATGAAGAATACCCTCCGAAAACTAAAAGTAGAATATAACATTATTAATTAATAAAGGTTGTGAATACCTACAAGTCACATGATAGTTAGAGATGGAAAGTTGAGAGCTTTCCTTCCGAGATCAGGATCACAAAAGTCATCATGGTGCTTGAGGTCTTAGTGAAATAAGGCAATGAAAAGAATAAGTAAAAAACAATAACTTGGAAAAAGACACAAATTGATAGAAACCTACACTACGTATGGTAAGCTTTTTCTGCCATTTCTGATTATATTTACTGTTGTGGATATGCTTAGTTTATCTGCAGTCGCCTCTTGATCATGAAATTTTCTCTTTTTTTTTAATTAAAAAAATTTCAATGTTTGTTTTTCAGGAGAGAGACAGAATGTGAGCTGGGGAGAGGCAGAGAGAGAGGGAGACAGAATCCTAAGCAGGCTCCAGGCTCTGAGTTGTCAGTACAGAGCCTGATTCAGGGCTGGAACTCATGACCTGAGCCAAAGTTGGACGCTTAACCAACTGAGCCACCCAAGTGCCCAATCATGAAATTTTCTTAATTACAGATAAAGCAATGGTTCCTTAATACCCTGGTTATGGCATATGACTCTCAAGTCATTCTTGACCTTCCAACCTTTCTTCAGCTTTCCATGAGATTCTTTAAGACATTCCCTCCCCCAAATAAATCTTTCTCCTTAAATAACTTTTTGCTTTAATTCTTTACCTGAACAAAACCTTTATAAATTCATCACCTCACAGTGTATAAAATAATACTTAATTCTGGGGAAAGACTGTGAACTAAATTTCAGATTTATGGCAAAATATTAATATCAGTAAATCAGAAACATTTACTCAACATACAGGAACATGTCGCATTTCCATGTCTGTAAACCATCAAATACTAAAGTTATGTTATATCCAGCAAGATGCTGTTATCATAATATAGGGGAAGAGAATGAAAAATAAGATAAAAACAGAGAGGGAGGCAAACCATAAAAGACACTTAAATACAGAGAACAAACTAAGGGTTGCTGGTGGAGAGGGGTGGTGGTTGTACGTGGGGGGATGGGCTAAATGGGCATTAAGGAGGACATTTTTCAGGATGAGCACTGGGTATCATATGTAAGAGATGAATCATTGGGTTCTACTCCTGAAGCCAAGAGTACACTGTATGTTAACTAACTTGAATTTAAATAATAAAAAGAGGCCCAAAATAACTTATACCGTTTGAACATTTATGACATGAGTCATGATGTCTTTAACTTGTGAACATACGCTTATGTATGGTGCTAATTTTTTTGCTTATCTCAAAAACACTATCTATGAAGTCTTTTCCTTTAAGATCATAGTTTCTAGAGCAGTTTAAGGTTTGTGGCAAAATTGAAAGGAGGAAACTGAGATTTCCCACCTGCTTCCTGTCCCCACACATGCTCAGTCTCCATATTATCAACATCTTCCACCAAAGTGGTGTGTTCATTACAAATGATGAACCTACACTGATACATCATCACCATCCAAAGCTCATGGTTTACACTACCGTTCACTCTTGGTGTTGTGCATTCTGTGGGTTTGTACAAATGTATAATGACGTGTATCCATCATTATGGTGGTTTTTTTTTAAATAGGTAAATACTAAACTGTCTAAAACAGAAATGTTTTTAAGCAAAGAATTATAGAGACTCTTTGCGGTCTGTTTTATTATTGTAATCATTTTAACCAAGTTCTATATTTATGTATTTCAAGTGAAACTCAACGTAAATAAAACAAGATGTCTATTAGTTTATCTTCTATTTCCTTATTAGGTAAGAAAATAAAAAATATATAATCAAACACCTTCCATGGGAAATGAAAAGAGGTAGAAAGAAAGAAAGAAAGAAAGAAAGAAAGAAAGAAAGAAGAAAGAGAGAGAAAGCAAAATTATCCTGTAGTAAGTTTTTGCTCTGTCAACAAATGTTTTACAATATTAATAGATATTCTTCTGTCCTTATTGATCATATATATTTTTGCCTGTTTGGTCAGTGACCTTCCCCTGTTTTCCTTACATCTTTACTACATCTGTGGAACCTCAACTTTGGATCATTCTAGCTAATTGCACAAAGAGCCATAGTAAAGGGAACATCACAAAATTTCTCCAGCAATTTCTTGAATTTCAACATAGGTTGGCCCCTCAGAACCTCTCAAGATCCATTTAGAAGAGGTTGTTTTTTCTGATTAAGTTTGTTGTGGTAGGCAACTTGACCACTACCTCTTGATATTCATAGCCCCATATAATCCCCTTGAGGTTGGGGTTAATGCAATGAATAGAACATGGAAACTTTGATAGGATGGCTATCTTTCAAAATTAGATTACAAACAGCCTCTAGATTCCAATTTGCTCTCCCTCACATAGAGGCAGATGCCATGCTGTGCACTTCTGTCTAGAGATACATTTTCATCAACTTGCTGTAGAGGAAAAAAAAGGGGCTCTGGTAAAGATATTCATGAATTCTGGGTAGTGTTCAATACCTTTTTGTTTAATCAGGGACTGGAAGGAAGAAGATAAAATGATTTGTGACTAAGAAGTCAAGGAAAGAGGCATGTGGATTCACCTATGGAAATGGGCATGTGTATAATGCTGTGGGGTGGGTCTCATATGGCTGCTCACCAGAAAGCAGCCACCAGAGAGAATTACCTGAAGAGCTAGATCAATAGCGTGACTGATCCAGCATATGTAACCATACCTACAGAGGTGGCTTCCATTTATGCATTCCAGGGCTTGTGCAATGACCCCATAGTTCATCTACTTATAACAATAAAGGGTGAAAAATAAAGGGTCATCAGCGTAGACCAATGTTGAGCCATTAAATGGTACTCTTCCTCTAAGCAGTCTGATTAATCAATTGAATGAAAGTTAATTTCATTAGAAAATTTTAATTCTGAACAGGGAAGTAATTAATCTTTGAGATTTATATCTATTCTTGGTATGGATTTCCTTTTTCACTTACAATACCTCAGCCAGCACAGTTTACCCAAGTGTCCTATTTTTTAATCATTGGATCCTGCCTAATGACACTCTTACCAAGGGACTCAGAAGAATAGGTATGTGACAATGTATATACATAGAATTCTCTGGTTTTTCCTACAAAGCAGTCAACTGAATACAACATCAGAATGTTCAGGTAAGATAGCAGCTGGGGATTACACCATGAGGGCTTAGGATATTATTCTTCAGTATATGACATGTATGTTGAACTAATGACCATTCACAAAATTGCATGGGTCCTAAATCCAAAGGGTGAAAGTAAAGACAGACCCCTTTCACCGGAACTCCCAGTGAAACACTTGGGGAAGTTGTTCTTGCCAAACTTGTAATAGGTTCTGCTATTTCCAAATGGGACTCTTTACCAATGGCTAGAGTATGGGAAATGCTAAATCTAAACTATACCACTTATGTAGTTATTTTAGGCTATCTCTGCCAGTAGACAGGAGAAAAAGGAATTACTAAACTTTATCCTCATACTGTTGTTTCTACATATTGAAAGCAAAGAAGAGTGTCTCTAGGGGCGCCTGTGTGTCTCAGTCAGTTGAGCATTGGACTCTTGATTTTGACTTAGGTCATGATCAAGCAGTTCATGAGTTAGAGCCCCATGAAGGGCTCCATGCTGACAGTGAGGAGACTGCTTGGGATTCTCTACCTCTCTCTCTTCCCCTGCCTCACTCATGCTTTCTCTTTCTCTCTCTTTCTGTCCCTCTCAAAACAAATAAATAAATAAACATAAAACAAAGAAAAGTATCTCTATAACATAAATAGGAAATGACAATTACCATGTCCCATGAAGCAGAATAACCAGGGATCTAGGCCGCGAGGGAAGAAGATCTGGGTACTCCATTCAATAAGCAACTTAAACCACCAGGTATGCCAAGGATAAGAGATATGGAATAGTTGGTAGAGGGGGAAGTTATAAATATTAATTACATTCTCAAGATCGCCTTAAATAGTAGGGAACTTGGCTTCTTCCACTTATCCTACTATTGTGATTAATTTTTTAAATATGAATTTAATTTTTTTAAAGTTTGCTTACTTTGAGAGAAACAGGAAGAGGGAGAGAGGGTACGTGCTCACACATGCACAAGCAGAGGAGGGGCAGAAAGAGAGAGGGAGATAGAGAATCTCAAGGAGGCTCTGCACTGAAAGCAGAGAGCCTGATGTGGGGCTCAAACTCACGAACTGTGAGATCCTGACCTGAGCTGAAATCAAGAGTCGGATGCTCAACCCAGTGAGCCACCCAGGTGCCCCTGTCATTAACTATTTTTAGTTGTTACATGTCTCCCTTTGGAAAACAAGAAAGGACAGCACATCTCTAACAGGGGACATGAATGTACCAAGTTATGTGCCGGATGAATCGAAACAGACACTGTCAGGATCCCGCTGTATCCCTACGTGTCAAAGGCCACCTAGTGAGATCACATGTGGATTACTGCTGCAGAATTTTTTATCTGGCAGCAGAAAGACATATGGAATCTGTACGGGGCAACCTGGAAGCAACTTAATGCTTTCAGAAGCAGCGCTAAACCAAGAAGAGACAGGGATTTGGTGGGCAGATATATCAGTTTTCTCATACCTCGGTTGAGGTTATTGCAAAGCACGGTGCACACTATCTCCCAGAGCTGGTCAGTTGGATTGAACTCGAGTTGCCAAGATGTTGCGACTGTCTTGACTAACACAGCCTTCTCTGGCTTCCTTCTCTTTCCTACTTCAATTGCTCTACTGTGTTAATAGTGTTTTCCAAGATGAACTGCTAGGTACACACCCTCTTCTCTAACCCTTTTCTTAGTCTGCCTCTATGTGATCCAAAACTCAGGAACATCTGTCACAGATTCTTAGAGGTCTGTGACTTGGAAATGAAAAACATTTTTTTGCAATTGTTACTTCCCCGCCCCCCTCCCATTTTCTATTTGCATATAGGAATAGGAGGGTAGAGCATTATTTACTGTTTTTATATTGTAACCTTGCACACAAGTCCTTTTGGGCAACTGTGCAATTGACTGCTTATTATTGATGTACAAAAGTAGCCTTCATGCAGACATCATAAAAGTCTGTCTATAAAATTAGTTTTAAATTTTAGTTTTAGCTATTCATACTTTTTAAAATAATTTTTAATGTTTATTTACTTGTTTTTGACAGAGAGAGAGAGAGAGAGAGAAAGAGAGAGAATGAACAGGGGAGGGGCAGAGACAGAGGGAGACACAGAATCTTAAGCAGGCTCCAAGCTCTGAGCCATCAGCCCAGAGCCTGACATGGGACTCAAACCCACGAACTGTGAGATCATGACCTGAGCTGAAGTCAGAGGCTTAATTGACTGAGACACCCAGGCACCCCTAGCTATTCATACTTTTCATGTTTCAAAATATTAAAAACTAGCAACTCAGGGGCGCCTGGGTGGCTCAGTCGGTTAAGCATCCGACTTCAGTTCAGGTCACGATCTCACGGTCCATGAGTTCGAGCCCCGCGTCGGGCTCTGGGCTGATGGCTCAGAGCCTGGAGCCTGCTTCCGATTCTGTGTCTCCCTCTCTCTCTCTGCCCCTCCCCTGTTCATGCTCTGTCTCTCTCTGTCTCAAAATAAATAAACGTTAAAAAAAATTAAAAAAAAAAAAACTAGCAACTCATACTTATTTCAAAATTTGTGCTTCCAAGAGTGCATTTTTTAAATATCCCTGATACCTTTCTACTTGTGTTAGCTAACTTTTTAAAAATTTATCAAAATTTATCAATTGTCAAATTGTAATGATTTCTCGTTAAACTCATAGGAAATTGGAGGGGAGTACCCTTGACAGTGGCTACCTATTTATAAGAGAAATCACTGCCTACTGGCAATTTTTGATAGCATTCTTATGACTTTTCTTAATTTGACCCCCATGTAAAGTTCTGCCGCAAATGTTTTTCATTAATGCCTTTTGTTTAGGATCAGTTTGTTGATTTCTTCAGTTTCCATCCTTAATGATTTTACTATAACATTTCAAAAAAAAAAATGTAACCAGGCTTGAAACTTTAGAGATGAGTATCTAGGTGATAAAATATAATTTGCTTCATTTAAGTGATGTCAGAAGTAGACATTCATAATACAGAGTTCTCTTTCCAGAAATGAATACTGTGAAGGCATTCAAAATAGGACCTAGACACATTCAGCTGGAGTTGACCAAGTCATATTTTCAAAATAAGTCATCCACCCAGAGATAGTGCATCTAGGGTAAATGATGAGAACCCAGGAATAATTTTTGTACCTTACCATTACACTGGCTAAAAGCTGTGAGTTGGAAAAACAAATCTCTACCCATACAATAAAAGACAAACTTAAGCAATATTTATGTCTACTGTAGTTATCTGATACTAAAAAATTCCTAGATAAGATAATGAAAATATCACAAACAAGGAAATAAGGAAGTTAATTATTTTTTAGAAACAAACAGGGAATTCCTACTGGTAATAGAAGGATAATATACAGAAACCTCCCTAACACAAAGGAAAAGCAAAGATGAACTTCACAGAAATTATTTATCCTTTCTTTTGTAAGGAGACATTTGAGCTTTTCTAGATCATGCCAATTATAAACAATGTTGCTATAAACATCCTTGTACATGTATTTTGGATCAAATATGTATGCTTATTTGTCAGATGCATGCCCAGGAGTAAAACTGTTAAGTATTTTGGTGTTCACACAATCAAGTTAAATACAAATGTCAAACATTTTCTCAAAATGTATTAATTTGCACTTTTGCTTATACAAAAACTTTCCAGTTTTTCCACACCCACTCCCTCAACACGTGACATTGTCCGTAGTTTTAGTGTGTGCCTATCTTGGAATTATGCAATCAAATATATTTTGACTTAACTTGCATTTCTCTGATTATTCCTGATTTTGAGCATATAGATATCATCTTTTATGAAGTGACTGTTCAAGGTCTTTGCCCATTTTTACACTAGGTAGTCCATCCTTCTCATTGGCTTGCCAGCAAACTCAAGAGCCAAATCCAACCAGATGCCTGGTTCTTGTGTATGTATGTCTCGTGAGCTAAAAATGCTTTTTACATATTTAAATAGTTACATTATAAGTGGCTTATATAAGCACCTATATAATATCTGTGGATGTGACTTGGCTCCAAAGCATAAAATATTTGTTATCTTGCCCTGTAAAAAAAAAAAAAAAATTGCTGATCCTGAATCTGGAACATTTCCCAAAAGTGGGGTTTTATTTTTTTCCACCTGGTTATCCAATTGACCCAGAAATATTTATTAAAATATTTATTAATATTTATTAAACAGTAAGTCAATTCCTTACTGTTCTTCACAGTCATGTTTTCAAAATTAAAATCTAGTGTCTATATGTGCAGCTGTGTTTTTGAATTCTCTATTAAGTTCTATAGTTTGATTTGTCTATATTTGTACCAATATCATACTGTACTAATTAATGCTCTTACAATAAATCATAACAGCTGGTAAAATAGATCCTCAACTTCTAAAATTTTCTTTGAAGTAGTTCAGGCTGAATTTGATCCTTTGAATTTTAATAACAAAAATTTATAATTAGCTTATAAATTTTTACAAATCTTGTTAAGATTTTTATTGGGATCATACTGAATCTGTGGATCAATTTGAGGAAAATTGATATTTCTACAATATTGAAACATCCAATGTATTGTTTTATTTATTTAGAGTCACTTTACTTTTGTCACTAATTTTTTAATGTTTCTGTTATGCTTCTTCCCACTTAGTTCATATTTGGTGCCTCTGCAAATGATATTTAAGGCTTTTTTTTTTTTCATTTTCTCATTTATCCCAATGGTGAACAGAAATGCATTTATTTCTGGATATAGATATGGTTTCAGTAAACTTGCCAAACCCATTTTTTACATTTAATATTTTACATGTAGATTTTAAAATTGTTCTACAGAGGCACCTGCGTGGCTCAGCCAGTTAGGTGCCTGACTTCAGCTCAGGTCAGCTCAGCTCAGGTCTCACAGTTCATGGGTTTGAGCCCCTCATCAGCGTCTGTGCTGACAGCTTGGAGCCTGGAACCTGCTTCAGATTCTGTGTCTCACTTTCTCTATGCTCCTCTCCTGCTCGCCTTCTGTCTCCCTCTCAAAAAAAAAAAAAATAAACTTTAAAATTTTTAAAAATTGTTCTACATATACGATTCCATTATCTGTGAAAATGACAATATTAATGCTTCCTTTTCATTCTTTACATTTTTTCTTTGTCTTTTCATTACACTGGTAAGTACCTAACGTTAAATATTGAATAGAAATGGTAGTCTCCTTTTTTTTTTTCATATTAAACTCAGATGTGAAAGCTTACATTTTTCAGTATTAAAGATGTCATTTACTTTATTTTTTGAAGATGACCTCTTAGTAAATTTAGGATACATCCTTCATCAGTTTGCACATGGCTTGAATGAATAGGAAATGTGGGTTTAAATTTATACTCAAATCCATGGGCTGCTACAGACTTCACTCATCACCAAGTTTAATGTAGCTTTAAGAAATAGTAAAGAGAAACTACATGGATGTATAGTGATAACATAGCAGAGGATTCTTGATCCACATGTGCAGCTTCCGATGTCCCCAAACCATATTGTACTTAGAGACCCCATTGTTAACATAGATGGCTCTGAGTGGATATCAACCACCTCAGCTCAGCTCAGGAAAGGCATAAGATCTGTAGTCTCTTAAGCTTTTATTCATTGCTAAATACATAGCCCCACATCAGCATGTTACGCGTTTCTGTTTTCTGGGTAGCTGCACCTTATCAATAAGACATCACTCAAACAATCTCTGTCAGCACTTAGCTAATTCATCAAGACTTTCATTTAATTTTGGTCCAACAAATTCCTTAAGTTACTTTTGAAGAAGGAGTTCTCTAAAAGTAGAGGAAAGGCTATCAAAAGGCCAAAAACAGTTTTCTTTTCCAATACATTTTGAAGTTTCTAAAAGTTTTGAGCTGTTGCATTTTTATACACCAATAATGAAGCAGCAGAAAGAGAAATTAATAAAGTAATCCCACTTACAATTGTGCCCCAAATAATAACATACCTAGGAATAAACCAAATTAAGGAGTTGAAAGATCTATACTCCAAAAACTATAAAACACTGGTGAAAGATTGGAGATGGCACTAAGAAATCGAAAGACATTCCATGCTTACGGATTGGAAGAATATTATTAAAATAGCTATGCTACCCAAAGCAATCCACATATTTAATGCAATCTCTATCAAAATACCAACAGCATTTTTTACAGAGCTAGAAAAAAACAATCCTAAAATTTGTATGGAACCACAAAAGTTGCCAAATAGCCAAAGCAACCTGAAAAAGAAAAACGAAGCTGGAGGCATCACAATTTCAGACTTCAAGTTATATTGCAAAGCTGTAGTGATCAAGACAGTATGGTGTTAGCACAAAAACGGACACATAGATCAACAGAGCAGAATAGAAAACCCACAAATGAACCCACAACTATACAGCCGATTAATATTTGACAAAGAAGGAAAGAATATTGATGGAAAGATGAATGTCTCTTCAACAATGGTGTTGGGAAGACTGGACAGCAACATACAAAAGAATAAACTGGACCACTTTCTTACACCACACACAAAAGTACATTCAAAATGGATCAAAGAACTAAATGTGAGAACTAAATGTGAGACTTACAACCATTAAAATCCTTGAACACAGTAACTCCTTTGACATTGGCCATAGCAACTTCTTACTAGATGTGTTTCCTGAGGCAAGGGAAACGAAAGCAAAAATAAATTATGAGGACTTCCATCAAAATAAAAAGCTTCTGCACAGTGAAGGAAACAATAAAACTAAAAGGCAACCGACGGATGGGAGAAGATATTTGTAAATGACATGTCTGATAAAGGGATAGTATCGAAAATATATAAAGAACTTGCAAAACTCAACACCCAAAGAACAAATAATCCAGTCAAAAAAATGGGCAGAAGATATAAACAGACATTTTACCAAAGAAGACATATACATTTCTAACAGACACATGAAAGAGTGCTCAACATCACTGATCAGGGAAATAGAAATCAAACCACTATGGGATATCACCTCATAACTATCAGAATGGCTAAAATCAACAACGTAAGAAACAACAGATGTTGGTGAGGATGTGGAGAAAGGGGAACCCTCTTGCACTGTTGGTGGGAATGCAAACTGGTGTAGCCGCTCTGGAAAACACTATGGAGTGTCCCCAAAAAGTTAAAAATAGAACTACCCTATAACCCAGCAATTGCCCTACTAGGTATTTACCCAAAGAATACAAAAATACTAACTTGAAGGGACACATACACCCTGATGTTTATAGCAGCGTTATCTACAATAGCCAAATTATGGAAACTCCTCAAGTGTCCATCGACTGATGAATAGATAAAGAAGTGGTATATATACACAATGGAATATAGACCATCAAAAAGAATGCGATCTTGCCATTTGCCATGATGTGGATGGAGTTAGAGAATATAATGCTAGGTGAAACAAATCAGTCAGAGAAAGACAAATATTGTTAATATTTCACTCATATGTGGAATTTAAGAAACAAAATAAACAAGCAAAGTGGGGGGGGGGAAGAGGTGAACCAAGAAACAGACTCTTAACTGTAGAGAACACACTGAGGTGACCAGAAGGGAAGTGGGTGGGGCGATGGGTGATATAGGTGATGGGGATTAAGGAGTGCACTTGTGATGATCACCAGGTGTTGTATGAAGTGTTGAATCACTATCTTATACACCCGAAACTAATATTATACTCTGTGTTAACTAACTGGAATTTAAATAAAAACAAAAATAAATAAAAGTTTTGAGCTCACATATTTAATTTCTTCGTGTGTGAGTGTGTGTGTGTGTGTGTGTGTGTGTGTGTGTGTGTGTATCTTATTGATGTGATTAGTAAATGTTTAAAATTTGTTTTCTCACTTTGGTAATTTACATTGAAAAATCCTGGACTACTAAATCTAGATTTGGTTTGTGAAATAAGCCAAATTAGTTATAATATTTGTCTTTTTTCATATATTTCTGTACTATGTTTGCTGATGTTTTGTTAAGGACTTTTGCTTTAGTGTTTTGGAATAAGATTAGCCTATACCTTTACCTTCTTGTTATCTGTTTGTCATGTTTTATTACCTCAGCCTCATTAAATCAAATAGGAAATTGAGTTTACACAAAGAATTGGATTGTCAATATAGAATTATGTGAATTCTAGATCTTATCCAACACCCAACTTTACTACTGATTAAAAATATTTTGGCAAACACCAAGTGTGTATTAAATATTCTTCTCCTGAAGTTGTCCAAATCATTTAACATAGCTTCACCAAGTGTTCCTTTTCTTTTACACCATGATGTGTTTTAATTATGAAATAACAATCATGTTTTGAAATGCATGAGGAAACATGACTCATGAAAGGAAACTGTTTTGGATGTATAATAATTAATTGTATAACTATCCCTCATTTTTCATCTGGTCATGCCAAATAAATACAAAATATGTGTAGGGAATATCCAGGATATTTACAGCACTCTTAAAAGTGAGCAATTAAAAAAAAACCACAAATAGACAAAAGATATGAATAGACACTTCACAAAAGAAGAAATGCAAGTTCAAATACACTTATGAAAAAATGCTCAACTATGTTTATCATTGGGGAAATGCAAATAAGGATCCACATTAGATTCTGTTACGCACTTATTGGACTAGATGGGGGGGTTAGTTATAATATCAAATAATTGCGAGGATAAGGCACAGCACACAATTGTTTATTCACATCATTTATTGTTGGTGAGAATGTAAAAGGGTACAGCCATTTTGGAAGGCACTTTGGCAGTTTTTTAAATAATATTAAACATAGACTTTCAACTAAATCAATAAAGAAACTTCTAGTTATTAACCAAGTGAACATGCTCCTATGAAAATATGTGTATGAATGTTTATAGCAGCTTTATTCATTATCAAGATCAAGAAACAACCCAGATATCCTTCAGTGGGTGGGCAGATAAACTCTGGACCATCCACACGTTGGAATTCTACTCAGAAATTTTTAAACAGAGCAAGATGTTTCCTCACATGTGAACATGTATGAAACTTAAACACATATTAAGAAGTGAAGCCCAGACCCAGAAATCTATATTGTATGTAATTCCATTTATAAAGCAGTCTGTAAAAGATGAAATGTGGAGATGGAAAACAGATCAGTGTGGCCAGAATGTGAGAGATCTGGTAGGGGCTTAGTATTAGCATGCCACACGGGGGAATTATTAGTGATGACATTGTTCTGTAAGATACGAAGCTTGTGGATACATCCCTATGCATTTGTCAACCCCATAGAACTCGACATTACAAAGGATAAATTTAACTGTATACAAAATGACAATAACAAAAACAACAATAAAAATAAGATGTCAGAGGATCCCAGGGTGTAATCCAGACTGGCACATGAATCCAACTGTATTATAAATGTGTGACATAAGATCACTGAAAGAGTGGAAAAAGAACAAGTAACAGAAGTAACTTCGGGAAATTTGTATCCTTGACTAGAAACAATAATGCTGAAGATAAAGATAACTGTACTTCCACATTATACCCTAGTTGGTAAATTTGTTTCCAATTTATTTGCTATAAGTGAGCAACAGTGAAAACTAATTTACAAAATAGAGATTGTGTGTCTACATTGGATAGCATATGTATTTTCTATCTTTCCCCGAGAGTGCCTATGGGCTGTGACATGTGCCACCAACACACACAGAGTCCAGATCTTCATTTCTAAATACTATTCTTGGGGTGCCTGGGTGGCTTAGTCGGTTGAAACGTCTGACTATTGGTTTTGGCTCAGGTCATGATCTCGCGGTTCCTGGGACTGAGATCTGTGTCAGGCTCTGTGCTGACAGCACAGAGCCTGCTTGGGAGTCTCTGTCTCCCTCTCTTTCTACCCCTGCCCTGCTCTCTCTTCTCGAAATAAATAAATACACTTAAAAAATAAAGTAAAATACAAAAGAAGCTCATTTATTCTTTTTTTGGCTCACTTAACTTTTAAATTGAATCAGTATTGAGTCTGAGTCTGTTTGGTAATTTTTTTTTTTCCTACAAATTTGTTCATTTCACCTCATTGCTGAGATTTACCTGGCAAAAATTAGGTCCTATTGTTAATTCTTTAATTTCAGGTATATCTATAATTATGCAGCAACATTTTATGCCTAAGCGTATTTGTTAGTTCATGTCCCATACGTACTGCATTATATTTTTATCTGGGGAATCAATGCTTCAAACCTCAATTTGCAATCCTTGCATTTGAAAAGCACACCTTTCAGGTCACCTCATCAGCATCTCACACAGAAAAGCCTTTAATAAATTATGTTTGATGATTGTGTCACTAAGGACAATGGCTTTTTCTGCTTTATGTGACTCTGGCTATTGATTGAGTATGTACTTCTGAATATAAATTTCTTTGTCTAGTCAGCACAATTTCATAAATATCGATCATCAACTCAGAGGTGAATATACAAAGCCCTTTGACATATTTCATAATTTCCCATACACATATTTCATAAGTGTAGTCAAATTATTCACACAACCTCATTTTTAGTGTTATTATATTTGAGCAGTTCAGCATTTGCAAACATGTGAATTAAATGAAATAAATCAAAATAATTGATTTTATATGTATGTCGATATTTTTAAAATCACTGGTCCCAAGCACTATTTTATTTTTGGCCCAAATTAAAGTATGCTGAGCATTTTTAATTTTCTTAAGACATTTGAAGCCTTGGAGTTTATCTGGAAAATTCTTCTGTCTTGATCATTTCTGGAGATTATAGTGTTACTCTACTCTGCATAGATTAAAATGTATTGTAGACATTATATCCAATTCTACAATTGGATAATATATATACATATATACATACAAATATAATAAGTAGATGCAATAGTTTATATATTTTCTATCTCTCTCGTGAGAGCACCTGAAGGCTTTGACATCTAGCAGCAACAAACATACCCAGAGTCCAGACCTTGATTTCTAAATGCTATTCTTGGAAAAACTAGGATTAATTGCAGAAATGGCTACTCCTAGGTCTGAGGGCAAGAAAATACAAGATAAGTGGTTTCAGGCATCCAGTGGGTGTCTTTGGAACATGGGATATGTCCAGCAGATAAGGGAGGGATAGTGTAATTATGTCTTTGTTATGAAAAATGATGGTATGGTTTAGAATAAAACGTATACAAATTGCATTCAAAAAGATTCTCCTATCTCTCTTTTATCCTTCATCCTATATGTAAGCATTTTGCATAGTTTTTGGTTTCTCTTCATTTTTCCTTTAAGACAACATAAATGTATAAACACATATTTATGCACAGCTTATTTTTCACACTAGAAAAATATAGGCAGTCTTTTGAATATTATTTTGCTTTGTTTGATGATATATGGTGGAAACAATGTGTTGCAGTATTCCTTTTGGTAGCTGTATAACAGTATATTACATGGATGTGTCATGTCTATTCAACCACTTCCCTATGGGCAACATGGGTTATTTCAAGACTTTTGCTGTTACCAGCAGTGTTTAAGAGAATATATTTGTTCATTAATCATTTTATATTTGTGTCAGAGTAATGTTGGAATGGATTGCCAGAAGTGGAATTTCTTGATCAAAGGATAAATTCTTAAATAATTCTGCTAGAAAATGCCAAGCTCCCTTCCAAGGAAGTTGTTGCATTTTGCATTGGTTGTTACATAACCATAAGAATACTGTTTATCCACAGCTTCAACCACTGTATGTATTTTCAAAATTTCAAATGTTTACCAATATGTTAAATGAAGAATTGTAACCAATGATAGCAATTAATTGTATTAATTGCAATTTGCATTTGCCTTACTATGAATAAGGTGAACATATGTTCATATGTTTAAGCATGATTTGTGTTTCTTTTTCCTGTTTGTTTATATCTTTCTCTGTATTCCTATTGGGTTGTTGCTTCTCAATTTTTAGAAAATATATCAGTCAAGGCACAGTCATGTTGTCTTATAATCTAGTAGTATGTTATTTATTTATTTATTTTTTGCTCCAGTTTTTCCAGCCTTGGTCTTTGGAAGCCTTTTTAGGTTGGTTTCTGTGTCTTTTTGATATATCACATCATGTTGTTTTATGGACGCTTTCCTGGTTTTTTTTATTGGCACAGATGTTCCAAGCTTATCCTATATAATGCCTGTCCCAACCATAGAGTCAAGAAATCCTTTCTTAAGGATCATTGATTTTTTTTTTTTAAATTGCAGGATGGTGATAGAAACCAAGATCTGGGAGCTGGGTGTGCTCACTGCTAGTGTGATACTGTGGCTACTCAAGATCCTTTTAGAGGATGTGGAGTGACTTCATTGCTGATGAGAATGTAAAATGATAAACCAACTTGGAAGACAGTTTGGCAGTTTCTTACACAACCAAACATACTGTTACCAGACGATCCAATACTTACTTCGTATTTACACAAAGGAGATGAAAGTTTGTATCCATGATAAAGTCTGCACATGGATGTTTATAGCAGCTTTAATTATAATTGCCAAAACTCGGAAGAAATGTAGATGTCCTTCAGCAGATGAATGGACAAGTAAACTCTGATTTATCCAATGAAATATTAGTCAGCACTAAAAACAAATGAGCTATCAAGTCATGAAAAGACATGGAGACATCCTAAATGAACATTAATAAATGGAATAATCCAATCTGAAAAGGCTACATACTGTGTGATTCCAACTAAATGGTATTCTGGAAAAGGCAAAACCATAGAGACAATAGAAAGCTCAATAGCTACCAGGAATGAGGGAGGAAGGAGGAATGAATAGATGGAGAACATAAGATTTTTAGGGCAGTAAAACTATTCTGCATGATGCCATTATGATGGATACATGTCATTATACCTTTATCCAAATCCATAAAATGTAGATGGCAAAGAGTAAATTGTAACTTAAATTATGGACTTCGGGTGATTTGATGTGTCAGTGCGGATTTATTGATTATAACAAATGTGTCACTATATTAAAGAATGTTACTAATGGGAGAGGTTCTACATGTGTGGTGACAAGAGGTAAACATGGGAAATCTCTGTCTTACCTGCTCAATTTTGCTGTGAACTTTAAACTTCTCTAAAAAAAATAACGTTTAATAAAAGACCAACAGGGGTAATCAGGTAACCAGACCTTTAATGTGAGTTTTTAAAAAAAAAATTTTTTTAACGTTTATTTATTTTTGAGACAGAGAGAGACAGAGCATGAACAGGGGAGGGGCAGAGAGAAAAAGGGAGACACAGAATCTGAAACAGGCTCCAGGCTCTGAGCGGTCAGCACAGAGCCCAAAGCGGGGCTCGAACTCACTGACAGTGAGATCATGACCTGAGCCGAAGTTGGACGCTTAACCGACCAAGCCACCCAGGCGCCCCTAATGTGAGTTTTGATAATAATCTGGCTAGGAGGAGTTTGGCTGAGTTTAGTGCAGCATGGGTGCCACAGACTTCAATATCTGCCAGTGTCCTTGCTTTAGTTTTTCTCTTCTTGACTTTGTGGATTCCACTTTTATTGCTCCAGAGAGAGAGTTTGTACCTTGTATATCATTCAACTTTAATTTGCTATTTCTATACGGGAGGGTTGTTGAGCACCAGCAGCACGGTGGGGAATGGAGTGTCCTATCAGCTTTTGATTAAATCAGGCTTTAGTGGGACTGTGTTTCTGGGGTGTGGCTTTTACAAGTGTTTTTGTCCCCTTTGGGGTATAGATTTTTCCTGGTCTCCATTCCCTTCATTTATATAGCACACTCTAGATATTCCCATCATAACACCTGTAACACTTTGAGTGATTTTCATATTGGACTCACCTTCTAAGGCTGTCAGCCACTTCAAGTCTGAGCTATGTCTAATTCCTAGCTATGACCCTTTGACTTTTACAAGATCAGTCAGTAATATGTGCTCACTAAATATTTTTAAATTGGGGAGTAAAAGAATATATATTTCAAATGTATACCATCATTTAGACTTTTAAATTATTCATTCACACTTATCTGAGATTAACTGAATTAATGCATTCTCATTTTACTTGATTTACATTCTGACTTTAATAAGCATGCTGTGAAAACATCATTAATGAGAAAAAAATTTTTGACCACAGAAGGGAAGGACGATATGACATTTCTTTAAGAAACTTTTCACTCACCAGTGGGAAATGAAAGGGCTCTTTTGAACAGTTATAGGAAAACAACAAAATGGAGAAGAATATCCTTGTCCACATTAATGATTTGTCATTGTTAGAAGACAACAGTTATTGAACAGTTTCTAAAAATAACATTCACTGCAGTCTATAATACATTATACCAAAAATCTAATAACAGTGGGTTTTACATTTTTTAGGTATTGTGAGAACAGAAATCATAGTATATGGAAAGAAAAATACTCTTTTTATTCTTACCCTTGAAATAACGTGATTGTAAAATTTTCACTGTGACTATTTTATGAACAAGGCATTTTTCTCAGCTATCATACTAGGCAGCTTTTTTGATGTAGCAAAAGTGTGTAACATAGTAGGTAAAGTCAGTTTCCTGGATGGATTTGATTGCATCCAAGGCTTGAAATGCCTCCAGAACAACTTCATGCATCTTTAAAAGGGGATAAAGAAAAAGAATTAAACCAAATCAAACCAAACAAAAACAACAATGGCAAAAAAACAAAAAACAAAACAAACCAAACCAAACAAACAAACAAAACAAGAACAAGACAGAAATGAATTTGTGACTTTAACCATTCTGCAGGGGTAATTAAAGACAAATATTCCTCCACCCTTGATAGATCCAAAAGGCAAACCTTTCAGATGAAAGAAAAGAATACTTAATCTCCTTCCCTAAAATATTAACTCAATTCTCCTTTAAATAAATTTCTGTTAGTTACAGCTGTGGTATAAAGCATTCTGTAAGGAAAGCCTAATTATAGGAAGAATGGATCATACCTTAGATTTGTGGCAGTGAATTAAATAATAACCTGACTTTGGTTTTGGTTTCGGGAAAAATGCCAGGTTAAGATCAGGTGATCAATAGCCACTCTCCATTCTCCCTGCCTCTCTTTCCGTGCTGTCTCTTATTTTCCTTGTCTTGGAAAGATAGGATGCTTTATATGCAACAGATTACATAGATTCCATGTAATATTTGTTTATTACCTTCAGAAACACACTTCTTCGGCAGAAATCTGAAAAATTAAGACTGAATATTTAAAACCACCATTTTTTAGCTCACTGCAGTCTTTCAGGGGAAAAAAAGAAGGGCTGTGAGGAAGAGGTGTATAGAGCTATCATTAATTTTACCTGACCACTAATTAATTAACTTTGTCAGTTTTGGAAAAATAGTGTCTCTCAATGATACTGAGTAGCATTGTTAATAAAGGCAGAACATCAAACGGAAGAATATGATAGTTTCTTTTCCCCAATATGAGATAGAAACATCCATAAAGAGGTGAGGAAAGGTCTGAGAATATATAGGAGAGGTAAATTTATTTGTTATTATTATTTTAATGTTAACTTATTTTTGAGAGAGGGAGCCAGCACGCGAGAGGGGGAGGGGCAAAGAGAGGAGAAGACAGAATCCGAAGCAGGCTCCAGGCTCTGAGCTGTGAGCACAGAGTCCCACGCGGGGCTTGAACTCATGAACCATGAGATCATGGCTTGAGCCCAAATCGGACGCTTAACCGACTGAGCTACCCACGTGCCCGGAGGTAAATTTAAAGTCAGCTTGCCAAATTGCCCATCTAGAGACTCCTGGTCGGTGGCTAATGAAGTGAGGGGAGGGAAAGTTGTTATCCCTTAAATAAGACCCTCTCATTGGCATTGGCCAAGCCAGACAATATCATTTACATGGTTCTGGGTAATTATCAAGTGTACATGTATAAAGCTAAGTTGTTTCTGGAAACTGTATATTTTGAAAATATATTGCTATTTGGAGGTTCAAAACTAAAAATAAAGTCAGCCTTCCAATATTTCAAAATAGGAAGTGACAGAAAATATGAACATATTTCAAAAGACTAATCATGCATTTTATGAAGCATATAAAAGTTACTTCCTTCTTGGGAATTAAAATGTGTCAGCAATGTATAGTCGTATATAATCAATGTTAATAAAAAATTCACATTCTTGTGCTTTGAGCTACGCAGGCAAACTCTCTTTTCTCCAAACTTCTGTAGTCTGAAATCTCATTATGTTTAATTATCACTGGCAACAGGAATAATAATAACAATATATAATTTCCTGAGTGGTTAGTCTGGCTCAGACAGTGTGATGAGGGATTTATAGGCATTATTTCTTTTAATTCTCACAACATCACTATAACATACATAGTCTACATTTTTCAGTCTTTAAAAATTAACCTTTAAAATGATTCACCTGCAACAGTTCACACAACTGATAAGTAAATAAAAAATCAAAATTAATCCCAAAGCCTAGTCTTGTATTTATGTGGCATAATTATAATTGAAATTTAGTATGATAAACGTACGTTATTACAAGACATTTAATAGCCTTATAAATCTGAAAGGTATCAAAGTATGCATGGAAGGGTTTTAGTATTAAGTGAATTGTTCTATGTCTCATTCATGTTAAGAATTGATTATTTTTCCCTTGCTTAATCACATTTTGTTTGTGCTAGAATTTCTAATTTTCACTACTTATAACTTAACCACGTTCTATATTGTGCTGTTACTCGTTGGGTATAATTTTCTACCTTTGGGTGGTAAAGGTAAAAATCTTAATGCTCATTATTTTATTCTGCATATTGCCAGACAGAGTGCCACACAAAGAGCAAATCCTCAATATTTATTTTAGATCCATGAATAGAGTGAGCTTTTGGAATATTTTAGAATAGCAGTTCCTGGTTACAGTAATTCCAGTCATAACACCCTTTAACAAGAACAAGTGAACATTCTATTTGCTGCATTCCATTTGAGAATGTTTAAGTACAAAACTGGTGGGGAATCTCTGAAGAGATCACGAGTTATAAGTGAAAGGGAAAAATATTATCTTGTATGTCAAGGTATTCACAAAATAAGAGGTTGTAAACCATGACATCAGATACATGAAATGTAGTGGGGAGGAGTAAAAATTTAGTGCATTGAGAATGGGTTCAAACTTAAGTGACCATCATCCTAATGTAGACTGCTGTGTGCATAGGATGTTATATACTAACCTAATGGTAACCACAGATAAAAAAAAAAAAACCGGGAATAGATATGCAAAAAATAAAGAGGAAGGAATCGAAGCATACCACTAAGGAAAGCCATCAAACTACAAGGGAATAAAACAAGAGAAAGAAGGAACAGAATAGAACAAGAACAACTGTAAAACAAGTAACAAAATAGCAAAGCATATATACCTGTCAATAATTGCTTTGAATGTAAATGGACTAAATGCTCCAATCAAAAGACATAGAGTGGATTAAAAAAACAAGACCCATCTATATATTGCCTTCAAGAGACTCATTGCAGACCTAAAGTCACATTCAGATCAAAAGTGAACAGATGGGGCAAAAAAAACAAAACAAAACAAAACAACAAGAATATTTATCATGCAAATGGAAGTGAAAATAAACCTGGGGTAGCAATGCTAATACCAGACAAAATAGACTTTAAAACAAAGGCTACAACAAAGAGACAAAGAGGGACAAAGAGACAAAGAAGAGACACTACCTAATGATAAATGGAACAATCCAACAAGAAGATACAACAATTGTAAATATTTATGCACTCAGCAAAGGAGCACCTAAATACATAAAGCAACTATTAACAGACATGAAGGAATTAACAGTAAAACCGTAATAATAGGGGACTTTATCACCTCACTTACAACAAGGAATAGATCATCCACACAAAAAATTAACAAGGAAACGGACACTGATCCAGGTGGACCTAATAGACATATTCAGAATATTCCATCCAAAACCAACATAATACACATTCTTTTCGAGTGCACTTGGAACATTCTTCAGAATAGACCACTGTTAAGCCACAAAACAAGTCTCAACAAATTCAAAAAGATTGGAATCATATTATGCATCTTTTCTGACCTCAATGGTATGAAACTAGAAATCAATCACAAGAAAAAATCTGGAAAGAACACACATACGTAGAGGTTAAATAAGATGCTATTAAACAATGAATGAATCGACCAGGGAACCAAAGAGGAAATCAAAAAATGCACGGAGACAAATGAAAATGAAAACACAATGGTTCAAAATCTTTGGGATGTGTTAAAAGCTGTCCTAAGAAGGAAGGTTATAGCAATATAGGCTTATATCAAGAAGCAAGAAAAATCTCAAGTAAACACCCAAATTTACACCTAAAACAGCTAGAAAAACTAAAACAAACAAAACCCAAAGCAACTAGAAGGAAGGAAATGATAAAGATTAGAGCAGAAAATGAAATCGAGAATAAAAAAACCAAAAAACAGATCAATAAAAGCAGGAGCTGTTTCTTTGAAAAGATCAACAAAATTGACAAACCTTTAGCCAGACACACCAGAAAGAAAGAAAAAGAAGAGTATTCAAATTAATAAAATCAGAAATAAAAGAGGAGAAATGACAACTGACACCTCAGAAATACAAAGGATTGAAGCACCTGGGTGGCTCAGTCAGTTAAGCACCCGACTTTGGCTCAGGTCATGATCTCACGGGTCTGTAGTTTCGAGCCCTGTGTCGGGCTCTGTGCTGACAGCTCAGAGCCTGGAGCCTGCTTCAGATTCTGTGTCTTCCTTTCTCTGCCCCTTCCCTTCCTGTGCTCTCTCTCTCTCTCTCTTTTCCTCTCTCAAAAATAAATAAACATTAAAAAAACATTTAATAAAAGCAGAAGAAATTTAAACAATGATTAAACCTTCCAAAATAAAAAGCACCAAGTTCATCAGAGAATACTACAATACATTAAAAATAAATTATACTAATTCTCTCTCCCTACCCCTTCCCCGCTGTGCTCTTTCTTTCTCAAAAATAAATAAAAAGAAACTTTAAAAAATCTTTTTTTTTTTTTTTTAATTTTTTTTTTTTCAACGTTTTTTATTTATTTTTGGGACAGAGAGAGACAGAGCATGAACGGGGGAGGGGCAGAGAGAGAGGGAGACACAGAATCGGAAACAGGCTCCAGGCTCTGAGCCATCAGCCCAGAGCCCGACGCGGGGCTCGAACTCACGGACCGCGAGATCGTGACCTGGCTGAAGTCGGACGCTTAACCGACTGCGCCACCCAGGCGCCCCTAAAAAATCTTTTAAAAAAGGAAAGAAGTACAAAGGATTATAAGAGAATATTATGAAAAATTATATGCCAACAAACCAGAAGAAATGGATAAATTCCTAGAAACACATACATCCCAAAACCGAATCAGGAAGAAAAAAATTTAAATAGACCGATTACCAACAAGGAAATTGAATCAGTGATCAAAAAACCCGCAAGAAAACAAAAGTCCAGGACCAGACAGCTGACAGGTGACTTCTACCAAACATTTTATTAAAAACAATTCTTTTATGTTTATTTTTGACAAAGGGAGAGAGAGACAGAGCATGAGCAGGGAAGGGGCAGAGAGAGAGGGAGACACAGAATCTGAAACAGGCTCCAGGCTCTGAGCTGTCAGCACAGAGCCCGACGTGGGGCTCGAAGTCACAGACCACGAGATCATGACCTGAGCCGAAGTCGGATGCTCAACCGACTGAGCCACCCAGGAGCCCCCCAAACATTTTAAAGAAGAGTTAATACCTACTCTTCTCAAACTATTCCAAAAACTAGAAGAGGAAGGGAAACTTGCAAATTCATTCTATGAGCCCAGCATTACCCTGATACCAAAACCAGATAAAGACACCACAAAAAAAGAAAATATCTCTCATGAACCTAAAGACAAAAATCCTCAACAAAATGTTAGCAAACAAAATCAAACAACACATTTAAAAAATCCTTCATATTGGTCAGGTGGGATATATTGCAAGGAGGCAAGGGTTGTGCAATAGTCACAAATCAATGCGATACATCACGGTAAGAGGAAGAATAAAAACCATATGATGACTTCCACAGATGCAAAGAAAATATATAACAGAGAACATCCATTCATGATAAACCCCCCAACAAAGTAGGTTTAGAGGGAATATACCTCCACATAATAAAGAATATGAAGATATATGAAAAACCCACCGCTAACATCATAATGGTAAAAAACAAGAGTTTTTCTTCTATGATCAGGAACAGAACAAGGATATCTGTTTCACCACTTTTAAATTTTTTTTTTTTCAACGTTTTTTAATTTATTTTTGGGACAGAGAGAGACAGAGCATGAACGGGGGAGGGGCAGAGAGAGAGGGAGACACAGAATCGGAAACAGGCTCCAGGCTCTGAGCCATCAGCCCAGAGCCTGACGCGGGGCTCGAACTCACGGACCGCAAGATCGTGACCTGGCTGAAGTCGGACGCTTAACCGACTGCGCCACCCAGGCGCCCCATGTTTCACCACTTTTAATGAACATAGTACTGGAAGTCCTAGTCTCAGTAATCATACAGTAAAAAGAAACAAAAGGCAACAAAAATGGTAAGGAAGAAGTAAAACGTGAAAGCTTCTGAAATTATAAAGAACTTGATGTCTTCTTGTGAGTACATTTATAATAATAAAAAACAATAAGAAAGCATGATCTGCTTAAAAAATTGGACGATGTTTAATTGAATTTAAAGATATGACTGAGCCACCCAGATGCCTATAACATTATAATCATTATAATTATGGTTAACATTTGTAGCCACTTATGTGCATTTCTCTAAGAACATTTAGATTTAATAATAAATAAAGTAAAAATTATGCTTGTATTGATTGATTGTGGCATACTGTAAAATAATTAACATGCAAATATATATTAAAATGCAGTGACTCTGAAGAAGTAATAAAATTTTTGAGAAGGAGCTTATAGAGACCACTAAAAGCATATTTCCTCTTATTTCCACAATTACAATGTGTGGGGATATTTTAAAATGTCCAAATATTCTCTGATATTTAAACTTAATGTTGAAATGGAGATTATGGCAATTAATATTCAATTATAAATTTCTCATTCCTTATTGGATAACTTAAATGTTTAAACACTTTTCATCATACTTTAATGATGCTTGGTTTTCTAAAAAAGGCATTGTTGAGACGCTGTTATAATTTCCAATGCACATTTGTGCAATAAGTGTATATATCCCATTTTACATATTATACTTCCTGTTTCTCATTTAATAAAATATTTCAGAGGTGAGATCTGGTACTATTGGTGCATATACGTCTTTCACCAGAGGACCAAAAGGGAGGACAAAAATAAGAGATGAGTTAATTAATCTAATTTTAATTGCTACAGCCATTTCAAATAATCTTTCTTCTATGAATTGTATTCCATAATATTAAACAATGTTTCATATAACCTGGATAAATGGCTATTGACACTCTGTGCAAATCTTAGGGAGGGTCTCTAAACAGTCTTCATTTTTGTGTTATTTATTTATTTATTTATTTATTTATTTATTTATTTATAGTTTGTATTTAAATTCCAGTTAGGTAACATACAGTGTAACATCTAGAAGCAAGTAAGGTGTTGGGAGACAAATTGACAAATGTCCAGATTTTAAAATTAAGATTCTTTAAAACTGAAAATTGGTATAGCAATTCATAAGAACTACAATGTATAATTAGAAGTTTTGCATCTAGCTAAATGAAGGTCACTAGGATTTAGAATGGGTAACTTAAAAAGAAATACTTCAGAGTATATTCAATTTTCAGACATTGGATTTGGAAATCATGGATCCATTTTTAATATAATGAATGCCGAATATTTCTAAGCATTTGTGAGATGCCTCATTAGAAAATATTCCACGATGTGGTCTCTCTTACAATACATTTAACTAATTTAATAGAAGGTTCCCATAAATAGGCTGTATTCCTATGAACTTCTTTAGAATATTAATGAATAGATGAATATCAGAATGAGGGTATCTGATGAAGAACTTTGTCTTTGACCTCATTCTGTTAAATGGCTTTTAATAAATAATTGGTTACACAACAAGGGTAGGAAACATAGCAGGAAGAGGAGTATTTCCCAGGAAAGAGAAAGGAAAAATAAAAACGAAATCACATTGGACCATCCCCTCGATTCACATGGGCGAATATCCCTTAACTTTTCAAATTTTAACGTGTTTTGAATATATTATTTTGTGGTTTTTCTCCTTACTTCTGCTAACAGAGTATCATGTCAGTTAAATATTATTCAAAAGAAGTATTTGTACTGTAAGAGTCCCTGTTTGCTTTGAAGTGTATTATAATGTGTGTCATTCCTGAAGACATTTTTCCCTCTAAATTTTATATGCACTGCTATCCTTATTTTGAAATACAGAAATACTCACAGGAATAGAAAAATGGAAACGCTGTTGGGTTAGCAATCATTTTCTGATAATAGATAACACTCCATATTATAGCTCAGAACCAACATTCACTCAACATTGGTGTAGCCAAAGACTTAGCAATTGCGTATTACACTTCTAGATTTATGTCTCGTAGGAAGTCTTACAAAGTGCACCAGGATATATAGAAGTGCTCTGGATAGCTGCAAAAAAACTTGAGGACTGTTCTCATAACTGAAACTCTAACAAAATTGACAACATGCTATTGCATGATCACATGATTTAATATTATACGGCAAGGAAAATGTCGTAACTGAAATTACATTTAATCAATATAAGAATATTAGAAATGTAACAATGCATGCGAGTAAAGTACCAGAATATTTCACGTAGTTAGATGGTTTTGTATAAAGTTAAGATAAAGCGAAAATAAACAATCTGTTTGGTGCATACATATGTGGTGCACGAACCAAAGATCTCCCTACTCCAGATTCTGGGAACTTTGCCTGGTACAGGCTCACAGTTTAGTCTCTGCCCAGGATTTGCCCTCAGCTAGAGGCAACTACTTTGCCAGGGGTTATTATCTCTCTCTCCAGTGCGACCTGCACCGAAGGATGGGTTGATATAGAGGTGGAAGATGGAAAGGCCAGTGCCCTTGAGATCTCAACTTAATGGGAAGACTAACTTAAACTGTCTTAATTATTAGGGAAATGTACTAGCTCATTTAACCTGAGAGATTGTCCATTGGTATTCAGAAACCCTTTCGCTTTTAGACTCTCTCCTGAATCACGGGGTCTGGTTGCTAGTACACGTCCTTTGATAAAGTGGAAATCATGGAATCCAAAACTTAGTGAAAAGATCTTTGGCGTGCCAGTGTCCTCCCAGAGTTCTAAACTTCTTTTCCAGCTACTGAGAAATCTATTGGAGATGACTAAAGTTTTCTTATAATGCTTCACCATGTAGACTTCTAGAGATTGCCCTCCAGGATAATGATGAATAATTTTGAAGGTAGGGGATGCCCTACTGAATTGCACCCCCCGATTTCACTGAGGTTGATGGATTTCTGCAATGTCGTTTTCAGCTGTAGCTCTTACCATCAAAGTAAATGTGTTTTGCAACATGGACTGCAAATCCAGGGCAGAATCACAACAGTGTGATCCTTCGAGATTTTTGGTGATCACTGATTAATCATCACGGACTAAGGACTTTAGTGTGTGAGCAGTGAGCTAAAGTTTCAACCTGATCTGTGTGAATGGAAAGAAGGTAAGTCAGGCTGTTGAGGGCTGTGTTTGAAAGTCATGCTTTTTTAATCCATTTTTATATCAGAGCCAGTCCTCTGATACTCAAGAGTCCATAAATGAAAAGCAGTTTATCCACATAAAAAAGAAACCTGCAACATTCTCAAGTATTTACTTAGTATTCCCCAGGCATTCCCTAAAAAAAAAAAAAATACTATGAAAGTTTTCCAGTATAACTCATAATTTTGGAGATTTACTATGTACTGATGCCGAGGTGCTGTAAATCCCTGAGAATAGAAAATGTCACTGTAGTCGACTAATCAGGGGTGACAAAAAAGTTTCATTTTAGGATTTTTTTATAGTGGGACAGGTGGATTCAATGGGCCAAGCTTTGGTTATATTTATAGTTCTTGAATGTATAGTTTAGAAGTTTGGATAGAAATACTAAAAAGAAGGAAGGAAGGAAAGAAGGAAGAAAGGAAGGAAGGGAGGGAGGGAGGAAGGGAGGAAGGAAGGAAGGGAATATCTATAATAGTTCTTTGACTACTGGACTAGGGTTATTACCAGAGGAAAAAAAATGCATTAAAAATCCCTCATCTACCCCTCTACACCACCCCTTTCTAACAATGTAATAGTAGTTGCTATTAAATTCTATTTTTTCAAAATGTATTTATTTATTTTGAGAGAGAGCAAGAGAGAGCGAGCATGAGTGGGAGAGAGGTGGAGAGAGAGAATCCCAAGCAGACTTCATGATGTCAGCACAGATACCGATGTGGGGCTCAAAACCACAAACCATAAGATCATGACCTGAGCCAAAACCAAGTGGCAGACACTTAACCAACTGAGCCACCCAGGCACCCGCTATTGAATTCTATTTAATTCATTTGCTCCTTTGCTTGGCCTACGTAGGAGACATGTGGGTTTTGGAAACTGACAGCGGGTCATCTTGAACTTATTCAGGTAGTAACTCTGATTGTAGCAGCCATTCCGGATGGAGTCTCTTTAGTGAGGCAAATAAACATAGGCCACAACATCTAGTGTTGATTTAGCCTTTGGTTTTGGCCACAGTTATTAACCAAGATCATTAGATACCACGTGATTTTACTTGTCAGTGACAGAGGTACTTCACCATCCCCTCCCCTACTCTCGCTCTTTCTCTCAAAAATAAACTTAAAAAATTTGTTAAAAAAAAGTGGGGGCGCCTGCGTGTCTCAGTCGGTTGAGCGTCTGACCAGCTCGGGTCATGATCCCACCGTTTGTGGGTTCAAGCCCCACGTTGGGCTCTGTGCTGACAGCTCAGAGCCTGGAGCCTGCTTCAGATTCTGTGTCTCCCTCTCTGTCCCTCCCCTACTCTCGCTCTTTCTCTCTCTCAAAAACAAACATTAAAAATTTTGTTAAAAAGGGGCGCCTGGGTGCCTCAGTCAGTTGAGAGTCCGACTTCGGCTCAGGTCATGGTCTCATAGTTTGTGAGTTCAAGCCCCAGGTCGGGGCTCTGTGCTAACAAACACCTCAGATCCTGGAGCCTGCTTTGGATTCTGTGTCTCCCTCTCTCTCTCTCTCTCCCTCTCTCCCCCTCCCCTGCTCATGCTCTGTCTCTCAAAAAGAAATAAATGTTAAATTTTTTTTTAATTAAAAAAAATAAAAAAAATTTGTTAAAACAAAGAAAAGAAGTACTTCACCATCTTCCCTCCGGGCTTTGATGGAACCTAGATTCTCTGTCATAATCCACTCTGAATGAGAGTTCACTATTTTCTATCCCACAGAACATCATGGATTCTGAATTCTGGACAAACATTATGGTTAATTATGAAATGACATATGACCAGCCATCCTAAGCTGTCAATGAAAAAAAAAAAAAAAAAAAGGTCTGAGTTATCAAGCCTAACCATATGTAAAAATAATCCATCCTTAAGCTTAATGTAATATGGCAAATGAGGTCATATTTGCCCAAACGTGTGAGTAAGCTCCCTATTCATCTTGTCTTCAGCTCACATGAGGGCCCTCATGGTGTTTTCCCTCTGGCCCTATAGCACAGAAAGAAAAATACTAGATCCTAGTTTACAGGTGGGTCATTAGTATACATCCCATCACCTGATTGTTAACTATTACAATATAACAGCCTTGCTTAAGAGTGCCTGGAAGGTACAGTGGAAAAGACAAATCCACCATTTGCTGAATTTTATGGAATAGAACTAGTTGTTCACCTTGCCTAAAAAGGGAGATGGTCTGACTGACAGAAATACACCAATTAATGGACGGTGTTCAATATTTTGACTGAATGATCATGTTCCTGGAAAAGATAAGGCTGATGATTAAGAGGATGGGAAAGAGATCTACAACAGAGTAGATCTCTACAAGTGGCACAAAGTATTGACATATTTTCACCCTACACCATGGGACTATTCTACGGGTGACAACCTCTTGGATGTGCACACTTCCACCTAAATTCTATTTACAAGACTTTGGTCATATGGCAGCACCCAACTCCAAGGGAATAATCAGGTGGACCCTATGTCTTGCTGTAGATGTTAAATTGTTTTTTTCCAAGTCAACATAGTGATTACTTAAGGGGCTCGTGACAAAAGGAGCCTAGGAGCTGGGATGGAGACCCCATATGTAATCAGCAGCATGGATTTTCCTTTCGCCAAAGCTAATCTTTCTCCCACCACTGGAGTAAGCCACCAGTAAAAAATACCAACACTGAACCTGCAATGGGGCAATATTCTTGGAGAAGTGAAGCCAACCTTCCAGCAGAAGAAGAATTAGGTGTGAAAGGTCTATATGAATACCAAGAGTAGACATACAGTAGGAATGGGTCGTGGTTAGAAAACAAAATAAGAGTCGGCTAGGGCTGCCATAACAAACTATCAGATACATGGCAGCTTAAACAACACAAATTTCTTTTTTCACAGTTCTGGAGGCTGGACATCTAGATCGAGATGCTGGCAGGGTCGATTTCCTCTGAGCTCACAGATGGTCAGCACAGAGCCCGACGTGGGGCTCGAATTCACAAACCATGAGATCATGACCTGAGCCAAAACCAAGAATCAGACACTTAACCGACTGAGCCACCCAGGTTCCCCTAATCTTCTCTTCTTATAAGGACACGAGTCAGACTGATTAAAGCTTATTCTTGTTTTAACTTAATGGATTAAGTCTTGGTCTTGTTTTAACTTCATTACTGCACTGGAAAGCTTATCTCCAAATAAGCTTGTCACATTCTGAGGTATTGAGGTGAGGGCTTTCCACAAATGGATTCGAGGAGACCACAATACAGCCCATGATAGAAATTGAGCAGTTGTTAGTGAAAACAAAAATGCACGTGACCACTCGGTTGTTTGAGTGAAGCAGATGGAAACAGAGTACCACAGGAGGGGAGTTATTGGAACTAGAACAGTCATTGTCAAAATGTAATGAATGTGTATAGTGAATGGCACTGAAGGTAACTTTGACATTCAGTTTTCTGAGACATAGCTGTAGACATTCTGTGTTCCAACAAACACAACATGATTCTGAGAAAGTATTATAGACAAGACATAGAGAAACATTAGGTTATAGGGCTAGATGGATCCAGAGAATGTGGAAGTCACTCAGAGACAGCAGACGTAGGATGGATGGAAAAGGTGGGCTCCAAGACAAAGTTCAGTGTTTCTTACCTTCCCATTATAGCACCTGGAAAAAAAATGCAATGCCTTGAATGCTGCTTGAATGGAAAGAACTGAAGATTTTACACATCTGAAAATTTACCTTAGCTAGAATATACCTCCTAAATCATGTTCAGATGTAAGTTCAATGCATTACTAGTGGATGGGATATTTTTTATGTTTATTTATTTTTGAGAGACAGAGACAGAGCATGATGTGGGGAGGAACAGAGAGGAAGGGAGACACAGAATCCAAAGCAGGCTCCAGGCTCTGAGCTGTCAGCACAGAGCCTGGCGGGGGGGGAGGGGGGGGGGCTGGAACTTACAAACAGTGAAATCGTGACCTGAGCCAAAGTCAGATACTTAACCAACTGAGCCACCTGGATGGGATTTTATAAAGTGACTAAAATGTTCAGGAACCAAGCCATGTAATATGAATTACAATAAAATTAAGCAATTCTGTTAGGTATCAAAGAGGTAATAGACAAGGCAATTATTTCAATATTTGCACAAATATAAATGGAAGTGAGGGTGTTTGTAAATTTACTCTCACTCTAGAGGGCAGTGTTAACACCACTGAGTAGGAATTACAGGAATATAAATTTTGGCTTAATGCGATAGAATTTTTTAATAAATAGCACTTTCTGAAGATGAATCAGACCTCTCCACTTAAACCCTGATTTTTCTTCCTCTGAATGTGTCTAGGCAGAATTTGGATTATCGTTCATCTAATATAGAGGAATTTGCATACCATATTTGAGACTGAATTACTTTCTAAACATCAGCTGGAGCTTTTCCAAAGACTAAAGTTTCAACAATTTTATTATCTTTTGATTAAAAAAAAACACTGGTTTTGTGAAATTCATTAAAATCTCAAATTTGTTCTTATAATATACAAAAGCCATGGAATCATTTACTCATAGTTACCTGAACCTGGAAAGTAGTAAATTATGATTAAACATTATACTTCCTTAGAAAATAAGTAAAATGAGCTTGATGTAGGAATTGTTAGTTTGTTTTATTTATTTTATTTTTTAATGTTTATTTATTTATTTATTTATTTTTAGTGTTCAATTTTTTTTACTATGAAATTTATTGTCAAATTGGTTTCCATACAACATCTAGTGCTCATCCCAACAGGTGCTCTCAATGCCCATCTCCCACCCCCCATCAACCCTCAGTTTGTTCTCAGTTCTTAAGTCTCTTATGTTTTGGCTCCCTCCCTCTCCAATCTTTTTTTTTCCCTTCCCCTCCCCCATGGTCCTCTGTTAAGTTTCTCAGGATCCACATAGGAGTGAAAACATATGGTATCTATCCCTCTCTGTATGACTTATTTCACTTAGCATAACATTCTCCAGTTCCATCCATGTTGCTACAAAAGGCCATATTTCATTCCTTCTCATTGCCATGTAGTATTCCATTGTGTATATAAACCACAATTTCTTTATCCATTCATCTGATGAATGTTTATTTTTGAGAGAGAAAGAGACTGAGCATGAGTGGGAGAGGGGCAGAGAGAGACAGTGAAACAGAGTATGAGCAGGGTAGGGACAGAGAGAGAGGTACACACAATCTGAAGCAGGCTCTAGGCTCTGAGCTGTCAGCACAGAGCCTGATGTGGGGCTTGAACTCACAAACTGTTAGATCATGACCTGAGCAGAAGTCGGACACTCAGCCGACTGAGCCACCCAGGGACCAGTTTGTTTGCTTTTAAATATTAGAAATCGAATTCACAAAGACAATGGACAAGACTACTGACAGCAGATGCATCAGATAAAAGTGGCTGCCATAAAGCTTCTTGTACTTTTCACTGCACTTTTCTCTCCTATGTTCTCAAATGATCCCTGTTAACAATCATAGTGACAAATGAGTACCACAGTTCCAAATGCTGAAAGGTCTCCCTCTCTTTCCAGGGCTTCACTTATCTCCTGGGTATATCTTGGCTCAGCCAGCCTGCACTGGCTTTAATCAGCTATTGGCACTTGGTCCTCAGCTATTGGTCCTCAGCGATTTGGCCTCAGGGGAACTTTCATAGCAATGCTGGAGAGTTAACTTAAAGGTGAACACAGTTTGCCATATTGTTTTGTTGGTGGCTTAGTTTACACTATGGAGAGTTGTTACATCATCGATAGATTATACCAATCTAAAAATGCATGTGTAGGGGCACTGGGGTGGCTCAGTTGGTTGAGCATCCGGTTCTTAATTTCGGCTGAGGTCATCATCCCAAGGTCATGAGATCAAGCCCCGTATCTGGCTCCATGCTGACTGTGAAGCTTGCTTGGGATTCTTTCTTTCTCTCCCTTTGCCCCTCTCCCTCACGCTTGGTCTCTACCTCCCTCTAAAGTAAATAAACAAACAAACAAATAAATAAATAATAAAATAAAATTAATAACATTAATAAAATAAAATAAAATAAAATTAAATTAAATTAAATTAAATTAAATTAAAATAAAAGTAAAAACACTAGCCATCTTCTGCCACACCTAACCAAACTTCTGGACTCAAAAAACACTCCATGATCTACCCTTGTATTTGTTCATAGCAATATCTGCAAACAAAAATAGACTTTCTGCATACCATAAATTATTAATATCAAACATTCTCATGTGTATTTCCTTCCATATATAGATATATTCTTGTTGCTGGAAAAATATTTCTCTGTAAGAGTCTTACAGAAAAAAAAGTATATCTCAAACACGTAGTCTAAGGTAAAAAGTGATACTTCAGATTTAAAATATTTAGTGTATCTTGTCTTTTCTTTCATTTTTTCAGAAAATTACATATATTAGCAATTTAATCCTAGTTTATTTAGTTTGACAGATCTTAGTTTTTATCAAGAGCTAATAATTATCTTATTTATTTATTTATTTATTTATTGAGAGAGAGAGCAGGGAGAGAGAGAAAGAGAGACCAAGAGAGAGAGAGAAAGAGAGAGAGAGACAGAGAATCCCAAGCAGGCTCCACACCATCAGCACAGAGCCCAACACAGGGTCTGAACTCATGAACTGTGAGGTCATGACCTGAGCCGATATCAAGAGTTGTCAGACTTAAGTGACTGAGCCACTCGGGCTCCCCAAGAGCCAAAAATTATCTTGACTTTTAGCAACCTTTCTCAAGACTGTAAAGTCCATTTGACAAATATGATATGAAAAAGCTATAAAGTATGGTGGCTGTGTAAACCTCATAGAGTTCAAAATGAAATAATACACTAGTACTGAAAGGTATATCAAAGTTAGCAACAGTAGATTGTAATGTATCCATGTCAGGTAACTAATTAGGATAGGAATTAGGTTCCACTTTCCTCCAAGGTGAGGGTTGCTGGCGGGGTGTTGAGTGGGCGGATGAGCTAAATGGGTGAGGGACATTGAGGAAGGCACTTGTTAGGATGAGCACTGGGTGTTGTATGTAAGTGACGAATCACTAAATTCTACCCCTGAATTCATTTTTATTACACTGCATTTTAACTAACTTGGATTTAAATAAAATTTGAAGAATAAATAAATAAAATAATTGGTAACCAACATTTAAGGAAAAAATAAAAATTAAAATGTATTACAGTTTTTAGTACAAAAGAAAAACCCAGATCTCTAAAACTTACCTAAAAGAAAAAAAATCTCAATTACTTCCTTAATACATTATGAGAAAAGTAATTATTTATTTTCTAAAATTATATTCCTGAATGATTATTATTTCCCTCCTTTTGAAAGGCACATACACACTGTGTAGTGATTATTGCTCATAGAATCTGGAGAGCTCAAGTACATGGTCAGTATTTTATATAAGCAGTATTTTTGTTAGAAATTAAAGAATGGAAGCACATGAGAAGCAGAGGTAGAGATTGACTTTGAAGGTCAGAAGTACAGCTGCAAATACAGTAAGGAAATGAAGGCATGTATTTGTGGTTAGCTTATACATTAAATAAGGAAAGCTGGGGGGGGGCTTTCATGTTAAAGTTTTATTTTTTTCTATAAAATTAGAGACTATATTTCCAAAAGAGTATAATAGATTTTTGGAGTCCAGTAGGCTTAATTAGGAACATTTCCCTATTGTTATTAACCATAGCCACTTACGGATAAATAGTGTGTGTATCAAATAAGGGGTAAGGGGAGTGGTGGGTGAAGGGGGAAGTAAGTATAAGGTCACAAATAATCCTCAAGATGACAAAAGACAGGGGGCCAGCATAGGGCGCGACCTGAACTCAACCACTTCTATTTCTTGCCAACCCCAGGAAAAAAATAGAATTTTACTTATTCAGGATTTTCACAAAGAGAGGGAAAAGAAAAATGTATTCTCTGAGTTAAAAGTCTACAGGGTGGATGACACTATAGAAAATAGCAGACTAAGCAGCTCCACTGGCTTATCCCTCCACAGAAACACCAAAAAATGTAGCAAGAATTCTATGAACAAACTTTGTCAAAACTCTGGAAAGCCATCAAGGGTTTACAGGAACCAAGCAAACGTTGGATCAATACAAAGGCAACTTGTAGGTGGTAGGAAATTTCTATGACCTTTGAGCTTACCCTTGCCTCATCCCCATCACTGGCTCACTGGTCACTTTGAAGATGGAAGCCTGTGATCCCAGTATGGGATTCTGGTCTCTGATTCTGAAGGGAGCAGAGCTGACATTATGGTCAATGATTTGTGTTTGTCTGTCCTACTCTGGAGATTGCCTAAAGTGGTGATACAAAGCACTCGTCTTTGTTTTGACTAACTCAAAACTCACAGAGTTTGGAAAAGAGGTTGTAAAAGAGTTGGTTGAACACTTTAAGACAAACAACCAACATGCAACCACTTGAGGCAAAATATCGCAATTGAGGCAAGGAAGAGAGCACTGAAAACCTAAGAAGAGAAGTTGAGGAAGGGGTATCTTTGAGAAATTAAGGCTCTCAAAAGCATTTGTGTATACTGGAGAGCTACATGCATGCCAAAGCTAGGACACCTGTTCAGAAAAGACCTGAAAGACACTAAATTTTCACTAATGGCTCGCCTCTGGATTCAGCGAAAGCAAGAATTGAAAATTGAGGCAGATATGTAAATGGAGTGGCTAAGCGTTGAAGGAGTGGCCAAGCACAGAGTTGGTTCTCAAGGACTAGAGAACAATTCTCCCCCCCCCCTTTCTTTTTAATTTTCTTTTTATCTATCTATCTATTTATCTATCATCTATTGTATATATATCTATCTTTATCTTTTTTTGGCTCCTGAAATTGACAAAAATCTTTGTCAAAACACTAGCTGAACATAAGTTAAGAAACAGAAAATTGAGAGAACACACATGACAAAGAATACACTGTATATAAAAATAGTTTGGAAACAAAGAGCCATAGAAGAAAGCAAGATAAAAAACAAACTTAAGGAAGGGAAATAATCTGATTCCCAGAGTTACCACATTATAATATTCAAACAGTCAAATTTTCAACAAAAAAATAGGAAGCACTCAAAGAAACAAAACATATGGCCTATCAGAGAAAAAGAAAAAAAGCCAAAATATCCCTGAAGAAATAAACATTGTATCAACTATCTTAAATTTTCTCAAAGACTAAAGGAAATCATGGACAAAGAATTAAAGGAAACCAGGATAATGATGTGAGAACAAATAGGGTATTTCAACAAAGAGATAAAAAATATAAAAAGAAACTAAATAAAAATTTGCTGAAAAGTACAATATTTGAAGTGAAGGGGGATTTTAATTGATTTGCATAGACAGGAACAAAGAACCCATGAATATGAAGATAGGTAAGTTGAAAGTATATACTCTAAGAGGCAGAAAGAAAAAACAATGAAGAAAAGTGAACAAAACCGAAGAGACCTCTGAGACAATGTCAAGCATACCAACACATACATAAATGGTATTAACAGAAAAAGAGGAGAAATAGGTATTTACCCCAAAGGATACAAAAATACTAATTTGAAGGGACACATCCATCTCAATGTTTATAGCTGTACTATCAACAATAGCCAAATTATGGTAAGAGCCCAAATGTCCATCAACTGGTGAATGGATAAAGAGGTAGTGGTATATATACAATGAAATATTATTCAGCCATGGAAAAAAATGATACTTGCCACTTGCAATGACGTGGATGGAGGCAGAGTGTATTATGCTAAGCAAAATAAGTCAGAAAGGCAAATACCATAAGATTTGACTCATATGTGGAATTTAAGAAACACAACAGGTGAACTTAGGGGGAAAAAAGAGAGTGAGCCATCCATAAAACAGACTCTTAACTATAGAGAACAAACAGGGTTGCTGAAGGACACGTGGGTCGGGAGAATGGGCTAAATGCATGATGGGCATTAAGGAGGTCACTTGTTGGGATGGGCACTGGGTGTTATCTGTAAGTGATGAATCACTAAATTCTACTCCTGGAACTAATATTACACTATATGTTAACTAGAATCTATATAAAAACTTGAAAAAAAAAGAGGAGGAGGAGAAAGAGAAAACAATAGAAAGCTCAGGTGATTAATAATGGTGAAAAGGTTCTTTCTTCTTTAGCTTAATGAAAGATACAAATATATACATTTGCATATACTTTCTTCTTTAGTTTAATACAAGATACAAATATATACATTAGAGAAACTCATATAAATTCCAAGAACCATAAATGCTAAAAGAATCAAACTGAGACACATAATCAAATTATCTAAAGGCAAAGACAAAAAAAAAATATTGAACATATCAAGAGGCAAGCAACTTGTCAGTTTAAGGGATCCTCAAAAGGTTAAAAGCTCGTTCCTCAACAGAAACTATGAAGGTCAGAAGGCAGTCTAATGGCATATTTAAAGTTTGAAGGAAAACAAGAACAAAACAAAACAAAACAAAACAAAACAAAACAAAACAAAACAAAAAACTTGTCAATTAAGAATTCTATGCCTGGAAAAGCTATCCTTAAAAAAACAAGGGATATGGCATGCCTGGATGGCTCAGTAAGTTAAGTGTCTGATTCTTGGTTTTGGCTCAGGTTATGATCTCACGACTTACGAGCTGTAGCCCCACAGCAGGCTCTGCACTGATAGTGCATAACCTGCTTGGGCATCTCTCTCTCTCTCTCTCTCTCTGCCCCTCCCTTGCTCACTTTCTCTGTCTCAAAAATAAACATTAAAAAATGAGGGATAAATCACCTAAATTAAGACATTCCCAGATAAACTAAAGCTGAGTTCATGAGTTGCTGACCTACTGAACATGAAATGCTACAGGGAGTCCTTCCTGAAGGACATAAGACAATAATTTAAAACCATGCGAAGAAATACAGAATTCTGGTAAGGTTAACTACAAAAGGCCAATACCAGGCCAGTATTACTGTATTTCTGCCTTATAAGTTCTCCCTTTATTTCCTTTAAATGTTTTGAAGATGAATAAGAATAAGTTGTGGGCACCGAATGACCACTCAGGAAGCAGGATCCTTCACGGGAAGAGAAAGAACATGACAGAACTATTTCTAAGTTCAGGTTACTGGACCTTGATTCATAAAAGTGCTTCAGTTGATTTTGGGTGATGTTTAAGAATCTGAAAATTTTCAGGTTTTGAGTTTATATGATTATTACATGCAGATAGTTTCCCTTAGAGACACCTTCACCAAGATGTAATTTTGGTGGGAAAAGTATTGAAGTCCAACTCAGGAAGTCTAAGCTTGGTTTTGTTGATGTCTTGCTCACAAGTTTACAAAATGTTAATTCTACTTAATTTTAGTGCTTGAAATAAAAACCAATCAAGCAATTTTCACTCCTAACAGTCCATGTTATTGTAAGTCATAATGAGGCTTAGACAAAATTATTTGAGCAACCCAAAGAGACCTAATTTATAAATGAAAATTAAAAAAACATACAAAAACAAATGACTTCTATTATCAAAGGAGAAAGATGCTCCTGCCCACTTAATGGAGAAAAAAATATATAACAAAAATGAAAATCAGTGTCTCCAGACACTTTCACAGCTTGATTTTGTATTTTAATTTTTTTTTAACATTTATTTATTTTTGAGACAGAGAGAGAGAGAGCATGAATAGGGGAGGGTCAGAGAAAGAGGGAGACACAGAATCCGAAACAGGCTCCAGGCTCTGAGCTGTCAGCCCAGAGCCCGACGCGGGGCTCGAACCCACGGACCGTGAGATCATGACCTGAGCGAAGTCGGACGCTTAACCGACTGAGCCACCCAGGCGCCCCTTGATTTTGTATTTTAGAAACCCACAAAAATGTATTACAAGAAAAAAGAATTATAGGCATTATTACCTAACACAGAAGGGGTGAATTGTTAGAAGTTCTTCTGAGATCAACAGTTGCTTACTGTAATGTAAGTGCATTTTTCTGTACCTGTATTACAAAATCTGTGGAGCCAAATAAGAGAGCAGTGTTAAGACTCACACTGTCGAAATAAGACAGATGCCAAAGTTAATTGATCGTCTGGTTCTAGTAAATGTTGTTCAGACCATAATTGATCTAGTTAACTTTTTATTTTCTATTATACTTAAGCAGAAAAAAAGAGAAAAAAATTCTCCTTTTCGTATATGTATTGTTTGTTGGATTTCAATTTACCCATGAAGGTGATCCTGAAGGATAAATTACATTATATTACTAGCAAAATAGCTTCCATTTCATGAAGGCCTGGCTTCATGGAAATTATTTGAAAGGCCATTGCATACATGATACAATTAGGCTGATTAGCTTTCGGTTTACTTTCACAGGACAAAGCCATTACATCCACATAGGAAAATTGATACTGTGAATATTTGTTTTTGATTGATTGGTTCTCTTATCCATCACAGAACTCACTAACTTAGCACAAATTACTGGTCAAGGACTAGTTTTAACATATGGTTACTTAACCAAAAGTAAAAAGTAGTAAGTCATAAATGGCACTTCTTGCCTGGAAAGGTAGATATTCTACTCAGAAAGAAATCACAGAAATGTTTACAAATGAATTTCAAAAATAGTAGATACATGTAACTAAAATCCAAAATTGACTGGTTTTTATTTCTAGATTTACTTTAATATTTAAATACATGTTATTCAGAACTTTTACATGCAGATTGCAAGAACCACCACAAATTTATAGTAAAGCACTTTTGTCTCTAATGTACACAATCCCGTATGTTGGATTTTAATGAAAAACATTTAAAATGACTTTAGGGGCACCCGGACGTCTCAGTCGGTTAAGCGACTGACTCTTAGTTTTGGCTGAGGTCACGATCTCCTGGTTTCTTGAGTTGGAGCCCCGTTCCGGGCTCTGAGCTGCCAGTGTAGAGCCTGCTTGGGAGTCTCTCTTTCCCCCTTTTGATGCCTCTCTCCCATTCACACTGTCTCTTTCAAAATAAATAAATAGATTTTAAAAAATAAATAAAGTGACTTTAACAATATTCTCAGGACTCAGTAGCAAAATATCTGAGTTCAGTTTTCTAGTGGCGATCATGTCCTTATAATTTTGTCACTTTTCTATTCCCATCTTCAGTGAAAACATGTGGCATTGGAAGATGAGGCATTTTCCCTACTGCATGGGACTGTGTGCTCTGGACCCATCTATAGAAGATTATTCTACAAGTACTCTCTAAAGATTAAAATAATTCCCCCCACCCCTGTTTTCCCGTGCCAACAGAGTTCAAGGATCTCTCTGATTCATGAGTAACTTGAAAGGGAACTTCCTGAAATTGCATGTAGAAATGTTTTCTGAGCATGCTCTTATCTTGGACAGCTCATGTGATCACATTTTCAAAAGGGCTTTGAGTACTAACTACTGGCAAAAACAAATGGCAAAATAATCTGATCTGGACATGAGAATAATATCATTCCAAATCTCTCCACGGTAAAATCTTTCTGTAGTAGATGTTCAAAATCAGGCATAATTGATCCATCACTCACACAACACACAAAAGAATAACTCCAAATATACCAGAGATCTAAATACAACCACTACAGTCTTCCAAGTATTGGAAGAAAACATACGTCAATTCCTTTATACCATAGGCATGGTGGGGGTGCCTGGGTGACTCAATCTGTTAGGTGTCCGACTTGGGCTCAGGTCATGATCTCAGGGTTCATGAGTTCGAGCCCCACGACCGGCTCTCGGCTGTCAGTGTGGGACCTGATTTGGATCCTCTGTCTCCCTCTCGCTCTGCCCTTCGGCTGATGGCATTTTCTCTCTCAAAATTAAATAAACATTTAAAAACTATTTAAATAACATAGGTGTGGTGAAAAGTATTGTAACTATGACTCAAATATCTAGATGTTTTAAGATGAAGTTCAACTACTTAGAAAAGGGGAAAAAGTTTTGGATAGAAAAAAATAATACTCTAAGCAAATTCAAAACTCAAATGGCAAAGAGGAACAACTATCTCTGGCATTTATCACAAAAAAAGGATTAATATACCTGAAATATTAAAAATTTGAAAACTAAAAATAGTGAAGCACCAGAAATTCAGTAAAAACACTAATGGGGAAATATGAACAATTTTTAAAAAATGTATAAATATGATGCTTGAACTTAGGAAAATATGCTCAACTTGACTCTAATAAATAAAGCAAATAAAACTATCGTATCATAATTTTTCACCTTTTAGTTTAGCAAAAATTCAAAATAGAGTAAACTATGGTGTTGATACAGGAAAACAGACATGTATTAACATATGCATACATACATGCACACGTAGTACACACATCATAAATAACAAGGGATTGTTAAAAATACATGTAAAAAGAGTAATAAAGTTAGAAAAAAAACCCAACTGTGCAATCATCCTAATAATAACCAACGTAAGGCTAGAATCATTAATGGCTGATAAAATTAAAGTGTAATAGCATATAACATCCCCGACACAAATTACTCATTTATCATAAAAGGGATAAAACTACTTTAACAGTGGGGAAATTGAATAGACACCCCATTGGTTAAGTGGTCAGAATAAATATCACTGATAAAGAACCAGGTGGACACCATGTGCCCCTGATATGACATAATGAAATCAACATGAAATCATTCATACAATATTCCTGATAAAACTGCATAACCTGGGTCTAATCATGAGGAAACCATTGCACAAACCTAACTTGAAGAACATGCTTCAAAAGTATTAGCCCATTCTTTCAAATAATAGCAATGATAGAAGGCAAAGGGCGAGAACTGGTTCACTGTTAACAGAGACTATACAGATATGATAAGTAAAGTATATTTCCTTTGACTAAATCACTATCAATGACATTATTGAAACAATTGGAAAAATTTGAATATGGGCTTTTTATTAGATAATAGTATAACTCTTTGTATAACTTCCTAAATTTGGTTATTGTACTTTGGTTACATAAGAGAATTTTTCTGACATGCTGACAGGAAATATTTAACTCTATACTATAATTAAAAAAGAAAGTTTAAAGAATTTATCATTCACCCACGCCATGTGTATTTGTTTAGATAACAATAAATAACATAAATTGGTTATTAGCTTAATCCCCAAAATGATATTTTTGTACCATACTATATAATAAGAATAGTATCATTAGCAGAGCATATAATATCTCAATTACCCCTCAAATTTATATTGCGAAGAAAATGTAATCATTTGGGGGGTGGGTCTGGATGGCTCAATGCGTTAGGTGACTGACTCTTGACTGATTCTTGCTTTCAGCTCAGGTCATGATCTCATGGTTGTGACTTCAAGCCCCGAGCAGTACTCTGTGGTGAGCATGGAACCTGCTTGGGATTCTCTCTCTCCCTCTATCTCTTCTCTCTCAAAATAAAAATAAATAAGTATATAAATATATAAATAAACATTTTATAAAAAGTATAATCATTTTCTAATGATTCCTAAATAAGGTTCCTGCATAAATATATACAGAAATCCTCAGTTTCTAAGTGGAACTCACAGAAGTTTGCCAATGTGTGCAAGGTTTTCCATCTAGCCATGTTGAGGCTGAGACTGAGTCTAAGTAAATATAATTCCAAAGTTTACAATACAATACCCAAACCTTCCTAGTGGAATGAGCCAGGCTATGGACTTGGGTAAAATTGAAGAAGAGAAAAAATGTCTTGCTTCCTCAAGTATCAATAAATTAGATGAGGGGTGCCTGGGTGGCTCAGTGGGTTAAGTGTCCCACCCAGGTCATGATCTCACTGTTCATGAGTTTGAGCCCCATGTCAGGCTCTGTACTGACAGCACAGAGCCTGGAACCTGCTTCAGATTCTGTGTCTACCCTGTCTCTCTGCCCCTCCCCCACTCATTCTCTCTCTCTCAAAAATAAATATTAAAATAAATAAATAAATAAGATGATAAGCAAACATTTTTCTTATTGCATTATCAGTAATATGGCAGGCATTATGTAGAATCAAAAGTATTAAGAGTTTATGGTTTAGTTACAAAATAAAATAAATATATAAGGTAAAAGGAGGCAATTTGGACAAATTGTAAAAAATTGATTACCATTGTGCCCTACTCTCTTTTACTTAATGTTTAAGCATTTCCCTTAAAGTTCTCTTAGTCCAGGATGCCAGGATTCTGATATTTGTGTTATCTCTCTATATTTTGTAAATATCCCATGCTAATCCACAAAGCTTTTATTATTTTATTCCATGAATGAAGTGGCAGGAATATAGTTGATGTATTGTTTTCAGCCATCTTCAAAACAAACAACAGCAACAACAACAAAAAAACAGTCTTGACTTTCTGGAACAAAGTTCTGAGAATTGTGAAAACAGTCCTTTTAACCGCACTGTGATCTGGCTATTTCAGTGGTATAATCAGTATTTCAGACAGTGCTTCCTATAATGAAGTTTCATACGGCTTGAAGGGAGATCATCATGAGAATGTGAAGTCAATGAGATCCATGATTTAAGTGATTGGGGTAAACATGAGGAATTTGAAAAATATGGGACTGAAAATATTGATTAGGCTTAACAGCAAAGGACAAGGGCTGTAAAGGTGAGTTGGACAGCACAGAAGGTAAATTCAATGAAGAAACCCTTTAGGACAAGTTTGAGCCAATGTTATTATGTATCAGAGGAAATCAGCAGCATTTTTCCTAGAATACATTAGCGGATATTGTATTTAGAGTTTATGTCTTATATCTCTCTTTTTGGGAGTATTACTGCCTTTTATAAGTTCTTCTTGAATATTTCCTTGAATAAAATATTTATATTTACATTGTTTTAAATGAAAGTATACCTACTTTTTTAAATGTTATTAAGTTTTTTTTTAATTCCAGTATAGCTAACATACAGAGTTATATTAGTGTCAGGTGCTATCTATTGCTAATTTGGAATTATTTTAGAGCTGTATAATTCAATACAAGGAACTGCAAGATAAATTGGTGTAGTGCTTAACAAATAGTCATTTTAAATAGTCATAAAATAACTTGTCTTTTATATTTGACTGACTTTTACATGATAGGTTCTATACTTGCATCTTCTAGAGAATTTTCTGGTAATTTCTTCATTAATTAGCATGCCTCTAAATAACCAAAGAAAAATCATCATTATCCAGCAGATTCAATAAAATACAATATTTTAATTTGGACATCTGCAAAACAGGGTACTTTCCACCATTTGTAATGAAGTAGGAGTTCATACACACAAGGATAGTCTACATAGGCATAGTTGAAGGTACAGACCTTAGATAGTATTCTGATTTAACAGACTGGCAGGGGATTAAATGTAAGGGAACCCGTTGCATGTTTTTACGACCAACATATTGGTGACTGTGTTGATGAAGAACTAACATATAATATTAACCCAACAAAACTAGAAATATAGAAATTCACAGATGTGTCTGCATTTAGGGGGAAAAAAAGACTACTTGCATGAGAGAATCATTGCCTAAAAACCAACAACTACTTCTCTCTCTCTCTTTTTTAAACATTTTTATTTATTTTTGACAGAGAGAAAGAGAGCATGAGCAGGGGAGGGGCAGAGAGAGAGGGAGACACAGAATCCAACACAGGCTCCAGGCTCTGAGCTATCAGCACAGAGCCCGAGGTGGGGATCGCAGGCTTCAGGCTCTGAGCTGTCAGCACGGAGCCCGACGTGGGGCTCGAACTCACCGCGAGATCATGACCGGAGCCAAAGTCGGATGCTCAACTGACTGAACCACACAGGTGCCCCACCACTTCTCTGTGAATAACACTTGTTTTCCTGCAAACCAAAGTACTATTATTTTCAAAGTGTTCTTGAATGATACTTCATTACCTTTGGAAAATTATGTCAATGGACGTCTTTTAAAACAAAATTAGATGCAATTAGAATTTTAAAATTAATTTTCAGCTTGTAGAATTTATTATTCTCATTAGTTTTGTCAATGGCGCATTTAATTTTATCTAGACCATCCATAGTGGAGATTCACTCTTCTTTTTGACCACTTAGCACAAAAATTAAAATTTTATGCTCTGGTAAGTCCCCACTTTAAAAAAAATGTTTATTTATATTTGAGAGAGGGAGAGAGAGAGAGACAGAGAAAGAGAGTGAATAAGGGAAGGGCAGAGACAAAAGGGAGACACAGAACTCGAAGTGGGCTCCAGGCTTTGCGTTATCAGCACAGAGCCTGACACTGGGCTTGAACTCACAAACCGAGAGGTCATGACCTGAGCTGAAGTCGGTTGCTCAAATAACTGAGCCATGCAGGCGTCCTGGTAAGTCCCCACTTTCTGAAGGGAGTCCTGCCTTCTACAGTAAAAGTTTAAAAAGTCAAAACCTCACTTTCCCAGCCTTGTGCTGATGATGTACACCTACATCATGTGACCTAAGCTTAGTCTATCATGTGTTCTTGCTCCCCAGTTTGAATTTCTACAATGCAGCACCTACTACTTGATATCTTGAATGGTGTCTGTGGCTACTTCAGATTCCTATGGGTGGAAATGATAGAAATCCTGGCAGTGGCTCCCGTTCATCATATAAGCTATGCCCTCTGTGGCATCTCTGGCCAAAGATGATGCAAGGGGTATTTTCAAGGGCAAATTCTACAGAATATAACAGAGATTATTCATTTATTTATTTTTGGATACACGTCTAAGAAATGTTGTTCTCAGTCTTCCTGGATATGATGGAACAGTGAATAAGGAAACAAGAACCCTGACTAATAATGACAACTTCCAAGAGGATTGCCTCTGATAAAGTAATTGTAAATGCACAGCCAGCCTTAGCTGAAGATGTCTGTGCTTACAAAATCTAAACAGGAGTTGACATTAGAATAAAAATCATACCACTCATCTTCTTCCCCTCATTGCCAAAGCAAACGCTTCTTTTCTAATCTATAAGATTTTGAATAATTATTTTATACTATCTTTTCCCTTCATCGCTGTTCATATTAATTTCCACCTTATTACTCATTAACAAAAAATTGAAAAAAGAGATTTTCACAGGAGATTCCACATCCTGAAACTCTTAAGATTGATTAATGTTTTTGTATTATAAAGTGTTTTAGGTTACAGAAGGCACTGTTTCCTGAATTTTATATTGGATGGTATATAGGAGGACTTCTCAGAATATATATTTTACTAATCAATAGTGTATGTTTATATGGTTAAAAAGAGTATCACTGAAAGACTCAGTTATTTAATCCACATTAAAGAACCATAATCTAAGAAAAAAGAGCTAAGTGATTACCAAATTGAGACAAAAATGTTAAGATATTCAAGAATAGTGTATGATATATTATTCTGAATTGCCAATTACTTCTGCATCAGTAGCACCATGTAAAATCAGCATGTTGTTTAGAAAATTATAAGAGGAAAGTAAATGTTTTTTTTTTCCTGAGAAGCAAGTTCCAGAAGATGATTTTCAATGATTAAAAAAAAAAACAGCAATTTTCTTTTATCTAGATAGATTGCCCCCCTTGCCATCTTCTGGAAGCTGCCATTTATAATGATCTTACAGATGTACTTTGCCTCAAGATTCACTCATCCTTCAGCAAAACAAATTCTGATAAAGAGGAAGATTCTTTATAATTAAGGGAAGAACAAATGTTTGATATTTTAAGCAATTGACAAATTTCCTGCACTATGTGTGTATTTATGTTCTCAAGATATAGGACCAAATGTTTACTCTGTATTATTTTCTTTAGGTATCAAATAGCAATTTAAAATCATATGTACTATTGCTAATACATATTTAAGTAACTGAAATTATGTCAGTCTTTATGTTTAAAATGAGAGTAATTTAATTATATTACATTATTCTAAGAAGGACAATATGCTTTAAAAAAGAAATAAAATTCTATTTCTGCATGGTAAAGTATCTTATTTCAGAAAAAAATGATAAATTTGGAGGAAAATATGAGGGGGAAAAACACTTCTTTGATGACATTTGAGGATAAGTAAAAAAGGCAAGAATTGAAGGTAATATGATTCTTGGAAGAAGAGAAACACTCAAGGTAAAGCCTTCTTTTAACTGATTGTTTCACTGAAAGCACTCCCGAATATAGGCCCACAGAGACATGGCACTTATATAAAAGTCAGCCATCTGACTTGCCTGAGGAGGTAGAGTTTGTAGCTGCCTTGGAGACTGGTTACTAAAAAGGAAAATCTTGGAACAAAGGAAGTCACAGCTTGGTAAACCAAAATCAGATAAAAAATTCACCATCTTCATAGATGACTTCAAAATGTACATGATCAAGCCAACACCCGAAAGCACCAAAGGGAAAGTAACCGGTAGAGAAAGTCTAGAATACTCTGTTCCCTCTGCTGTTTTCTACTTCCTCCACTGAGGCCTTCACACTCTGAGATAGCAGGTTTTTTATATAGAAATATCAGATCTGAGCCTCCCAAATACTAGTCACCAGGCTTTGTCTTCTGTATCTTAAGCTAATGTTTGAATCGTGGTGTCTACTCTACCTTAGCTGGTAACCTCAGGGTATAATGGTCTGTATGTTTATTTATCTCTCTGAATTCACACTTTTTCCTTCTTAGCTTCATGTCTGTCTCCTTTCCTCCTTTCCTCCATCTGACCTTCCCCCCTCCCATCTTACCTTTCTTCCTTTCCATTTCTTTCTCTTTATTTTTTTTTTTGCCTCTAAGAATACCTTCTATTATTCTCTGTTATATCAACCATTTATAAAGTTAAAAACATTTGCATCCAGAATTATAGTTGATCATTATGAGAAAGGCTTCTTGGAGTAATTGACTTGCCATACTTCTTGAAAGAGAAACTCAGTTTTAGCAAAGTAGTAAGCAATACATCTTTTTGACTGGATATCAAATTCTTTCTGCTATATGACTGAGCCAAAGGTTCCATGACACAATAGTCAATTTTTTTCTTTTTTTTTTAAATTAATGTTTATTTATTTTTGAGAGAATGAGAGAGAGAGAGAGAGAGAGAGAGAGAGAGAGAGAGAATGAAGGAGGAGCAGAGAGAGAGGGAGACACACAATCCAAAGCAGGCTCCAGGCTCCGGGCTGTCAGCACGGAGCCCAACTTGGGGCTCAAACCCAGGAACCATGAGATCATGACCTGAGCCAAAGTCGGAGGCATAACTGACTGAGCCACCCAGGTGCCCCAAGTGTTTTGTTTTGTTTTTTATCTTAGTGAAATACTCATCAAAGGAATTTCACTGTCAAGAAAAATGACTGATGATGTTACTTATTTTGTAACTAAAGTTTTTAACTTTCATCATATGAAAAGAAGCCTCAAGCAATCAACTATCTTTATCTACCAATCAAACTTAAATTTCTTTGCTGTGATGTTGTCAGGTGCAATTAGATGGTGAATTTGCAAAACCGTGATGGAAGGAAGGTATGCTAACTTTATAATAGAATAAGTCATCATAGTTGTTTCACATTTCTTCACAAAGAGCTCCACAAAGATCAGTGAATTAGTCAACGGTTTTAAGAAACTTTACCCTTTTTCCAGTAACATGGATATTTTCCACATTTTGAGGACTTGGAGCTCACCTGGAGGTGAGCTGTTGACACAACAGGATAGAGGTGCATGGGGCATTTGGTCTGCAAATGCTGTTGAAATATACTATATAACTCATAGTATTAATCGAGTCCACAGACATTTCACATATTATTTTCAAAGTGATTTAAAATTGATTTTGATTTGAAAATGTGTTCATCAGTGATTTCACAATCAAGCACTCTATATAAAATGTATCTTCATTAAAGATATATAAAATTGTCTCATTGCTAATGCCTTCGTAAACTTTAATATAAAAAAGTTGTTCGTTATTTACCAAGCAATGATCTAAATAGGTCTCAGAAGTACCTTAAAAAGCATTTGAGGGGAGCCTGGGTGGCTCAGTAGGTTGAGTGTCAGACTTCATCTCAGGTCATAATCTCATGGTTTGTGAGTTTGAGCCCCATGTTGGACTCTGTGCTGACAGCTCGGAGCCTGGAGCCTGCTTCGGATTCTGTGTCTCCCTCTATCAGTCCCTCCCTCTCTCACGCTCTCTCTCTCTCTCTCAAAAATAAATAAACATTAAAAACAATTTTTAAGCATTTGATAACATTATGCATAGATTTTACAATCTTTTTTTGATTCATATTCCATTTAACTATATGCATAACCCAAGATTTGACCAGCTATTCTTTTACTGTGGTAACATTATCTGTCAAGGTGCTTTTATAAGCATATTGAAAGATAAAACATAGACACATTGTTCTTTACTGCTTGTTGTATTATTGATAATTCTCTATTTTTAGCTGTAAAAATTGCATGGAAAACAAAATTGTCAGGCTTCATAAAAATAATTTGATGTTGATTAACATATTCGGATGGCTAAAAAATGATTAAACAGAACTGTGGAGTATAAAATTTAAAACAAAAATGTCTTCTCTATATCATCTTAAATTACATCCTCTTAAAAGAAACCACTTTTATTTTCTTTTTTTAAAGATTTTATTTTTAAGCAATTTCTACATCCTACAAAGGACTGGAACCCATGATCCCAAGATCAAGAGTCACATGTTTTACCAACTGAGCCAGCCAAGCCTCCCAAAAGAAATCACTCTTAAAAGTTATTATCTTAATCTTCTTGATAAAATTTACACACCATGCATATATGTTCATTCCTTAATTTCAGATATTTGTTAACTAATAACAAAGAATTTAGCTTATGGAAACGATTTCCATTTCTTCATTCACTACTCTCAAGTTTTGTGTTTTGTGTTTATTTTTATTTATATTATATATTTTACAATTATATCTGAATCTGTCAACATTAGAAATTATATTTTAGTGTTTTATTGAGCCTACAATTTGGTCACCGTCTGCAATCTCTTCACTTACCAGCTGCTGTTACAATATTATTTCAAGAACATTGAATATATAATTTATAACATTTATATTCTGATCAGTAACTAAAATTTAATCTTTTCCATTTTTTTCCTGTAGGTTCATTCGAAAGGGAAAACTAGTGAACAGCATATACACTATTGTGATTATTTAAATATCTATATATGCACAAAGTATGATATTAAAACCATAGAAAAGAGATTTTAGCAAAAATCTACTAAATCTGCTTCTCCAGGTGAATAATTCAGGGGGGAAATTTAAATGCATTCTATCTTGCATTCTTTTTTTTTTTAAGTTTTATTTTAAATTCCAGTTAGCTAACATACAGTGTAATATTAGTTTTGGGTGTCTCAGCACAATTGTAGCTACAATCCGTCACCATACAACTTTTACAAAAACTGACTGCATTCCCCGTGCTACAGCTTTTGTCCCCATTATTCATTGCATACCTGGAAGCTTGTACGTCCCATTCCATCACCCACAGGGCCCTCACCCCACCCCTGTCCTTTCTAGCAACCATTAGTTCTTTATCTGTATTTATACATCTGTTTCTGATTTGTTTATTCACTTATTTTGTGTTTTGTGTTTCAGATTCCACATATAAGTGAAATCATATGGTGTTTGCCTTATTCTGTCTGACTTATTTTACTTAGCATCATACCCTCTGGGCCTATCCATGTTGTTACAAATGGCAAGTAACTTTTTTTTTATGGCTGAGTAATATTCCATTGTATATACATCACCCCTTCTTTCTCCATTTACCTATTGATGGACATTTGAGTTGCTTCCATATCTTGGCTATTGTAAATAATACTGCGATAAACATAGAGGGGCATGTATCATCTCAAATTAGTGTTTCCATTTTCTTGGGATAAGTACTTGGTAGTGGAATTATTAAATCTTATGGTAATTCTATTTTTGATTTTTGGAGGAAGCTCCATAATGTTTTCTACAGTGGATGCACCAATTCAGATCCCCACCAACAGTGTACGAGGGTTCCTTTTTTTTTTTTTTTCCCACATGCTTGCCAACACTTGTTATTTCTTGTCTTTTTTATTCAACCATTCTAGCCAATGAGGTGATATGGTGCTTTTGATTTGCATTTCCCTGATGATTAGTGATCCTGAGCCTTTTTTTAAAGGACCATTTGGAAAGGTGGCTAACTTCTGAAAAGCATTATATATGGTAACGTTTAATTTGCCTGTTTTGATTTGATTTGGAACTGTGTCTCCATAACCACATGCCTTTTAAAAACCTGGAGATACTGATCTTTCATTTAGTACTGTTTTATTTATTTATTTATTTATTTATTTATTTATTTATTTATTTATTTATTTACATTTAGTACTGTTAATGTAATGCTTGATTCTAGTATGATTCTTGTTAGTATCCTGTTTCTTTACCTTTTGAAACTTTGAGTATTCCTCTCTTGTCCTCACCTTGCAACTTGTTTCAACTCAGAAATCTTTTCTTGTGAATTCACAACATTCATCATTTTGTTTTGTAGCGGTTAAGTAAAATTTCGTTCCCAAGATAGTATATGGTAAAATGACAATTTTGTAAGTCTGCCTTTAATATTACAACGAATATACTTGCTTAGTCCTTCTTTACACAGAAGTCAAGAAGTACTAAATATATATGGAGAATCACATAAAAGTCATGTATTCAGGTTGTCACGTTTCAGGATTTTTTTTTTTTGTATAAAAGGAGTCAGAGTTAATTTTTATTTCAGTACATATTTTATGTAAGTATTTGAGTATGTTTTCTACCAAAATCTTGGTATAATTGACGAATGCTTTCATGTTTGTTGTCAAAGATCTTTGGGGGTTACCTCAGAAGGGATTCTATGTCTGTCATAGTCTTAATTATTTTATATCTTCTTTATATTCTAAATTTTCTCACACATTTTAGTGGCTTTAAGCTTATGCTCAAATGTATGCTTTGTGAACTTATGTTTGTGAAACAAAATAAACTAAAAGCTAAACATATTGAATTATCAAAATGAAGACATTGAATTTAGATGAGTTTATTTATGCCCCTATGTGACAAAGTGTTTGGAGAGTCCCCAAATTCAACATGTTTTCTCTACACATTTGAGTGAAATTAATTTTCCAGAGAAACTATCCATACTCAACATTCATTCTCTAGTTTTCTTTACATGGATATAGTTCCAGGTCCCCTGCTTTTGAAGCAGGGAAGCAAATAAATCATATAGTCCATGAAACAAAAGCAATTCAATTAACATGCACAGCCTTTTTCTGATTCTGAGATCTGAGAGATATTTCTCTGGGGATCTGTCATAGGAAAAGCAGTATGTGGCCTAAAAGCAGCAAATGCCTTAAGGATGTTTTTTATACTATCCCTCATCACATGATGATGGCATCTTGCCAAAATGCAATTCTGTAAATGCTCTTATATTAGGAGGTGGTAAAATTATGTGGTCTGGGCTGCTGGTACACTTACACTCTGAATTAATTTACGGATAGCTATTAGAGCATTTAGAGATATGAGTGCAATGCTTACCATTCAGAAATTTTCCCATAAATATTGTGCCTCTCAACTTGCTTTTCATAAATATTGAGCTATAGCAGGTTTGAGGTTATACATCCTGACAAGTAATTGGATTGCAACCATTCTATATTGATGATTCAATATTGAATCATCAATATAGAATGGTTTGTTGATGGTCAGCTGATCTGGGGGAAAGAATAAAAGTGACTTGTGAAAGCTGAGGTATCTGAGAGGGAAATATGTCATGATAAGAAAAAAGAAACACACACACACACACACACACACAAAACACCCTAACACTGCACAGAGGTTGCCTAAGCAAATACAAAAGGACAAGTATACCTTTCCTCCCACAAAATTTATAAAACACAGTAATCTATTTTAAGATTTTTAAAATTTTAGTTTAATTCCAGTGTAGTTAACATAAAGTGTTATATTAGTTTCAAGTGTAAATATAGTGATTCAACAATTTCATACATTACTCAGTGCTCATCGAGATAAGTGTCCTTTTAATCCACATCACCTATTTTACCCATCACCCCACCCACATCTCCTCTGGTAACCATATGTTTGTTCTCTGTAGTTAAGATATATATATATATATATATATATATATATATATATATATATATACATACATACATACATACATACCACTTCTTTATCCATTCATTTGTGGATTGACACTTCCATAATTTGGCTATTGTAAATAATGCTGCAACATCATATAGGTGCATATAGCCTTTCAATTAGTGCTTTTGTATTCTTTGGGTAAATACCCAGTAGTAATGACCATACCAAGATCACAATGAGCACAAAACATTTGCCCCTAAATCAAACACACTTTACGTTTTTTATGCTCAAATACTGCTTGAGGGGATAAAAGAGACCCTTCAAATGAGAAAATTTCACGAAAACATCTAGCTCTCATAGTGTATTAGAAAATACAGTTTAGAATAAAACAATTCTAGTTTCTAGTTTAACATATTAGAAAATATGGCCACACTAGATTCACAATCTTTCATGACAGCATTGTGCTGGAAGTACACATGGTAGGTCTCATTTAGATGATACATGTTGGATTGTGAGCACTGGTAGATACTTGCCTTCATGGCTTCCACCAAAAACATAGCTTAAAAATGCAAACTAGGATGATTTTTTAATATTTTTGATGATACAATAAATTGCACATAAAATGAATTTATCCATTTTACTGTTGATACACATTTTAATTGATTCCAGGTTTTGTGTCTAAATAATGAAGCCACTATAATCATTAATGTGCATGTCTGTTAATGGTGTATGGCCTCATTTCCATTCGGTAGATTGCTAGAAGTGAGACTGGTGTTAGAAGCTATTTATGTTCAGTTTAGTAGAACTGCCATCTTTCCTAAAACAGCTTGCTAGCAGTGTTTGAGAGTTTGTTTCTCATTTGTTAGTGACAGTGTTTTTCTATATTGATTTTTATTCTATACCTGTAAGTATATAGGGGGATCTCATTTTGATTTTCATTTGAATAGCACTGAAAACAAATAACACAAAGTCCTTTCTTATATCATTATGAAGAGGGTAGGCATCACTTTCATTGAATTATCTGTTCAAAACTATTACATATCATTACATATTATATGATATATGAAAATTAGTTGGGGAACAAAAGTCCTTAATTTTAATGAAGTCAATTTTATTTTTTATTAACATTTTTTAATGTTTATTTATTTTTGAGAGAGAGAGAGAGACAGAGAGAGCTGGGGAGGGCCAGAGAGAGAGGGAGACAGAATCTGAAACAGGCTGCAGGCTCTGAGCTGTCAGCACAGAGCCCGATGTGGGTCTCAAACTCACAAACTGTGAGATCGTGACCTGAGCTTAATTTGGACGCTTAACTGACTGAGCCACGCAGGTGTCCCTGAAGTCAAATTTATTAAATAAAATGTTCATGTATGTTTAGTGTGATTTCATGTCCTTTGATAAATCTGTGCTTATCTCAGGATTATGAAGATATTCTGTAATGTTATCATTAATACGTTTTATGGTTTTACTTTTCACATTCAGGACAGTAGTCCATCTGGAATTGATATTTGTTTATACTGTAAGGTATTTTGCAATATCTTTTTTCTTCTATGTATCAGTTAAATCCAGCACCATTTAGTAAAAGATGATTCTTTCTCCAACCACATGCCAGAGACAGCTTTTAAAAAAAATTTTTTTAACGTTTTATTTATTTTTGAGACAGGAAGAGACAGAGCATGAACAGGGGAGGGTCAGAGAGAGGGAGACATAGAATCTGAAACATGCTCCAGGCTCTGAGCTGTCAGCACAGAGCCCGACGCGGGGCTCGAAGGACCACGAGATCATGACCTGAGCCTAAGTCGGCCGCTTAACCAACTGAGCCACCCAGGCGCCCCAGAGATAGCTTTTTAAATCCAGTGACCATATTTGTGTTGAAATGTATCAGTAATTTATTTTTTTCCCATTAGTTGGCTTGTCTGTTCTGTCACCTGTACCAATTTGTGTTACCTATTATGGTATTATAATGAGTCTTGATGTCTGATATACATCTTCCAATTTTTATCTTCTTTAAGCTTATATGGATTCGTCTTGGTAATTTTCATTTTTCATCCAATTTGAAGAATCAGTTTTCAATTTTGACAAAGATTTTTTGTTGGGATTTTTATTACGATTGCATTAATACTATTGGTAAATTTGGCAAGACGAGATGTTTAGCTATATTGAGTCATACAAATCTTGAACATGGTATATATTTCCATTTAATTAGGTCATCTTTAATTGGTACTTTTTGGAGTAACACAATTTTAGATGTATTCCTATGTATTTGATGTTTTCAGTTGTTTTTACAAGTGATTTATTTTTAAATTGTATACTTTAATTATTTGACACTACAGTGACTTTGTTTTATTCAGTGAGCTTGTTAAATTCATTTATTATGTTTAATATTTTATCTGCAGATTCTTTTTAATTTTCTACATTAAAAGACAGCAAATAAAAATACCTTCCTTTTATTTTTCAGACAATTTCAATTTTGTTTCTTTTTCTTTTCTTACTAAAATTCTAGAGCCTTTGTCCAACTTGAATGGAAGTGGTAATGATGAATATTTTTATCTTATTCTTTATTTCAGAGGGAAAATACTAAAATTTTCACCATTAAGTATAAAATTCACTGTTGCTTGTTTTAAGATATATTTATGAGACTTATGATTTGACAGGAGTTTTGTCATTGATGTGTATTGTATTTTATCAGATGCCTTTTGTGTTTCTATTTGAAGTGATTGTGTAATTTTTCTTTTTTACTCTGTTAAGGAAATAATTGAGTTTTGAAGTTATACCAGCTTTGTAGTCCTGAACTAAATCACACATAGTCAAATTTCAGTCCATGCTTCAGATTTTCCTTTTTACATATTGCCTGATTCAACTTATTGATATTTTAAGATATGTGTATTTATGCTTATGAGAGAAGTTTTATAAACACCCTTCTTCCTTTGAGAGACTTGTCAGGTATTTGTAATACTAATACTAATACTTGTTAGTATTAACAAGTATTCCTTGTATTATTACTAATACAAGCAGTATTATTACTAATACTACTTATTACTAACAAGTATTAGTATCATGATTCTGTGGGACTCATAAAATAAATTGTTAAGTAATAATGATTTTTTTCCCCTGGTCTCCAGGGGAATTGTGTGTTGGTATTGTCTCTTTTATAAATCCATTGATGAAGCATGTAATCAGAGTTTTCTTTGTGGAAAAGTCTGACATAATTCGATTTCTCTCTTAGATAAAGGATTTTCAGATTTTCTTTCTCCTTCTTTAAGTATTTTTTTTATTTTCAAGAAATTTTTTATTTCATCTATATTTTCAAATTTGATTGAATAAATGTATCCCTAGTATTACCTTACTTTTCTTTTTAATATCTGTAAGATCTGTAGTGATGCCCCTTTTTCCATTCCTGACATATATTCTCTCTCTTTCTCTTTCTGAATTTTTTAGGGTATTATCAATTCTGAGAATAAAATTTTGACTATGCCAATTTTTTCCTATTAAAATTTTTTTCTAATATATAGCTATTTCGTTGATTTCTTTTTACAAAAATATTCTGTTCTTTGTTGTTTCCTTCTTTCCCATTTATTTGGCTGTAATTTAATAGTTTTATTCTTTTAAACTTCCTGAGGTGGATTATTAAGTCATTGATTTGTAGGCTTTTTAAAAAGCATATGCATTCAAGGCTATAATTGTCATCTAAACACTGCTTTGGATGCAATTTGTATACCATGCATTATTTTTAGAAAGATTCAATTAAAATATTTCTTAAAATATTATTCTTTTACTATGAATTATTGAGAAATGTTTTGATGAATATTTGAGAATTCTTTGGTTTTATCTGTTACTGAATTCAACCTTAATTTCTCTTGTCAGAAAATATACTTTATATGTCAATTCTTCAAAATTAGTTGTTGAAATTTTCTTTATGGTTCATACATAATATTCATGATAATTGGCTCATGTACAATTAAAAATAATGTGCACTACACAGTTGTTGATTATATATACGCTGGATTTCTTTTTCATATGAAATTTAAATATTCAAATTATTTATTTTTTCTAATTTTTGTGTAAAAATACACATAATATAAAATTCACTATCTTTACCATTTTTATGTGTACAGTTAAGTGATATTAAGTGCATTTATATTTTTGTGCAACCATCATGACCATCCATCTTGAGAACTCTTTTCATCTTGAAAAACTAGAGCTCTGTACAATAAACAATAACTCACCATTCCCTTTTCCCCCTGTCCATGGTAACCAACATTCTACATTATGTCTTTATGGTTTTGACTACTGTAGGTACCTGATGTAATTGGAATAATACATTATCTGTCTATTTGTGACTGGCTTATTTCACTTAGCATAATGTTCTCACATTCATCAATTTTGTAGCCTATGACAGGTTTTCCTTACTTTTTAAGGTTGAATAATATCTTACTGTATGAATCTGCCATATTTTGCCTATGTATTTATCCATTAATGGACACTGGTATTGCTTCCATGTTGTAGCTATTGCTAGTTAATGCTGCTATGATGCATAGAGGTGTACAAATATTTCTTCAAGACTATGCTTCTAACATTTTGAGTATATACCCAGAAATGGAATTTCTAGATCATATGATAATTCTATTTTTAATTTTTTGAGGAACTGCAATACTGTTTTTCAAGTGGCTATATCATTTTACACCCCATCAACAGTGCACAAATGTCCCAATTTCTCTACATCCTCACCAATGCTTGTTATTTTCTGTCTTGTTTATTTATTTGAGAGACAGAGAATGACAGAGCACAAGCTGGGGAAGGGCAGAGAGGGGAAGGGCACAGAATCCAAGGCAGGCTCCAGGCTCTGAGCTGTCAACACAGAGCCTGACACAGGGCTCAAACTCACAAACTGTGAGATCATGACTTGTGCCAAAGTTGGATACTTAACTGACAGAGCCGCCCAGTCACCCCATCCAAGGGGATTACATTTAATGTCCGAAGGTTATAACACTAGTTTGAATTTATACCACCTTAATTTCAACAGCATACAAAAGCTCTGCTCCTTTAACTCCTCCATCCCTACTCCTTTCAGTTGTTGGTATCACAAAATTATATGTTTATAACTTTTTTCTCAAAGCACTAATAATTTTAATGCATTAATCTCTTAAATTATGTTAGAAAACAAAATGAGGAGTTATAAACTAAATTTATAATATTACCTTTTTAGATTAGTACTTATTTTACTTTTAATGTATTAGTCTCTTAAACTATGTGGAAAATAAAAAGTAGAAGTTACACACCATGGTTACAATATTAGTTTTTATAATTGCCCATTTATTTATCTTTACTGAAATCTTTATTTATCTATATGGTTTCAATATACAGTATGGTGTCCTTTAAACCTGAAAGACCTCCTCTAGTGTTTTTGCAGGGAAGATCTAATGGTAATGATCTCCTTAAGCTCTTGTTTATCTGGGAATATCTTTATTTTTCCCTCATTTTGAATGACAGTTTTGCTGGAGGTAGGATTCTCAATTAATATTTTTCTTTTAGCATTTTGAATATATAAACTCACTGCCTTCTGGTCTCTAATGCTTTTGATTAGAAATCTGTTGATAATCTTATTGAGGATCCCTTGTATGAGATGACCCACTTCTCCCTTATCCTTCCAAAATATTCTTTGTCATTTTCTTTTATCAGTTTGATTATCATGTGTCCCATTGTGGGTCTCTTTGTTTCATACTACTTGGAGTTCATTAGCCTTCTTGGATGTTTATATATTCACATTTTTCTTCAAATCTGGGAAGATTTCAGCCATTATTTTTTCAAATATTCTGTTTCTTTTTCACATATCTTGCTAGGACTCCCACAATGCATATGTTGGTCTACTTGATGGTATCTCACATGTTTCTTAGGCTCTATTCACTTTGCTTTAGTCTTCCTTTCTTTCTATTCCTCAGAATTCACACTTTTCATTGTCTTATCTTCACATTCATTGATTCTTTCTCTACATGTTCGAATCTGCCTTTGAATGTCTTCAATTTTTTGTTCATATCAATCATTGCATTTCTGAGTTCCATAATTTCTTCTTGGTTTGTTTTATGTTTTTTATTACTTTATTGATATTTCAATATTGTTCATGCATCATTTTCTTGACTTTTTCCATGACTTCTTTTAGTTTTTTGAGTGTCTTTAAGATAATTGTTTAAAATATTTGTCTATTTCGGGGGTGTTGAGTTTGATAAGTAGTAGAGTCACCATCAAGTCTTTGAAGGACACTTTATGTTGGTTTATTTTTTTCCTTTGAATAGGCCAGGATTTCCTGTTGCCTTGAGATTTTAGGTTTTAAACTAGACATTTGAATCTAATAGTGTAGTAACTCTGGAAATCAGATCCCCCCCACTCCCATCTTCCCTAGGGTTTGCTGTGGGTTTTGTTTGTTTTATTGTTGTAGACTTTCTCTGAGTCTGTACTGAGGATCAGACTTAAGTGCAAACTTAGTATCTTCTCAGGTCTTTCTGAGCCTGTACTTTCCCATGGTCATGCACAACGTCTTTCTAATTTCCCCTGCATATGAAGAGGCTTTTGGATGTCCTAGTCTTCAATGTCTGGCTCTCAAAGGGAAAAAAGAGAAAAATGAAGATGGAGAAAAGATGCTAGTCCTTTAAATCTTATGGAAGTCACTTTAAATCCTATAGAAGGGAAAGGGGATTGCAAAAATGTTTGGAAGTTAAACAATAATGGCTGCCCTCTCTGTTGCAAGTCTGTGATCAGAAACAACAATTAGTTATCAGATTCCCAACATGTCTCCCATCCTGGCTACCACATGCTCTTTGCAAGCTGACTCCAAAAAAATGTGTGTAGTTTCCTGCCATAGGAGACAGAAAGCTATTAGTGTGCTAAGAGCTGAACCTGACCACATTTAACTGCAACAAGCTTTCCCCTGGAAGATGCAAGCCTTCAATATACTCCAGAATTCCAAACTAGTTACAGCAGACAGATTCTACCAGAGCAACTGTTGTCTAGGGGGGGAGATAGATTTCTGCTGCTTTCTACTACATCTTCCTAGAATTACCTCAAATAATTTTCTTAACATTCTTTTCATTTTCTTTTTTCTCAGATACTGAAAAAATATGTTAAAATATCCTATATTGTTTTCACATCTATCTACTTCACTTTTTATTTTTGTCAGTTTTTATTTTCCTAGGCAGGTTGAGTGATTGGCTTGATTCAGTCATGGACTAACTCAAATATGGGTAAGGTTGCCTGTCGGCTAGAGTTCTGTTTACCTCTAAATAATTTCCAATGCTGTAACTTCATCAACAGAGAATGCCATCCAATTTGAGACTGAGGATATCACCGGGGTTTTCCCTGCCACAGAGGTCTTAATGCTAAACCTTCAACTCTGAGTTTTGGAAACTTTTTGTTTTGTCCCTTAGCTTCCTGTCTCAAAAAACTTCTGAAATTGACAAACAATTTGAGGTGGAAACTGGCAGCCTGAAAACCCAATTCACTGCTCTTCTTTTCTCAGTAAAATTCTGGCTGTTCAACCCTTATTGTGTTGTTTTTACTGTTATTATCATATTCTCTGGAGCCTCTGATGAGTATTGAAAGTTATGCTAATTTAGTCACTTTTTTTCTAAAAAAATGTCTTTGATGTTTATTTTGAGAGAGACAGAGTGCAAGCAGGGGAGGGGCAGAGAGAGAGGGAGACAAAGAATCCAAAGCAGGCTCCAGGCTCTGAGCTGTCAGCACAGAGCCCAATGTGGGGCTTGAACCCATGAACAGGAGATCATGACCTGAGTCAAAGTCAGATCCTTAATCAACTGAGCCACCCAGGCACCCCTAGTCACTTCTTATTTCAAAGCCTTTGTCCAAACCTTGGGAAACTCAGTCTCTTGCCTTGTGCACAGAAGTAGCCAATGCTCTTATGGAAAAGTACCTGCAGGTTAGTTTACCTTTCTCCATGGAAATACCTTCTGCAGAATTTTCTGCCTTTAATTTTTGATGTTCCAACATGGCTATAATAGCACTTGAATCAAGAAAGACACTAGCTTTGAGTACACCTGTTGACATTTATGACCTAGCCACAGAAGCCATGCAGTGTCATTTCCTTTGGAGTTTATTGATTAAGGCATTTAAGTAGATCCATCCAGTTTATGGGGGAGGAAACATAGATCTACCTCTCAATGGAAAAGTAGGAGTTTGGATAACAATTTGTGCAGCTACCTTTCAAAATTACATTCTGCAATATCTAGGTTATTAGGATCATTAATTGACTGGGTAATGATCCCCAGAGAGCTGGTAAACACAATTTCTGGGTGTTCCTGTGAGTGTGTCTCCAAAAGAGATCAGCATTTGAATCAGCAGACTTAGTAAAGATTTCCTTCACCAATGTGAGTGAGCATCATACAAACCCCTGAGTGCTTGAACAAAACAAAAAGGTGAGAGAAGGGTGAATTTTCTCTCTCTGCTAGAGCTGAGATGTCTATATTTTTCTGCCCTCATAGATGGGTGTTCCTGGTTCTTAAGGCTTCAGACGCAGACCAGTACTTATGACATCAGCTCCCCTGGTTCTCAGCCTATCAGACTTGGACTGAACTATACCACTGGCTTTCCTGGTTCTGCAGTTTGCAGATGGCAAATCCTAGGACTTCTCAGCCTCCATCTTTGTGTGAGTCAATTCCTATAATAAATCTTTCTATATTTATATTTATCTATATCCATAGCTATTGGCTATGTGGAATATGATCTTTCTACACAAATCAAGTAAAAACTGACTTACCAATTGAGAATATATCCCTTTAAAATGGAAGTAAAAACACAAGTTTCCAATCTTTAATTTAAAAACTCAAGGTAAAACAATGTTAAGAGATATGTGGCAACAAGATTCCCTTTGGCTCTAGGGAGACTATAATTCACCAAAATGTTTATATTCCTAAGATGATTTATTTATACTCTGTCTCTGAAGTTTCCCTATTGTCTGGAAAAATAGTTCCTCTTGTTGACAAATAAAAGGAACAGTAGCCAGAGCTAATAAACCTTATGTAAATGGCTCTGAGTAGATATTAGCTGTAGGTTATGCCTTGTCACATGACCATTAGCCTAGTCATAGCTTACTACTTATGGACCAGGTTTTGGTTAGAAATTTCTATCCTCAGCAGCCAATGGACTTATATATGTGATGTTAGCTAGTCTTTTGTGAATGCATGTGTGTGTGTGTGTGTGTGTGTGTGTGCGTGCGTGTATGTATGTCTTAAATTGTAGAATTTCATCTATTACTCTCCTTACCCCAATCAGAATAATGAGAGAGAAATAGTCATTATGAGGTGAAAATGGTATTTCATGAATCAAAATCTACATTATATCTATCCCTTCAAACCATCAAACCCCTTCTTGCTTAGGCTGCTACTTCTCTCCACCTCTCTGTACTTTTCCTTCAGAGTTGCCTTTGAGATTAACTATTTCTTCCTGCTTCAATTTATTTTCTAGTTCTACAAAGTTTATATGACCCTCCTACCCCTCATATAATTCCTTTTTTCTTTCTTGTTTGAAATCCTGATGGTATTTGCTTTCTGTAAAAAATAGTTGTCATTTAATTGAGGTTAATGTTATAATAAAAACTTTCAACTATTAGGTTTACTTGTAGCAGATTTACAGGTAAACTAGTTTCATGTTATGTATTATTCCATTTAATTAAATTGTTTTTTTAAGTTTATTTATTTATTTTGAGAGAGAGGGACAGACAGAGAGCACACAAGCAGGGGAGGGGCAGAGGAAGGGGAAGAGAAAATCCCAAGCAGGCTCCACACTGTCGGCTCAGACCCCAATCCAGGGCTCAGACTCATGAACCGTGAGATCATGACTTGAGCTAAAATCAAGAGTCAGATGCTCAACCGACTGAACCACCCAGGTGCCCCTAATTAAACTGTTTTAAAACATGGATTTTGTTATCCACATGTAAAGATAGAAATTCCAAATGGTATTTTTCTATACCCTTGGAGTAAAAATGGCTATCCAAATGATAAAGATTAAAAGGTTCATCTGGCTAGCAAGAGACTTGGAAAGAATAGCCAAAAATCTAAGAGGTGACAGTGCTTAGATCTAACACAAGACCCGGAATAGTGCTTATTCCCAGTAGCCAGACTGGAAATCCTGATGATCCGCAAGACACTGGGGAGAGTTATATAGTGGGGTGCTTCTGTAGTGAAGAATAATCATCCCTAGACTGACACTGCTTTAGTTTTACTTAACAAATCATGAAACCAATTCTAAAAGAATCAAACTACTTCTAAGTAACTTAACTACACCCCAAAACAAAGCTCAACACTTTTAGGCATACGAAACATCCAGGACTCCAACAAGGTAAGATTTACAATGTCTGGTATCCAGCAAAAGTTTACCAGGCATACAAGGAAAATAAGATCAATAACAAGAGGACACATTAGTCTATTTAACCCAGTGTGGATATTGGAATTCACAGTGAAATACATTAAACCAGTTAATAAAAATGATTTCCACTTTTGGTTTTAAGTACAATATGTAAAGACCTTGGAAGTTGCCTTTCATGTCCCGAGAACAAGTAAAAACTGAACAAACTAATTATCAATGATTTTTCTTGAAACTTACAGAGAGGTGAAGTAGCAGGAGAAGCTGCTTCCGAAGAGCAGGGCAAATATGGAGCACAGCCAAGTTCATCTCATCCTGAGCAGAAGCCACTGGAACAATAAACAGGTAGGAAACCTTACATGATAATTTTGTCAAGTTTATGATAAACCAGTGTCAGAAACTCTTCAGGGCTGCAGTCTTAGGGAGGTACCATACTTCGAATGGTTTTCACCTCCAGTAAAACACAATTTCCCATTGTGAAGAGCCAAGAACAATCCCCCATGGCTCTGGCAGGAGGAGGGTAAAGTAACCAACTTGAATTATGCCTAGAGTGTTGTCCAGAGCAAAAGTCTATTCTAAAGAAAACTTTACCCAGCCCCAGCCCCACTAGTTTTCCTGACTCACACTTGTGGAGCACCTAGGGACCCAGGACCGCTATAGACTGACATGTACACATAACAGAGTGTTTCACCTCTCCCACACCTTAGCATCATTTCCACAAGCTTCTAGTATAATAGAATAATAGCGGATTACAGACAGAGAGAAATTATGCCAGGAAGAGATAGTCATCTGTGCAAAGGAATAAAAAGCACCAGAAATGGTAACTACACACAAAATTTGTTTCTTATTCTTTGAATAGACTCTTTAAAAATAACCATAGGGGACACATGCATGGCTCAGTCGGTTAGGCATCTGACTTTGGCTCTGGTCATGATCTCACATGAGTTCGAGCCCCTCGTTGGGCTCTTTGTTGACAGATCAGAGCCTAGAGCTCTGGGATCTGGGAGTCTGTCTCCCTCTCCCTCTGCCCCTCCCCTGCTCATGCTCTGTCTCTCTCTTTCTCTCTCTCAAAAATAAATAAACATTGGGGCGCCTGGGTGGCTTGGTCGGTAAAGCATCCAACTTCGGCTCAGGTCATGATCTCACTGTCCGTGAGATCGAGCTCCGCGTCGGGCTCTGTGCTGACAGCTCAGAGCCTGGAGCCTGTTTCAGATTCTGTGTCTCCCTCTCTCTGACCCTCCCCCGTTCATGCTCTGTCTCTCTCTGTCTCAAAAATAAATAAACGTTAAAAAAAAATTTAGGGGCACCTGGGTGGCTCAGTCAGTTAAGCGGCCGACTTCAGCTCAGGTCATGATCTCACTGTCCGTGAGTTCAAGCCCCGCGTCGGGCTCTGTGCTTACAGCTCAGAGCCTGGAGCCTGTTTCAGATCCTGTGTCTCCCTCTCTCTGACCCTCTCCTGTTCATGCTCTGTCTCTCTCTGTCTCAAAAATAAATAAACGTTAAAAATTTTTTTTTTTAATTTAAATAAATAAATAAATAAACATTAAAATTTTTTTTAAAAAATAACCATGGAATGTAAAACATGTGTAAAAAATAAATATAAGGCAATAATAGTACAGAAGTCTGCATGGGAGAAATAAAAATAAACTATTTTAAGACACTTATAATGCATATGAAGTATGATGTCACTTGCAAGTAGACTGGCAATTTAAATGTGTATACTATAAAACATAAAGAAGAACTAAAATAATAAAGAGTAGGAGCTAACTCACTGGTGAAGTAGAGAAAATGGAAAAATAAAAAAAAATCCAATTAATGCAAAAGAAGACAAAAAAGGAAGGAAGGAAGACAAAAAAGAGATTGAGCCAACAATATATATAATAAACAATACATTCGAGTGTAACTTTAACAGTAACATGTTAACTATAGCTTATTAAAAGATCAAGATTTATAGGCTTGATAAAAGTGTAAAGCCAAACTATGTACTGCTTATTAAAAAAAAAAAAAAAAATCTTAGGTCGCCCTGGTGGCTCAGTTGGTTAAGCATCCGACTTCAGCTCAGGTCATGATCTCACGGTTTGTGGGTTCAAGCCCCAGGCTCTGTGCTGACATCTTGGAACCTGGAGCCTGCTTCAGATTCTGTCTCCATCTCTCTCTGCCCCTTCTGCACTCGTGCTCTCTCTCTCTCTCTTAAATGTAAATAAAACATTAAAAAAGGGTTTTTTTTTTTATTCTTCCCACAAAGAAACTTTAAGGCCCAGCTGTCTTCATTGGCTAATTCTACATAACATCTCAGGTAGAAATAATAAAAGTTCCACACAAACTCATCTAGACAATTAAAGAGAAGCAAAATCATTCCTAACTCATTATATGATACTAACATTACTTTGATACTAAGACTAGACAAAAACATTAGAAGCAAAGAAAACTACAGGTTGATATCCTTCAAGAACATAGATGCTAATATTTCATATAAGAGTTGGGCAAGTGGAACCCAATGATACATAAATATAATAAAATATCATGATGAAGTGGGATTTATCCCAGAAATTTATGATTCGTTTAATATCCAAAAACTAATCAATGTGATATTGGAACACAACCACTAATTTGTGTGTTGTGTCTACCATATTTCACACGACAATGGTGGAACTGAGCAGCTTGGAAGAAACATTACAGCGTGCAAAGTCTAATATCTCATATATGGTCCTATCAAGGATAGGTCTATGTTGAAATTCTGAGCATCTACAAAAAGGCTACTAGAACTAATTAGTGAATTTAGCAAGGGATCAGGATACAAGATCACTGTACAAAAATTTCCATATATTGGGGCACCTGGGTGGCTTAGTTGGTTGTGTCCAACTTTGGCTCAGGTCACGATCTTGCCATTAGTGAGTTTGAGCCCCACGTTGGGCTCTGTGCTGACAGCTCAGAGCCTGGAGCCTGCTTCAGATTCTGTGTCTCCCTCTTTCTCCCCCCCTCCCCCATTCACACTCTGTCCCTCTCTCCCTTTCAAAACTAAATAAACATTAAAAAATTGTTTTTAATTTCCTTATATCAGCAATAAAAAATTGGAAATTGAGGGATGCCTGGGCGGCTCAGTCAGTTAAGCATCTGTCTCTTAATGTCCACTCAGGTCATGATCTCACCATTCGTGGCATGGAGCCCCACATTGGGCTCTGAGTGACAGCACAGAGCCTGCTTGGGATTCTCTCTCTCCCTCTCTCTGTCCTTCCCTTGCTCGTGCTCTCTCTCTCTCAAAAATAAATAAACTTAAAAAAAATCATAAATTGAAATTTTGAATGTATAATAACTAATAACATGAGAGTATGAATGACTTAGGAATAAGTCTGATAAAAAGATACGAAAAACCTGTAGACTAAAAGTAGCAAAACATTGTTGTGACATATTAAGAAGACCTAAATAAATGAGAAGTGTACTGTATTCATGCTTGTGTAAATATCAAGTGTTACAAAGATGGCTACTCTCTCTAAACTGATTCTTAGCTTCGATGCAAATCTACTCAAAATCGAAAGACACACTTTTTGAAAAACTTGACATATTGGTTGTAAAATTTATATGGGTATACAAAGGAGTTCAAAATGCCAAACAACTCTGAAGAAGAACAAAGTTGGGTTGTTGCGAAAAGACTTTAATGTACAGAGAGAGCTTCAGCTCTTGCTTTGCCCATAGCTGTTACTAGCGGTGTCTGCATGACAGCGTTGGGTAATTTAAATAAAGCAAAAGCCAACATTGCAGAGCCTTGAAACTGCACCAGTCAGGAACATTCTTCTCTGGAATATTGGGCAAGAAGGTCCAAGCCATCATCTATGTTTTGGGGTGTACTTAATACAACTGGCCCAAGAGGAAAAGCAGAGCTAAATATATGTATATGTGAAATCAATATATTAGTTGGTCCTGTATGCGGATTTTCCTGTTTTTATGTCAAACTAACTAGAAAATAAAATGGATGGGTCACCTTAGTCTATGTTCAGATTACCTTGGTGTCTTTGTGGCCAACACTTGTGAATACAGAAGGAGGGACCAGAAGTACCCAATACATGTGCATACCGCTGGATATAAGAATAAGAGTTATTCAGAAAAAATAATAACTAATGTCTAAAGTCCACCAGTTCAGGAAAAAGATGAAACTTTAAACAAATAGTTGGAATTTTAAACAAATGGAACATACAAACAAAGAGGAGAAGATTGGCTAAAATACAGAAAGAAAAACCCAAGACTGTAAATTTAGATTGTTCACAGGACACAGACTTGACAGAGTATATATAAAGAAGAGTGAGAAAAAAATTTTTTTTCTGCAATGTTATTTACAGAGAGTAACTTTGCTAAATTTATCACAAAAAAAAAGAAAGAAATTGGTCGTATTCTATTAATACTGGTGCCAGAAGACTAACATAATTATTCTGCCTTCCTCCTTATGTAGAAAGAGGGACGGATTTTTATCCACATTTTGATGCATACAACAGACTTCATAGACTAAAGAATATGCAACATGCTCACTGCTTGTTTGGGGAATTCGTTACTGCTCTAGAACAATGTTTATTTAAGTTATGAACTTTACCCTTGAAACGCTTGCTGCCAGAAAGTTTGCCTCTGGAGATCAAGCCCTAACTTTTTCTGCATGTTGGCAATGACAGCAGGAACACTAACAATAACAAAAGTGGGTAATTTTTGTGAGGGTTATGTCTAGATAGTGAATGCAGAAAATATGAAGAAGGTTATAGAATATTGATATAAAGAACAACCTCAACTCTGTGTTTCAAAGAGCAGTTCTGTAAAATTAGAGCTGTCAGGGTAAATGAATTGTCCAACAAATGAAAAACAGTTGTGCATGAAACATGAACTAGCAAATAAATTTCACCAATCTCTTTGACAGTTTTAATAGAGCCATCAATTTACATTTGTGACACAGTATTATATAAAGTAAGTAAAACAGACATGACCATATATTTGATGCACAATTGGAGAGAGAAAATTCTGCTTTGTATAGAATTCATTTTTCTGGATAGAGAAGTTATCATTTCACATTTATCTTGGCATCATCAGAATATATAAGATATTTTATACATCTGGGATTTCAGGTATGTTACCAATACATTTTGATTTGCAGATAGGTATTGATGGTCACCATTTTTATGACCAAGTCTCATTCATCTTTGCCTTGCAAATTGCACCATTCTACTTTGAAAATATCCCAAGTACATTCCTTTCCCACCCCTTCTGCACCGCAGAATGATAAAATGGAGTCAAAACAGATGTATTAGGAGTGTGATCTAAAACTATTAATTTATAAAGTTAAATTAAAAGTCCTAATTTGATTTGGCCCAACCCGAAGAAAATTTTTATATATAACCCATTTTTCCTCTCTTCATATATTTTGCTTCTCCATAAGTGTTTCTTCTCTTTCTGAAAAACCTAAACCATGAGTAGTCACATCATCAAACCTGCTCTTAGGAATTATCAATTAATTGTTCACTAAATGCATATTTAGCTAATTATTATCCTCTTATAGTGTTTATTATGATTGCATATTGAAATATGTTATCTCTCTCTCTGATATTTACAGTTTTGCTCTTATGAGTAATGTAAAACCCTGTAACACAAGACCCTGAAGACAGAGGGAAATTATAGAGGATTATTACTTTGTAAAGACAAATCGGATTGTCAGAACTTTGTTGTTTCCTTATCATTTCTACCCACTAGCCTTGGTTTCCATTACTGGAGCTATGTGTTAGTCAAGACAATTTCAAATTATTCTCTAAATGATATTAAAGGGGAAAAAAAACTGTCTTATTTAAAATAAACAAGTTGACTTCTGTTCCACAGACAATTGGCTGCAGACCCCAAATAACAAAGAAATACAGAAGCAAAATTTCAAAGTAAGGTGAGTGATAACAATCAGTGCTTTCAGTTTAACTCTGAGAGCCTAATCTCTGACTTTCTTCGATAATGTTTACTTATTTTTGAGACAGAGAGAGGCAGAGTGTGAGTGGGGAGGGGCAGAGAGAGGGAGACAGAATGTGAAGCAGGCTCCAGGCTCTGAGCTGTCAGCCCCCACATGGGGCTCAGGCCCACGAACCATGAGATCATGACCTGAGCTGAAGTCAGTCGCTTAACTGACTGAGCCACCCAGGCGCGCCTGATTTCACTTCTATATACCTACATTTTCTCTTTGCCCATGACATAAGACCAACAATAGGGGGAAAACGTGTGCTCTGCAGCATTGCCCCATCTGGCTTCAGTGATCTCTCTTGAATTGTGACTAATCCAAGAGCACAGCTACATCCTTAAACAGACCTCTAATCCTGACGTTTTAAGTAATTCTGATTAGCAATAAATTTCCAGATTCTGCCCTTCACACACAGACACACAGACACACACGCGCCTGTTCACACACGCACACTAAGCCATGCAAAGAAAACTATGGAGTTGCTGGGTCAGGATATTGTTCTGTATGGCACCTAATTAACTGAACACTGCTGGGATTCACTTTGGAAATGAAATCTCTAATTTTAGCAAAAGAGAAAGAAAAGAGAAATGAAAAAAATCAGGTTATTAACCGGGAACCAGCTCTTGAAATTAATTTCTGGTAGCACAGACTTTCAGCTCAATCTAATAGTAAGTAAGTAAGTAAATAAGTAACTAACTAACTAGCTAAATAAATAAATAAATAAATAAAACTAATAAAAGGAATTTGGGTGTTTTACTCTTTACCTCCTTGACTGAGAATGTGAGCCATCCCACACAACCTAAAGCAGAGTGGGAATAAATCAGTCAGCAGAGCACAAACTTAATCTTTTGGCAGCTAAACAGGAGCCAAGGGAAGGCAGTGCTTCCTTGCATAAAAATTTCCTCATATGCGTGATGGACCAAAGCAATTCACACAGAATGAATATAAATTCTCCTTCCCATTAGCATGTGGAGCTGTTTTCCCACCACCATACTAACCAAAAATCTCAATTGAGTTTTCATATGCCCATATGACATATTGTCCAGTTTTCTTACCACTGGACAATGTGTCTGAAGATTTCCATAATCATTCTCATAAATTTCAGAACTCACCATGGACATAACTTTTAGTTTTGATATAATCCGCATAAAGTTAGAAGACCAATCTTCCTCATTATTCTGAATACTGGATTTCTACTGATAAAATTATATATGTTAACTTGGTGTCAGCTAAGTCAGCTTCGTTTGACTCATCAATTTACTTAAATAAATTGTAAGTACCCTTTGTACATAACATGTTGGTAGGTGAATTCATTCTATGATTCAATAGTTCATTTGTTGACCTTCAGTGCAAAATGTATTTGTATACTCCCAAAATGTATGGGACATCCTCAGCCCTTTCCTCCAGGTTACTGGGATAATTTTTTTTAATAAATTAGTCTAAATAAATAGAAAATAAAAACAAACAAAAAACCAACTTAGAAGAGGCAGCCATTAATATAATAGCTAGTAATGGAGATATTTTTTAGCAATAAGAAACATATATATTCTTTATTAAATGAATGAAATAGTTGACTACTCATGGGGAAAGAAAAGTAGCAATAGTCCTAGCTCAAAACGCACAGTATGCATTTCAGGTAGATTAAATATATGAACACTAAGAAAATTTAAAAGTGTACTTTAAAATATAATAAAGAATGCCTTCCATGCATAAATGGCCTTCCACCAAGGGCAGAAACTATGAAGGTAACAGATATGGCATTGTATTGATTCATCATAAAGACAAAATTAACACCAAATGATAAACTGAATTACATATTTGCAACATAGATATATTCATGAGATTAATTCATTTAAAATAAAAAAGAGCTTACAAATTAATACATAGATGATTCAAAAAAGAATAGAGGGTCAATATATGTAATTATTATATAATATATATATATATATATGCATGATATTATTGTAAGATATACCATAGCTTACAATCACTAATAATAAAAGACATTTAAATCACAACAGAAATATAATGAATATTTTAACCTATTGAATGACTCTGTCATCCTTAAATGACTATTGATAATACTTCATGTTCTTTTTTATTATTTTTTTTTAATGTCTATTTATTTTTGAAAGAAAGAGACAAAGTGTGAGCAAGAGAGGGGCAGAGAGAGAAGGAGACACAGAATCCAAAGCAGACTCGAGGTCCTGAGCTGTCAGCACAGAGCCAAATGCGGGGCTCAAATCCAAGAACTGTGAGACCATGACCTGAGCTGAAGTCGTACGCTTAACCAACTGAACCACCCAAGTGCCCCAATACTTGGTATTCTTAAGGGTTTATGGAAACAGATGCTCTCATACTTAGTGTGCCAGCATGAACACTGGTACAAGTTGTCTAGTTTTTAACGGTGAGCATTGAAAATGTCAGCAAATGACTGCTGAAGTGGCATTAAATAAACAACAAATTCATAAATGATAATAATAAGCAGCTAGTGAGTTATGATACACATACATTCTCAATATAGGTTTGGGTGTGCTCTATACACGAATGTCTTCAATTAATTAGATTTAAAATATTATAAAATAACTTTATTTTCCTACCCACTGTCTGGAAAGTAGCAAACCCCATAGCTTTTCTGATCACTTCTAAATACAAATAGTCTCTTCATGTATTAAAAATTAAGCAATGTTATCTTATCACAGATTCGTTCTATTATGCACATTCATAAATTTTCTCCCTTCTCAGCTCAGTTCAGAAGTTACCAGTTAGGAAGGGTGGTGTTCATTGTTCCAAAGTCGCAATCTGGAATTGGAGTCTTCTGTGTATTGAAATAAATTTCTACTTCCTTCTTAAAGCAATTTTGAGGATTCTTCAAAGCCCTGTGACTGAGAAACTTTCTATTGCGCTTCCTGAGGTCAACAACATTTCTTATCCAGGGCTACTTATGATTTTACGCTCAGCTGCTGGCTTCCAAGGGTCCGTCCCATACACACACACACACACACACACACACACACACACACGTGCACATGCATACTGCTGGGATCATGGTTCACCACCAAATAACTGTTTTGTTTAGGACTTTTCAAGATATTAAAGTCTTGCACCCCTCTGAGGTATCCACAGAAAGCACTTGGGTCAAAAAGTAACTTGCCTAGCACCTAAAATGAGAACAAATATTGAGGGGAATGAATAAGACAGATCTAACAAACCATGTCAGATATACCTCCCCAAAAAAGCAGATTCCCCTTAAAGTCAGAGATGTCTGTTTTTCACTTAGAATCCAGCCGAGTTATAAAGAGCCCCAGCTGAAAAACGTGTCTTCCTGGGGGGACCTAAGCTTGACTCTGTGTTTTGCTGGGCAACTTACTTTGGGACTTTCGTAGGACAGCAGAAGTTCCGACACAGGAACTTTGAGAAGACGTGACAGAAGTCCCTTCACCTTTTGAATTGTCATGGAGTCTGTCAAAGAAACGAAACACCCTCAGTTCCCTTGAAGGACAGTTCCATACAAAATGAGCTCAAGTGACAAGCCCACAGTTGCAGTGACTCACCGTGTCCGTTCACCAGCTTAGATCAGGGAAAGGCGCACCTGCCCCGGGGTGGCGGGAGCTGAGTCCCCAACACTTACTGGACATTTGGGAAGCTGTGGGAAACGGAGCCAATATTTGACCTAAGTGCCCTTGACAATGGCTTTTCATTACCATCTCAGTGGTGTTTAATATTTCCTCGTTACTCTGAAGAAGCCAGAAATCCTACTCTCTGCACAGAGGAGTAAATGGGAGTAAAATCATGAACTTCCTAAACCTCTGTGATTACTCACTTATAGATTTAAATGAGACATCATAGAAACAAAGTTCTATTCATAGGAAGAGTATAACAAACACTTTCAGTTAGGACAAAACTCTATCCCTTTAAGCGAATTAATTTGTACACAGTAACAAAAAAGAAATATAAATTATTAAAATGGGCTTTAGCAGCAGATAAAAAGCTATGAATAATATTGGAAGAAATTAAGACTGATTACCAGAAACAAAAATCTGAAATCTAATTATTTTAGTATATACGTTTTGATAAGAGAAAAATGAAACATTACCCACCTACTTTTTTTAAAATTTGTATGTTATACTGTAGTAAGGAGCAGTGAAAAAAAATTCTAAAACAATAGGTCAATCTTAGTAATGTGAATTGAGTATTAGAACACTGAATCTAACAGTATAAAAGGCTATCACACTATGAAAAACAGGGTATATTCCAGAAATTCTAGGGTCATTTAATAATAAAAAAATATATATATTCAGTATAACACATAAGAGAAACACTCTTTAGAATGTTTCGACTAGATTTCTCTTTTTAAATGTTGTATGAGTAATGCAATCAACTTTGAAATAAATGGATGAAGAACGACTTTTAAGTTTTCTATACAGAAATTCTCTCCTCCCGAAAAGCACCAAGTGACATTCAGTTTCAGACTCAAATCTTGGAAAATATTTATTTAGGTATCAGCACTTTTTAATGATTATTAAGAACTTTGGAAGTATTTACATTGCAAACCCAAGTAACAAACCTAAAATGGAATCATTTGGATCTCACACTTATTTTTGGAAAGAAGAGGGGAAAACAACCTCAGGCATAATCGTAAGTTTATTATGTGTAATTTAAAATGCAAAATTTTATCTCTTGCATAATACTGACCAATACCTGAGAATTAAGCCATGACACATCAAAGAGAAAGCTTAAAAAGTCCATTTTATAGTGTCCCCTCATCTTTAAAGTGTATTACAAATAAAACAGGACCATTTTGAAATAAATTCATATCGGGATGCCTGGATGGCTCATTCGGATGAACGTCAGACTCTTGATTATGGCTCAGGTCATGATCTCACAGCAGTGAGATAGAGTCTCAGGTTGGGCTCCTCACTAGGTGTGGATCCTGCTTATGACTCTCTCTTTCTCTTTCTCTCTCTCTCTCTCTCTCTCCCCCTCTGGCCCTCCCCCCAGTTCTCATGTGTGCTTGTGCGAGCTCTCTCTCCCTCTAAAAAACAAAATTCTTATTTACTGAAGACATTTACCTCTTCAAGAGAAGTCATAGATATAGCTGGATGTGTAATAAAGAATTGAATTATATTCCATTTGGGTTCACTGGTTCTGTCCCCATTTTCTTTGCTGGTCTAAATGAATCTTGTCCCTTATGTGAAGGCAGTCAGTGTCTCTCTGTCTCTGTTCTCTGTCTCTCTTTATCTCTCCTCATTCTTAGTGCTCAGAGTTGTATTAATTCTAATCATTGACTCATGACTGCTCCTATACTCATTAGTTAGGGTTCTTTGGGGAAACAGACCAATAGGTGATACACAGATGATGACAGGTAGATAGATAGATGATAGATAGATAGATAGATAGATAGATAGATAGAGATTTATTATAAGGAATTGGCTCATGCAGCTATGGAGCCTAAGAAGTCTAAACTCTGAAGTGTGGGCTGGCAGGCTTGAGACTCAGGAAAGCCAACAGTGCAGATAAAGTAAGAAGGCAGTCTGTTGATGAATTCCCTCTTGCTCTGGGAGGCCAGTCTTTCCGTTCTATTTGGGCCACAGGGAATGCACATGTTAAAACTAATTATGTATTCTCAAATCTTAGCATTTTTTTTCTTAAGTTTACTGACCATGCATATTTCCTTTTCTCTGAAATATATGTTTATGTCTTTGGCCATTGTTTTTTTTTTTTTTTCTATTGAGTGATTACTTATTTTGATTTTTAGGACATATTCTGTCATATTTTATTATTTTTCTGAATTGCAAAGATCATTTCCAAATCTGTAGATTTTCTAATTCTACCATCTTTGAAATATTTTTTAAAAAGTAATCTTTAATCTGAATATTTTATTTTATTATTTGCGTTATTTGTGTCTTAAGATTGATCTCTAGGGGTGTCTGGGCGGCTCAGTAAGTTAAGCATCCAGCTTTTGGCTCAGGTCATGATCTCACGGTCCAAGAGTTTGAGCCCCACATCAGGCTCTGTGCTAAGAGCTGGGAGCCTGGGGCCCACTTAAGATTCTGTCTCCCTTTCTCTGTGCCCATCCCCTAATCATGCTCTGTCTCTCTTTCCTTCAAAAATGAATAAACACTAAAAAAATTTTTTTTGAAAAAGATTGATCCTCTACCCCATGAAGAGAAAATTGTCACTTTTACTCCTCATCCAGTGTTCTCACATTGGTGACTTAAAATTGGTCAGAGAAGTGGTGCCTGGATTGCTCAGTGGTTAAGCGTCCGACTTTGGCTCAGGTCATGATCTCGTGGATCATGAGTTTGAGCCCCACGTCAGTCTCTGTGCTGACAGCTCAGAGCCTAGAGCTGCTTCGGATTCTGTCTCCATCTCCCTCTGCCCCTTCCCCACTTGTGCTGTCTGTCTCTGGCTCTCAAAAGTAAGTAAATGTTAAAAAAAAAAAAAATAAGAAAAAATTGGCCAGAGAATATTGTAGCAAATGCTATAAATCAGGATTGTTGTTCCCCCACCCACCCAAGGTCTAGCTTTTAAACAAGTACTAATACAATACTGACTTTTGCCATGTATTCCCTATGAAAATATTAGTGCTGTGAGTACCGTACTATAGAGATTGCAAAGCACCTATCCCATATAGATAAAACAATGTTTCCAATTCCATTTAGTGATTAGTCCCTTTATTTTCTCATTGGTAAACCATGTTGCAAATCAAAGTTCTGTATGCACACGGATGGTCTATTTCTGAGCTGTTACACTGAACAGTTTGCTTCTTGAGAAGGCAATATAGCTCACTGGTTTATCCACATAAATGTATGTCAGGTATGGCATGCTATTACTCCATTTTTGTCTATTCCAGCAATGTCCTTGCTATTCTTGATATTTTGCTAATCTATATAAAGTTTAGAGTCAACTTTCAAAAGTCACAACAATAAATATCAGGATGCATATTATAATCTCATTGAATCATAAGATCAGTCTGTTAGGACAACTGATCTATACAATGGGAATAAAATCTGTTTATATCATTCTTTAAAATAATCAGGGGCGCCTGGGTGGCTTGGTCGGTTAAGCGTCCGACTTCGGGACTTCGGCTCAGGTCATGATCTCACGGTCCGTGGGTTCGAGCCCCGCGTCGGGCTCTGTGCTGACCGCTCAGACATTCTGTCTCTCCCTCTCTCTCTGCCCCTCCCCTGTTCATGCTCTGTCTCTGTCTGTCTCAAAAATAAATAAACGTTGAAAAAAAATTTTTTTTAAATTTTAAAAAAATCAGTGAAAAGCCTTATTTTTATTACACAATTTAATATACATGTGAATGAAAACACAGTGAGCTTTTCCAAGCTCATTTAGTTTTTATAGAGATCATCAGAGCAGTTTATACTAAAATTATATTCTCTGTTTCTCTGCTGGTTGTATAGAAATGCAGAGTATTATACGTATTGCTCTTTTATTTATCCAACTATTTATTATAATTTCAATCAGTATATGGATTATTTTTGGCTTTATATATAGGCAATTCTATTATCTATAAATATGAAACAAATGAATTGTCCTTTCTATGCATTTGATTTCTTTTATTTTTGTTTATGCTGTAAATGAATAATATGTGAATGGAATTGGTGAAAATGAGCGTTTTTTTCTTTTTTCTAATTTGAAAGGAGGTTGTTCAAATATTTCTCTGTGTATACTACTGTAGTAGTTTTCAGATAGACAGACTTTACCAAGTGCATAGACTTAATTCTGAAAATGCTTATCAAGCATTGAGATTATCTGTTACTTGAAGGTTTGGCAGAACTCTTCTATAAAACAGTCTAAACCAGTGATTTCTGAGGATAATTTTAATAACCCTTTCAATTCATAATGGTTTCAATTCATAATTCAATAAAGCACAATATAATTCAATATAAATTACTTCAATTTGTCACAGTCATAGGATTATGAAGGATTATAGAATTTTCTATTACATCTAATAACTATAAAGTTATGAGTACAATTTTTCTTATCATTTGGATCTCTACTATATGTATCATATTTTTTCATATAATATTAATTGGTGCTTTTTGAACTTCTTTTCCAGCAATAATCAGAGATTGTATATTTTGTTGCCTGTATTAACTCATTTAATGATCAGAACAAACTACTTATATGGATTATTTCCTTCATTTTACAATTTAGAAAATTTCATCACAGGGTAGTTAAATATACATCTTCTGATTAATAAAACTAGGATTTGAACTTCAATGGTCTAACTTGGGTGCTAATCCATCACTTTATCCTGCTTTATATAGGAATTTGGAAGTTTATTTATTTATCTTGAGAGAGAAAGCACAAGTGGGGGAGGGACAGAGAGCGAGCGCATGCGGGTTCCACAGTATCAGCACAGAGCCCGATGCAGGGTTCAAACTCATGAACTGTGAGATCATGCCTGGGATGAAATCCAGAGTCAGATTTTTTGTTTTGTTTTGTTTTTTAAGTTTATTTATTTATTTTTGAGAGAAAGACAACTAGCATGAGTTGGGGTGGGGCACAGAGGGGGACAGAGAGAATCGCAAGTAGGCTGTGCGCCATCAGAATAGAGCCCGATGTGGGGCCCAAACTCACGAACCATGAGATCATGACCTGAGCCGAAATCTAGAGTCAGATGCTTAACCGACTGAGCCACACTGGCGCCCCCCCAGGATTTTTATCTGTGTGCATAAGAATATTATCTTTCTCTACAAATTCATTGTGGATAGAATTGAAGCAGGCGAAAATCACTCCTTGTATCATTAATCTAGAAATAAAAGAGCCATGAGATAACATGTACACTGTAGATATTTCAGCTATTCATTTTTGAAAGAATATTTAATTTTTATTAATTTTTTATTAATTAATTAATATTAATTTTTTGAGAGAGAGACAGACAGCATGAGTGGGGGAGGGCCAGAGAGAAAGGGAGACATAGAACTTCACGTGAAGCAGGCTCCCGGATCTGAGCTGTCAACACAGAGCCCAACATGGGACTCCAACTCACAAACCGTGAGATCATGACCTGAGCCGAAATCAAACATTCAACCTACTGAGCCACACGGGTGCCCCTGAAAGTTTTATTTTTTTAAGTGTTTTCAAATTGCTCCACTAAGAATAATCTCCTCTGAATTGAATTTGTTGTTAGTATGATGTAGTTGAGCGTTAAATCTTTATCAAAGGCATTTGTGTTGGGTCGGCTTATATCTATCTATCTAGGGTGTAATTTTTGTGTGGGCTGATAGTTTAGGTTGCACTTTTCTGTAAAGTAGGGAAACATGACTTGTTTCCAAATTTTTGTAGCTCCTTTTCTAATAGGTGCCTGTTGCAATATCAATAAATTGTAATGCAACATACAGCTTTTCACTATAAATGTGAAAAATTTATGTGATAAAATTTACCTTCTTGAAAGGTGGGATGGCTTTTCTTTTGGGGGACTGGTTTCTTATTTCAGACTCATAGATTCCATAATCCTGTCAAGTTTAGATAATGATGGCAGTAAATAAAAGAAAGATCTTCAAAGCTACTCCCACATAAAATGTATGTACATGTGTGAGAAGTTAACAAAAGTATGGTTTTCTTTAATTTTTCCCAAACTTTGTATACTTATGTTCTATCACATCAAGGTCCACAGATCGTAACATGGTAGTTTTATTTGGAATTAACATTTTCTGTGCATATATTTCTGTCCCTGTCCCCACAGGCCCTTACTTGCATGAATCTAAAGGAAGCTGCCATTTTACATTCTAGAGATAGCCTTATTTAAAGTAAAACCTAATTTTGCATTTCAAAATATCACAACATAGAGTTGAGTGGAAAAAAAGGGGAACATAGGGTTAGATTTAGTAGCATGGCATGTGGATTTATGCTGTTATTTGTATCTGCGACTGGAAAACTAAGAACACAATGCAGAAAGTTTACTCCGATAATACGCATTTGCAATAACAGATTAGCATATATTAACAGCTCATTCATCACGTCTCTGATGGCCTCTACATGATTTCTCCTCTTCAACTTTATTATTGCCCATCACTATACAAATCCAGTGTTTCTGTTATGATCCCTCTTCTTTCCTTCTGCCAAAACTTAATGCTACACACAAAGAATTATTTACATTTAAATTATTAATCCCCTCCGTATAAACATTGGGATCAAAACCTTTGTCAGATCCAACACTCAATTTTATAACAATGTTGTTACAAAATTGTATTTTATACTTGGATATTTTAAATAAGGTATGTCTTACTTAAGTGGTAGACTTCCCACTTTTAGCTGCTTCTAGCCATAGCGATCCTATGGCTAGAACAGAGTACGTTTTCCATAGATAGCTGTTGGTTTCTTAACTGGTATCTCATCGAAAGCTATGGATTTTCTCATTGATCTTGATGGGATTTTAGATTGATATTGAAGGGCAACTATACATCGGATTATTTAATTCTTTCATCCTACAGGAAAGATCAATCAACTTGGAAAATTGGAGATTCGATGGCTTAAACATGAAATTATGAAATATTTTAGAGAGGATTTGGAAATAGAACTCTTCCCAGGTTCGCAGGGAAAAGGAACGTTGTTCATTTATTTTTGTGCTCAAATTGTGGAATAGGTTCTATGCTATTGTCTACAAATTTGACATAAAAATTCAATTTTCTTTTGGTGCCTAATTGATACTTTGAATAAAATTCTACTTCTGATTACTATCCTACACAGCCTGCTACCGAGTGATAGCATTCAAGTAGTAATACAAATGTGACTGCTGGCTAGCCAGCTGCACTTTTGTGATCAGAGGATTGTAATGAGTCATCAACAAGGTATGGAAAGTATGACGGCATCTATCTCAGTAATTATTTTTAAATCACTAGTCTGCTTTCCACTAATTTTTCTCCTCCAACTCTCCAAATATTATTCCTTTTTCTGTCATAGATACCAGCCACAGCAGAAGAAATGAATTATAAGCACACAATTCCCTTTGAAATAGAATAATGTTCTATCTAAATCACCTTGAGCTCTATTTCTGAGTAATGGAGGATACTTTATTCCTGAGGAGACAAATACCACTCACATTTACTAGAAAAAAACAATCTGAAAATATAAAATGATTTACAAGGATATGAAGACCTTGGATAATTCTGTTTCTTTGCTGTAGTGTATTTATCAATTCTGGCACATTTTAAAATTATAAACTGCGTCAAATATGATTCTGATACAATCTAGAACAGATGTAATTCTTTCTATTCTTCTTTATAAATCAGCTAATATACCATGAAGGGCATTACTGGGTCCTGTGTTCCTTCAAAACACAGATTCTGAGTCTCTCCAGGGGGATATGGTAACATAATAATGTTTCCTGAGAGAGAAGCCCAAACTTGGCTGAATTCTGTTCTCTCAGAAAGATAAATCTTGCTCTCACGTTAGGTGCTGAGACACAGTAAATATATTATAGTTATAAACTATTTTTCAACTCTGCCAGCTTGCTTATAGAATATTGTGTACAATTCTATCAAATGGTTTGTCCTATAATAAAAATGATTTGTATTAAAAGCTCCTGATTTATAGATCAGCAAAATTTTCAGAGCACCCCTGGCTGAGTCCAACTAGCCAACCATAGGACAAATGTTCTTCTGTCATGAAGACTTAGATTTGGATCACCAACACCGCCTCGTGACTGTGTTTATGAGATGTTACCCACTCTGGCCTATTACCTCGTCTATAAAAATAGTCTAGTGTTAGCGTCTCTCTCCTAGATGTGTTGAAAGCGTAAAATCATGTATGCAATGCAGTCAACATAGTATTTGATGCCTCATAAGTGGTAAACCAATACTGACTATTATCTCTTCAGAAAACATGATTATTGTTATTTCACTCATCTTGCAAATATTTACCGAATGCTGACAGTGGGCAAATCACTGCTTGAGCTACTGAGGTTCCAACAGGATCGAAGCCAGAAAAACAGCCATTGCTTTCATGGAGTTTGCATACCACCATGGGAGATAACAATAGAGAAGACAATAATAAATAGAGTGAGCCACACCGGCAGTAGAGCTAAAGACAAAAGAATAAAGCAAAGAAGAATAGAAAGTATGTATGTGTGGGTGGGGGTGAAGATTTCTCGTAAGGCAGAAAAAAAGTCCACAATGGATAAATTTGTAAGAGATGTGAGTGAGTCATACAGATACAGAAGATCAGTTAGGGCAGAGGGATCAAGTGTGGAAACTGAGGCAGGCATCTGCTTGTGTGGCTGAGGAAGAGTGAAGGTTGACAAGAGTTATGGGTAATAAGAAGGGACCAAAAGGGGAGCTGAACTGAGGTACTTTTCAGGACTCCTGATCTCGAGAGGCTCTAGGAGTAACAGGGAGGACTCCGGTTTAATGGCGAGCCACCAGAGCCATGTGTGAAGAGGGGTGTGGTCTAACTTGAGCTCTTGTGGAATCCTCTTGGCTGCTACTTAGAGAACAGACCAGCATGAGTCAAGATCTGCAGAAAGGACAGCTATTAATAGAGATAATTGGTGTATACTTCAGGTGAAGACCGGGTCTAAAAGCCCATGACGTGCATGGTCATTTTGGAGAGAAAGATGATGGGATTTGCTGACAGAAGAGATGTGAGGGGCGAGAAAACAGAGATAGCAAAGTGGTGCCACAGTTGTGTCGTGAGCAACCAGAATATGAGTTTCCAAATGTTTTAGGCATATTAAGTTTGAGACGCTTATTATACAGCCAAGTCAACATGCCTCTGTTCAACCTCTAAGAGCCATCCAAACATTCTGATTTATCACATCCAGATCATTTATCTGGCATCATTTAACCCACTGGTTGCTATAGTGACTTGTTTTAGATTCTGGCATGTTTTGCTGTTTACACATAGATTTAAAGATTTTATTTTTTGAGGGCTTTTCTTCTTTTTTTAAGTTTATTTATTTTGAGAGACAGAAGGAGAGAGTGCACATGTGAGCCAGCGAGTGACAGAGAGGGAGAGGAAGAATCCCAAGCAGGCTCCATGCTGCCAGAGTGGAGCCCTCACAAACTGTGAGATCATAACACGAGCTGAAATCAAGAGTCAATGTTTAACTGACTGAGCTACCCAGGGGCCCCTAAAGATGTTATTTTTGTAAATATGTAAATTTTTTCAGAATACAGGAATATATACAATCCATACATATGTGTGTGTAAACATGAATGTGTGTGTATGTATGTGTGTATACTCACACACACGGATAAGTGATCTACGTAGCACACTACACACAAATGATTAAGGGGACAATATAACAACACTAGAAAAATTGTACTTAGTTTCAAGGTTATAGGTACAAAGTGGTTCCCCAGTTTTTTCGGGGATCCCCATATGGCAGACACTGAACTGGGTGGCTAGGCTGGTCAGGAAATTCTTTGAAGCGGAGTAACACTCAGACATAAGGAATCCTTGTTCTGTATAGGGAACTCCAGACACCATCTGCTGGCTTCTTCCTACAGACTCGTAGAGCAGTGACTGCAAATTCATATCACCTGGTATTGGTTTCCTATTCCTGCTGCAACAAATTATCACAGGCACAGTGTCTTGAAACGTATTATCTTATAGTTCTGTAGCCAGAAGTCTGATATGTGTCTCCCAGAGATAAAAATCAGAGTATTGGCATAGCTGAGTTCTTTTCTGGAGACTGTAAGAAAGAATCCATTTCTTGCCTTCTCCAGCATCTTTGGCCACCTTCATTCCTTGGCTGATGGCCCCATTCATCCATTTCCAAAGCCAGCAAAGTAGGGGTGAAGAGAGTCCTTTTCTTGTGTATCTCTCTTCCTTCTGTGATCATATCTCTCTGACATGGGACACATTTTCTGCTTTAAGAACTCTTGTATTTACATTGGGTCCACCACGATAATCAAGACTCTTTTAACAGTAATCACGTCTGCAAAGTCACTTTCTCCATGTAAGATAATCACAGGTACTAAGCATTAGGACATGAACATCTTTGAAGGGCTATTGTTTTGCCTACCACCCATGGGAACTTCTCAAAATACAATTACTTAGGTTATATCCTACAATTTCTAATTTATTTGTTCCAGATTAGACCCAAGGAATCAGATTTATGCAAACTTCCTAGGTGATTATAAAGCAGAACCAGAGTCGTGAATCACTACATCATTGCTATCAGAGTATCTCAAATTGAGTGTGCCCCAAGAATCACCCATAAAGCTTGTTAAAAATGCAGATTTAGGGGGACCTGGGTGGCTCAGTCAATTAAGTGTCCAACTTTTGATTTCAGCTTATATCATGATTACACAGTTTGTGAGATTGAACCCTGCATCAGACTCCACACTGACAGCACGAAGCCTGCTTGGGATTCTCTCTCCCTCTCTCTGCCCCTCCTCTGCTCACGTGCGTGTGCGTGTGCACACTCTCACTCTCTTTCTCAAAATAAATAAGCTTTTTTGAAAATGCAGATTTAGATTCCAAAAGTCTGGTGTGAAGCTGCTTCATTATTCAAAGTTCAGTCGGTGGACAAGCATTAGCTAGGATCCTTTTAGAAATGCAGAAACTCAGATCTACTAGATCAGAATCTGCAACTTAGCAAATTCCTCAGGTGATTGGTAGGAACTTTGAAGCTTCAGATGCACTTCCCTATGTGTGATTGTCAGATAATTGTCCTAATGCAACATCTCAGCGTGATTGGCTTAGTAACAGCATTCAACTAAAGACAACTGATTTTTACATTATTCTGATGTAGTCATTTACAAACAATAGTTTTTCAGGGAATATTAGAAGTTTGGTTATCCAATATCTTGTTTTCAATTACAAGTACTACCCACCTTGATGATAGAGCTATAGATCACCTTACTATTAATCATTCAGGGCAATAATACTTACCTCACCCACAAATACCTGTAGCGCAAAGCTAGATGAGGAAAAGAATTTGATGGACAAGCCCAAGATATTCCTCTTCTCCGATCTCTAGGATTTCTCTCCTTGCCATTGAGCCCTGCAGTGACTACCTCGTTCCCTCCCACAACTTAGTGATAGACATATGAATATACTCATAACTGGTTTGAGAAAATTTATAATTACGAATATAATTCCCTTAACCTCTCCTTCTTATGATGACCAGTGTGGAATTTGGTTAAAAAGAAACTTTCCTGAGATGGAAATCTCTGGTGAAACAATTGTACAATTATCTAGCCATATCCAAAAGGTTGACATCGTTCCTCCAGGAGAAATGATTTGAAATTACTTTGAGAGCAGAAATCCTCAAAGGCTAGTAGCCCTCAGAGAACGCTTGTTAATGCACGGATTGCCTGGAAAGCCTGGAAAGCTTGTTAATGCACAGAATGCTGGATTCTGCCCCCCAGAATTTCTTTTCCAGGAGGTGGAAATTTATACTTTAGGGGTTAATTTCCCACTCACATTTCTGTATATAAATTATTATCCAATCTTTATCTAAAAGCATTAATCTTTATGATGCCTTATTACAATAATGTCACTGGTATAAAGGAAAAGAAAGCCTATTGGATTTTAGCTAGATCTTGGCACACTGAATAGTGCTGGACATTTTTTATTGACCAGTAGTAATATCATCAATTGCACATTTTTCAGGGAGGCAGATTAGGGTAGGCATTGATCCAATGGGATATAAAATAAATTATTGATCAGATCACCCCCTCAATACAACACATCCATATATCTAAAAGATCATGTTGACAAGTAACCAATATAATGTTATTCATGAGATATTTTACATAATTTTACCCTACTAAATTTTTGGATTCTGATATGCATTTTATTTTTAGAGCACCTTCAGACTAGCCACGTTCCAAGTACTCAGTGGCAACAGGGACTAATGGCTCCATATTGGGGAGCCATCAGTTGTCATTAACGTTCCTAACAGGCCTTGCAGGAGCACTAAACATCGATGTGGTCAAAGTTTCAGAAATTCATTCTAAAATAATTATTGATCAGAGAAAAATGTCAACTTCTTTCCCTACTTTCAAATACTATTTCAAGTGTATGCTTCTTGTGCTTCTGGTCCTTTTATTAATCATTCTCCACATCCTCGGGTGACCCACAGAATTGTAGATCTGACAGAGCCATGGCCCCTGTCCTCACACCCCCATCTAGGAAGTATAAGTCCTAGTAATACCTTATGAATGATCAGTTAGAATCCCAATATTTAACTATTTTTACTGACTAATGAAGTGTTCCCTAATGAAATCAGCCATTTCTGCAATAAAGGCATGTGGGTACCTAGGTACTTAGGTGGTACACCCTCAATTATGTCTTATGGAATTTCTCTAAAAGTGGCTCTTCTTCAAGCATCTCTAGACATGAGCCTATGACTCTACCTTTTCTCATACACTTTCTCCTTATTGGTCCATTGCTTACTAATTGCCTTACCAATCAAATAAAACAGGTAGACTAATTCTTTGGTCTTGAAGCATACGTCAGGAATGAAAAGGCAGCATAAATTGAGGTGTAAGTGGGAAATCCCATAACCACTGAATTTGATACACAGATTAATTCATACTTTTGTGACCCAAACTCTTCCTGCTGAGCATAACCACCTTGTGTAATAAATTCATCTATGTCTAAGAATGTCAATCTTTGTACATCCTATTCTCTGATATATTCCTTTGATATCCCATTTTATTCTAAACACTTCTGAAATGGCAAAAATAAAACAAATGTTGTTTAACTAAAAGTAAGATACATATGGCATTGTTTGCTATGTCCCATTTCTAATATGAAATGCCCAAATACAAGGTGTATTTTTCTTTCATGAAGAGAATCTTGTCAACATTTTTTTTTTTTTTAGTTCACTGGTTAGTGGATTTCAGGGAAATATATCTCTCCATGTGGGCTTCCAGAAGTCTTCCATATCTCTAATAATGACCATATCTTATCTGAAAAACTATGAATTCTTTCCAGAAAAAATTGCCACTTTTTGAAAAGAGAGATAGTTCATTATATGTCATGTAAATAAACAACCTACTAGTATGTTAACAATAGCAAACTAACAGGTTATTTATAGTTTTAAGTATAGCTATAGAAATAAAATCTTCAGCAGCTCTCCTGAGCTCCCCAAGTGCCTTGGTGATGGACTACTAGACCAGTACTCTTTAATAGCATTTTAGAGACAAATGGGAATTCTTTTCGTTTGTTTGTTTATTGAGAGAGAGATAGAGAGAAAGAGAGAGAGAGAATCCCAAGCAGGTTCTGTGTTGTCAGTGCAGAGCCCATCCTGGGGCTTGATACCATGATCCATGAGATCAAGAGTCAGACACTTAACCAACGGAGCCACCCAGGCACCATGAAGTAAATGAGACATTCTATATCTGTACAACCAAGTATGGTAACCACTAGTCATATGTGGCTTTTGAGCACTTAAGATGTAGCTATCCTGAGTGAGGAGTGCAATTTTTAAATTTTATTAATTTTAATTAATGTGAATTTTAATTTAAATAGCCATATATGACTGGCGGCCATCACAGTACTAGACCTTGCACTCAGATCTGGAGCACATTAACTCATCCAAAGTCTACAATCACAGGGAGCACGTAGAGCTCTCCGCAGAGCAAAAGGAACCTGGGCATCTGTCACCCACTTCCTCCTATATTCAGTGACACATTGGTGCCGATCAATTAACAATACTAATCAATTAACATTTCTAAATACACTTAGCTTAATTCAAGGAACCTTGTTTATAGAAATTATGTTTTTATATTTAGATAACTTTTGGAGCTAATAAGTTTAGAATTTTGAACGTGAACTCCACATAAATAATTTCTAGTCCATATGGCACATGTGTTAATATGAATACTTTTTTCTTCACCTAATTCAGAACAATTTTTTTTTGCCATTAAACTCTTAGTGCCTTCCTACAAAGTATTTTCCATCTCATTGAGGCTTACCTATTTCCTCTGAACTGTCAATCCCATTCTGTCTTCAGTTTTATTAACTTTCTGCAAATGATTCATCTCTTCAAATTACCAGTACCCTTAATACCACCCTTAATATCAAGCTTTTTGGTCCTTTATTGTATACATTTGAATAAACAGGAAAAAACCCTGACTCAATCTGCTTCTGTGCTCTCACACTTACCACACCACATACTGCTAAAGAAAATTATTTCCATTTATTATTCATTCATTCGTTCATTCATGCATTCACTTCTTCATGAAGTTTTGATTGAAGATCTACAGATTAGGCGTGGTACTGATGTTGAGGAAAGGAAATGTCACTGAAGAAAGCAAGGTCCCTGAAGGCTTTGAAGGACTCTATACCCTAGTAGGATAAAGGGAATTCACAAGGAAACATTTAAATACAGAAAGCTGTCAGTCCAAAGCAAGTGACAAAAAGAAAAAACAAATAGAGTGAAAGGCAAAGAATTTCAGTGGTATTTGACAGCTAAATGCAGTGATGGATCCATAGGGGTACAGAAAAGAGGGCATTCCTAGCAAGTGGATAAATTTTGTGGTGCGAATACGCTTGGTGTGTTGGAAGAAAAGAGCAGAGTGGATTTACAATGATAAAAGCTAAAATAAGAGGGAGAGTTTGTGGAGAGATGTGTAGGCCATGGTAGGGAATGTATTATTTTATTCTGAGAAAGATGTGAGCATTGGGGGCCATGATATAACTTCCATCTGTAGGGAATGTGGTAGGACGGCAGGAGCGAAGGGCTGTTACAATAACATACAGGGGAGTCATCGTAAATTCAGATTAGCTGGTGGATGTGGACTTTAGAAGACATAGTCAAATTGTAGACATATTTAAATTAACAACCAACAGAATGTGCTGATGGATTACATGTGAAATGTGAGATGCAGGTAAGAGTCAAGGAGAGCTCCAAGGTTTGGACCTACATGACTGGAAGAATTATAGAACCATGAAGATCATTTTATACATATTAGAATGCATCCATGGTCTTCACCCTTAACTGGGCACAACTGCTTCTTCATACCTCAAGTCCATTATCTTTCCTATTTTCTACCATGACTATTTCAAACCTCCATGACTCTGCTAAAATTTCCACATACTCAGAAGACAAGCTCTCCTCCTTCAAAGTATGTCTAAGCTTCAGTGTCATCTGGGAAATGAATTTAATAGCAGCAACGATAACGGTAGTGGGCACACCGAGTGTTACTCTCATGAACGCAATCACATGGTCAGGAATCGGTTTCCACTTGCTTAACAACACATTTTAAGTGCTTCACATAGTACCTGCCGCATATTAGGTGCTCAATCATTTTTGGCGTTTTAATGAGATGAGTTTTTATTTTGTAACAACTAACTCTATATTAATTCATTTCACTTTTACTAAAAATATATGAGGCAGGCTAAAGATTTAGAGAAGGAAAATGGAAGTAAAAAGAGATTAAACAATAGATCAAGGTCACGTATTTATTAAGTAGGAAGGCTGGGTTGGACCCAGGTAATTTGGTTCCTGAACTCATGGGCTTTTGTGTGCTTTGTGAAGTTTGAATGAAACAGGGCAAGTATGTTGCTTAGCACACTGCTTGGCACACAGGAAGCACCAATACACGTTAGCAATTTTATTACTATCATTGCTAACAATAGAAATAATTTCTCTCTCACCCCATCTATACATCACCAATAATAAGGGATTAATTCCTGTCAAATCCTTCTCCCCAAATGCTCAGATGTGTGTTTTCTTCCTTAGCTGCATTAGTTCTCCCAGTTGGGCCAGTCTCTTGTGCCCCTACAGAACAAATCATCACACTTCCAAAGTTCTTTCCTTGCTGTCTCTAAATAAGTAGCACCCCACAATCCATTTACTTTAATTTCAGAAAAGTTAGCGTATAGTGTTATATTAGTTTCAGGTGCACAATTCATTTCTTAAACATCATCTCTCTACGTCAGTTTCCAGGGGCAAAAGGAAGACGGGTAAGACTCATGGATCGACAGGGCACAGTCAGGGAAGGTGTAGAAGGTCAGGGAACTAGAAGACTATGAAATACAGAATTAGGCTCCTGGACAGGGTTGGTGCCAGGTTTGAGATATGAATCTTGGACTAGGAGGGGATCCAAATTACAAAGATTATTTGATAGTAATGAAGCTGAAACATTTAATGTGTGTGTGTGCATGTGTGTGTGTGTGTGTGTGTGTGTGCATGCCCTACGATCTCTCCAACCTCAAAACAATTATGTTTTATCCTAAAAGGAATATCTTCTTCCAATTTAAGTGAACAATGAACATTCCTTCTAAATATGAAAATAGGTATTTTATTCTTGGTATTAGCACTAGTGGTGGGCCACGAGAGAAAACTCTAAATTTTAACGTTAAAAAATGTCTCCTCACACACAACAAGCGTTATGCTCAATTTCAGTAACAAGAATACTTGTTACTGAAATGGGATTGGGGCGCCTGGGGGGCTCAGTCAGTTAAGCATCCGACCTCAGCTCAGGTCATGATCTCTTGGTCTGTGAGTTTGAAGCCCCACATCAGGCTCTGTGCTGACATCTTAGAACCTGGAGCCTACTTCGGATTGTAGCAATCATTCCTTAATAAACACCAATATTGAATCATTATGTTGCACACCTGAAACTAATATAATGTTACATGCCAAGTATACCACAATATAAAAAATAATTTAAAAATTTACGTTCAATTGACTATTTTATGAGCATATTGCTACTGGTTAACATATCTTAGTACAGAAATTATTACTATAAGTTATGATTTGCCTAAATGTTCTCCCACTTAAGTGCTGTCTTACTGTACCTATGATAATTTTGTCTCGAGTCAAATATAGAAATGGAATCTTTAATTCTGAATTCAAAACAGCTCATCTGAGCATAGTCTTTCTCAGTATACGGCAACAGAAAAGCGACTTGCAATTTAATGTAACATGATCACTATGCAAAAATGCATCAACAACAGCTTTGTGTATCAAAAGTCAATCAATATTGGGTCATTTCATTATCAGGATGTCGGGAAGATTGCTATTTCATTAGAGTAACACTTCATCTGGTCTTAGGCAGATATATATGTAAATATTGCATTAGAAAGTAATTAGATTTTTCCCCCTCTTGTAAGAGACAAACAACAACAAATATGTCTGATTATAATTAATGATGACATATTGAATAAGTAAAGGTTGCCTAATTACAACTCCAGTTTAAACAATGGCTAAGCTACCTAATCAAATATTTTCTACGTCTTCCTTAAAGGACGATTACTATAGAATTGCTGCTTTACCCACTCAGTTGTCACAGTGACAGTCATTTTTAAAGTTCAGCTAATTGAGAGAGTGCTTTTGTTCTAACAAATAAAATTCAAGACACGTTAAACAGTCCTGACCATTTGAATCATAAAATGTCTTAGGGAACCACTTTGCTTCCATCATCCTGTCACTAGATACTTGGACAACAATTAATTTGTAGATTTGTAAAATGAACTCATCAAGTTCCTCACACAGCTTTCCCCTAGGTGGGAGAATATAAACTGTGAGCGGAAGGCAAAGAGCAGAGAATATGAAGAAAAAAAAAATCACAGACTTCTCATATTCTCATTCTAAGCCTTGAAAGATTTGCACTTGTAGAAGGAAGCTAACAGATTGTTTCTGAGAGAGTATCATGGGTGCCGGTGATTTGGGGATATCATCACAAATTGAAGGTGAGTATACTTTTATTTGTGTACCTAGACTGGAAAAATACTGGAGGGTTAATTACTACTGAATGAGGAGCCATTGTCTTATTTTGTCAATTTATTCTTAGAGTTCTAACTGTCAAGGGGTTTGCTACGTTAGCTAATCAGCATGCTCACCATCTAATAAAAAAAAATCTAATTAGGGTCCAACTTGATGTGAGGAAAACCTTTGATAATAAAACATACAAATAACAGAACGTTAGTGCTCTTAAGGAATGGTGTTAAAAATTATTATAGTAGTTTGATCAATATCTGCCATAAAAACTTAATTAAGAGCCAAACATGCCTAACTTGTGCTGTTAGCAACCATGATTGCAACACCCTTCAGTTCTTAAAAACACAATTGGGGATGCCTGGGGGGCTCAGTCAGTTAAGCTCAGTCATGATCTCATGGTTCGTGGGTTCAAGCCCCGTGTTGGGCTCTGTGCTGACATTGCAAAGCCTGTTTAGGATTCTGTCTCCCCTCTCTCTGCTCCTTCCTTGCTTGCTCTCTATCTCTCTTTCAAAATAAATAAAAATAAACTTTAAAAAAAAAAAACAAAATTCGCCAATCGCATGTAAAAATGTATTGTATGTTAAAAACCATTAGTGGATATTTTTAACTTATTAATAATCAAAAGTTTTTGCGCTCACAAGTTACTTTGAATTGTGCCTGTTAAAATTAGTGTGATTTCAATATTTAAAATTAATATTATTGTCCATTTATTTTTGTAAATATTAATCTTTTTTAATTCATTATCTTCAGCTACATTTATGATTCACCACTTTATTTTATCTCATTGGAAGAAATCTGCTATGAGTTATTTTTCATTCATTTTATATTTAGTCTGTTGAACTTCAGAACATGGCGTTTCTGACCTATATCTAAATTTTGTGGCTTCACCCTTGAGGAGCATTATAATTTCCAAAGCATTCCTTGTCTTTATCTGACAATATGACAAACAAGTATCTCAAAGAGAACTTAACACAGAGGTAGGAAACTGAGTTGAAAGTATCTTCTAGGTTTGGGCCATTTTTTTCCACCTGGGGAAAAAAATGTGTTTACTGAAAATGTGTTTACTGGATATTTATAAAAACAAATTATTGAATATTATTCAAAAATATTCAGTTGAGCTAGCTTTTAAGTTTACTTCATCGCTGAGTAATCATAGATAAGTCTAGTAAATTTCAGACAAGAACTCAAAATTTTAGGACAGGAAGTGACTTTAGAAACCTAAATTCCAGAGGGATCTTATAAGTTGGACAAGGTCATGAAGCTAGTGGTGTAGCCAGGACTTTATGTATCTTGATTCCAAGACAATTGCTTTTGCAATGTGGATCTTTTCTGACTATTCCTTAGTTATATTTATATTACATCTCCTGACATAGCTCAGGGTATGAGTAATTATGATGGTAAAATAAAACTCCAAATAATTTGACAGATTACTCTGTATGCTATTAGTGAACTTCTGTTATTATCTGTTGGCAATACGACAAAGAGTGAGTCACTAAGTGGAGGTAGCACTTTGGAGAGGAAAAAAGAGGTGATGAGGGATCATTCAAATGTATGCCCCCAAAGCCTATATCCCCACTCCTAGCTGCACTTCCTGTCCTAAGTAACAAAGTTCTTTGAATCTTGATTTACTGATCATACAAAAGGTGTCCTGTAGTGCTTACGTTTAATTTTTTTTTTTTTTTTTATGTCTTGTTCAATGTTTGGATCACAGTAGGTCCATACTCAGATTTTCTTCTCAGGGAGGCTTATGACTCATGAGAAGAATGAGGACCATATGTCTTCATAGTTTTTACAATAAAGGAATGCAGAGATTTATCAGTACTGGCAACTCCATAAAACATTTCATCTCTCTGAATTTAGAGGTAAAAGAAGCACACTGAAGAAAACCAAGGCTTTTCAAAGTTAATTAATGAGGTTAGGAAGTAATTAAATTTGGCACGTGCTAATATTAAATTTTTTGCACTCTATTAACAATAGAAGCCCTTTATGACATAGGGACGGGAATAGAAAATAAGAAATTATAACTTTTTCTTTGTTTTCTTGGTGGTGAAAGATCAAAGAGAAATATTAAGACATTTATGCCATTTCTTTTTTTCTTATTTTTTAAACATTTATTCAATTTTGAAAGACAGAGAGAGAAAGCATGAACAGAGGTGGGGCAGAGAGGGAGGGAGACATAGGATCCGAAGTAGGCTCCAGGTTCTAAGATGTCAGCACAGAGCCTGATGTGGGGCTTCAAACTCACAGACCAAGAGATCATGACCTGAGCTGAGGTCGGATGCTTAACTGACTGAGCCCCCCAGGCTCCCCAGTGCCATTTCTTAATTACTAGTGCTGAGTCATACAAGTAGTGAGGCCTAATATTTAGATCCCTGTGAGGGCTTAAATGATGTCCTCAACTACGAGTTTCCAGTTTGCAGAAACAAGACTACTTTGAGATATCTTACCACCGCATCACTGCCATGTTCTCCTTAAACATGTCAAATAAAGAAATGTACTATCAACTGTGCTGTCATTCACATGCCTCTTTATAGCTTCCTGATCATATTTGATTTGTCCATCTTTTCCATTTACTACCCCCCAATTTTATTATTTTTATACTTTCTCTCCAACTTCATTCCTCTTTGAAACAGAACAATCACGTGGGGCACATGAAATATGAAAACTGTCCTTATTTTATTGCCAAAAAATATGCTACCAGCTGAGTAGTTTGGGTATATTCAGTGTCAAACATTTTTTTTAGAAACTAGGATGAATTAGTTAAATATGCCTGAACATAGATTAAAACAAAAACCAACACCTGCAATAAATACAAAACCCACCCATCACATAGAACTACATAAGGCAAGCACCATTTCCCCTAGTAATCATTGAATGAACCAGTGTTGCTGGTGATCAAACCTAATAAAAATGAATGGTATCTTGGGCACGTAGGTGGCTCAGTCTGATCCCAGGGTTGTGGAATCAAGCCCAGCATTGGGCTCTACGATGAGTGTGGAGATTAAGATTCTCTCTCTCTCTCTCTCTGCCCCTCTACCCTGCTCTTGTGTGATCTTTCTCTAAAATTAAAAAAAAATTAATTTAAAAATGAATGGTATCTAACAGTGGATTATCATATCCTTAATACTATAGTTTCTTCAATTAAAGCTTCTCATATCCTCCATTACTGAAATCACTGGTTCCATACAATCATCAAGTAGAAAATATTTAGTTTTCTATAGATTTGAGTAATATGTTTCATTTAGTGCCTATGTCAGTAGCTTCTCAACCAGTTTGTCTGAGATATGATATCTCAGTACGATACACCTTTAGCTGACTACCCATATGACATCTGACTATAATACCCATATGATATCTCAGTACAATACATCCTTACCTGGCTGCCCATATGATATCTCAATACAATGCCCGTATGATACCTCAGTACAATACACCTTTCATGTTCACATTTTCCTGGACTCTTGAGCCATTGCTTATGGTCTCACTGTATGGTCCAACCAGTCAAAGCAATTCTTTACCCCCTTCAAGATAAAGAACTTTGGTAATATCACCATAAATACCAAAAACTAAATCAAAGTCACATTTATCTCTGTGCATACCAAAGCCACAATTCAATGCTTCAATAGATACTTCTTAATTCTTTTGAAGTTCCAGACATTATTGATAGTGACCAAGATACTCATTTCCCTTCTCAAAATACTCAAGGCACAATATGGGCTCTTGAAGAAAGCACTGAATAGAATTTTCACCTCCCTTACCAGCTTTAGGCTATGGGCTTCTTAGAGCACCATATTGGCTTACATAAGTGAACTCAAACATAATTAAATTAAATATCACACATTTTAGTTATCAGTCTAATATCACAGATGAATTGTATTTTATTTTATTATTTTTTGAGATAGTGAGAGCAAGTGGGGGAGAGGGACAGACAGAGAAGGGGAGAGAGAATCTCAAGCTGGCTTTATGCCCAGAACAGAGCCCAAAGCAGGGCTAGATCCCACAACTGTGAGATCATGACCTGAACCTAAATCAAAAGTTGGACTCTTAATTGATTGAGTCACCCAGTCGCCCCACAGATGAATTTTAATAGAATCTGACTCCATTTTTGATGTTTGACCCCTAATAGATTTCAGACCCCATTGCTCCCCTTTTCCTTGCCCCACATCTGGGAAAGCCAATAAGAAAGTCCATGTGTGCCTTTCCTGGGCTTGGGCAAGTTGAAACTATAAAAACACCATCCCTGGTGATAGGGGGCACCCTCACTCCAGCTGCATCCCCTAACTGCAACCACACATCTTTCTCCCTTCATTGAAACCATTTGTACCAACTTGGATGCCTGCCATGCTGTAACCAGAGGGTCTCAATATATGAGTAATCTTTTATGTCTCTTGGTGAATGTGTGGGATCATCATTGAACCAATTTAGGGTTGGTGGGTTATTAATCCTGTTTTCTGTGGGGCAGCTGTAAGACAACTTATTGTTTGGAATATAAATAGTATATAAACTCTGAAAGATTCGAATTTTTACCCATTTTGGGCAATTTTGTATCTCAGGATGATAGGACAGTGCTGAGATATAATCGAGATTCAAAAAGATTTGTAGAATGAATAAATTAATATGCATCAAAACCTCTTGACACCTGGCTTAGTCATCCTTCCTTCCAGATCCCAAAACCACACTGACTGGGTGATCAATTGCTGGAATTAGTCAAGAGACTCAGAAACTAAGCTAAAGGTGATTTTTTTTTCATTCATCTGAAGCCAATTAATTGGTATATTTCTACCCATTCCTACTAGTAGTTGTAAAGGGAATATATTGAACTTGTAGGAAAGGATGAGGGAGAAAAGGCAGCTCTAATTTCTTTTGACAGTTTAAAATATTTTCAGAGGTTTTGTGATGCCTCTATGTAGTCACATTCATTCCTTACTAAATCATGCAAAAAAGCCCACACAAAGCTACCTGATCTCATAAACTATATGCCGATGAATTGGCTGAATTGTAAATACTGCCTGGTTATGGCTGATTCAGTTTGATAATATGTCTACAATATGCAGTGATAGAAGATGAAAATTGACTGTGGGAGATTGTTTTAAGATGATTATTTCTTGAAATTTATCACTATAAGCAGATATGGTTTACTATATCTATGCAAAATCAATTTTCACATTCAAATAACAAATTAAATTTGAAGCATGAAGCAGAAATCAGTAAGAATACATGGTGTGATTCCACAAAATAAAATCGCTTAAGTGGGAGTGAAAGGGGGTTAAAATCATTTACTCATTTATAGATAAAGGAAAAGGTTCATAGCTAAGGTGATGGAGTGAGAGACACACAGGATTTGTGCTCCATGGATTCTTAGATTTATTTCCTTTACAACTCATTGCCTGATCCTGAAACATCTCTGAGTTTATTAAGCTGTGTATGACTCAGACTTTTTGTCATACTGCTACTTATAGTATATCTTCTCTTTCCCAATATATGTGCCTTAAATCTCTTTCCCATTATGATCCAAGAAAGGAAATGAGCTGTATAGCCAGACCATCCAACTAGAGTGATTGATGTAAAAGATACAAGTTAAGTTAGGAAAGTATGAGTCTACATAAGTTATCTGTTGAGGTTCAACAAATCACTGCAAAATGTACTGCCTTTAAGTAACACTCATTTACTAGCCTGTGATTCTGAGAACCAGCAATCAGGATGGAATTCGCTAAGCAGTTCTTTTCATCCAGAATCATGCTCATGCCTGCCACTGGCTTTTTTTTCTGGCTATTGGATAGAGTACCTCAATTCTCCTGGTGAATGCTCATCTTCCAGTAGGTGAGATGGGAGTTCTTTAAATAGTGGTCTTATGGAAGTATTTTGAGAGGTCAAGACTGCATAAGCTCGATCAAGTTTCCACCTGTGTCACATCTGCTCATTTACCATTACCCAAAGTCCCATGGCCAAACCCAAAGTCAGTGAAGGAATAGACTACACATGGGCATGGAAAGTAACTCATTTGACTATACCATGACTTTTAAAAGACTATAAACTTCGGATGAATCCAATCATATGTCTTGCTTTAAGAGATATATCCTGAGTTGAAACATACAGAATAGCACTCTGATTGCTTTCATGTTTTTGAAATAACACTTATAAAAGTCAGACTACACCTATATATATGGACTCTATATGTACGCTACATATAACTCAGGGATTATATCTAAAGATTAAGATCAAGGCGGGGGCACCTGGGTGGCTCAATCGGTTAAGTGTCCAACTTCAGCTGAGGTCATGATCTCACTGTTCCCGAGTTTGAGCCCTGTGTCGAGTTCCATGCTGACATTTCAGAGCCTGGAGTCTGCTTCAGATTCTGTGTCTCCCTTTCTCATGCCTCTTCCCTGTTTACACTGTCTTTCTCTCTCTTAAAAATAAATAAACATTAAAAAAATTTTATTTAAAGATAAAGTTGAAAAACTTTCTTTAAATACTTGTAGGGATCAAATGAACTGGTGTTTTTGAGAGCCATGTTCTAGCATTCTGACCAATTCAAAGGTATATTTTTATCTGTACATATTTCTTAGTGAAGTTTTTTTTTTTTTCAGTTTGCAATGATATATTTCATTTACCATTTGTGAGCTACATCAACGTTTAGTGTATATTTGGTTTACTCTGATTCTGTTGAGAATTCCACTGTATGATTATACTGCAATTTTAAAAAAAATATATGAAATATGTTGTCAAATAGGTTTCCATACAACACCCAGTGCTCATCCCAACAGGTGCCCTCCTCAATACCCATTATCCACCCTCCCCCTCCCCACCCCCCATCAGCCCTCAGTTTGCTCTCAGTTTTTAAGAGTCTCTTATGCTTTGACTCTCTCCCACTCTAACCTCTTTTTTTTTCCCCTTCCCCTCCCCCATGGGTTCCTGTTAAGTTTCTCAGGATCCACATAAGAGTGAAAACATATGGTATCTGTCTTTCTCTGTATGGCTTATTTCACTTCGCATAACACTCTCCAGTTCCAACCACATTGCTACAAAGGGCCATATTTCATTCTGTCTCATTGCCACGTAGTATTCCATTGTATATATAAACCACAATTTCTTTATCCATTCATCAGTTGATGGACATTTAGGCTCTTTCCATAATTTGGCTATTGTTGAGAGTGCTGCTATAAACATTGGGGTACAAGTGCCCCTATGCATCACTACTCCTGTATCCCTTGGGTAAATTCCTAGCAGCGCTATTGCTGGGTCATAGGGTAGGTCTATTTTTAATTTTTTGAGGAACCTCCACACTGTTTTCCAGAGCGGCTGCACCAGTTTGCATTCCCACCAACAGTGCAAGAGGGCTCCCGTTTCTCCACATCCTCTCCAGCATCTATAGTCTCCTGATTTGTTCATTTTGGCCACTCTGACTGGCGTGAGGTGATATCTGAGTGTGGTTTTGATTTGTATTTCCCTGATGAGGAGCGACGTTGAGCATCTTTTCATGTACCTGTTGGCCATCCGGATGTCTTCTTCAGAGAAGTGTCTATTCATGTTTTCTGCCCATTTCTTTACTGGATTATTTGTTTTTCGGGTGTGGAGTTTGGTGAGCTCTTTATAGATTTTGGATACTAGCCTTTTGTCCGATATGTCATTTGCAAATATCTTTTCCCATTCCGTTGGTTGCCTTTTAGTTTTGTTGATTGTTTCCTTTGCTGTGCAGAAGCTTTTTATATTCATGAGGTTCCAATAGTTCATTTTTGCTTTTAATTCCCTTGCCTTTGGGGATGTGTCAAGTAAGAAATTGCTACGGCTGAGGTCAGAGAGGTCTTTTCCTATTTTCTCCTCTAGGGTTTTGATGGTTTCCTGTCTCACTTTCAGGTCCTTTATCCATTTTGAGTTTATTTTTGTGAATGGTGTGAGAAAGTGGCCTAGTTTGAACCTTCTGCATGTTGCTGTCCAGTTCTCCCAGCACCATTTATTAAAGAGACTGTCTTTTTTCCATTGGATGTTCTTTCCTGCTTTGTCAAAGATTAGCTGGCCATACTTTTGTGGGTCTAGTTCTGGGGTTTCTATTCTATTCCATTGGTCTATGTGTCTGTTTTTGTGCCCATACCATGCTGTCTTGATGATGACAGCTTTGTAGCAGAGGCTAAAGTCTGGGATTGTGATGCCTCCTGCTTTGGTCTTCTTCTTCAAATTTACTTGGCTATTCGGGGCCTTTTGTGGTTCCATATGTATTTTAGGATTGCTTGTTCTAGTTTCGAGAAGAATGCTGGTGCAATTTTGATTGGGATTGCATTCAATGTGTATATAGCTTTGGGTAGTATTGACATTTTGACAATATTTATTCTTCCAACCCATGAGCATGGAATGTCTTTCCATTTCTTTATATCTTCTTCAATTTCCTTCATAAGCTTTCTATAGTTTTCAGCATACAGATCTTTTACATCTTTAGTTAGATTTATTCCTAGGTATTTTATGATTCTCGGTGCAATTGTGAATGGGATCATTTTCTTTATTTGTCTTTCTGTTGCTTCATTATTAGTGTATAGGAATGCACCTGATTTCTGTACATTCATTTTGTATCCTGCGACTTTGCTGAATTCATGTATCAGTTCTAGCAGACTTTTGGTGGAGTCTATCGGATTTTCCATGTATAATATCATGTCATCTGCAAAAAGTGAAAGCTTGACTTCATCATTGGGAATTTTGATGCCTTTGATTTCCTTTTGTTATCTGATTGTTGATGCTAGCACTTCCAACACTATGTTAAACAACAGTGGTGAGAGTGGACATCCCTGTTGTGTTCCTGACCTCAGGGAAAAAGATCTCAGTTTTTCCCCATTGAGGATGATGTTAGCTGTGGGCTTTTCATAAATGGCTTTTATGATGTTTAAGTATGTTCCTTCTATCCCGACTTTCTCGAGGGTTTTTATTAAGAAAGGATGCTGAATTTTGTCAAATGCTTTTTCTGCATCGATTGACAGGATCATATGGTTCTTATCTTTTCTTTTATTAATGTGATGTATCACATTGATTGATTTGCGAATGTTGAACCAGCCCTGCATCCCAGGAATGAATCCCACTTGATCATGGTGAATAATTCTTTTTATATGTTGTTGATTCGAATTGCTAGTATCTTATTGAGGTTTTTACATCCATATTAATCAGGGATATTGGCCTGTAGTTCTCTTTTTTTACTGGGTCTCTGTATGATTTAGGAATCAAAGTAATACTGGCTTCATAGAATGAGTCTGGAAGTTTTCCTTCCCTTTCTATTTTTTGGAATAGCTTGAGAAGGGTAGGTATTATCTCTGCTTTAAATGTCTGGTAGAACTCCCCTGGGAAGCCATCTGGTCCTGGACTCTTACTTCTTGGGAGATTTTTGATAACTGATTCAATTTCTTCACTGGTTATGGGTCTGTTCAAGCTTTCTATTTCCTCCTGATTGAGTTTTGGAAGCGTGTGGGTGTTTAGGAATTTGTTCATTTCTTCCAGGTTGTCCAGTTTGTTGGCATATAGTTTTTCATAGTATTCCCTGATAATTTCTTGTGTTTCTGAGGTATTGGTTGTAATAATTCCATTTTCATTCATGATTTTATCTATTTGGGTTATCTCCCTTTTCTTTTTGAGAAGCCTGGCTAGAGGTTTATCAATTTTGTTTATTTTTTCAAAAAACCAACTCTTGGTTTCATTGATCTGCTCTACAGTTTTTTTTAGATTCTATATTGTTTATTTCTGCTCTAATCTTTATTATTCCTCTTCTTATGCTGGGTCTAGGGTGTCTTTGCTGTTCTGCTTCTATTTCCTTGAGGTGTGCTGTTAGATTTTGTATTTGGGATTTTTCTTGTTTCTTGAGATAGGCCTGGATTGCAATGTATTTTCCTCTCAGGACTGCCTTCGCTGCATCCCAAAGCGTTTGGATTGTTGTATTTTCATTTTCGTTTGTTTCCATATATTTTAAAATTTCTTCTCTAATTGCCTGGTTGACCCACTCATTCTTTAGTACGGTGTCCTTTAACCTCCATGCTTTTGGAGGTTTTCCAGACTTTTTCCTGTGGTTGATTTCAAGCTTCATAGCATTGTGGTCTGAAAGTATGCATGGTATGATCTCAATTCTTGTATACTTATGAAGGGCTATTTTGTGACCCAGTGTGTGATCTATCTTGGAGAATGTCCCATGTGCACTCAAGAAGAAAGTATATTCTGTTGCTTTGGGATGCAGAGCTCTAAATATATCTGTCAAGTCCATCTGATCCAATGTATCATTCAGGGCCCTTGTTTCTTTATTGACCATGTGTCTAGATGATCTATCCATTGTTGTAAGTGGGGTATAAAGTCCCCTGCAATTACCACATTCTTATCAATAAGGTTGCTTATGTGTGTAATTGTTTTATATATTTGGGGGCTTCTGTATTTGGTGCATAGACATTTATAATTGTTAGCTCTTCCTGATGGATAGACCCTGTAATTATTATGTAATGTCCTTCTTCATCTCTTGTTACAGCCTTTAATTTAAAGTCTAGTTTGTCTGATATAAGTATGGCTACTCCAGCTCTCTTTTGACTTCCAGTAGCATGATAAATAGTTCTCTATCCCCTCACTTTCAATCTGAAGGTGTCCTCAGGTCTAAAATGAGACTCTTGTAGACAGCAAATAGATGGGTCTTGTTTTTTTTATCCATTCTGATACCCTATCTCTTTTGGTTGGTGCATTTAGTCCATTTACATTCAGTGTTATTATAGAAAGATATGAGTTTAGAGTCATTGTGATGTCTGTAGTTTTCATGCTTGTAGCGATGTCTCTGGTACTTTGTCTCACAGGATCCCCCTTAGGGAGACCTTAGGATCTCTTGTAGGGCTGGTTTAGTGGTGATGAATTCCTTCAGTTTTTGTTTGTTTGGGAAGACGTTTATCTCTCCTTCTTTTCTAAATGACAGATTTGCTGGATAAAGGATTCTCGGCTGCATATTTTTTCTGTTCATCACATTGAAGATTTCTTGCCATTCCTTTCTGGCCTGCCAAGTTTCAGTAGAGAGATGCTTCAAGAGTCTTATCGGTCTCCCTTTATATGTTAGAGTACCTTTATTCCTAGCTGCTTTCAGAATTTTCTCTTTATCCTCGTATTTTTGCCAGTTTCACTATGATACGTCGTGCAGAAGATCGATTCAAGTTAGGTCTGAAGGGAGTTCTCTGTGCCTCTTGGATTTCAATGCCTTTTTCCTTCCCCAGATCAGGGACGTTCTCAGCTATTTCTTCAAGTACACCTTCAGCACCTTTCCCTCTCTTTTCCTCCTCTGAAATACCAATTATACGTAGATTATTTCTCTTTAGTGCCTCACTTAGTTCTCTAATTTTCCCCTCATACTCCTGGATTTTTTTTATCTCTCTTTTTCTCAGCTTCCTCTTTTTCCATAATTTTATCTTCCAGTTCACCTATTCTCTCCTCTGCCTCTTCAATCCAAGCTGTGGTTGTCTCTGTTTTATTTTGCAGCTCATTTATAGCATTTTTTTTAGCTCCTCCTGGCTGTTCCTGAGTCCCTTGATCTCTGTAGCAATAGATTCTCTGCTGTCCTATATACTGTTTCCAAGCCCAATGATTAATTTTATGACTGTTATTCTAAATTCACTTTCTGTTATATTGTTTAAATCCTTTTTGGTCAGTTCATTAGCTGTCGTTATTTCCTGGAGATTCTTTTGAGGGGAATTCTTCTGTTTGGTCATTTTGGATACTCCCTGGAGTGGTGCGGAACTTCGGGGCACTTCCCCTGTGCTGTCTTGAATAACTTGCCTTGGTGGGCGGGGCCACAGTCAGACCCGATGTCTGCCCCCAGCCCACTGCTGGGGCCACAGTCAGACTGGTGTGTACCTTCTCTTCCCCTCTCCTAGGGGCGGGATTCACTGGGGTGGCGTGGCCCATCTGGGCTACTTGCACACTGCCAGGCTTGTGGTGCTGGGAATCTGGTGTATTAGGTGGGGTGGATCGGCAAGGTGCACAGGGGCGGAAGGGGCAGGCTCAGCTCGCTTTTCCTTGGGTGATCTGCTTCAGGAGGGGCCCTGCGGCACCCGGAGGGAGTCAGACACACCACCGGAGGGACGGATCCGCAGAAGCACAGTGTTGGGTGTTTGCACGGTGCAAGCAAGTTCCCTGGTAGGAACTGGTTCCCTTTGGGATTTTGGCTGGGGGATGGGCGAGAGAGATGGCGCTGGCGAGTGCCTTTGTTCCCCGCCAAGCTGCGCTCTGTCGTCTGGGGCTCAACAACTCTCCCTCCTGTTGTCCTCCAGCCTTCCCGCTCTCCGAGCAGAGCTATTAGCTTATAACCTTCCAAATGTTAAGTCCTGCTAGCTGTCCAACACACTCCGTCTGGCCCTTCCACTTTTGCAAGCCCGACTTGGGGGCTCTGCTTGGCCGGCGGGCTGAGCTTCCACCCCTGCTCCCTCACGCCAGTCCGTGTAGCACACACTGCCTCTCTGCCCTTCCTACCCTCTTCAGTGGGCCTCTTCTCTACGCTTGGCTCTGGAGAATCTATTCTGCTAGTCTTCTTGGGGTTTTCTGGGTTATTTAGGCAGGTGTGGGTGGAATCTAAGTGATCAGCAGGACGCAGTGACCCCAGCGTCCTCCTTTGCCACCATCTTCCTCCCAGAATCCTCTTAGTGAAGTTTTAACATCATTAAACAATAATTCAGTTAACTATAATAATGATATAAGAATAGTAATTCAGATTATCTTAGAGATTTTGTATATAAATGGCAATATTCATTGTTGCATCCTGATGCATATTAAGACGCCTTAACATCCCCAAATTGTCATTTCCCTCAGCCTATTAAATGTTTAATTTATTTAATTGACTACTTAAATTATAATGGAATTAACCTCAGTAATATTAATTAACCTTGAAAATAGTCATATTTAATTATGAATTACTATCCCTTGCTCCTTTTTAAGTGGATTCCACTGTGAATTTTTGTCCAGTGGGAGGGCAATCAAGGATCTTAGAAATTATTAAAGATCATACAAAGTTAAATTCATTTTTCTTTACTTTTACATGTCCTTCTAAACTACAAAATAGGTTTCCGCACATCCAAATGACCTTAAAGAATGACATGATTGCACCAAGATAGGTAATGCTAAGGCTTAAATCCAGCTCTTTTCATAATTTATTTTGAACTCATAGCCAACCATTGATCTTCTCATACCTCAGTAGATCTTAAATTTATATTGGGAAAAATGCTTATTCTTTACCAATGGAATTTTATGAAAATATATTAGAATTTGAATAAGAACCTTTGGTTCCTTGTGTGAAAGGCACCATCTCAACTTGCATTATTAGTAAGGGTTAGAATAAGTCTGAATTTCTTCCAACATCAGAGAGGAAATTCACATATACATTTTGAGCCATAAGATTTTATGAAGGAAGATATAATTGAGGGAGAAAACTCCCAATGAAACTTCAGCACTTGATATAATTCTTATATCACACAGACTTAAATTGGGGCAAAAATAAGTGAAGATGACGATCCAAATCTGCTGATTCCATACTCCTAAAGGCAAGCTCTCATCGACAGGAAGGGCTATCTCCTAACATGCACCCTTAGGTGCACACGCACACACCATATTGCATATGTGAAGACAACTGGCATTTCAATCTTTGTTCTACAAGAATCTTACAGTTACTTTTTGTTCTCAGCTGATTTACTCTCCATTTAAATGACCACCAGATATTTGAACTGAAAATAGTTATACCAACTCTTCATCTGAGCATAGTTTTGAGAATGGGGGAAGATGGGGGAGAAAATAAAACAGCTGATCTGAAATTGTGCATGTGAGTCATGGGAAATCTCACTGAAATGGAGTCAGGATTCAGCAGGAGGAGGTCTCACACTCTTACTTGTAGTCATTGCAGACCCAATAGGAAGAGATGGGTTTGACCTCACAGGGACTTGACCTTGCATCAGATACTACTCTATTAGTCTAGCCTGAGGAAGAAACACTTGGCTTATCCACCTGGAAAACAGCTCAGCCAATGAGAAGCCACCATACTTCAAACCCCCAGTTTATTCCAATGGACTTTTAGTTTATAACAGCCTTCCCAACTTACCCCTTTTTATTTCTTTTTTTTTTTGTCTTTTTTTTTGTTTTTATTTTATTTTTTTTCAATATATGAAGTTTATTGTCAAATTGGTTTCCATACAACACCCAGTGCTCATCCCAAAAGGTGCCCTCCCTCCTCAATCCCATCACCCACCTTCCCCTCCCTCCCACCCCCCATCAATCCTCAGTTTGTTCTCAGTTTTTAGGAGTCTCTTATGCTTTGGCTCTCTCCCACTGTAACCTCCTTTTTTTTTCCCCTTCCCCTCCCCCATGGGTTTCTGTTAAGTTTCTCAGGATCCACATAAGAGTGAAACCATATGGTGTCTGTCTTTCTCTGTGTGGCTTATTTCACTTAGCATAACACTCTCCAGTTCCATCCGTGTGGCTACAAAGCCAACTTACCCCTTTTTAGAAAGCATGCCTCTCCTTTGTTCCTGGGACATGGGTATGGTTTTGCATAGCTTGTTTGTCCCAAATTGCAATTTTCTCTCTCTTTTTAAGTTTATTTATTTATTTATTATTGAGAGAGAGAGAGAGAGAGAACAAGTGTGGGATGGTAAGGAGAGAGGGAGAGAGAGCATCTCAAGCAGGCTCTATGCCCAGAGCTCTATGCACCACAAGGGCTCAATCTCACTGTGAGATTATGACCTGAACTGAAATCAAGAGTCAGATGCCTAACCAACTGAGCCATCCAGGTGCCCTGAAATTCCCTTTTATTCCCAAATAGCCCATGCTTTGCTAGTGAAATAACTGGTATTTTTATTTTTAAGGTTAAAAAAATCAAAACAGCATTTATCTACCATACAATTTATAAGTCTTCTCACATGCATAAACACTACAGTAATATGATTGTAAGTTCTTACAGATATAAAATGTTTTAGAAAGTCCATTCTATTTTCAATCCACCTGAATTTATTTCTTTAAGTGCTTGCTCACATTATTATGGAGACTTGAAAAGAACAATTCCCTATATGGAACACCCATACAAGATTTTTTAGACTAGGATTTACAAATAAACTCAGTTATTTTTTTATTAGTTTGTCATTCATTTTGTTTGCATTTCAAAATAAATGATTGTGTTATCTTCTCCAGAAACTTTTAGATGCTTCTTAAAATCAATATGATCTTTGTAGAATCTATTGAACCCTGGAGACACCTGAGCTATATACAATTAAAAAAAAAATAAAGCAGGTACTTACTTTTTTTTAAACAGGTACTTGTTTTAAATTAAAATTTTATTATCATTCCTATCTTATATTTTACTTTTAATTGTAACTATAAAATATTAAAATGTTTGAACAGACTTTTTAAAGAATGTGGATAGTTTTCTAAATATCCTATTGACAAGTTTTAAATGAATATTTAAACAAACCTGTCAATAATATTTTAGAACAGTGCATTTTATATGACAATCAATAAAATTAAACTTAAGTAAGTTCCAATCATTATAGACTGTGGGATTATCCTTGAGCTCAGTATTGAATTCCAATGTGGACAAACATATTTGAAAGGAGCTTAAATCATACTGATTTATAAGATTTCTCAGTAAAGACACTTCCCAGCTTTCAGACATTTAAATTTCTAGTTATCTATTGATTTATTAATACTCACTTCTCCTTTCCTGCCTCCTCTGCTTCCAAAGAGGAGTCTCTTTGCAAAGAGATTTTGCTTAGACTGTTTTGAGAAGTATACCAGTAAAGTATAGAATGTGATGAACAGATGGATGATAAAATAATGATAGGTAGGTAGGAAGTAGGTAAACAGACAGACACAACAGATAGGCAAGGACTCTTCTGTATTTTTCCTGATCACCCTCCTTACCCTATGTTCAATATCTGAGAACTACTAAAAGCATATCTGAGGAGATCAACACTGAAGCCAAAGCACTAACAGGACCAGCCTCTGTGAATTTCTAAAGAATTCTCTGTAAGTAACATCGTGCAATGTTTATCTTTCTGTGTCTGGCTTATTTCACTGGGCATAATGTACTCCAGGTTAAGCCATGTCACAAATAGCAGAAAATCCTTAATTTTAAGACTGAATAATATTCCATTAAGCACACACATGAACATACAACACACACACACACACACACACACACACACAGACTCACACACAGACTATTGTGAATAATGCTGAAATGTACGGGGTGGGGGGGCACTATCTCTTCCAGGTACTAATTTCATTTTCTTTAAATATATGCCCAGAGAGGGGGTTGCTGAATCATATGGTAGTTCTAATTCTTAAGGGTTTTTTTGAGGGACCTCCTTACTGTTTTCTACAATGACTATAAGAATTTATATTTCCACCAACAATGTACAAGGGTACACTTCTTAAAAGACAGAAAGGGGGCACCTGGATGGCTCAGTCGATTAAGCGTCTGACTTCGGCTCAAGTCATGATCTCATGGTTCTGGGGTTCAAGACCCATGTCCGGCTCTGTGCTGACAGCTCAGGGCCTGGAGCCTGCTTTGGATCGTCCCCCAGCCCCGTCTCTCTGCCCCTCCTCTGCTTGCACTCTGTCTCTCTCTCTCTCTCTCTCAAAAATAAACATTAAAAAAAAAAAACAGAACGAATAAGCAAGTTTCTTCTTCCTCCCCATCTTTGCCAACACTTATTTTTTGATATTTTAATAACAGCCCTAGTAACAGTTGTGAGGTGATAATCTCATTGTGATTTTGATTTGCGTTTCCTTGAAGGTTAGTGGTGTTGAGCACTTTTGGATGTACCTATAGACCTTTTGTATGCTTTCTTAGGAAAATGTCTATTCAGGTCTTTTGCCCATTTTTATATAGAACTTTTTTTTTCTTTTTGCTATTGAATGTATGAGTTCCATATATAGTGTGTATATTAATTCCCTATCAGATCTGCAGTTTGCAAATACTTTCTCCCATTCTGTAGGCTGCCTTTTTTTGTTGTTGTTGATGGTCTTCTTTGCATTGCAGAAACTAGACTAATGTAGCCCCACTTATTTATGTTTGAGTCTGTTTCCTGCTTTTAGTGTCAAACTAAAAAAAAAATAATTGCCAAGAATAATAATCAAAGACATTTTCACCTATGTTTTCTTCTAAGACGGTTTATGGTTTTATGTCCTAGATTTAAGTCTTTAATCCATCTTGGGTAGATTTTTTTGCAATTATTCTTTTGCATGTGAATATCCAGGTTTATCAGCACCATTTATTGAAGAAACTCTGTTTTCTTCCAAAAAGAGTATTTTCTCATGCTATGAGAAATACTTAATTTTTGGGTTTTTTTTTTTTTTTTTGCCTAAAATTCTATTATCTAGGATAGGTAAAACATGTTTTAAAATTAAGTGTAAAAATAATAAAAGGACCTAAAGGTTCTAGTCCTAGACCTATTATACACACACACACACACACACACACACTCTCACACATACACATAGGTATGTATATATATGTATATTTTCTCACTACCAAATTTTACTTGATGTTAACTGTTCAAAAATATGTCTGCAGTTAACTGTGCCCAGGGAAAGGACAATTTATTTTCCCTTCATTCCTGTGTTTCTTTAAATTTCCAAGGCCTTGAAATGCAAATCAAAACCACAATGAGGTGTTAACTTACACTGGTCAGAATGACTAAAGTCAAAATAACAAGAAATAACAAGTGTTGGAGAGGAAGTGGAAAAAAAGGAAGCCTCATGTATAGTTGGTGGGAATGTAAATTGACGCACCCAATGTGGAAAAGAGTATAGAGGTTCTTCAAACATGAAACAGAAATACTAAGGCACCTGTGTGGCTCAGTCGGTTGAGCATCAGACTTGATTTCAGCTGGGGTCATGATCCCAGGGTTGTCGGTTCTGTGCTGAGCATGTAGCTTAAGATTCTCTCTCCCTCCCTCTGCCCTCTCCCCTGTTTGTGCATGCTATCTCGCTTTATCTCTAAAAAATAATAAATGTTTATTTATTTATTTTTGAGAAAGAAACAGAACACAAGCGGGGGAGGGGGCAGAAACAGACACACACACAAAATTCAAAGCAGGCTACAGACTCTGAACAGTCACCACAGAGCCCGACATGGGGCTCAAACTCACAAACCGTGAGATCATGACCTGCGTCGAAATTGGATGCTCAATCAGCTGAGGCACCCAGATGCCCCATCTAAAATAAATAAATAAATAAATAAATAAATAAATAAATAAGATCCAATAAATCCACTCCTGGGTATTTACCCAAAGCAAACAAAAATACTTTTTCAAAAAGAGATATCTGCACCCCTTTGTTTGTTGTTGCATTATTTACCCAAGATATAGAGGTACCCTAGGCATTCATTGATAGAGGAATAAATGAATGGATAAAGAAGATGCAAGATGTATGTGATATTATATATAAATGATGACATTGTGACATTTGCAGAAACATGGATAGTCCTAGAGGGTATTATGCTAAGTGAAATAATTCAGACTGAGAAACACAAGTGCCATATGATTTCACTCATATGTGGAATCTAAAGAAAAGAAAAAGAACGAATAAACAAACAAAAAGCAGAATTATACCTATAAATAGAGGAAACAAACTGATGGCTGCCTGAGTGAAGAGGGCTGGTGGAGGGCAAAGTGAGTGAAGGGGATTGGGAGATACAGGATTCTACTTGCGGAATGAATAAATCATGGGAATAAAAGACACGGTATAGTGAATACGGTTAATGCTACTGTAATAGCATTCTGTGATGACAGATGATAGCTACCCTCGTGTGAATATAGCATAACACGTGGAGAAGTTGAGTCACTATGTTGAATACCTGAAACCAGTGTGACACTGTGTGTTATCAATCATCAACCAATCACTATTCCCAAGGTCTCAATTCCTAGTTGGGTAGCATTATGCAAATTATATTTGTACTTAGAAGTTAAGTGATATAAAAAGTGTTAATGGAAGAAATTAATTTCATCCCAAAATAATTTTACAAAATCACATTTTAATTAAGAAGAATTTTTTTTTTTTTTGGTAAATAGTGCACATGGAGTTTTAAGCATGAAAAGAAAATCTTTACCAAGTTTATAGAAGAGAGAGTTTTACACTATTGTTTTAATTTCTATTTCTGTGGATACTAGCAAGATTAAGTAATTTTTCATATTCATATTAAAGATTTCTGTAGCTCTTTTTATAAATTACTTGCTACTAGAAAGGTTCATTTTTGTCTTACTGATTTGAAAAATCATTTATGTAATAAGTTTATTAGTCTATTTTGTTACATTCTTTTATGGTGTGTTTGAAAAACTGAAATTTTTAATGTTTATAATAATGTATCCTTTGGTTTGTTTATATTTGATACATGTTAAGAAAATCCTTATTTGTTATCTGCATGATCATCTTTTCTTGTATTTTCTTGTATTTTATTTTACTGATGCACTCACACATACATACATACACACACACACACACACACACACACACACACACACACACACACACGTATTAATTTTGACTTAAGGTCTAATGACCAAAATGAGGGTTTTCTAATCTATTCTGTTGAGCCCTTTGATGGGCTTTAGAGGGCTTGAAGAGATGTCTCGGAGCTCCATGACATATGTTTTGTATACCACTCAGCTATATTGTATAGACTCAAATCTCCAATCTCAAACAATAATGCCTCATCATGTCATGTAAATCTCTGTCCACGCCAAGTCACAAAGCCCATTGCCTTCAAGAGATCGTTTAGGACGGAGGGCAAATTTTTGAAAATGTTAAACCCTCTGACGGTTTGTTGCATAAATGCTACAATACACTACATATCAGGTTTCTGTAATATTACCAAATGATACCTTCATACTCTGAGAGGGTTATCTAAAACAAGCCGGTTTTCCCCATTTTCTACTAATCCATAAACATCCATCAAGAACTGCTCACCCACTTGAAAATGCACTGTACTCCTAATAGCAGTTCCTAAAATCACACCCTCATAACCAATGGAGCACCTGAAAATCTGAAGTCTCCCATGAGACTGGACCAGTACGCTTCCTGTGTGTAGCTTTACAACAGTACTTTGTCTGTTACATTAAAAAATCCAGGATGCCATAAGCCACAGACATTCTTTTTTTAAATTTTTTAATGTTTTTATTTATTTTTGAGACAGAGAGAGACAGAGCATGAGCAGGGGAGGGGAAGAGAGAGGGAGAGACACAGAATCTGAAGCGGGCTCTGGGCTCTGAGCTGTCAGCACAGAGCCTGACGTGGGGCTCGGGCTCATGGAGTGTGAGATCATGACCTGAGCTGAAGTCGGACACTCAACCGACTGAGCCACCCAGGCGCCCCAAGCCACAGACATTCTATACTACTTGTTATCACTTGTGTGATCTTTACCCAGCTTGAATTTCAATACAATTGCACAGTATGGAGAAAGTGATTTTATTCTGGCTGTATCTCACAAAACAAACTCCACAGAGTGAAAGACTTTTGTACTTTCTTCTTGTTGGCATAGACGCTGCATCAGTGATCAGAACTGAGTCATGGTGCAAGAGACAAATTATTTCAAAGACCTTCAGATCAGTTAGTCTGCTCTTTGTCAGATGGCACTGAGTTCATACATGTGTAAGCAAGTATTCTGATTCTTGCATTAAATCCACAGGCTAATGTTTCAATTCTATGAGACTTGACTAGAAATTTCTCTTCAGTTCTGACCATCAGGTAAACTAAATTCTAGTTTTTAATATTATTGTCTTTAAAAATCATTGTTTGTAATATTCCTTTGATATTTAGAGAAAAATATGGCCTCACTACATTGCTTATTCCTGATTCTCTAACATCTATCGTAATGCTCTGCTTATAAAAGAAACACAGTATTTGATAAATGAATGACGCTGGGAGACATTCAATCATGGAATGCTACTGAAAGAACCTTTTAAGCCAAGCACATTTATTTGTAAATTTCTAGAATCGACACTAACGTTTTGTAACAACCTAAAAATTAAAACACGAAATACAAAGTCTTATTGCTACTGCAATCACAGTGATTAATGGATCATAATATTACAGACCGTATGAGAAAAATTCCATTTCCTGTTAGGATAAGACTATGTCAGGAAATAACAACTTCCATGGTAAAAAAAAAAAAAAAAAAAAAAAAAAAAAAAAAAAAACAACAACAGAAAAACAAACATATTTTGTTAAAATGAAACTATCTAAGAGTAGTAGACACAGCGATCCTTGAGGAAATGAATCTTGGACATCAAAAAGTCTGCCATATAAGGGCATCAAGACAGAGTGGCATGCCCAGGCAAAGTATGGGCAGACAGAAGAGGAAGGTGGCTGTAGTTAGAGATATATTACAGGGATAAAGAGAAATCAGCTGATTCTTATAAAATTCTGTGGATAAAACAGAGTTTGGAATTGTAGGAGTGCTATACAAGAATAGACTGATCAGGCAAATAATTCTTCTTAAGTTTTACTAAGAGAGAGGAAGTGATAAAGGGGATGATGAGCAGAAAGAAGAAACAGGTTTGCACATTCTCAGAGTTCATACATTCCAGAATTGATTGAATCCAAACAGGGAACCAAAATAGCTAAAACAACAAGCCACACTCTTGGAGCTCACATGGTGACAAGATCAAGAATGTGGTGACGACCCAGAATGTTAACAGTTGGATAATCATACATAAATTCAACCTAAAAAAATCAACTGAAAATTGATGAAAAACTTGAATGTATAATCTAAAAACATAAAACTGTTCAGAGGAAAAGAAAACATATGGAGTAAGTTCCTTGATACTGGTCTTGACAATGATTCTTTGAATTTATACCAAAAGGAAAGACAACAAAAGAAAAAATAAACAAGTGGAACTACATCAAATTAATAAGCTTCTACAAAGCAAAAAAAACACCCATTAATAAAATGAAAAGGCAAACTACTGAATCAGAGAAAATATTTACAAACCACATAGCTGATAAAGAGTTAATATCCAACACATATACTCATACAAATCAATAGTAAACAATCTGATTAAAAGGTGAGTGGGCAGAGGATATTTTTCCAAAGAAGACATACAAATGGCCAACAGACACATGAAAAGGTGTTCAAGGTCACTAATCATGAGGGAAATCCAAATCAAAACCCCTGGATGTCACTTTGTATCTGTTAGAACAGCCATCATCAAAAAGACAAGAGATAACAAGCGTTGGTGAGCGTATGGAGGAAAGCAAACCTTGTGCACTACTGGTGGGAATAGGAATTTGTGCAGCCAACGAAAACCAGCATGGAGTCTCTTCAAAATATCAAAGATGGAGTTACCATATGATCTAGCACTTGTGAGTGTGTGTCTGGAGAAAACAAAATCACTATCTCAAAGATAGTTACACCCTCCATGTCCATTACAGCATTATTTACAAAAGTCAAGACATGGAAACAACCAAAGTTTCCATCGACAGATAAATGGATAAAGACAATACGATTCATATATGCATCTAGGTATTTTGCAGCCTTAAAAAAGAAGGTAATACTGCCATTTGTGTCAATATTGATGGACCTTGAAGGTATTATACTGAGTGGAATAAGTCACACAGGGAACAAATACTTTTATGTTCTCACTTATATCTAAAATAACTGAATCTAAAACAACTGAACTCAAACAAACAGAAAATATATTGGTGGTGCCAGAGGCAGGGGATGAGGGAAATGGATGAAGGTGGTCAAAAGGTATACATTTGTAACTGTAAGATAAATAATGTAATATACAGCATGATGACTATAGTTAACAATACTGTTTTGTGTATTTGAAAGTTTCTAAGAGTGTAGGTTTTAAAAGTTCTCATCATAAGAAAAAATTGTGACTATATGAGGTAAGTGATGTTAATTAAAATTATTGTGGTGATTATTCCATATATATATATATATATATATATATATATATATATAACAGTAAACTAATGTACACCTTAAATAAATGCAATGCTGTGTGTCAATTATATTTCAGTAAAACTGGAAAATAAATAATAAAGTTGTTCCCCAAACCAGCTCAACTCTAGGAAGAATTTACATGATTCACCTGTCTCATTCTTATTGTTAACAACAAAATAAAGAGATTATATGCTCTATAAATTAAGCAAACAAAACAATCAAACGTCTTATCTGTATCTAATCTATATCTATATAATATATATGTATTTCTATATCATCTATATCTATATATATCTATATAGAGTGTGTGTGTGTATGTTTCTGTTATTTTACATACATTGTCTGGAACAAAATAAAAATATGTGACAAACATAAATAGGGGAAAAGACGACTTGTAATAAAGAGAATATATAGTCAGTCAAATTAGCCCTATATGTGGCTCAGTTATTAAAATCTGAAAATAAGGTCTTTAAAACAACCATCATAAATACATAACAGAATTTACAAGAAATATGGCTGTAATATGTTAACAGATACATTTCAGAAAAAAATGATAAAATACACAATAAAAGTTTCAAAACAAAAACTCAACAATGGGGATCAAATTTTCATTGGATAAACTAAACAGAAAATTGGACTGTGTAGAAGGAAAGAACAGGGACTTCGAAGACATGTCAGTAAAATGTATTGAGGCCAAAGTAAAGAGATTAATAGTATTTTTTAAAATTAGTTGAATATCAGTGACATGAGGAATAATATTAAATATTCTAGCACTTGTATATAATTCTCACGCCAGAAAACAAGGAGAAAGGGGAAGAAAAAATTTTTGAAGAAGTAATTATTTAATTATTTTCTTGTCTTTTTTCATAAGCCATCAACTCAAATTAACTCTACAATCCAAACTAGGATACAAAATAAGTCAATTCCAAGAAAATCATGCTTGTATTGAAGAAACATAGGAAAAGAAAAACAAACAAACAAACAAACAAAAAACAGGTTCTTTGAGAAGGAAATAAGGTTTTAAAGCATTTAGCCAAACAGGGCACCTGGGTGGCTCAGTCAGTTAAACAGCTCAGGTCATGATCTCACAGTTTGTGAGTTCAAGCCCCACATCAGGCTCCATGCTGACAATTCTGTCTTTCTCTCTCAACAATAAGTAAACATTAAAAAAAAAAAAAATTAAACCCTTTAGGCAAACTAATAGAGGGGGAAAAGTTAAAATTTTCTTTTTTATGAATGAAAGAGGACACAGGACATCAATACAGATACTACAGTAACTAAAATAAAATAAGGGAACGTTATGAGCAATTTTATATACACAAATTTGACAACATTTGAAGGACACAACCTATCAATTTGTCAAACTGAAAGAATGAAACTACAGACAATCTCAATAGATTTATCTCTGAAACAAATTGAATTTGTAATTAGAAACTTTCAATAAGGGTCACTCTGAGACACGGTACTTTCACTGTATATTCTACAATTATTTAAAGAAAAAGCAATGCCAATTTTATGCAGTTTTCAAGCTATAGTGGAAGAGGGGACATTTCCAAATGTGTTTTATGTTGTCAGCATAACCCAAGCGTATTCATTTTGTATTGCTACAAAATGGTGCAGTGGTTTGAAACAACACAAATTTATCATCTTACATGTATGTAGATTAGAAATCCAAAATGAACAGCAACATGTTTGCAGGGCTTTGCTCCTTCCTACAGTCCCTAAGGGAGAGTCTGGTCACTTTTCATCTTACACAAGGTTGCCTCTATTTCTTGGCTCTGGAATACTCCCACTTTATTTTCAAAGCCAGGAATGGAAAACCGAGTCCTCTCATTACAGCACTTGGACCCTTCTTCTATAGACGTATCTCCATCTAACCTCAGCCTAGAAAGATTCTCCACTTCTAAGAACCATGTGATCAATTGTGATGAGCAGGCTAATCTGGGGTTAGATCCCTATCCTTATTTAGTCCTTATTTAAATTTGCAAAGTCTCTTTTCCACAGCAGGTAGCATACTCAAAGGATCCACAGATGAGGAATGCAGATTCCTTGGGGGGGCCATTACTCAGTCTACCACACTAAGTCAACATCGGGGCCCTGAAAGACATTATAAGAAATGAAAACAAATGACCAGTATCCTCATTAACATAGACACAAAATGCTGAACAAAGTATTAGCAAGTAATACCAGGTATAATACCAGTATGATACCAGTCATATCCTGTCTTTGCCATCTCACCATACAGACTGGAAAATTGGAAGAATTCTATGAATCCCTGCATTTTCATATATTAAGGAACAGGTGGGGCAGAATAGGTATTCCCAAGAGAAAGAAAATGAACAAAAAGAACCCCACAACTGCCTTGGATGATCCCTTGAGACACTCTGTAGACCACAAAGCAAAAAGGAAACCTATGGAGGATATAATACCCTTTCTAAGTTGAGGAGGTAGAGATAACAGGTCAGGGAGCATGAAGTAGGTAGAATATATGTGTCAGAGTAACAGGAAAGAGCAGAGAAAAACTCCAGAACAGAGGTCCACTCAGGTTGTTGCCTAAAAACCAAGCTGTAGACTCACAGGGTGATATTTTATGATGCTTGACAGGAATAAGTCCCAAGTTGTGTCTAGGAGAAAATGTTGTAGCGAACACACATACTCTGGGGACATTGGAGTTCTAAGTGCACTGAATGAAGCCCCTCCCTGACCACACCAAGCATTCCATAGAGATCCCAGAAGGGCAAAACTTCATCAGAAGAGCTAAAATTCGCCTAAAATAAATAGTGAACATCTGTCCCGAGAAAGCTAAAAAATGAGTCTCAAGAAGTTTGTTGGTCTGTAAGTAGCTCATCTGTCTGCAAAAACAAAACCTAAGATCCTTTTGTTTTCACATGTATTCATTTCTGAGAGACAGAGAGAGACAGAGTGTGAGTGGGGGAGAGGCAGAAAGAGAGGGAGACAGAATCCAAAGCAGGCTGCGGCTCTGAGCTGGCAGCACAGAGCCTGGTGTCGGGCTTGAACCCACAGACCACGAGATCATGACCTGAGCTGAAGTCGGATGCTTAACTGACCGAGCCACCCGGGCACCCCAAACCCAAGATTCTTGAAAGCGGCATCATCTTACAGAAGTTTATGCTATGATGGAAATATTCTTGTTCACACTTTGATTCAGTGGCCATAGTGTGTGTAGACACTATATGTTTGAAATGTCACTAATGACGAAGAAATGGAATTTTAAATTTTATTTAGTTTGAATTAATATAAATTCTAGTTTAAACAGCCAATAGCCAAATGTAGTTAGCGGTTACTGAATTGAACATTGCACCTTTAAACAAAGAGAATAAAATCCAGACATTCATCTGTGTGTCATTTGCAAATGCAGCATCCAATAATAAATTAAGAGACATGCAAAAATATAAAATATGAAACATATTGAGATGAGAAATTCGTCACTGGGATGCCACAGAAATGACAGAGATCATAAAACAAAGGTAAGCATAAAATAACGAGGAAAGAAGTCGAAGATATAAAAATGAATAATATTTTCCATGTGCCTGCCACTCAATGTATCAGTGATCATTAGTCAGTATGCATTAGTAGAGTTAAGGAAGTTTTGGATGATTTGCTTTTCTTAGTTCCTGGAAAACTACATTTCTGAACCTTTGTAAAATTATCCCATGTTATTCAAAGAAAAAGTACCAAATACTAGTTATTACTTTTATACATTAGCTCTTGCTGTTTTTAATCTCCTAAACAGGCTCTTCTTGGTTTCTTGCTTTGCAGTGAGAAATCAGCTTCCATCTGAATGTCTTTCTTTGGACATTACAGCCAATCAATATGCCTCAATATATTGTCTATCTGAGACACTCTTCTTGATGAATGGTTTTTGCATTCTAACAAACCGATTCCACAAAGGACCTTTATATTTTCTTATGATGATTTTAAATCTCAAGAAAGTGGCACACAACATAGTTAAACAATTATATGTTGAATCTGCATGACTGGATCATTTAAACATAAATACTGAATTAAAAGAAAAAAAACATTTGAAAACTCAAAGAAGCAATTAAAATTTAAAATATCTTGAGGTTTCCTTTTACCTTTTTGGGACTATATTTTGGTTGTCATGCTTGTGATAATTTTTTATTCTAGTGTCATTTTTATAGTATTGGGTTTTCTTAAATTGCATTTGGGTAAGTTCTGGTAAATGTTTTACTGTTACTTCTTGATCTAAAACCACTAATTATCCACTGTCATATCTGGGAGAAAACTCACAGGGAATGTGAAAATACAGCAATAGATATGGATGTGAGTAAAGAAAATATTTTCAGGGCTAAGGGATTAGTGACCATTTAAAGTCCATCTCTCTCAGGGGCGCCTGGATGGCTCAGTCCGTTGAGTGTTCAACTTTGACTCAGGTCATGATCTCACGGTTTCTGAGTTCAAGCCCCGCATAGGGCTCTGTGCTGACAGCTCAGAGCCTGGAGCCTGCTTTGGATTCTGTGTCTCCCCGTCTCTGTCTGCTCCTCCCCCACTCACATTCTGTGTCTGTCTGTCTCTCTCTCAAAAATAAATAAACATTAAAAAAAATTAAAGTCTATCTCTCTCTATCCAAATACTTAAATCTCAAATATATTACACAGTGATGGAAAAATATGAGAACCACAATTTGAAATATTATAGTACTTTCTTTATGGTGAGCAAACTAATCATGTTTGGAATGATATTCTTTATTGTTCTCGAAGATAAAGTGTTTTGTGCAATACTTTACCAACCCCCACATTGTTCAAGGGTCAACTGTATTTCACATCTTTGATTTTTACAGAAATGTTGAAATATGGATCCTTGTACAATTACTAGAGTAAAATAGCTTAAGAAGAATTTCCCAATGAAGACTGACCTATACAATCTGCTCACTTTTCAAGGAAAAATGCCCAGTGCTCTAATTTCCTACAGGCACATTAGTATTACTGTATTAGTATTAGTATCTGTATTAATATCTGTATTAGTATCTAATACAGTATACTGTATTAGTATTAGTATCTGTATTAATATCTGTATTAGTATCTAATACAGTATACTGTATTAGTATTAGTATCTTCTGAGGGCAGAAGAATCAAGTCTTTATATAAGTGGAACCCTGAGTTAAGTTAGATGAATGTCATTAGTAAAATATAACAGGTAGAAATTTGATTGAACTGAACCTATTTTCATAGGTCTTACAAGTTCATGCAACTTTAACATCCAGATTCTATCTGTGAGTTCAGGGTTTCTCAAAATTCACTATTCAGAAAATCATCTAGGAAATTTGTAAAAATCACTTCTGAATTTAGGACCTATAAATTCTGATGTTGTAGTGAAGGGTACCTGAGACAGGGCCTGTACATGAAACAGCCACTCCATATTATTCTGACACCTGCTGTCCTTTAAAAAACAATGATCTAGGGGCATCTGGGTGACTCAGTCTTTTAAGTGTCCAACTTCGGCTCAGGTCATGACCTTGTGGTTCATGAGTTTGAGCCCTGCATTGGGCTCTGTGCTGACAACTCAGAGCCTGGAGCCTGCTTCGAAATTCTGTGTCTTCTCTCTCTGTCCCTCCCCAACTCACCAGAAAAAATCCAAGCTAGGTATAAGCTACAAGTTGACATATTTACTCATGGAAAATTTCTGAATTTCTGCAACATGTTAATAAAATAAAACCATACTGCTAGCAACATAAGACAATAGTCATTATTTATCCAGTCCACATAAAAAATTTAGAATTGAAAACATCTAGTGACCAAAAGAGCTATTTATAAGTAGAATCGTTATTTTAAGATAGCACGTTCTTATTTCATATGCCCTCCATTTAAAAGTACTAGTTATTAAAATTAAAAGCAATTGTCCTTCATTACAGAATCTATTAAATAGCTTTCAATGTTAAGAAAAAAAAAATTAATCAGTTCCCAGCTTTTGTTCCAAAAAGAGTTCTCATTTCAGTTCAAAACTCAACAAAAAATAAAACTTGCTGAAAATGTCATTTCTCCAATGTCCTATTTTGTTACACTTGAAAATGTTTGTGTAGATTTAGATAATTGTGGTGTTGCTCCAGAGAAAATAGGATTTGTGCATTAGATGAAAATTATGATAAGGTGTATTACAGAAAGAATTAACAGGAAAAAAAAAAAAAGCTGTGTGTTGGGAAGTGGCATTATAAACCGAAATTGGAAAACAATCTTTTGAACACTATTAAAAAAGCCACTTCATCTTGGTAATACTTCAAACTTAGTTGTTAAGAGTCGGGAAGATAAAACATAAAGGGGACGTACTAAAAGAATTTGCCTGACATTTCTGCACCTGTTCCTTTGTTTTACAAATTCACAATGAAACAGGCCATTTTTAATTAAAGGATTACCTTGATTCTAGAATCCACACTTCTCTCATTCCTTGAGAAGCTGTTTTGGACATCAGTGTTGGTGCTCATGGACAGGAAAGGAAAGAACACATCCATTGTCTTTCTCTCCATGAAATTTAATTAATTAGGTTTAAATTTATTAATTGGATTGGATTATATATATATGTATATAATATGTATATATTGGATTATATATATACACAGTGGCTGTCAGCTTCAATCAACTGCAAGGTGACATTAGGCCACAGAAGAGTTTTTGAGATCCTCCTTACTTTAATGTCAAATTGGTTTTCTGAAACATTATAGACCCAGATTGCTCTGTTTTTTCCTTGACAAATGAACCTGATATGCTCATGGCTTGACTCTCCTTCTTCCTAGTAAGAGGAAGATTTCCTATTTGAGCACGGAAGACTGGTGTGAATACCCAAATATCCATCCTGTCAGGTTTCTTAGTTATTGTCTTAGGACCCCTTTGTCCTTTTCTGCAGAGATCACGTTCTGGAATCTTGCCTCTCACCCACTTTTCAGTAGAAGTAGCCACATGAACCACACCGCTTGGGCACAGGTGATGAGCCTAGGAATGGGCACCTGAATCAAATGACTCCCCAGACTCGGGGTTAGACATTGAAATATTAGACACTGAAATATCAGTCTGTCTGCTCTCTTCAACAGAGTTCTGAAGATCAAAGCTGTGTGATAAAGTCACTTTCTGCCATATGGACCGAGAAACATAGTAAGTTTGCTCGTCACAATCTTAAACTTCTTATTGAAACAACTTTTATTTTGTCATTTGCTTAGTAACGTCCATTTAGAAGTTACCAAGTGAAGTAACCAAGTGCCCCTTTAGAGGCAACCAAGTACAATGCACTTAGGAATTTACAACACATAAATACTGATATACCGTCGTTGCCCTGCTGGATTTTATAGAAGAAACTAAGGAGGTAATATTCTAATTCTGACCACCTGGCACCTACTCAGATAATCAGTTTTGCTGACTGTGAACATCCAGTGCCCTCACGCCCACAGGTGCCAGATCAACATCAATCCCCATGAGCTGCATTTTTTCACCACCTTCGGTGAAAAAGAGACAAAAGAGTGATCAGCACTGGTCGGGCTCAGTAATAAACTCTAATGAGAGGATGTACAAATCACTCAGTGTGAGGTGTTAGGTTCTGCTTCTCCATTTGTAGTCGCAAACCTGCTTTAGAAAAAGTTGGTTCACTTTATTGAGTTGGTGGCATTTATTGTGTAATGTAGTGGCCAAGGTCGGAAGGGATTTTTAAAAAATGAAGGAGACATCCTCTTATCCTCAGGAACTTTACACCACAATGAGGGGGACCGATAACTAATTCACCATAAATCAGAATGGCATGAACAGTAAGGGCATACGAAGAAAGCCTCACACATTTGGTAATTGCGATTTGGTTATAAGAAATAATTTAAATTAATCATGCCATTTTCTATTGTGCTCCTGAAATTAACCAATCACATATGATTTGCTGAACTGTGTAAAAGGTGAAATGTAGAATAAATACATAATAAAGCATACTGTAGCTTTCTGATTTCTGCCTTTGTGAAACTTGCATACTTTATGAAGAGAAACTTTCTAGAGCATCAAAGCATACTGTTGAGAGATTTCAATAAAATGGAGTATACTAGACTACTCAAAATTTAGTCTCTTTTATCAGGAAACTCTGAAAAGGCATTTACTGGGAAGAATCAGCCACCTAGGAAGCCTGATGTAAGGAAATTTCAGTATGTGTGCAGGAAGCCTAATTAGAGTTAATGAGGCTTGATTTCCATTACACGCTAACATTCTTCAAGAATCTACGTTTTTTTAAAACTTTCTTGTTCTGCAAGATTTGCACATTTTGTCTCTACTTTGTTTTCTTTTATAACACATAATCCATATTAGAAGTCGAGAGTAATAGACAAGGTCATTTTGTAATTAATGTCATCATATCTAAGTTGTGCAGAAAACTGAATCTGTATACAAATTAATTTTATAACCAACATACTATTTTTACTCAGTGGAAGATGTACCTTTCTATTTTTGCCCCCAAATATGACTGAAGTATATATGACAGAGTTTAACAGTTTTCCCTTTTCACTGGAAATCTGGAGAATGAGAAATTTTAGAAAAGTGTTCACAAATAAAATTAAGCTTCTACAATATTTTGAAACATGTGTTTCTGAACTAACAGAGGCATTGTCTATCTTTCCTCCTTCAAAGGCAAATCCCAGTTTTATTTTTTTTTTTTTTGGCCCAGTACATCATTTAGAAATAGCTTGACTAGAAGTGACTGAAAATTTCAAACAATCACTTATATAAAATATATACGTAGTTATCACTCCTACAAAAGTCTGGGTAGGAAAACCAGGGCTGGTTTGGATCTTAATGGTTTCAGAGGCACAAAGTCCTAGTAGACTAGTGTGCCTTGCAAGGCCTAAATGTCATGATGTAAGATTGCAGAATGTATAGACAAGACGATTGTATAAAGAAAGAGAAAAAGCAGAGGCTTTACTTTCTGGCAAGAGCACAGCCTAGGGTAACTTGTCATTCTTCACTCTGCTATGTGTTTTTATAAACCATTAGAGCAACTATTACTTTATTGCAAAAACAGTAGAATTTCATCATTACTATTACTTCTTTAACTCAGTCATTCACTGAATATTTATTAAATTACTACTGAATTATGTGAAGAAAAATAATGCCACAAAGATTAAGAGAATGATCCCCACAGGAAGGAAAGTAAGATGGGTGGAAATGATTGTAAAATATACTAGTATATAATGTTAATATGTAAGGGTATATTCCATTATATGAGAAACAACAAATTCTTAAATTTCAGAACAGGAAGAAATTTCTTCTAGATGGTATAATCAGGAAAATATTATATGCCAACTGTCTTTGTCTAAGTCTCAGTAATGGGACATGTTTCATAAAACACAAATTGAGTTCCATTTGCAAAAATATATAGTAGATTTACTCCCACCACAACAGGAAATCACAGAATAAATAAACTATAACACAGTTTCTTTTAAAGCCACTGAAGGTTTAGGGATACAGAGAAATCTATAAAAACTAAATTCCAGGGCAGTGGGCTCTTCCCAAATGAGTAAGTGGCAGTTGGCTTCCATTCCTGGGCTAGTTGTTGAAATTGGCAATAAGCTTTGTCAAAAAAAGTTTGAGGACATTTATTTACCTAAAAGAAAGGAGCAAAATTGAGTTCTGAAAACTGTGAAACCCGGCATGTCAAACGTGGATCTGGAAGAGTCCCAACTACCAAGACAATCCTTCATCCCCAGTCATTTTATTACAAAGGACTTGAGCAGAACAAGGAGAGTCTGGGTACAGGACCAGAAAAGAAAGATATCCTGTGATCTCACAGCCCCACAGTCTCATGGGCTCATGATTCTTAGGTCTCGTGGTCTATGGTCTCATGATTTTGAATTGTTGGAGCAATAAACATTCCCCATTTTGCAGTTTCAATGTCTAACAGCCTAAAGCTCCAAAGTCAAGTTGACTCAGGGTCTCAAGTTGCAGTGACCAGCACCAGTTTCCTACAGGAACAAGAAGCCAGAACACATCTTAAAAGTATTTTATTGTTTTTTTTAATGTTTTTTATTTATTTTTGAGAGAGAGAGAGAGAGAGAGAGACAGACAGACAGACAGCACAAGCAGGGGAGGGGCAGAGAGAGAGGGAGACACAGAATCAGAAGCAGGCTCCAGGCTCTGAGCTGTCAGCACAGAGCCAGATCTGGGGCTCAAACTCATGACCCACATGATCATGGTCTGAGCTGAAGTCAGACACTTAACTGACTGAGCCACCCAGGCACCCCTTAAAAGTATTTTAAATACAGAGTAAACGATTAAAATCAAAGCTGCAACCAAACTCCAGGCTATTTTAACTCCCATTAAGTTTGGGGATGTTAACACCATGGTGGTGTAGAAGCTGGAGGGCTAGTCTAAAGGAAATTTAATTTTCCCTTAGTTCTGATACTCAAATGCCAAGATTCTAGTAGAGGTTGTTAAAACTGAAATCTGGTGCCAAACAAGCTCAGATTTGATTTGCTCAAACAAATCAACTCCACATTCGCTTTAGCTGCCTAAGAAAAAAGGTCAATAGGTCTGGGGTAAGGGGGAAGAGGGTATAGATCTAGATCTATCTAATATATTCACATCAGATCCGTTCTATTTTCAGACACACAATTCAACACTAAATTAAAAAAATCAGCGTCGCCTGGGCGGCTCAGTGGGCTAAGCATCTGACTTCAGCTCAGGTCATGACCTTATGTTTCGTGAGTTCAAGCCCCTCATCAGTCTCTGTCCTGACAGCAGGGAGCCTGCTTGGGATTCTGTTTCTCTCCCTCTCTCTCTCTGCCTCTCCCCACTCATTCCCTCTTTCTCTCTCTCTCTCACAAAATAAATAAATAAATATAAATACATAAACTTAAAAAATAAATTAAAAAAGAATAAAATAAATTATGAGGCACATAAATAAAAATATGTGAATTTATCAAGAGAAAAATCACTGAACAGAAAAAGATCTGCCAAGAACATAGCTCTGGGAAATATCAGAAATTGACTTTATTTTTTTTTAATTTTTCAATAGAAAAAAATTTTTATTGTTTATTTTTTGAGACAGAGACAGAGTGCGAGTGGGGGGGAACAGAGAGAGAGGGAGACACAGAATCCAAAGCAGGATCTAGGCTCTGCTCTATCAGCACAGAGCCCGAGGCAGGGCTTGAACCCATGAACCCTGAGATCATGACCTGAGCCAAAGTCATGGGAGCTCAACTGACGGAGCTACCCAGGCACCCCAGAAATTGACTTTAAATTACCATGTTAATATGTTAAAAGGATCTCAGGGTAAAGACTAATATAATGAATTAAAAATAAGAAATTACAGAAACAAAATTGGAAGATGGAAAAACAATGTAATCCTAGGAGTGAAAAACAAAAGCTCAAAAAAAAAAATCATTAGATGGGTCTTAAGAGCATATTGAGAACAATAGAAAAAAAAAGTTTAGTGAATGTAAAGACAAATTAATAGTACTGACTTAGATTAAATCAGAGAGTAAAAAATATTGGGGGAAAAAATAACGGAGATCTGAAAACTAGTAGCAAAACAGGAAATAGTCCCAGGAAAGAAAAGATAGAGAAATGAGGGGAAAACATATTAGAATACTGGCTGAAAGTTTTCCAGATTTTTTTTTTAATTTTTTTTTAACGTTTATTTATTTTTGGGACAGAGAGAGACAGAGCATGAACAGGGGAGGGGCAGAGAGAGAGAGGGAGACACAGAATCGGAAGCAGGCTCCAGGCTCTGAGCCATCAGCCCAGAGCCCAACGCGGGGCTCGAACTCACGAACCGTGAGATGGTGACCTGAGCTGAAGTCGGACGCTTAACCGACTGAGCCACTCAGGCGCCCCGAAAGTTTTTCAGATTTGATCAAAAAAACAGTCACCCACCAACCCAGGTAGTTCAGTAAAACCTAGGCTGAATAATAAGCTTAACCAAAAAAAACCCACAACAAAACAAAACAAACACATGCAAATTAGAGTCACCTTCTGAAAGATATCAATAAAGGAAAAATATTAAAACGACAGGGATAGAATAAAAACACACAGGAGCAATTGTAAGAATCCGCACTGAATTGTCAACTGGAAGAAGGGAGACTCACAGGCAGTGAAAATATGGATAGAGCACGGAAGGAAAAACTCAATGAAAAACTATAACTGTGAACCTAGAATTCTACATCCAGCTCCGTGTATGTGTGTAATCTCTCAAAATAAAGGTATTTTCAGTGGAACAAAACCTGAAAGAATTTGTTTCTGGAAGAATCCCACTGAAGGAAACGTTCACTTTTCAGGTGATGGAAAATTATACTGGAAAAGCACTAGATAGGGTAAGTGGGTAATGTTATATACAGTTTTTACATCACTTCTTTAATATCTATTATTTTAAAGCAAAAATAATAACATTTATTATTTCCACATAAATTATATGGATAAATAAGTTAGATGACAAGAGTCCAATGAGCAAGCGAAGTAAATAGTATTATATTAGTTGGTGAAATAATAAAATATTATCTGAAGGTAGATGATGACAAATTAAAAATGCACTTTAGGGGCTCCTGGCTGGCTCAGTCGCTTAAGCATGCAACCAACTCTTGATTTTGGCTCAGGTCATCAACTTCATGAGATGGAGCCTGCATGGGGCTCTGGGCTGACAGTACAGAGCCTGCTTGGGATTCTCTCTCTCTCCCTCTCTGTCTCTGCTCCTCCCCCAACTCATGTGTTCTCTCTCTCTCTCTCTCTCTCTCCCTCTCTCTCTCTCCCTCTCTGTCTCTCAAAATAAATAAATAAACTTTTTAAAAAAATGCACTTTAGGGGCACCTGGGTGGCTCAGTCGGTTAAGCATCCAACTTCAGCTCAGGTCACGATCTTGCAGTTCATGAGTTTGAGCCCCGTGTTGGGCTCTGTGCTGACAGCTCAGAGCCTGGAGACTGCTTTGGTTTCTTTGTCTCCCCCTCTCTCTGCCCCTCACCTGCTTGTTCTCTCTCTCTCTCTCTCTCTCTAAAAAATAAGTAAATATTAAAAAAATTTTTAACACACTTTTTTCTTAACTTTTATAAAGACAACAAAAAATGACATGAAGTATGGTCAAAATAACAAGAGTGGCAATAAAATGTAATACTGAAATAAACATAATACAAAAGTACGTCAAAATAAAGGAAAGAACAGCAAAAAACATAACAGACAGATAAAAATGAAATAGAAAGAGGATAGATTTAGTTCAAGTATGTATATAATTAGTCAAATAACAATGGAATAAGTCTGCATGTAGGAGGCAGACATTGTTGGACTGGACAAGAAAGCATTATCTAGCTATTTGCCACTTTGCTTTTGGGAGACCCAGCCTATGTTTTTATAAATGTTGAAAGTAAAAGAGTGTGAGAAGGTACACAATGCAGAAACAAGAATAATAAAGCTGAAGTGTCTAGATTAATGTCGAATTACAACAAAATAACTTTAGCGGAAATAAAAATAGATCCTTTATTCTAATAAAAAATTAATTCATCAGTCAGCCACAATACTACTAAAAGTTCATTTCTCAGTAACAAAGTTTCAAAATACAGGAGATCAAAATAAGCAGACCTAAACAAAGAGATATACAATCTATAATCAAAGCTGAATGTACTAACAAAACTCTCTTGGTTTTTGGCTCTTTATTAAGAGCCATGATATTAAAAAATCACTAAGAGCAGGGAGCCTGGGTGGCTCAGTTGGTTCAGTGTCCAACTTCAGCTCAGGTCATGATCTTACAGTTCGTGGGTTCAAGCCCCTCATCAGGCTCTGTGCTGACCGAGCTGACAGCTTGGAGCCTAGAGCCTGCTTCAGATTCTGTGTCTCCCTCTCTCTCTGCACCTTCTCCGCCTCCCTCTCTCTCTGCACCTTCTCCGCTCACACTCTCTCTCTCTCCCAAAAATAAACATTAAAAAAAGAAAAAAGAAATCAGTAAGGGTATAAAGGATTTATAAAATCCCAAGTTGACCAGAATTACATTTATAGAATGCCCCCCTCAACAACTACAAAACACGTAATATTTACAACTTTGCATAACACTTTCCTAAAATAAAAAAATGCCTGGCCTACAAAATTTCAAAATGAACTTTTACAAAATCATAATGATACATAGGTTCTTTTGCTGGCTGCCAAGAGATCGATAAGAATGAAATATCGAGAAAAATATGCTAATAGTTGGAATTTAAGTAACACACAAATAAGTCATGAATTAGAAAAATAAAAGCCCAAGGGAAATTAGAAAATATTTTGGACTAAATAATAAGGGGAACATTAAATACCAAAATTAGTTGGGGACACCTCCAGATATTTTTAAGGGACATTTTTACTTTTGAGTGTAGTGGAACAAAACAACGTTTAGGAAATGTGTGATGTAAAGATTGCATATTTAGAAGCTTAAATTAAAAAGACTAAGGTATTCAGAAAAACTTGTAGAAGAAAGGAAATAATACAGATAAGTACAGAAATCAATGAAATGGATGAAAGATAAAGAAGAAAAAAGATAGTCAAATATTGGTTCTATTAAAATTTTAATAAAACTGGCAAATACTTAGCTAGACTGTGAAGGAAAAGCAACAACGTTCGGAAGCTCAGATCACCAAGAAGAATGTAAAAGGGCACACCACCACTCTTCCTAGAAACAGTAAAGATTCATAATGCAGAGGTATTATGAACAACTTATGCCAAGAAAGTTTATATTTTATTATTTTTAAAAAATTTTTTAATGTTTATTTATTCTTGAGACAGAGACAGAGCGTGAACAGGGGAGGGGCAGAGAGAGAGGGAGACAGAGAATCTGAAAAGGCTCCAGGCTCTGAGCTGTCAGCACAAAGCCCGATGTGGGGCTCGAACCCACAAACTGTGAGATCATGAGCTGAAGTCGGACGCTTGACTGACTGAGCCACCCAGGTGCCCCTAGAAAGTTTATATTTTAAGTGAAATGTACAAATTCCTTGACAAATGCAAACACAAATGACTTGCTGAGAAATCCAAAATCTGAATTCACTGTTACCTTTAAAAATCTAGAATTCACAGTTACCATCCTTGCCAGTGTCCTCCACCGTAAAGGAGTATTAAGAATGAACTTGGGGCGCCTGGGTGGCTCGGTCGGTTAAGCGTCCGACTTCGGCTCAGGTCATGATCTCACAGTCCGTGAGTTCGAGCCCCGCGTCAGGCTCTGGGCAGATGGCTCAGAGCCTGGAGCCTGTTTCGGATTCTGTGTCTCCCTCTCTCTCTGCCCCTCCCCTGTTCATGCTCTGCCTCTCTCTGTCTCAAAAATAAATAAACGTTAAAAAAAAAAAAAAGAATGAACTTATCCGCCTATCGTAAAGAACTGAAAAACTTGATTAAATATATAGTACTGTTTTTAGACATTGTCAACAGATGTGTAGGACTCTGATCAATGAAATACGGAAAACAGATGAGATGGTACTTTAGATTGCCTTAGCTTTCTGCCTGGAGGCAATTTCTGGACCAAGAGTGCCAGGTAGTCTCATGTTGATGAAGGGACATATGCCAAAGTTTGGGGAATTCCAAGAAGCAATTTGAAGACAATAGTGAAGCAAATGAGAGAATTATTCAGAGAAAGGCTTCCAGAAATCAGTGTTAGGTCCCCTAAGGTTTTTGATTAGTAAGAGAAGGTGTGTTTATAGTGTGACCTCCACATGGCTGGGAAGACTGACTGGGGAGTGTAACCCAGTCCCCATTCTCATAAAGGGCAGGAAGATGTTCACAGCCTATCCGGGCACAGGGAGGGCAGGGTGTGGTCATCCAACGGGTTCAGTGGAGAACTCAAGAGGATCCCTCTTCAACAGCAGGGATAAATACTCCCTGGAGTGAAGGATGCTCTCACCCCACACAAGCAAAGTGTAAGAACACCTTGAAGGGACCAGCTCAACTGACGGACATGAAGTGTACCTGTGTGCTAGAACAAAGATCTTCGGGTTACATGTTACACAACAGTATCCACACACTCAACAACTTAACATCAAGAACACACCATCCAGTAAAAAATGACTAGACTGGCCAAGAACTATAAAGTTACACATAACCAGAAAAAAAAAAATCAGTCAATACATCCCAAAATTACAAAGACTATACAACTAACTGACAAAGAGGTTAAAATAGTTATTATAACTATGTTCAAGCATATAAAAAACATTCGTATAATTCAAACAGAAACAGAAGATACAAACATAAAAGGAATATATATATATGTATATATATATAAGAAAATAAGATTAAAAACATTAAATTTGCAAAAGAAAATATCAGTGAAATTGAAGCAGTCATGGTATAAATTATTCAAACTGAAATACAATAAGAAAAAAAACTGAAAAGAATTAATGAATTCAAAATCAAGGGCCCATGGGGAAATAGTAAGTGGTCTCACATGCATGAAATTAGAGTCCAAGGAATAGAGTGAAATGAGAAAACACACACACACACACACACACACACACAAGAATGTTAGAAATAGTAAATATGTGGGTAAATAATACATCTAGATTTGTTTTGTTAATTACTTAAAAATTGATTTAAAAATCTAATAACTTGTATGGTTTATAACTTCAGTAAATTGTGTATATACTGTGGCAGAAAGTACTGGGAAGGGAATTGAAATATTCTAGTCTAAGGTTCATAGAATATAAGTAAAGGGGTATTAAATATTATTTCAGTATAGCCCATGGGAAGTTAAAGGAACATATTGTAAGTCCCAGAACAATCACTGCAAAAATAAAACAAAAAAAAGTATAAAGAAAAATAACTGATGTCAACAAAGAAACAAATGAGTATACTAATAGTCAATTGACCCATCAAAATACAGAAAAATAAGCAAACCATAACGAAAAAACAGGTGCAATAAATACAAAGATGGCTTAAACCCAATACATTGTTAATTGCAGTATATATAAGTATTCTAACAGTGTTAGCAAAGAAATCGGCAGAATGGATAAAAGCAAGACCCAGCTATGAGTTGCATATGGAAGAATAAATTTAATGTAAGGGACATAGGTAGGTTAAAAGCAAAAGGAAAAAAAAAAGATATATCACAGAAACAGTAATCATAAGAAGGCTGTAGTGGGAAAATTCATATCAGACAAAGGAAAAGAATGTACAAGAATATTGCCAGGAGTCAAAATGGAAATTTTGCAATGATAAAGGAATATATTATTCCATAACACAAGCAATAGAGTTTAAAGTATAGGAAGCCAGAAAGGACAAAACAGAAAGGGAAAATAGAGATATTCACAATTATAGTTGGTGGATTTATCACTTCTCTTTCAGTATCTGCTAGAAAACACAGACATAAAATCGATAAGAATATAAAAGACTAGAACATAATTACCAACCAACTTGACATAACTGACATACAGAACAATCTACCTATGAAGTCAGAATGTATATTCTTCTAAGGTGAATACAAAACAGTTTCAAGATATTACATATGCTGGGATATAAAGTCTTAATATATTTCAGATAATTAAGATCAAGAATTTTCTCTCTGACAATAATGAAATAGAAATGTGGAAAATCCTAAAATATGTGTAAATTAAGTAACACACTTCTAAATTCCCAGTAGGGAAAAGGAGAAATCACAAGGAAAGTTGGAAATACCCTAAATTGAATTAAAATCAATACAAAAGTGATACAAATGTTTGTATTTCAATGAACAGTGTTTGGAGGGACATTTATAGTCATAAATGCTCTGGTAGAAAGAATAAAAGTCTTGGGGCACCTTGGTGGCTCAGTCGGTTGAGCATCTGACTCTTGATTTCAGCTCAGGTCATGGAATCGAGCCTCATGTTGGGCTCCGTGCTGAGCATGGGGCCTGCTTGGGATTCTCTCTCTCTCTCTCTCTCTCTCTCTCTCTCTCTCTGACCCTCTCCCCCACTCATGCTCTCTCTCTCTCCCTCTAAAAAATATAATAATAAAATTTCAAAAGAAAGAATAAAAGTCTAAACTTAACTATGTAAATCTTCTATATCAAAAAGTTAGAAAACCACTACAAACAATGTTCAAAATTTTGAATTTTGAATTTCCTTCCTTGAAGAAGGAAAAAAATAATAAAAATTAGAACAGATATCAATGAAATAGAAAAAGTATAATAGAGAAAAATAAAATCACAAGCACAATTTTTGAAAAAAAGGAGTCAATAAAATTAAACAAAAAAAAGAACCCAATTATCTAGAGTGTGTTAAAAAGTAAGAATAAAAACAGGACACACACCATGAAGTGCCATCACTGCAGAATTTGCAATTAATAAGAAAATAAAGGGATGTTATGAGCAACTCATGGCAACACATTGAGAATCTTTATGGAAGGGAGGAATTTCTTGAAAGGCAAAAACTACCAAAATTGATTTAAGACCATAATTATTAGATAACTTGACCTAAACTTTCAAATGAAGAAAATCACCAGCATAGTTTGCTTCTCTGGTGTATTCAGTCTAAAATTTTAGGAGTAAAGAGGTGCCTGGGTGGCTCAGTTGGTTAAGCGTCCGACTTTGGCTCAGGTCATGATCTCGTAGTCTGTGAGTTCAAGCCCCGAGTCAGGCTCTGTGCTGACATCTGGGAGCCTGGAGCCTGCTTCAGATTCTGTGTCTCCTTCTCTCTCTTTCTGCCCCTCCCCCACTCACACACTGTCTCTCTCTGTCTCTCAAAAATAAATAAATGTTAAAATTAAAATTTCAGGGATAAATAATACCAATGTTATCAACATCTTTCAAAATATAGAGAAGTAAAAACTTCCCAACTATTTTTCATTGAGGCACTTGAAGATTCAGATACAGTTGTAAGAAAAAATACAGAAAGAACCCTGTATACTTTTCCCCCCACACAATTCGCACAATTTCCCCCAGTGGTAATATTTTGCAATAGCGGAAAATATAACAATCAGGGTAATGCCAGCGATAGAGTTCAGGGACCTCTCCACTTATACTTGTGCTTGTGTGTGTGTGTGTGTGTGTGTGTGTGTGTGTGTGTGAATTTCCATACAATTGAATCACCTGTTTGGGTTAGTGTATCCACTACCATAACCAGGTTCTTGACCAGTAGCAACACCACAATTGTCCTTGTGTGGCTCTTTTATAACCACACCCAGTTTCCTCACACCCCTAAACCAGTCCTTGATGTCTGGCAACCTGTAGTCTTTGCATTTCTCAAATTTTGTCATTTAAAAAAATATTATTTAAATTGAGTCACAGAGCGGGCGCCTGGGTGACTCAATCAGTTGAGCTGTGGGGCGCCTGGGTGGCTCAGTCGGTTAAGCGTCCAACTTCGGCTCAGGTCACGATCTCACGGTCTGTGAGTTCGAGCCCCGCGTCGGGCTCTGGGCTGATGGCTCAGAGCCTGGAGCCTGCTTCCAATTCTGTGTCTCCCTCTCTCTCTGCCCCTCCCCCATTCATGCTCTGTCTCTCTCTGTCTCAAAAATAAAAACGTTAAAAAAAATTTAAAAAAAATTAATCAGTTGAGCCGTCCAACTCTTGATTTTGACTCAGGTGGTGATTCTAGACTGACCTGGGGCTCTGTGCTGAGCATGGAACCTGCTTAAGATTCTCTTTCTCGTTCATGCTGCCCTTCTCCTCCATTCACTCTGTCTCTCTCTCCCCCCATCAAAAAAAATTCTTTCATAAATAAAAATAGATTAATTAATTAATTAATTAAAATCATACAGGATGTAACCTTTTGAGATTTGCCCAATTCCATAGTTGAGCAAGAGCTGTACATTCCTAGAGATTCATTGAGTTGTTGTATCAATATCGCATTGTTTTTATTTCTGAGTAATAGTATATGATATACATGTACCACAGTTCGTTTAACCAGAGGACGTCTGCCCTGGTTCCAGTTTTTGGCTACTACAGTAAAGCTGCTATGAGCAAATACAGAGATACTCTTGTGTGAAAGTAAGTTTTCATCTTTCTGGGATAAATACCCAGGAATATAATTACTGGGCCTTATGATATATTTATATGTAATTTTACAGGAAACTACCAAAATTTTCCAGAGTAATTGTAACATTTTATTTTCTTACTGGCAATGCATGAGTGATGGTTTCTCCACATCCTTGACAGCATTTGATACTGATACTACTTTTTCATTTTAGCAGTTCTGATATACCTATATGCAAAGTGATATCACATTGTAGTTTTAGTTTGTAGTTTCGTTTAGTTTACCTGATGGCTAATGATGTTGCATATATTTTTATAGTTTATATAAAATATATAGTATATATAGTTTATATTTTGCTTATTTTCCCATTTAATTGGATTGTTTGTTTTTAACTGCTGAATTTTGAAAGTTCTTTATATATTCTGGATATTAGTCCTTTGCTGCATATATGATTTGAAAATATTTCCCAGTCTATAGGTTTAATGCAAGGTATTTTTGCTCCCTGCACATAGACCAAAAATTTTTAATTTTGATACTAATTTATCATTTTTTAAAATTTTTGGTTATTTTTGAGAGAGACAGACAGAGGGTGAGCAAGGGAGGGGTGAGAGAGAGGGAGACACAGAATCCAAAGTGAACTCCAGGCTCTGAGTTGTCTGAACAGGGCCCAACACAGGGCTCAAACTCACAAACCATGGGATCATGACCTGAGCTGAAGTTGGAAACTTAACTGACTGAGCCACCCAGGCACCCCTAATTTATCAGTTTTTAAATGTATTATACTTTTGGTGTCAAGTCAAAGAACTCTGCTTAACCCCAGATTCTAAATATTTGCTTTCCTTTTAGTTTTTGATAAACTTACTACAATTTGAAATTTTATATCTAAATCTATTATCCATTTGAGTAAATTTTTGCATTAGGTGTAAGGTTTATGTTGAGTTTATTTTTTTCCTTAATGGATGGCCAATTGAATCTGCCATTATTTGTTGAAAAAGATACACTCCCTCCATTGAATTGCTTCTTTATCTTCGTCAAAAGTCAGTTCACCATGTGTGTGTGGATCTGTTACCATGTTTGCTCTTCTGCTTTACTGATTTCTGTAGCTATATGTCTGCCAATATTACACTATATTGATTACTCTAGCTATAAAATAAATCTTAATATCAAGTACTGATTTCTCCTAATTTGTTCTTTGTCATGGTTGTTATAGAGATTTTAAGCACAGCACCTTTCCATATAAATCTTTGACTCATGACTATGCCAACATAGTCACGTCAACAAAATCCTTGCTGGAATTTATGTAGGAATTGCATTAAACCTGTAGATCAATTTGGGGACAATCAAGTTCTTTACTGTATGTGTTACATTCTATGAACATATTTGATGCTGTTTTTTTCTCCATTTTAATTAGGTCTTCTTTTGATTTTTTTTCATCAGCGTTTTGTAATTTTCAACATACAGATCTTGTACATGTTTTATTAAATATGTCCTAAATACTTAGTTTCCTTGAAGCTATTATAAACATTGTATTTTTAGTCTCTATTTCCTCATGTTCCTTTTTAGTATGTACAAATGCAATCTTTATTTAACCTTTTAACCCTTGAAGTGTTAAACTCACTGTACATAATCTTTATAGGTTCCTTAGGATTTTCTACGAAGACAGCCATGTCATATGCAAATAGAAATAGTTGTATTTCTCTCTTTCAGTCTGTTTTATTTATTACATTTCCTTGCCTTACTGCAGTGGCTAGAACTTCCAATGTCATGTTGAATAAAAATGAGGAGAGCAGACATCCTTTTTCTTGTTCTAAAGTTAGAAAGAGAGTGCTTAGCCTTTCATTATTAAAGATGTTAGTTGTAGTGGCACCTGGGTGGCTCAGTCGGTTGAGCATCCAACTCTTGATTTTGCCTCAGTTCATGATCCCAGGGTCGTGGGATCTAGCCCTGCATTGAGCCCTGCATCAGGCTCAGCTCTGGGCGTACAGCCTGCTTGAGATTTTCTCTCTTTCTCCCTCTGCCCCTCTCCCCTGTTCGCCCTCTCTCTCTTTCTCGAAAATAAAATAAAATAAAATAAAATAAAATAAAATAAAATAAAATAAAATAAAATAAATAATTTTTTAAAAGATGTCAACCGTACCATAAAGATGTTCTTTATCGAGTTGAGAAAAATTCTCTTAATACCTCAGTTTCTAAAAATTTTTAACTATTATTAGCGATAGCCATTAAATTTTATCTACCGTTTTTTGTGCATCATTTTCTGTAATTACATTGTTTGTCTTCTTTAGCTTGTTGATATGGTTTCATTGATTTTCAAATATTGGATTAAACTTGAATACCAAATATAAATATCACTCGGTCATGGTATATCATTCTTTTCCATGCATTGTTAGATTCAGCTGCTAATATTTCTTGCAGTTTTATTTTTTTTCCAGGAAAGATCATGGAGATACTGCTCTGTAGTTTTCCTTTTTGTACTGTCTACTGATTTTTGTATCTTGCTAATAATGATCCCATAAAATGAGTTTGAATTATTCACTCCTATTTTATTTCCTTGAAGAGGTTGTGTAAAATTCATGTTATTTTTTTTTTTCAACGTTTTTTATTTTTATTTTTTTTTTTTGGGACAGAGAGAGACAGAGCATGAACGGGGGAGGGGCAGAGAGAGAGGGAGACACAGAATCGGAAACAGGCTCCAGGCTCCGAGCCATCAGCCCAGAGCCTGACGCGGGGCTCGAACTCACGGACCGCGAGATCGTGACCTGGCTGAAGTCGGACGCTTAACCGACTGCGCCACCCAGGCGCCCCTCATGTTATTTTTTTTTTAATGTTTGGTAGAATTCTTCAGTATTGTGCCTTCAAATTTCACTTTCAACAGATTTTAAATTTCAGATCAAATGTTTAATGCTCTAGTAGTTAATAGTTTGGAGATTTGATCCATTTTTCTAAATTGTCCAGTTTATGAGCTTAAATTTGGTTATAGTATCCCATTGTTTTCTTTTACTGGATAAAGAGTCAATTTTCATATTTCTGTTTCATTTTTAGTATTGACTTGTGCCTCATCTTTTTGCCTTTTTCAGTTTTATCATTTTGTTAATTTTTTTCAAAGGACAAGCTTTTTATTTTATTGATTTTCTCTATGCTTGTTGTTTGCAATTTAGTTGATTAGCATGTTTATTATTCTTTTTTTTTTACTTGCCTGTGTTTATTTTGTTCTCCTTTTTCTACTTTATTAAGGAAGAAAGTTAGATTATTGACTCGAGACTTTTGCTTTCTTCTAACTTAAGCATTATGTGCTACAAAGTTCCCTCTCAGCACTGTTTTACCTGCATCCCCACAGATTTTGCTATTTTGCATTTATATTTCCATTCAATTTTATGTAATTTGTATTGTCTTTGAGACATGGTCTTTGACTCATGAGTCATTTAGAATTGTGTTGTTTAATTTCCAAATGTTTTTAAAAAAATTTTTTTATGTTTTTATTTTATTTTTGAGAGAGAGAGAGAGAGAGAGAGAGAGAGAGAAGAGAGCTTGATCAGGGAAGAGGCAGAGAGAGAGGGAGACACAGAATCTGAAGCAGGATCCAGGCTCTGAGCAGTCAGTGCAAAGCCTGATTCATGACTGGAACTGATGAACCACGAGATCATTACCTGACCTGAAGTCAGATGCTTAACTGACTCAGCCACCCAGGCATCCCTCCCCGTTTTTTTGTTTTGTTTTGTTGTTGTTTTTTTAAGTCTCTCTCTCATAAAATCTTGACACTTTTTTTGCTTCTACTGAATAATCTCAGGGATCTGAAGGCCTTAGCTTTGAATCCCAACTAGTTTCTGAAAAAAGCTGTCAGTAAATTAGATCTTGTCAGTCTTTCTGAAATCAAATTCCTGCCTTTTATATGCTAGGGTGAAATGTGTTTATCTTATCCCTAATAGTAAGATATAAAGACATCATGTTTTATAAGCGTATAAAGCTTTTTGTTCATATCTTAATTGAGTTACAAACTTTCCTCCCCAATAGATGTTAATGATTATATGAAACCACTTTATATTTAAATAGCCATACATTTAAAATTTCTAGATTATATTCAAGAGGTAACTTTTCAATTAGGGAAGTAACTCCAAGAAGATCAGTAATTTCTCCAATGGTATGATGTTTGGGGAGAGCGTGAAATACAACTTTCAATCTTTAAAACACCAAACATCTTGCTTATGCTTTTAAAAAATAAATTAGATTTCACACATTTCAATTTGTAAGAAACGTTTATTCTCAAGACAGTAATTCTGCTTCCTCTGAGGTTTATATCACAACTGGATGTCTTCCATAAAATTATTTGAATTCAGTCTTGTTTACTGGGGATGACAAAACCAACTAACAAGAGATGAAAAATATAAAAGTATATAAAACTTTAGTTTCATTCATTCATTTCAGTTTTGGATCAAATATATTCTATTTCAGTTACGTAAAAGATGCAAAGATTTTAAGAGAATTTCCACTTCCTTTCCTGAATGTTTTAAATGTTTATTTATTTATTTGTTTGTTTTGAGATAGAGAGAGAGAGATAGCACAGGGGAGGCAAAGAGAGAGAGGAAGAGAGAGAAACCCAACCTCTCCTGACAGCACAGAGCCCCATGTCAGGCTCAATCTCAGGAACCGTGAGATCGTGACCTGAGCTGAAATCAAGAGCCGGACACTTAACCCACTGAGCAACAGGTGGGCCTACTTCCTGAGTGTTTCAATTTTGATGGTGGGAAACTTGTATATCCATAAGGAGAACAAACACTTAACAATATATATATATGTTATGGGTGCCTGGGTGGCTCAGTTGATTAAGCTTCTGACTCTTAATTTCAGCTCAGGTCATGATCTCACGGTTCATAGTTTGAGCCCTGTGTGGAGCTCTGTGCTGGCAGCATGGGGACAGCTTGGGATTCTCTCTCTCTCTGCCCCTCCCCTGCTCATGCTCTCTTTCAAAATAAATAAATAAATTATATATTTATATATATATATATATATATATATACACACACACACACATATATACTACACTATATATGTATACACTATATACATACATATATATGTATGTATATATATGTATATACACATATATATGTATGCATATGTATATATGTATATGTATACATATATATATGTGTATATATATATATCTTGTGGTAGATGATAAACACAGAGATTTATCACTCTCACTTTCTTAAATACTGAGAAAGTGATGTTTATTGTCTGATACCTGACTTTCAAACATGTAGGCTTGAGAATCAAAAGTGTGGCAAACCTATTCAAACTAGGCAGGCAAATATGGAACCATTTATGGATTAATAGATCATTATAAATGTGAGGCCAAATGGTTACATATAGTCTTGGACAGTCCTGGATATAATCTGAGAAACCCTTTTGTGTCTACCTGTTGTAGGAAGAATATCGTACAGATCTCTTGCTCTATACTGTGCTGACTCTTATTACTGTGGTAATAAAAAATTTTACCATATTTTATCTTTGGTCTTATTATTATTACTTACAAGAAGAAAAATTCAAGTTTTATCTCATTAATTTAACAACTACTTTTTCCTGAGTCACTTAATATATGTGTATATTTTAGTTTCATTTAAGTTTTAATTATCTTTTAAAATTTTGAGATAATTTTAGATTTACAGAAAGGTGTGAAAGGTATTACTGATAGTTCTTACCCAGTTCTGACCCTTAAATGTTCATACCTTACATATCTCAGTACATTAGTCAAACCAAGAACTTAACATTGGCACATTATGTAAACTTAATATAAACAGTCTTTATTTGGATTTCACCAACTTTTCCATTAATGCCTTTTTTTAAATTCTAGGACCCAGTACAAGATTCCATATTTCATGTTGTTGCCATGCCTCCTGTGGTCCATGAAAATTTCTCAGTCTTTTATTGTTTTTCATGACTTTTTTCTGAGAAGTACTGTCAGGTATTTTGCAGAAGGTCACTCAATTTGAGTTTTTCTAAACCTGTTTAAGGATTAGACCAAGGGTTTGGGGAAAATTAACAGAGAGGAAATGTATCCTTTTCACTACATCATGTATGGGGTATATAATGTCAACATGACACTTCCGATGTTGATCTTGATACTTGGTTAAAGCAGTGTTTGTCAAGTTTCTCCACTCTAGTTACTATTTTTCCCTTTCTACATTTTATTGTTTAGAAGTGAGCCATTAAATTTAGCATATACTTGAAGGATGTTGGGGAATTGATGAAGCAACACTTCCCAGAGGGGGTTATCTGCATACATTATCTGAGATTCTGCATTAAGGAAAATTTGTTCCTTCCTCCTCATTTATTTACTTATTCAATCATTTCTACCAATATAGACTCATGAATATTTATTTTATACCATAGTATTTCTTTTGTTATCAGATTGCTCTAGCTTTGATTATTGAAAAATCCTTTAGGTTTGGCTCTTGCTTCCCTTTGATATGATTCCGCCCTATTGTTTGTTGAAATCTTTACTCTCTTGTACTGTAAGATGCTCTGGGTTCAAGTCATATTTTCCATGCCTGGGCCCTAAAATTGGCCATTTCTCCAAAGAGCCATGATTCCTTTTATCGGCCAATGGTATTTAGAAACCAAAACCTGGACACTAATTGTGCTGTTTGTTATTGAGGTGTAGCTGTTCCTAGGGACTCAGTGGAAAATTCGTGACACTATTTCTTCCAATATTTCTTCTGCCCTAGTTTCCCTTTATTTTTGTTCTGGGATTCCAATTATGTCCATGCAAAAGTGTTTAATATTGTCCCCCAGGTCTTGGATACTCAGTCTTTCTGGGTTTTTTTTCCCACTTTTTTTCTCTTTGTAATTTCTGTGGATTATTTGGCAGTTAATTGTTTCTTTCCTTGGAAGTATCTACTAATAAGATTGTCACAGACATACTAAATTTTTGTTACAGTGTTTTGATTTCTAATATTTATGTTTTTCTACTAATTTCCAATTTTCTGCTGAATTTACCTACCTAATATAATATGCTATTCATTTTTCCCATTAAAAGCTTTAACATATTAATCATAGATATTCTAAATTCCCCATCTGAAAATGTCAAGTCAGTCTCTGAGTGTGTTTCTGAAAATTATCTGTTTCTTTTTTTTTAAGTTTATTTATTTGACAGAGAGAGAGAGAAAGAGAGAGAGAGAGAGAGAGAGAGCAGGGGAGGGGCAGAGAGAGAGAGGGAGCCCAAGGATCTGAACTGGGCTCTGCACTGATAGCAGAGAGCCCGACACAGGGCTGGAACTCACCAACCGTCAGATCATGACCTGAGCCGAAGTTGAGATCATGACTGAGCCACCCAGGTGCCCCATTGTCTCTTTTAATTATGCTGTGTTCTGCCTTTTGCTATACTTGTTTGCTATGCTATGCTTGGCTTTTTTTTTTTTTTTTTTTTAGAAGTCTGTAGCTACTGTTTATGATAATAGGTACTGAAGTAAGTGTATTCTACGTATGGAGATAAGTACAACTTCCTTCTGCTAAACCTTTAGTATGAAGTTTGTGTTCATCTGGTCAAGAGTTTGGGTGAGTTTGACATTTTCTGCTGCTATGGTTAGCAGAGATGGAATTTGCTGCTAAGGGTACCGGAGACTTCAAATTCCTCTAGTGATACTTCATGTTTGTGCCCTTGCTTGATTCTAGTGTTCCTTTTGTGCTTCTCCTCAGTCTTCCCTTGATTCTCTCCAATTGTATCCCTGTCCTTCTGAAGGAGGTTTGTCAGCATGCTGGTGAGGGAAGAATACGCATTCCCTGATGTTCCGATCAACGTCCATCTTGGACACATACCGTGGCCTGTGTCTCTGGGATGTGGCCTTCACAAGTGTGCCTGTCCCTCCTCCAGGGCTGGAGCTGAAGTTTCTATATTTTTCCCTTTGCTCCACTCCTCTCACTGCAATGGGGATTCACCAGTACCCTTGGACTATAGTTTTGAGGACTTTCTCCTTGCAGATTAAGCTTTTTCTATTTTTTTTCCTTTTTTTAGTGTGTGTTTATTTATGTTTTACTTAGGAGAAATGATAGTTATGGGTGTAGTTTTGGTCAATGGCCTCAGTTCCCCTCCCCTACATGCAATGGGATTCTTCCAGTGCCTACCCCTGAAGGTGTAGTCTCTTTTTCTGTAGAATAGATGGGGTAAAGGGGAAGGGGGGGGGGGCAGTTTGATTATATTTTGACAATGCTGCTCTTCGTCTCCAACACGGAAGAAACTTTCTCTAGATTCTTTCCAAAAATCTTCACGAGAGCCTAATGGGTTTCCTGGGAGAAAGCCCTACACACGAGCAAGAGACCATCTATGTCGGCATTTCTCCCAGCTTTCACACTCTCAAAGTAACCCACACTCCGCTGTTAGCCGTTCCTTAAACCTTTCCAGGTTAATCTTTCAACAGATGTATATAGAATTCAAGGTGTCTTTCATGCCTGTCTGCCTTGTGACCTCAGAGCAACAATGGGTTTGTGAAAGTCTTTTAGCTGAAGTTGGCGCACTTTTTTCTCTTGTAATTTTAAACCAAAGCTCTTTTCAGCTCTCTGCTCCTCCGTGCTAAGACGAGAAGTCCCCCAAATTTCCCAAAGTAGGAAACTGGAAGTCACAAAGATTATGACTGAACTGTCTTCAGTCAGTCCTCAATACATTTATACTATTATAATTTTAATATATGGTGTGCATATATATAGTCACAGAAATAATGATGCAAATATTAATTAATTTCAAAACTAGATGTTTGCATACATGTTCTGAGTTCTGAGAAAACCAAAACTACTTCCATTTGGACTAAGTTAAGACATAGTTTCATATGAAATTTAAGTAATTGATAGAGACTGAAGATAACATGTTTTGTATAAACCAATATTCGTGATTATTTTACTTATTTTCTCTTTGCATATTGTAGCTCTTTATGATCTCTTTTTTCAGTTACCCATAACTTACTGTGTATTTTTCTACTCTCCAAAAATTTGGATTTAATAAACTAATATGACCAATGACAAGAGGAATAAAATAGTATGTTTTATATTTGCAATGCAATAATAAAAGAATCACTCAATATGTATCACTTGACATCTGAATCAAGAGATGATAGACATTTCAATGAAAGATTTGAGAAGTCTAATGAAATTTTGGTTTAAGTCAAATAAAATGCTCCCCACCAATTCTGTCTCTGTCTCTCTCTCTCTCTGTAGAATAAAAATAAAAGTTGCTCTTTTATTTGCAAAGTTGCTCTTTTTATTTAAGTTTACAATTTGTTTTACAGTAATATCCAGAGAATGGTAAGCCTGCACACATTCTATTGGATTAGCCATTCCTTTTCATTGTTCAATATAACCAATTTTGGTAACAAAACATATAATTTTTCCAGAGAAAATAAATCGTGCAAGATTTTATTAAAATATTTTATTATAAAATGCATACTTTCAAAGCAGATAATAAAAGTTACCTGTGATATACATATGGAGAATTGTCAAATTTCCTGCTCTCAACTTACACTGATATTGGGGCACCTGGGTGGCTCAGTAAAGCCTCTCTGACTTCAGCTCGGGTCATGATCTCGTGATTTGTGGGTTCGAGCCCCATGTCGGGCTCTGTGCTGACAGCTCAGAGCCTGGAACCTGCTTCAGATTCTGTGTGTCCCTCTCTTTCTGCCCTTTCCCCACTCATTCTCTCTCTGTCTCTCTGTCTCTCTGTCTCTCTCTCTCAAAATAAACTTACACTGATATTGAGGACTTGCCTTCTGGTATTAAGGACTAATCCACTACCTCTAAATTCCTCTTTTGATTCAACAATTCTGAAAACAGAACATGGCTAATGAGATGAGTTAAATCATAAAGAAAAAGGAACTTTGCAATATCTGTCTGAATATGGTCAACCCAACTTGCTGATGATAATCTGCACTTTTATTTCTGTCTCCTATAAAGTTCTTTTAATTTCTCGTGTTTAAATGTTCTCCCTATTGGGGGCGCCTGGGTGGCTCAGTTGGTTAAGTGTCTGACTTGGGCTCAGGTCATGATCTCACGTTTTGTGGGTTTGAGCCCCACATCAGGCTCTATCCTGACAGCTCAGAGCCTGGAGCCTACTTCCTGGATTCTGTGTCTCCCTCTCTCTGTCCCTCCCCCACTTGTGCTCTGTTTCTTTCTCTCTCTCAAAAATAAACTTAAAACAATATTTTTTTAAAAAAATGTTCTCCCTATTATAACTACCCAAATAAAGCATCTAGTTTTTCCAGTTGAGTCCTGGAAAATTTTTGACAGATCAGCACAACAGTAATAGGCAAAGGTATAATATTTTCTAACCTTTACTGTATACATATGAATATTGAGAGATATAATACTCTGTATTTATATGTATATTCATATATGTAGGTATTATATGGATATAATATATCTTCAAACAATAGTATAATATAAATAAAATTTTGTACCTGTTCTTTTTTATTAACCCTACAGACAACATCTTCATATGCGAGAATGGGTGCCTGTGCGTGTGTGTATATATATTCTTTATATGTCCACATCACAATTTTAAAGCAAAAATTGGCAATACATTGTTTGTATATACTGTAAGTTTTTTTTAATGTTTATTTATTTTTGAGACAGAAAGAGAGAGCACGCGTGCACACACACGCTCAAGCAAGGGATGAGCAGAGAGAGACAGTGACAGAGGATCCAAAGCAGGCTCTGCACTGAGAGCAGAGAGCCTGATGTTGGGCTCAAACTCAAAAATTCCCAGATCATGACCCCAGCTGAGGTCGGACACTTAACTGACTGAGCCACCCAAGGCGCCCCATACATACTCTACATTTAAAGTTTATTTTATTTATCAACATTTGTATTGTTTCCTTCATGACAGAGGATGGGGAGGTGGAAGGAGCTAATATAAACCACTTTTAAATGAACATGCTGGAATTTGCTCGATTATTTTCTTAGGATAAATGATAACTTGGATTAGTAACGTAACACATATGCTCTCTAATGAAGTAATTGTTATATATTGCCAATATGTCCTCAAAAAGTACCTATTAAGAATAAAATTACAAAGAGAAGGAGGAAAGAAGAGAAACAGAGAAAGCAAAAACATTTCCTAATATTAGTCAATTTCTGGCAATTTACTAATGGGTAGTTGGAGGCATGGCGCTAAGAGGGAGTATGGGCAAAGAAAGAGGGGCGAGATTCTATGAGGCACATTATGAACATTGGGTGTTGTATGGAAACCAATTTGACAATAAATTTCATATGAAAAAAATAAAGTGAAATACAAAATGAAAAGAAAGATTATGACAGTCTTAGCTGAACCATTCGGTCTGCAGTTATTCCAGCACAATTTTCTAGCCTTTCTTGAAAAGCATTTTTTACTTCAGCAGTTTCATTTTTGTGAACGGCAATTTGCTGAACCACAACTCAGGGTACATTCCCCGAGTGTTTTTGTCTCCCTATGAAGCCAGAAGCATAAGTGGTAGGTGGAAGTGCTGAACTAAGAGACATAAGATATTTCAATCCACAGGAGGACAGTATTTTTAGTAAAAATAAACAAGAAACTATTACGTTGCAGCAAAAGCAATACTGATTCCAGAAAATTCCTAACGGCACAAATGTCATGATTACTAGAACAGAATTTGAAGGTGGGGTTCTAAAATTACAAAGGCAGGTGACTTGTTACACAAAAATAGGGGACATATCTGTGAAAATATGAAGATATTATTTTTAGATACAATTATTTATAGGCATAACATATTTCTCTATACATCCCAAAGCCCATGCTGGTTGTCTTTTGCAACAGCAAATGCTAGGCTTCCTGTATATCTGGAACTATCCAATTCATTCTCTTGGATTGCTATTATCAATAATTTTGTTTTCCTTATCTAAATAACTAACAGGAAGTTTCCATGAATGTCAACATGACACGATTAAACAATCAATTCTTTGCTGTTCAGGAATGTTCACAGGAATTCAAGGGGAGAGCTGACTTTGAGTTACCAACCGAGAACTGTGTCCTCCTTCCCAAGGTGGGAATGAAAAATAATTTAATTCACTTGCAGTACAGGATGTACTAGAGAAACAGAATCCACATGTCTGCCCTGGACAGACACAGAGATGCTCTTACTGTATGCACAAAGAATTACAAATGTCAGGGAAAGGCAACTCTCCTCCTAAGTAGAGTTGGTGGTGTTGCAGTCAGAGCATGACGGTTGAAAAATTGCAGAAGAAAAATTGTGGCTCATTTGCATTTACTCACTAAAGGATTCTGAGCAGGACTCTTGGGGTATTCTGTGCTACAGATAAGGTCTTTAAGTACACAAGATGATAAAAGAAGATAAAAAAGGACAATTATGACCATTAATTTTTCCTTAGTTACCCCATTTTAGAAATCCAATAAAATGTATCTATTTCATTTTACTAATTTTACTATTTTACTAGGTTAAAACTATATGATAACCATATAAATCATAAAGTCATCATCAATTTGTGCATTTTTTTGTTGGTCTTGTTTTATTTTCAAACCCCAACCAAAATATCCCATATTCTAATTTTATAAATAGAAATCTGGGCACTAGATCATAAGGGATCATTGCCGTATACATTCTGATATTCAGAACACACAGACTTTTAAGAGAAGCATTCTCTAAAGAAGAGTAACTTAAAAAAGACATTCTTTTCAGGGCATGCTACACATCAGAAAACCATTTTTTGGTGAGAAAAAAATAAAAGTTGTGCAGATGGTCTCAAAAAGGACTGGCCAGCAGGATATCCAATCTGGTTGAACAAATAGTGGCTGGTCCAGGACAAGACTAAAAGCACCTATTCCCTTGGTTGGAAGGAAACTAATCTCTATGCATGGTTAGGGTAACATGTAGGTACTGAGTAGGATAGCGGCTTTAGAGCGGTCTCTGTTGCATACACCTCCGCATTTGCTAACTCTTTGCTGTGTATCTATAGCTTGTTGGGGAAACTGTGAGCCTAGACTCTATGTGCCCTCTCTTGGGACTGACACTTGTCTTCATTGGGACCTAAATGTTTAGCAATGAAATTATACAGTAGACTGACCATTTAGACCTTTTGAAAAACAAACATCTCAGCAGCACTATTTTGAATCACGTACCCTTCAATGACCAGATGGCTCAAAAGTCTCAGCAATGTACAAAAATTAATACTGCATGTCTCATTTAGTTTATTATTGGTTGATGTAATGTTGGGATACAGAAAACAATAATTTCCTTTATTTACAGTTTAATAAAAGAAAAGCAAAATTATACCAATAGCTGTAGAGAAAGTACAAGTTCAAGATCCACTGATGATAGAAACTCTGCGCAAAATATTGATACCTGAGAACTTTAATCTCATAACAAGCATCTCCATAAACCTATAGGAACTATGTCTATAGGTGAAAATTGAAAGCACTGCTTTTAATATCAGAAACAGGAAAAAGACATTCTCTGTTATCACTTCTTTTCAGTATTTTAATATAAGTCTGAGGAAGTGCTGAAAACAAGAAAAAAAATAAGATACGTGATAATTAGAAAGAATAGAGATGATTACTGATAATATGATTGAGCCCATAGAAAATCTCAAATTGAATTTTTTATAGAACAATAACTCACTGCCAGATATGAAAAGTTCTAATTTGCAAACCCCCAAATCAAGCAAAAATGACCTGGGAATAAAGCTATTAAAATCTGTGTAACAATTTATCAAAAAAAAAAAGTTTAAAGCTTACAAAATATACTAAGAATATATTGTTAGATTCTAATTATCATCAAATTATTTCTGTAAATACAACACATACCAAAAACAACACCAATTTTGGTGTTTTCCACTACCTAAGCAACTAATTCTAAAACATGTAGAAGAATGGAGGGTCAAGAGTAGCTAAAAAATACATGATGAAATGTTCTATAGTAGATAATACATTAACAGACGTAACATAATTAAGGATAGGTCTATTGGAAAAAAGGTACATAAGTGGATACATGAGACAAATTGTAGATTTCAGAAACAAGGAACTTTCATTTACGGATCCCTCATTGGGCCACATCTGACAAGGCAGATAGAGGAAACATGGAAATCCATTCATAAATGTTGCTGGGAAAAGGGAAAGGGAAAAATGATAACATATCATGCCATATCACACTTAACACAAACGCAATTCCCAATGAGTTACAGATGTAAATGAGAGAGAACTATCAAATATTGTCACAACACATAAAATGATAATGTTGTGTTTTCCTGCCTTCCCTCTGCCACCTCCCTGAAAACTCCTTAAAATCCAACCTTCAGTGGAACACCAAACTCCAAGGGTTCATGCTTGCACCTCTTTTCTATGTCCACTCCCTTGGTTATTCTCATGATTTTGAGATTTCTATGCTGACAGCTCTCAAACACTTATTTCCAGTCTGGGAGTCTCCCACTGAATTTCAAACAGCTTATGGCCATCTTCACTCATGGTTCATAGCCATTGTAGATTAATGTCTACAAACAGACTCCTGATCTCTATCCTCTCCCCAAAACTGTCCAATCCAAGGTGCTCCAGCTTCTACAATGGCAAATCCATCCTTTTAGATACTCGGGTCAAAACTTTGTAGTCGCCTGGGGTCCTTTCCCTCATGCACCACCTCCAGTCTCAGGAAACCTTCCTCCAAAATATAGACAGATCATTATCATAGCTAATAAATGCCACTGTTTCCTCCCTTTTACAAACCCCACACCTCTCTCCCCCGGATTCTTACATTACCCGGAACTGGTCTCCTTGCTTCCTCTCTGGTCCTCCACACAGCCACCAGAATGAAAACAAAACAAGAGAAAACGTGCCTGATTGCATCATTCCTCCGCTCAACTCTAAGGCTCCTCATTCCTTCCGCGCAGAGAACCCAGTCCCTTCCAGTGCCTTAGCCTTCCCAGTGTGACGCGGGTCCTCCAGTGCTGCTGGAGCCTCATGGCCCACAACTCCTCCCGAGGCTCAGAGTTCCACCCACAGTGACCTGTTCACTGCGCATCAGATGTGCCAAACACTCAGCCCTTCCTGGAGTTAGCACTGCGTATTTTCCTTGCCTGGAGATCTCGCCCCAAAGATCGCTTATGGATTACTCCCTCAAGTCTTCCTGTAAAGTGGCACCCTTATAAAAATGCAAAGGGTACAGGGTCTTTCCCTGTACCACCGCATTGGAATTTAAGTTTGTGAAGGCACTGATATTTTGTCTGCATCATCTCCTGGTGTATATCTGGGGAGCTTAAAACCATGCTTGACACATAGCAGAGACTCAATAAATATTTCTTGTATTAATGTAGCTTTAGGGATCGCTTATCATTTAAAGAGAAAAATACAAATAACCTGGAAAATGGGCGAAATAAGTTAGCTGGTATTTAAAAAAATGGCAAAAGACCACATGAATCTATAGGCAATTTCATTAGGACTCAAGGAAGTGTGACAATATCCAGAATCAGTCTGTGAATCAGGCAGACATACATTTTTATAAACTCTCATCCATATTGATTATATTTCATGAATTATGATTTTTCCATACAGGTCATACAATGTGATGAAATATTTTTACACATTTCTGGAATTTTGTTGCTGACTGCTTTATCATGAAATCCAATTTTATTGTATCAAGAGTCCTTGTAGGAAGCACAGTGGACAAAGGGAAATAAAAATAAAATTAATTTGGTATAAAATAAATGCTAACAACTTCTTGATAACAGAAACACTTATTAAATATGAATAGGTTAATTACATAAACTCATAAAACATGAATAAACCAATCAAAACCTGTAACCAAGGAGGACAGGTAATTCATCCACTCATGCACTTTTTTTATAAAGTAAATCATTATGAAATGTGAGTTGTGTTATTCCTCTTTGGCAAGTAAAGTGGCAACATTAAGTGCTACCTTCTGTTACTTGACTTAATCCAAATAAAAACCCATTCTACCATTTTTTTTGTGAAAAAATGCTTTGCATTTTTAATCTTGTATGTATTTATTCTTGATTTCTCCTTCTGTTTTGGCTTCAATTAGAGTCACTGACACGCTTGATATTAAAAAAAAAATGGCTAAATTTATTAGTTTCATTAGCCTAGCATAGATAGCCAAGGAAGAAATCCTAAATCAAGTAAGTTCTGCCTATTCACCACCTGTCCAAGTTACTTTTGAAATCTTAGTTTAACCGACTGACCTACCCAGGTGCCCAGGTTCCCATGTACTTTCAACTTCTGGATGATACATGTTTCTCTTGAGTAGCTGCCATCCCGTCGGATCCTAGAATAAGCACTCATGAAAGTACATTCCTGAGCTGCTGAGATTAAGTATAGATCATTTTGTGCTACTAATAAACAGTGGGGTTTTGGTACAGACAAGTTCTAGCACACTTGATTTCCAAATAATTGCTAAAGTCAATAAATTTCTTTGAACCCTTCTGATTACAGTTGAGATGCACAGTGTTGTCAGTACATAGATTATTTTTAAAGCCATATGTGATAAGATCATCCAAGGTTGAGAACAAAGAGAAAAAAAAAACCCAGAAAAATGAGAAATGATAATTCTTCAAGGTTTGGGTCAGGTTAGAAGAATTCACTGTTACATGAGTACAAAATAGGCACTGAATGATTAAACAGTTAATGAATGGACATTTTTGCAATGATTGCACCGTCAAGGGGGGGGTCTTCGATTTTAATAAATGATTATGAAAATATTTGTTTCAATATTTTTATTTTTGCTACCCAAATTAATGACCCCCAAAGCTATAAAATGCTAATGTACATCATTCTTAACTGCAGTTTACGTGAAGTGGAAAACTCTATTTCACTTCACATGGATTTCTTCATTTGACAACTCAACTCCCCTGCTAAGAGTTAACGACCCAGAGAAAGACAGTCCCTTAAGTGCTTCTACTGATTAGTATCTCTTTCCCTAGCTAAATACCTAGAGCCCAACTTTAAGAAGAATCCGTTTCTTAATTTAAGAAATTTTTAAATGAAAATTCCTTTTAGGAAGATGATCCTAAAAGCAATTTCCGAAAATATATACTCTTTGTCTATATATATATATATATATATATATATATATATATATATATATATATTCTGGGGCACCTGGGTGGCTCAGTCAGTTAAGCAGCAGACTTTGGCTCAGGTCATGATCTTGCAGTTCGTGAATTCGAGTCCCACGTCAGGCCCTGTGCTGACAGCTCAGAGCCTGGAGCCAGCTTCAGAGCCCAATGCAGGACTTGAACTCACAAACCATGAGATCATGACCTGAGTTGAAACCAAGAGTCATATGCTTAACCAACTGAGTCACCCATGTGCCCCCATGGGTGTCTCCCTCTCTCTCTGTCCCTCCCCAGCTTGCACTCTGTCTCTGTCTCTCTCAAAAATAAATAAACATTAAAAAATTTTTTTAAAAGAAAAAGAAAAAATATATATTTTAAAATCAGTTAATATAATATTTCTTTATGTTAAATGAGTTCGACTGGTTTGTACAAGGTTTTCTCGAAAGCATCAGGTGGGATCATGAAACAGATATACCAAAGTGGAAAAATATTGGGCAGTATTAAAAAGAAAAAAGCTGATTGCAAATTCTTGCCTCTGCTAGAGATTTGTTTTGCTACTTGGAAAAGTTATTTACATATTTGTCATTTTTTGGTTACTCCAAGAATAAGGAAAGCATATGCAAATCTTGCATCATATTATGCCATACTATGTCTTACCATTTAGGAAAAAACATCAGATTAATTGGCAAAACTATGGAAACAGCAAAAAAAAAAAAAAAAAAAAATAGTGGTTGCCAGAAGTTAGGGAGGAGAGAGGAATAAATATGCAGAGCCCAGAGGATTTTTAGGGCAATGAAAATACTTTGGATGATACTATAATGGTGACTGTCATTATACATTTGTCCAAACCCATAGAATGAATGTGTAACATCAAGAGGGAGCCCTGATGTAAGCAATGATTTTGAGTGATAATGATGCATCAGTGCAGGTTAATCAGTTGTAAGGAATGGGCCACTGGCGGGGAGTGTAGATCATAGAAAAGGGTATGGGTGAGAGTAGGCTAAGAATATATGGAAAATTTCTGTACCTTCCTCTCAATTCTGCTGTGAACCTAAAACTTCCCTAAAAAATAAAGTCTGGTTAAAAAAAAAAAAAACCTTAGGGGTGCTCAGTCGATTGAGCGTCCAGCTTCTGCTCAGGTCATGATCTCATGGTCTGTGAGTTCAAGCCCTGTGTCAGGCGCTGTGCTGACAGCTCAGAGCCGGGAACCTGTTTCAGATTCTGTGTCTCCCTCTCTCTCTGCTCCTCCCCTGTTTGTGCTCTGTCTCTCTCTCTCTCTCTTTCTCTCAAAAATAAATAAACATTAAAAAAATTTTTTAAACCTTTAAATATTAAAATTAATTGAATAATTATTCTTCTATACATTTAATGTTGTTTTTGAAATGGTGATTTTTCTACTTAAAACAATATAAATTTGAAAATTTCTTTAAAGATATACTTATAAGAAAGTACCATTGTAAAATGAAATTTGTATAAACACAGAATGTCACCATGGGATTCATTATCATGAGAATAAAAGAGTCTAGCTGTTTGTGTAGCACTATTACATTAAATTAACCAGTTTGAATTGTTCTCAATATTGTCAGCTAATTGTGTTTCTTCCTCACATGTAACAAGCAAACCTCATTGATCTGCATTCTCCAACTTCCTGTGGATACTTCTCTCTCTGGTAAAGAGAGACATTAAAGTATCTTTTCAGATCTAGAAACTAAATAAATAAACAAAGAGCAGAGTCAGCCCTAAAAATTCAGAGAACAAACTGATGGCTGCCAGAGGGAAGTGAGTGGGGGGATGGGCGAAATGGGTGAAGGGGAGAGAGAGGCACAGGCTTCCAGTTATGGAATGAATAGGTCACAGGGATAAAAGGCACTATATGGAACATGGTGTTATTGAAACAACATTGTGTGGGGACAGATGGTAGTTATACTTGTGGGGCATGAAGCATAATGTACAAACTGGTGAAATCATTGTGTTGTACACCTGGGACTGTAACATCGTGTATCAACTATACTAAAAAAAAAAAAAAAAGAAAAAAAAAGAAAAAGAAAAGAAAAAAAAGAAAACAACAACAAAAACCAAACAAAAAACATGTATCTTGCTGGTACCTATCACCTCTGACTTCATTTTCTCTTTTAATATGTGGAGGGAGGAAACTTGGAGTAATGAAAAGTAGTGTTTTTAGAGACAGTGAAGGTTTACATGGGTGCAAATCACCTCCAAGTGAGGACACACGAACCTGAACTTGGGTGTTGTTTGACAGGGTCAGACTATACTCTGGACAGTATTGCATTTTTTCATTGACTCAGCTTTCTAGACCTATCGGTAGTTCTACAAAGAGACAGGAGCCATTCGGGAAGCCCAAGCCACCATGGCAGGACAGTCACATTTGCAACTAAGCACTGAATTGAATTATTTGCTGTTATGTGTGCCTGTGGGTGCCATCATTTCATGCATACTTTCTGATGATGACATACTAGACTGTAGCCCTAAAACTCAAGAGAAGTAGGATTTAGCACCTGGAAAATATTTGCTTTGATTATTCCACCAATATTAACTTAAAGTTCAATGAAAGGGGCACCTGGGTAGCTCAGATGGTTAAGCATCTGACTTAGTTTCAGCTCAGGTCATGATCTCATGGTTGGTGAGTTCAAGCCCCATGTGGGGCTCTGTATTAGGTGTGGAGCCTGCCTGGGATTCTCTCTCTCTCCCTGTCTCTCTGCCCCTCCCCTGCTTATGCTCTCTCTCCTTCACAAAATAAATGAATAAACTTAAAAAAAAAATAGTGCAGGGACAATGGGGTGGCTCAGTCAGTTAAGCATCTGACACTCGATTTTGGCTCAGGTCATATCATGGTTTTGTGAGTTCAAGCTCTGTGTAGGGCTCTGTGCTGACGGCGTAGATCTTACTTGGAATTCTCTCTCTCTCTCTCTCTCTCTGCCTCTCTCCCGCTCATGTTGTCTCTCTCTCTTTCAAAATAAGTAAACTTAAAAAAAGTTTTTAAATAGAAAAGTTTAATGAAATATCTTATAGCCAAATTCTTACAGAATTTTGAATAAAATTATTTTTTTGTTGCCTATGTTGATTCCCCTTAAGCATTATGCTGCACATGATGTTAGAATGAAACTTCATAATATTTGCATACCTTTAGTTATTCTTATTATAATGCAAAGGATAGATAATTTGCAAGAATAAAACACTTTTAGTTCATAGATTATCAAATTTTATAAAATGTATTCTATGACAAATATTGTAAAGTATGTTAATAAGTATGTCTCTATAAAAATATATGAGGATAATGTCAACGAATGACAAAAACATAAACTCCCAACTGCTGTCTAGTAAACATCACTGACTTGGTTTTGTCTAACATTATCAGATAATGGTTAAACGTCAATGGCAAACCTGGGGAGCACATTTCCCTTTTAAAGAGAGCAGGATTCTCAGTTCTGGTTGACTGCAGCCATACAGAAAAGTGAGTCCAAAATATTTTGGACTCTGTGTATTTGCTGACTCTTGCAGAGAACCCCAAAATTCCTATTTCCATTCGAAATCCGTGGACTAAAAATAAAAATGCCATATGGGCCCAGTGTCTGCAGGCTACCTTGTTTTCAAAAAAAGGAAAATGAGTGGCAAAAGCATGAAGTGGTGGGCATCCTTACTCTCATGCATCTTTTTTGAGGAAAATTGTCTGAAATTATTTTATTAAAGCACACAGCTGCTTTCTGTTTTAGTATGTGATAACGTGACCCATCTGCAAAAATCGGCATTAGTCCCAATCTTTTTGGAGGACAGTGAAGCTTCTTGAAACTCAAAAATGCCAATTCTTCACCCAGGGAAATCATCATGCTCACAGAAGTTTTATTCTGAACCACACTGGTGAGACTCAGCAATAGGTAGTCTTTGCTTCATGTTTTTACAAACTGCAAAGTGTTGTTTACTCATTTAACATCTTCTGGAAATGCAAACAAACAAGCAAAAAACAAACAAACAAAACAACCAGACAAAACCTTAGAAGCGTTGGCACTGGAAAAAATTTTGTAAGATTTTGTAAAGTATCAGTTATTCTCTTAAGTAATTTGGTAGTTACAGTTTCTTGTAGTTGGAAGATCAGTTAGAGATAAGGCCAGTGGGGAACTGAGCCCCCAGGCACACACTTGCCTGAAGCATGTTGCTTATTTAGTTACAGAGCTAGGCTTCTGTCCACCCTGGTGCCTGTTTCACAACCCCTCACCTCATTTCTTTGAAATCCAACAATGCATGTGAATGTCCTTCAATATCTCTCCAAACACCTAACTAACAGCCCAAGTTTGCTAAAGAGTCAAAAATGCTTTGGTTTGGATCACAAGGAAATACTATGCTTCTTGGTTTTGTTTGGACAAGGTTTATTGGCTGTTCCATTGATTTGGGACCATTGTTTCCAGCATGCACTGTTAAGGGAATAGTAGAATAAAGTAGCATATCATAGATCTTTTCTGTTTGTTTGTATGATTGTTTTTCAAATTGAATAATGTATGCAACACTCAGAGCTTAGAAGAGTATCTGGCACATAGAGAACACTCAATACTTTTGCTTCTTCCTTCCTCCTCCTCCTCCTTCTTCCCCTTCTCCTTCCTCTTCCTCTTCCTCTTTCTCTTCCTCCTCTTCCTCTTCTCCTTCTTCTTATACCCATGCTTATTTTCTGAACCATTCTTATAATGATTGTGCCTTAATTATTGATTAACAATTAGTTTTGACCATTTAAAAATTTTCTAACCCAGGTCCTCTGTGCCGACAGTCAGCCCACTGCCTACATCTAAATCACCTGCCCCGTGCCAATCTCATCTTCTCTAATCCTAACTAAATCAGGTTCTACTTTCCAGGTTCCTGGGATAAAATGAAAGTCACCCTGCTGGTGGCCATATGCCATGGGATCACTGGGGTGAGTCAGGTCTGTAACAGAACTGCTGGTGGTAGGCAGATGCAGAGGGCCTGGAGGTCCCCACAGAGGTTGTGGGGGCCAGCTTTGGTCTGAGGAGGAAATGGAAACCAGAAGGCTGAGGAAGGGTAATCAACTAGGAGAAGAATTGTGATGCAGCACCCCCAGGACTATGGCGACTGTTGGAACCTAAGCAGATTCCCACTTCTGCATCTTATCTCATGCAGGGTGTAGTCGGCGGCACTCACAATCGCTTTAAATTTAAGAAGTGTAGCCACTGCAGGGCACCTGAGTGGCTCAGTAGGTTAAGCACCAGACTCTTGATTTCAGCTCAGGTCATGATCCCAGGGTTGTGGGATGGAGTCCCGAGTCAGGCTCCACACGTGGAGATTCTCTCTCTCTCTCTCTCTCTCTCTCTCTCTCTCTGCCCCTCCCTTACTTGTGCTCTCTCTGTGAAAGAAAGAAAGAAAGAAAGAAAGAAAGAAAGAAAGAAAGAAAGAAAGAAAGAAAGAAAGAAAAAAAAAGAAAGAAAGAAAAAGAAAGAAGGAAAGAAAGAAAGAAAGAAAGAAAGAAAAAGAAAGAAAGAAAAAGAAAATGAAAAAGAAAGAAAAAGAAAGAAAGAAAGAAAGAGTAGCCATTGCAATAATACATTTGCCTAATATTTTTAAGTATTTAAAAAAAAAGAAACACATTCTTGCAATGCTTCACTTCTTGGGTTTCAAAAAATATTATTAAAGTTTACAATTGTCTAATTAAAAATAATTCAACAAAAGTGAGACCTACATATAAAAGATGTGGCATTGATTACAAAGAGATTTACATAAAATAGGGAATTAAATTTATCCTTGAATTAACTTCTATTGGTCTCCACATGATAAGACACACTCTTCCAATTTGGACAATAACATAATTTACTTTAGATAAAAGAAAAAAATTGGGGCCCCTGGGTGGCTTGGTTGGTTGGGCGACCAACTATGGCTCAGGTCATGATCTCACAGTTTGTGAGTTTGAGCCCCGTTTCGGGCTCTGTGCTGACAGCTCGGAGCCTGGAGTCTGCTTCGGATTCTGTGTCTCCCTCTCTCTCTGCCCTTCCCCCATTCACACTCTGTCTCTCTGTCTCTCCAAAATGAATAAATGTTATTTTTTTTGAAAGAAAGAAAAATAAATGACTGACAATTAAAATATTTGTCTAATCATTGACTTTAATTTTTTTTTATTTATCGATTCTTTTTAAGTAGATTTCACACCTAATGTGGGGTTCAAACTCACAACCCTAAGATTGACAGTTGCATGCTCTAATGACTGAGCCAGCCAGGTGTCTCCATTACTGACTTTTAAAAGGGCAAATAACTCACATTCATCCATGTACCAGTGCTATTTTAGTTACATAAAATTTCCTATTTACTTCAAAAAAAAAAAAAAAGTTACGTAGTGTATTCTGTTCTTAACAGGACAAACATCCCTCTGCAATCAAACTACATTTTTTTAAAAGTGTATTTATTTATTTTGAGAGAGAGAGAGAGAAATGTGAATGGGGGGAGGGGCAGAGAGAGAGGGGGACAAAAAAATCCCAAGCAGGCTCCATCACAGGAAGCCTGAAATCATGACCTGGCTGAAATCATGAGTTGAATGCTTGACCGACTGAGCCACTCAGACACCCCTCTAACTATATTTTTAATTACATAAAATATTCTTTTAAAAGATATGGGAACTGAAATTACTTATTATATAAAGGAAAAAGAAAATAGCATTTTCTTCTTTTCAGAATTTGTTATTTGGCAATCTCTGTCCAGGTCCTTGCTCAAAGACTAAAGAAAAGTTTCTCAAAAAGGGAAGGAGGGAGCAGAAGCGAGTCCATCTTAGACGGGCTCCATTTCTGCTCTTGTCCTGCCAGGCCCTACTTATTCATATTCTATATTTCACCTTATGTCTAAATAAAAACTAAAGAAGCTATAGTCCTACCCTAAGGGGGAAGCAAGAAAGCTAATCATTCTCTGAGTTTCTCCTAGGTCCCCAAACACCTGATAACATCAAGGAGAGCTGGATCCCAAACATGTTTCAGGACATGAGCTTCCTCAGCCTCTGCTGATGCTCAGCACACCCTGCCTTTGATGATTTGTAAGATAATACCTATTATTTAATTTTATTTTTATTATTTATTATTTTATTTATTGTTATTCATAAAATAATACCTGTCACTCATGTTTGATCAGACCTTCCTCTGGATTCCTGAACATCATATCCCCTGGACCCCTTTCCCATATAAACCCCTAACCCCAAGCCACAATGAGACTCACTCTCCTTTCCAATTATCCCAGACACTCCACCTGTTATACTCTGTCATTCACACTACTTTATACACGCTTTCACTTTCTTCTGCTCATGGTTGACTTCTATCCTGCACAAAGCCAGAACCCTCTTGGTTGGTCTGACAGGACCTTTCTCTGGGTCCTTGGACCCAGCCTGGCTCCATCACCAATTTCCAATATAATCTGAAAACAATATAAGATCAATTATACGAAATCATTCCCTAATTAAAAAAAATTTTTTTTTGTTATTTCAGGCTGGCCTAATTTCATATTGCTCAAGACAGCAGCAAATATTAGTACATCACTATTGTAATTACACATTTACCTCATAATAAAAGCATAAAATAGAAAAATTTTAAGTAGCACCACATTGCTTATGTGTTGTGAAGTGAATTAGTTATTGAGGTACTAGAATCCAGGATAGTTTTTTTTTTTTTTTTTTTTCCAGTAAGTTGTTCTCACTCAGCTTTTATCTTAATTTGAATTTAGAATAGGTCCATTTAGAGAATATAATTACTATTATTCTCATAAAAACTTGCTATTATCAGCTAATTGAAAAATTTAAATAAATTGGATCAGTCTCCAGGAGCTATTGTTACAAAAATAGATGCACACATACAAACAATTAATATGCATGAATAATAAATTTTCAGAGAGGGTAATGTGATATTGTGACTTTTATTAAGAAATATATATTCAGTCTTCATTCCCTTCTGGCAGAGCTCTAAAAACCCTTGGAATTTCCTAGGTGATAAGAGCCTTAAAGTCCTTTTGTGATTCATAATAAGCCCCTTTCAACCACATTGCATTTGTGTTAATGAGGTGATGTTTGAAAAGCCCCCAAGGATGGGGCTGGATCCCTGTGGTAGAGAGTTGGAACTTTCAGCCAAGGTCCTGACCCTTAGGGAAGAGAGGGGCTGGAAGTTTAATCAGTCACCAAAAGCTGATGCTTAGTCATGCCCACATAATAAGCTCCCATACAAACCCACCAGGGGGCGCCTGGGCGGCTCAGTCGGTTGATCATCCGAGTCTCGATTTTGGCTCAGGTCATAATCTCACAGTCCTGGGATGGAGCCCATCAAGCTCTGCAGTGACAGTGCAGAGCCTGCTTGGGATTCTCTCACCCTCTCTCTCTGCCTCTTCCCTTCTTGCTCACTCTCTAAATAAATAAATAAATAAGAAAAAAATTAAGAACAAAACCCAAAAAACCACCAGGATGGTGTTCACAGAACTTACAGGTTGGTCGACACTAGTAAAGTACCAAGAAAGTATGAAAGCGCCACACCCCTTCTTCCATGCATTGCCCCATGCATCTCTTCCAAAGGCAGCTCTGTGCAAATGACCAGCCACAGGATGGGGTCTTGGGAATTTCCAATTTCCAGTCAGTGGGTCAGAAGCACTGGTAGCAATCTGTACTTGCTTACCAGGACTGAAGACAGGGGAAGGAGGGGATCTGTAGGACAAAGCTTTCCTTCTGATGCTATCTCCAGGTAGAGTCTGTCAGACCTGAATTGCATTGTAGGACACCCACCTGGTATTGTGGGATTTCTTGGTGTGGGGGAAAACTACCAGATTTGGCAATCAGAAGTGAATAGAGTATTGAGAGTGGGAAAATGCAGGAGAGTTTTTCCTTTAGACAGGTTAAAATATAAACTGGGGCACATTAAATTTTTGAAGAGTTTATTTGAACAAACATCAATTTGACGGAGGCAAAGCCCTTCTAAAAGTGGTTAGGGACATTTGACCCCCCAGGAGCTAAGTGAAGGGTTTTTATAAAGCAGATATGAAAACAAAGCAAGGAAATTATGTGATTGTCTCTAGCTTAGGCAGTTGCCTTCTCTGGGAAAGTCAGTTGACCGTTTATGATTGGTCCTTCTCAAGTTCTCATTTCTTAACCTTGAAGCATTTATAGGAATTGACTGTGGCTTAGGTTTGGGTTAGCTTAAGTAGGCTACCAATGCATTAGAGTCATCCCAGTCTAATGGACTCCTTGACTGATTACTTTAACACAGATAAACATATATAATATTGCTGAAATTTTTTCCATGTTCTAGAAATATTTCAGAACCATAAAAATATTTTATATATTTTTCTCAACATTACATACCATCATGAAGATGATATAAGAACGTATAGTATATGTATAGAGATATATGGACTCATGCTATGATATATGTACTACTGGTTAATGACATGTTTTTTGAAATTACAAAAAAAAAAAATTCAACTTGCCTTTGGCATTCTTGTTTCTTCTGGAATCTGTCCAAATGTTGTACGTTGTCAGTACATATACAAACATAAGCACATGGACAGTATGTTTGGACTTTAGGAAATAATTTTTATACAGTTAAGTACAGCAGTTTTTGTCAGAGACAAATAATATGGGCCATTTAGGTGGTTTTTCCCAAGCAATATGTATCAGGTGATTTAATTTGTCTCTTCTAGTGTAAAAACATATCATCTGCTCTGGTTACCACACTAAAGATGGCCTCTTGTTGGGAAGACGCTCCCTTTTGCTGTCACAGATTACCTCAAACTCTGACCCGGAGGGGTTTCTGACCACCCTTGCCAGGTTGGCATTAGATATCCAGAAGCCATGAGGCACCAGGATGGCTCAGTCAGTTAAGTGTCTGACTTCGGCTCAGATCATGATCTCATAGTGAGTTCGAGCCCTGCGTAGGGCTCTTTGCTGACAGCTCAGAGCCTGGACCCTACTTCGGATTCTGTGTCTCCTTCTCTCTCTGCCCCTTCCCCCCTTGCACTCTGTGTGTGTGTGTCTCTCTCTCAAAAATAAATAAACAGTAAAAAATTTTTTTAGAAAGATATCCAAGAGCCTCTGTTTGCCGATGCTAATGAGAGGGCATCTATGAAAGTCCCTTATAGCTTCTGATTTTCCCAGACCATGTGCATGGATGGTGTATCAGAAGATGTGTCTGGATCATTGACAAATAAGACTTTATCCACATTTGATCACTATGGATCTGATCTGAGCACTGATGAGGGATCTTACATTGTCCTGCCCTCTAAATCTGAATTGGGAATAAAGGATGAGTGTTGGGTTTACCTTACTGTTTACTGCACAGATGAGCTATACCCATGCACACACACACACACACACACACACACACAGGCACACAAACAGAGCAAAACAACTATAATTTTTCCATCATGATTGTTCTTTTGTTCTCATAGAAGTTTGTAAAATTGCTTTTCAGAAGCAAGGATTCAGCTTAGATTTTCAGCAGGAAATCCTGTGCCAAGGATGTCTGCTAAATAAATCTCTGATTTATTAATCTACAGTTCTATGTTCTCACTCAAGCTCCATGGAAGGAAGTCATGATGCAAAGGTGGTAGGCAATCATTTCAACCCTAAACCTGGAGGAGTGGGCATTTATCAGCCAAATCAAGAAAATGTTCAACTACTTCTATATGAATCAGTGTGTGCTGTGAAGCGGGGCTCCTGCTATGTCCCCTACTTTGCTTAATTATAGTGGCTCATATTTCTCTTCATAAGTTCTCCTGTTTCTGCATCGTGCAGGAAAAACTTCCTTTGCTGAGCAAAGCTGGGCCAGGAAGAAGGGAGAGATAGAAGGAGAGAATGGGTCTCTACCTAGTCCAATCACTTCATTCCCTACAGAGATGGGCACAAGTCGCTCTACATTACACAGTACATTTATCTCACCCACCAGGGGAATAGTTTACAAAATTTAAAATTCCACACCCTGATGAGCAACTCATGCAATCTTGTGTCTCTTAAGGGGATTCTCTATTTGTTGAATCTACAAAATAAAAGTGTTTCCTCATTTCAGCCATCTTTTTCATTGCTCGCATCCTATTAATCACCAAGTCCTGTTTTCCTGCCTTTTAAATATTTATGACTCAATCTCCTACTGTCCTACTCACCAGCTTCATTGCCACTGCCTTAGTTCAAGGCAGTCATTTCCAATCTGGATTGCTACAGCGTCCCAGGCATTGTACAAAACCCCGGAGATTAAAACAAATAGCTCCACTATTGTTCTCTGCCTGAGTTCCTTTTCTCTTAAAACTAGTCTTTCATGACAGAAGGGATGAGTGTATAGCATGTTTGTACGAGGTATAACCCTGCTATTTGGGCAAGAGAGAAGGGCTCAGTGCTGAATTCCTAATCTCACTTGGAACAAAATCCTCAGTCTCAGGAATTTGGATTCAGAGCAGCATGGTTTTATTTAATGCCTGTTGGAACATGGACCAAGGCAATTATTTTCTACCATGTATGAACATAGAATATCTGATAAATCAGTCTGCAGGAAATGTAGTAGTAAAGCACCAGCAAGTAAAGAGAAGCCAGCCTGTGGACCTAGAGGTGGAGTTGCCTTGGCCCATTGAGTTCCAGCCCTGATCTCAGAGCCTCAGGAAGCCCAGGGATACTTTTGGCCTCTATTTTCCATTTTGAAAAACAGGTGATCCTAGGAAATTTTCCTTCTGCTTATATGTGTTTGAAAGTGTTTTTGTTTTTTGTTACTTGGAACTTATAGGAACTTAATGAAGGAAATAACCATTTTTTAGAGATGAAAAGATCAAAGTTGAAGGGAAGACAAATATATAAACCAATGAGTGATAGCTGATATGGTAAAGGTCATAAAAGAAAAAAAATAAGGTGTGAAAAAGATTATCTTACAGAAAAAAGTAAGATATATGAAAACATAATTCCAAAGCAAATAATAACAGAGCTCCAGCTAGGAAATAACAAGCAATTATTGTAAGTTTGAGAGTTGTAACTGAAAGGAACAATTTCATTTAAATGCGGTTCTTTGTGAAGCCCTGTAAATCTTATCTAAGTAGCTATTCCTGCAGAAAAGACCTCAGACAAAATTAACATCTGGGGTTGAATTGCCTGAATGGATTCTTACTGTGTGAACTGAGTTTCTAAGCCTAGTGGAACTATAGGGAAGGGGGATTTACCTATTAATGTGGCACACAGTTTGCAAATATTTTCTTCCTTCCCTTCATCTTTTGACCAGCTGTGGTCTCTTCCCTTGACATCCTATGAAAGCCTGTATCTTAGACTCTTCCCTTATCTAATATGTAAATTTTCCTGTGTACATTATACCAAGCTATAATCAGTTTAAAGCTTAAAATGTTTCACATATTTTCATCTGCCTAGGATTTAATACCTATTCAGAATGTTATCGATGCTCACTAGATGTTTGTTGAATGAGTGCATGCAAAATTGATAGATACTCTGTGTCATGGGCCAGGAAAACATGGCCTGCAGGTCAAATTCAGCCCACTATTTGTATGGATAAAATTTTATTATTATACAGTCAGCCATTGATCTGTGTATTGCCTATGTGGCCTTAGTGCTATAGCCACACAGTTGAATAAATGAGAGAGACCATGTGGCCCGTGAAGCCTGAAATCTTTACTGTTGGATCTTTTACAGGAAGTGTGCAGACCTCTGTGCTGTTATTACTTCCAGATAGGCATTCCAGTTCTGTTTTGTAGTTGAACAATTTTCTAGGTTCATATGCAGTCTGTAAGTTAAGACAATGGCCTTGTAACATTAATTCGTGCATGGATGATGTTAACTGAAATTCTTTTGTATATAAGTGACAAGGGCAGGGGTGCCTAGGTGGCTCAGTCAGTTAAGCCCCTGACTCTTGATTTCAGCTCAGGTCATGATCTCAGTGTTCTGAGATCTCAGCCCTGAGATCAAGTCCTGTGCTGGGCGTGGAACCTGCTTGAGATTCTCTCATTCCCTCTCTGTCTCTCTGTCCCTTCCCCACTCACATGCATACTCTTTCTCTCTCTCTCTCTCTTTCTCTAAAAAAGATACATAAATAAGTAGGAAGGGCAGAATTTGATTATTTGTTCAGACATGGTAAAAATACTTTTAAAAAGGCAACTGTAATATTTCTATTTTTTAATGACTTTTATAATGTTTAATGGTGATGATAATAATTAACATATTCACACCGTTGGCTGATTTAGTATCCCAAATATATTTTGCCTAAAAATTATTTGACTCTTTTTGAAGCAATTTATCAGTGTTTTGACAAATGCCAACATTTAGCTTGTCAAGGGAGCAAAAATGCCTGTCCTCTCAAAGGTTCTTCTAGCTGGACTAAGAATCAAATTGACATGAGACAGATTAACGTGAGAAAGTCAAATTTAATAGGCATATGTGTAGGGAATCCACATAGACCTGGAAATTCCAAAGAGAGGCAAAATGAAGTATATATGGCATTCTGAACTAAGGAGAAGAGGGTAAGGGTCTTATCGCACTTCACAGGGCAAGGAGAAAAGTAGATATCTGGTGATTAGATGCTTGCCCTATCATACAGATGGGTCACTCAGATAAAATTTGTGTCTGTTAATAACACTTATTCTGAGAAATATGCCCAGTTAAGATTCTCCTGTGTGTTTTAGGGAGAGGCAAAAGTTTCTCCTGAGCACACAGGGTCTCAAGTGACTTCAACTCAAAATAATCCACATGCCAACGTGATATATTCTGGGAGGGGCATCTATCCTGAACCCCTTCACATTTCAAAGATAGTATTCAAATTTCAACCTGGTGACTGCATGATATCAACTTAGTTTAGTGTAAATCAATATCCTTACAAGTCTTTATCTTTCCTAGTCTTTACCAGGAACATTCTAAATACCTAGGAAACTTCTTAGCATTTTTGGCTACTTAAAAAATATTCACACATTACGGTAAGAATACAGGACTACTATTTTTAGCTAGCACTCAATATGTTACCTAGGGCAATTCTGTCTCTTGGGATCTTATTAGTGAAGACAAGACGCCTATAAAAAAAAATTCAAAGAAGAAACAAGAAAAAATTAAGCTCTCATTCTCTATGAAAGTCTGGACTTCACAGACAATAAAGGCAAAACAAATGCAAAGTATTACTGCAATATTCAGGGGAAGAATTCTGGAACCAAAATATGCCTGGCTTATTTTCAAATGTGTATTTAAACGAATATAGTATCATGGTAATCTTGGGTGGTATAAGGGAAAGTATGTCAAACTGTGCCCTGTGGAGCCTGAGGATTCATCAGGGGGCCCTCCGGGTGTGATGACAATGTTACAAATGAGAAGACCATCTGCCAGAACTCCCACACTTTGGTCTCAACCATGGTGCTTTGCATTTGCGTCTAGATGTTGAGATTCTGTATGAGATTTTCTCTGGAAAAATGGTTTACATGCTCAAAAATATTGTCATTTAATGTTATGGGATTTGTTACCTACTTATCCCTCGAGGCTGTGAAAGATGTATGCTTGTGATAAGCCAGTTAGCCAGGCAGTCACAAACTCAGAAATGTCACCTGATCCCCCCCCCAAAACACAATCACATATATAAAGGTATTCTTCATATGACAGTTTCAAATTGTTGTCTCCATGTAAATACCTAAACTATGCTTTTTAAATTGAAGGCGGAATTTCCACGTTCACGTAAAGTAAGTCGGTAGACTAAACTTATGTTATTGGCTCCTACTCCAACCCTGTATAATAAATTAGGCACACACACACACACACACACTCCAAAACAAGTTGGGAAATAAAAAGAGAAGCATCAGGAACTAGAAATTTTGTGCTAATCGTGGAAAATTTGAGATCAGAAGAAATTAACCCAAGGAATGGAATGCCAAACCATATCCCTTATAAAAATACTGGTGGAAAACACAGAGTGGCAGCAAGACGGCTTTTATGTATATTTACCCAGAAGTTAAAGACCAGAGAGGCTAAGACAGGAGGGAGACTTGAAGCCAAGGCTAAATGACTAGCTGACATACAATAGAAGCAGCGAACAAGTGGTCACGCTGTCTATGTAGCTTACACACTACGCTTGGTGCAGGTTTGCGCTGGCAGAATATTCTCTGCAGTCAGGTACAGAAGCTGTGAGGGCGTGAACTTGAGTCAGAAAGACAGAGTACTGCTTATACCTGGAGAAAAATATTGGAAGTCTACATTCAAGGTACCCAGCCAGCTGTTGGTATGTTCAGCTGATATTTGTTCATTCTCCTTAAAACACAATGGAATATAAGCATCAGGAATGTATACGGCACCTTCCTAAATGAGTGCACAATTTTCCAAATTACTTTCTAAGAAGAATCATCACAAAAACAGGAAGCAAATACATGATAATACATCTTAGGAAATAACAGGATAAGCATGATGGGACTTTAGAAGAAGTTTTAGATTCATGAAAAATAATTACAAAGATTTTGTGGAAATGAAAATTATGAATAATTACAAAGATTTCATGAAAGTTAAAATTATGATCATTGGATGGATGTGCCAAATGGACAATATGAAATACAAATTAGCTGGGAAGACTTTGTGGAGGAATTTTTCCGCTATGAAAAACAATGTATTATTAATATGAATAGCAAAATAACCAAAATATGGTCGTTAGATCCCAAAACTGAAATAGATTTTCATTAGATATTCCAGAAGAAATGAGTGAATAGAGGAGAGACATACATTCAAGAAAACCTAATAAATTCGTACATTCTTAGATTGATTACCTAAAGTATGTAGTAAGATATTATTTTAATAAAAAATACCTGTGTGTCGGGATTTATTGTAATGATATTTAAGAATATTAAGGATAAAGATATTCTAAGAGCTTCTAGGAACAAAAGAACAGATTCAAGAAAACAATGAAAACATATCTTAAAATACTGATAGCAAATACATTTAGGTCAGCATTATATACTTTGTAAAATTTTCATAACAAACATGGATGTTTGAATATTAAAGGCATTTAACCTATAACATGAAAAGTCGATAAGTAGCACCTTATCAAAGTTAAATTATTTTGCTCTGTGATAGTCCATGTGAGGGGGATAAAAAAATAATGTCTAAACTGGCAGAAATATTGTAAAGCATGTATCTGACAAAGGACTTGTATCTAGGATATTTTTTAAAACTCTCAAAACTCAACATAATAAACATACAATCCAATTAGAAAATGGGCACAAAATGGAAACAAAACCAAAAACCATGAGCAGACATGTCTCCAAAGAGGATACCCACGTGGCAAATTAGCATGTGAAAATGCTTCCCATCATTGGTCACCGAGGAAATAAAACTCAAAAATGCAATGACAGCACTGTAAACCTATCAAAATGGCTAAAATACAAAATAATTATAATACTAATTTCTGGTGAGGATGCAAAAGAACTGAACCTCATGTTGTGTGTTGGTGGGAATGTAAAATAATACAGCCAGTCTGGGAAACAGTTGGGCAGTTTCTTTTAAAACTAAACATTTAGCTACCACATAACCCAGGAATTGCACTCTTGAATGTCTATCCCAGGTAAATGAAAACTTTGTCTATACAAAAACCTGTACACAAATCTTCATAGGAGCATTTTGTACCTTGAGGCCTTGTCTTGTTGACAAAGATACCAATATCTTCAGTGGAACTGATCACTCAAATATAAACACGGGTCAAATGAAGTGGCAACCTAGAGAAACACATTTGCAAACTGTACGATAAAAAACTGATAAATACCTACAATATAGAAAATTGGGAAGAAATATAGAAATTGACTCCAAATGGAGAGATGCATTGTATCCAAGTAGACAAAATTGAGAGTGTGTAAAAAGATTATATAATTTGTAGGTGATTGTGTGAATTGGTAAAATATTTTAGAAGTCAATTTAGAATTACTTATCAGAATAAAGAAACATACGCTTTGAATATGGGAATCCTGTATCTAGGATTATTCCCTCCATAAACACTAATTTGTGCACAAAGAGGTATGTATAAAGATGCTCACTGTGTCATAGTTGGCAAGAGAACATCCAAACAAAAATAGTAAAACAACCAAAAATGTTCTTGAGCAAATGGATGACTGAATACATTACAGGAAATCCATACTATGCAAGAGCTGCATGAAAAGATGCTCAACATCACTGATCATCAGGGAAATGGCAAATCAAAACCACAATGAGATATCAGTTCACACCTGTCAGAATGGTTAAAATCAGTAACACAAGAAAACATGTGTTGGCAAGAAATGCAGAGAAAGAGGAACCCTCCTGCACTGTTGGTGGGAATGCAAACTGTGGTGCAGCCAGTATGGAAAACAGAATGGAGTCTTCTCAGAAAGTCAAAAATAGAACTACCCTACCATCCAGCAATTGCACTACTAGGTACTTATCCAAGGAATACAAAAATACTGATTTGAAGAGGCACATGCACCCCAATATTTATAGCAACAGTATCTACAAGAGCCAAATTATGGAAAGGGCTCAAATGTCCATCAACTGATGAATGGATAAAGAAGATGTGGGATATGTGTGTGTGTGTGTGTGTGTGTGTGTGACACGCGCACACACACACACACACACACACACACACACATATGCAATGGAATAATGCTCAGTCATCAAAAAGATTGAAATCCTGCCAACTGCAATGACATGGAAGGAGCTAAGAGAGTATCATGCTAAGCAAAGTCAGTCAGACAGAGACAAATACCATATGATTTCACTTATACGTAGAATTTAGGAAGCAAAACAATACAAAACAAGCAAAAGGAGAAAAAAGAGATAATGGCAAACCAAGACTCTTATTTTTTAATTTTTAGTGTTTATTTTTGAGAGAGTGAGACAGAGCATGAGTGGGGGAGGGGCAGAGAGAGAGAGGGAGACACAGAACCTGAAGCAGTCTCCAGGCTCTGAGCTGTCAGCACAGAGGGGCTGAAACTGGGGAACGGTGAGATCATGACCTGAGCCAAAGTCAGACGCTTCACCGACTGAGCCACCCAGGTGCCCCACAAGACTCTTAATTATAGACAACAAACTGATGGCTACCCCAAGGGAGGTGGGTGGAGGGATGGGTGAAATTGGTGATGGGGAGTGCACTTGTCATGATGAGCACCAGGTGTTGTATAGAAGTGTTGAATCTTGTATAGCTGAATCTAATATTACACTATCTGTTAACTAACTGGAATTTAAATAAAATCTTAAAAAAAAAAAGCAAGTCCATACTATGAAAAACCATGCAGCTGCCTAGAAAAATGCCAAAAAAAAATCTATATATTTTAAATGGAAGTCTTTTTGAGATACATTTTCAAATAATAAAAGCAAATTGCATAGCAACATATATAACATGCTCACATGGAAAGGCATACATATGTGTATATATATATAGACATACATACTACAAATAAAAAATAACTACATTAAATACAAACTGTTTTCCAGGTTTTTTTTTCCTATGTGCAATTAGCAGTTTTGCTACATTAGTCAGAATCTCTGCTTTTTTTAAATTTCTTTTTATATTACTGCAGTAAAATTTTTTTTGTAAGTGTACAGAGATAATTTATCCATGGAATAGGACAGAACCCCAAAGCAGATACACGCAAATACGGAGAGCTGATTGCCAGAGCAAACAATGAAAGTCGTCAGTAGGATGACAAGGGACTATTCATTTGTCCTGAGACATTTGCTTACTCACATGGAAAGGAATCAAACTGAATTCCTCCTTCTTACCACATACGAAAGTCTATTAAATTCCATGTTGCTTTAAGTCTTGAATGCAGTCTTGAATGTGGGAAGCATAACCATAAAATTATGAAAGATAAAATTAAAAATCTGAAATGAAAGGTTGGTAGACTTCATTGCATTCAGTGTAAGAATTTCTATTCATCAACAGGACGTTAGAAACATAATAAGACAAAATACTGAGATAATTGCAGTTTATGTGGCTCCCAAACAGTAGGATCCAGAAAACTTCAGGAAATCCAATAGGAAGAAAAAGTTAAACAAATCACTGGGGATATAAATTAAAACTTCCATGAGACACCACTTAGCATTCAACATGTTAAAAAAACATAGAAATCCTATGTAGTATGTACTGACAATGATGTGGAGTCAGGGATATGCTTATCCGTTGAGGTCAATTAATTGCACCATTTCAGAAAAAAGTTGTGCAAATCCCAGTAAACTTGGGCATTTCCATGCCAAATAAGCCACCATTTCCACTCCTCAGGATACATATTTGATAAATTAATATTTAATAAAATTAATATGTATGTTTGATTTTTTAAAAGTATTCCAGAATTGTACTCACTAGCAAAATTGCAAGATGATTTATAATAGCAAAAACCTGGGAACAAAGTAATTGTTCATCCTAGTAGAATGGATAAAAGTTGTTTATAATTATGAAAGGAATTTTATATTGCAGTGATAATGAATAAACTACAATAAAATGCATTAGTGTGGATAAATATTATAAAGAAAAATCCAGTATAATTCCATTCCAATAAAGCATAAGAGCATGTAAAACCTAACAATATATTTTTTAAGGCTATAGGATAAGTGACATAGCCATAAAGTGATTCAAAAAAATTATTAACACAAAATTTAGGAAACTGCTTTCCCATAAGTGTGGGAAAGGGGGAGCAAATGCATGAGACATGCACTGAGTCTTAAGGCCTATGGTGAAGATCATCATCTTACTGGAATGCTTGAAACAGTAAATATTTATTTTACACATTTCTTTTCCTGTTTTTTCTTTTCCCCCTTTGCAATTTGTTTATGTAGTAGAACTCTATTTGTCAAATGCAAGGGTTAGTTGTGTTGGCATAAACTTTACTAGACCCAAGGATCCTTCTGGAATGTAAAATGATAATCAGAAAACATGCGAAATTTAAAATCATACTCTTCATGGAAGTATCCTATCTTAAGATTTTAAATGTATAGAATCATAAAGCTTATGTTTCATACACTTGTTCATTCACAAAATACTAATTGATTATCTACTATGGACAGGCTATGTACTGGGCAGTGGAAAGAAACTGAACAGTACAGTAAAAGTGACATCTTTCAGTCTATAGTGTAATCATTGTCCTAACAATATTCTGGGAGTGAGTACTAATGACATGTGTTGATAATAATGGCATGTAAATATATTTGATACATTTGCATACAATTAATGCTTCTTTTTTAAAAATAGATCTTTTCAGCTTAATGATACTTATTTTTTTCAGTTTTTACTTTAATTAATGCTCCTTGCGTGAATATATACATTACCAATTCCTTGCTATTCAACTAAAAATATTTCTCATTATCCATGATAACGATATGTTTAAGTTACTGGTTAAATTCCTGCTATTTGAAGGGAGTCATCCAAACAGCTTTTGGAGCCCATCAGGGTAAAATTCTATGCTAAAAAAGAAAAAAGAGCTATATTTTTAAGTTTATTTATTTATTTTTGAAAAAGAGAAAGCTCGAGCAGAGCAGGTACGGAGAGAGAGAGAGGCACAGAATCCCCGGCAGGCTCTAGCCACGGGGCTCAAACTCATGAACCATGAGATCATGACCTAAGCCAACACCGAGAGTCGGAGGCTTAACTGGCTGAGCCACCCAGGTATCGCAAGAGCTATTTTTAAGTATTTACTTAATCATTTCTTCAAATTTCTAAAATATCATTTAATTAAGAAAATATCTAAATAAAAAAAGAAAATGTGTATTTTCCTCCACAAAAATGTCTTTAAAAATAATCTTAGATCGGTTGTAAGGTAGAGTATTTATAGAATTATCAAGTCACTATGTAGTACATGAGAAACCAAGATAACATCGCATGTCAACTCTACTTCAACAATAAGAATATTTAGCATATCATTAATTCATCAGGAAACACTTAAATATCTTGTAATATACTTAAGAAAACAGCATACTATAAAACTATACTGCTATAGCATTAATACTAATATGACTTTAGAAATAAGTGAACTAAATGAGAAATAATAATTTTACTAAAACATTGAATTTCATTGTCTGGTTTCTCTCCCCAGAACATCAGAGCTGTGTGTGTTTGTGTGTGTGTGTGTGTGTGTGTGTGTGTGTGTACTTGCGTGTCAAATTAGCTCTTTTCATTCATTTCTGCTTTTTGTTTTTTAACTCTCCAGAAGTAGTAACATCCCATTCTTGACACTGTAAATCTCCAAGCTACCAATTATGGTGTCACTATGCATAAAAGCAGTTAGCGAAGCAGCAGCAAGAACAAATGATTTTTCTGAGACAATTTTTCTATATTCTTGCAAGTGTTTCTGGTAATAAAAGACGGGAAAAAATAAAAATGCAAACTGGAGATCTGTGATGTCTCATTATAGTCGTTTCCTATCAGGTAGGATTCTTGGAGATTTCTTAAACATTCAAGCTGTGAGGCAGCTTGAGTGAAAGCCAAGATTGAGAGGAATGGGGACAGTTAGACCAGGAGTGTTTTTGCTCAGCTGAAGCTCAGGACTGAGAGCAAACACATGTGACAAACTCACTACGAAGGTGGATTTAGTTGATTAAACATTAGAAACTTAATTTGAGAATATTAAATTCATAAATTTGAACACGTGTAACCATTTCAAATTTTATACCTATAATGTGTATTTTATACATTTGTTCTTTGTTGAGCGTGTATCTCTACCCACACAGCATTTGGAAAGGTCAAAGCAATGGCCAGTCTTGGTCCTAGAGATTACTGAGAGGTATGCACATTTAAAAAAAAATTTTTTTACATGTATTCATTTTTTGTCAGAGACAGAGCACAAGCGGAGGAGGAGTAGAGAAAGAGAGGGAGACACAGAATCTGAAGCAGGCTTCAGGCTATGAGCTATCAGCACAGAGCCTGACGCGGGGCTCGAACTCACAAACCGCGAGAACATGACCTGAGCCGAAGTCCGGTGTTTAACCCACTGAGCCACCCAGGCGCCCCGAGGTATGCACATTTTAAATATTTTTAATTATAATAACACCTAGAGGAAATACGAACAATAAAAATCACTCAGATTTCCCTATATAAGAACTTCGTAATAAAGGTTTGTTTTGTTTTTTTTAATTTTATTTTTATTTACAAGAGAGAAAAAGAGAAAGAGAGAGAGAGCATGGGAGGAGAAGGGGTAGAGGGAAAGAGAGAGAATCTGGAGCAGTCTCCATACTCAGACAGGAGCCCAACACAGGGCTTGTTCCCAAGACCCTGGAATCATGACCTGAACTGAAATCAAGAGTTGATCACTCGGTCAACTAAATGAGCCTCCCAGGTGCCCCATGAGTTTTAATTTCCTCTCTGTGTAGGGGAAGAATTTAGGTTTTGAAGTAATGGACTGTCATGTGTTTTTATTTTCCGGGTTTTTGTTTTGTTTTGTTTTGTTTTCCTGCTTGCTTTTGTTTGTTTTTTGTTTTTGCCTCTAGCTTGTATTCACTCATGTTGCCAAAATGAGAGTAAAAAAAGCAAACATAAGGTTATGAAAGTGACATTTTCAGTCCTGATGTCAAGTTCCAACACACTACAAACCAAATTGTGTGTAAACCGTAGGTGATATTTTCATATGAGTTTCGAAATTTTCCAAATTAGTGGTGCCTAAGAATGCTGTTATTGCTTTCCAATTACAAAAGATCATTGAATTCAAGTTGAGTTGACATAATGGGCTTTTTGATTCCTTGATTTCTTTGTTAGAGATGATGACTGAAAAACAGTACAAAATTTCAGACAAAAAAGCCAGCTATTTCTTTGAAAATCAGATGATTGCATATATTTTTAAGGCATATTTACATACAATAAAATGTACATGTTTCAATGTATATAGGATACACTCATGTAATCACCATCACAGAAAAGATACAGAACATTTCCGTTACTTCAAAAAAATTTTTTTGGCCTCTTTGAAGTCAATTAATTCCTCTAACTTTTCCAGGCACAGGCAACCAATAATTTGTTTTCTGCCATTACAAATTTTTTCTCCTCTAAATTTCATATGAATGATATCTACTGTGGGTTGTATTTTGTATCTAGAATCTTTCATCTGGCATGAATTTTTCAAGATTCATGTAGTGGATTTAAGTAGGTTGCTCATTTTTATTACTGAATAGTATTAAAACACAATTTATCCATTCATCGGCTGATGAAAATTTGAATTGTTTCTAATTTTTGTTAGTATTAATAAAACAGCTGTAAACAATTGTGTATACATCTTTGTGTAGACACATGATGTCTCTAGAATACGTAAATGTCTAAAAATGGAATTACTGGGACATCTAGTAAGTCTATACATATCTTTAATTTTTTCCTAAAATGGTTATATTATTTTCTATTCTCATCTTCAAATTAGAAGGTATTCATAACTTGTTCCTTATAATTCTCAAGTTAGACAACACTTGGAATTGTTATTTTTTTAAATTTGAGTCATTTCGATGGGGATGCAATGGTATCTCATGTTTGGTTTAATTTTGATTTCCTAAATTATCTTCCCTTGAGTTCTGGGTTGGTTGTAATGGCTTTTTTTCCAGTTGGAACAAATGAAACAACAGAAAATGGGGTCACTGTGTGCCAGTTTATAGTCCATGAGGGGTCAGCATCACTGTCACCCCAGGCCTGTTGACACTGAGGAGGATTCTCCAAGAATTGCCTGCATTTTGATGGGAGTCAAAAATGGAAACAAGAATAGTTAGTGCCGTTCCTAAAATGTCTTTGAATATCAGAGTCACCTAATAAATTGATCTTTCTTTGTTAAAGATATCAGCTTAGCTAGAGATACCAATCTAGTAAAACAAATCAGGAAGCCTAAGAAGGACTTGGATCAACTACTCTTAACTATCTTAAGATAGCCATTACTCATTCTGAAAAAGTGAAGTCTTTTAAATTTTTTTTCATGTTGATTTTTGAGAGAGAGACAGATCGTGAGTTGGGGAGGGTCAGAGAGAGAGGGAGACAGAGAATTCGAAGCAGGCTCCAGGCTCTGAGCTGTCAACACAGAGTGCGACGCAGAGCTTGAGCCCACGAACTGCAAGATCATGACCTGAGCCAAAGTCAGACACTCAACTGACTGAGCCACCCAGGTGCCCTAAAAATGAAGTCTTTCTATGTGTCCATATGCTTTTCCAACTTTTAGCAAATGAAAGGGAACATAAATACTCAAAAATAATTGATGAATGCGTACAAGTAATGTACAGGATTGAGAGGAGTCCAAACCTTGGTTCAAAATGCATCCATACAATATGTGAGGTATATAAACCTGGAAAAGATAAGTCTTCTAAAAGATCTGGGATACTAACATTATATTCCAGAAGGTGTTTTGTGGGTAGAACATGAATCAGAGTGCAAGCATAAGAAAAACCTTACCTATTTTTCATTGAATTCAGAAATTAAAAAAAAGGGAGTTTAGTTCTAATACAGAATACTTGAAGTTTTCCTTTGGGGGGAGGATTACCAATTAACAGTTTCATTAAACAATGTCTGTGTTACTTTTAGTAGAATTCCAAGAGACTCCAGAATGGAATGCTAAGAAACAGTACTGCTCTGACCGGCACTCTCATTCTACATTTGAAGAAATATAGCTACTGTGTCAGAAAATATTTACCTTGGAATTACAGGAAAGAACCTAGGGATATTGGGGAAGATAACTTGATGATTGATTGTAATATCAAATTCATATAAGAAGTTTTAGAGAGACAAGGGAATACATAGTATGACTGAAAGTCCTTATTTCGATGTTTCCTCATCTTTAGTATGTGATTGCTTTGCATCGGCTACCTTATCAGTTCATGTTTCATCATTTCTTGGCTCATATGTCTTAGGATATGTCCTAAGCAGTTCCCTTTGACATGGTGATAATGTTATTCTGGGACCTTCAACCTCTGTTGTGTTACCACTTGCTTGGGATGGGGTGAAGTGGGCAGGGAAGAGCAATGAGACTAGAAGTGGTCCACTTTCCTTTACCTCTCTGACCCAAAGATAAATACTAACCATAGTAGAAATTCCATCTGTCTAAAATATTTAATTTCCTAAAGACCTAAAGAAAACATAACGGAATTATATTAGAGCCCAGATAAATTCAGTCAGATAAAGATTTGTTCTTAGACCCCACTGGGTTCAGCCATAACCTATCTGTTTTGAAGGGTCTTAATAATCCTTACTTCTCGTACATGTAGCTTCTCTACCCTGCTTTCAAATATATGTACAACTCAGGAAGACTTTTCTTCTGCATCTCAGAGTGGGCCAAGAGTATAATCCTGCCTCACACTCTCATGATTACCTTCACAGTCCTCATTGTCTATTCTAGGGTTCACTGTCATCTCTCTTTATTTTTTAATGTTTGTTTGTTTAGAGCGTGTGTGGGGAGAGGGACAAAGAGACAGGGAAAGAGATTCTTCTTTACTTTTTTAATTTTTTTTTATGTTTATTTGTTTTTGAAAGGGAGAGAGACAGAGAGAGAACAGGGAAGGGGCAGAGAGAGAGGGAGACACAGAATCCAAAGCAGGCTCCAGGCTCTGAGCTGTCAGCACAGAGCCAGACGTGGGGCTCGAACTCACAGACCACAAGATCATGACATAAGCGGAAGTTGGACGCGTTAACCAACTAAGCCACCCAGGCACGCTCCCCTCTTTTAACATTTTGGGAGTGAAGCTTCAATCCAGTCCCCTAATTTCTCCAATGATGTAGCAAGAATAACTTTTATAAGCAAAGAGAGTCTGGGAATAAAATCTCCTATCTGCATGATGTCAATGGATAAATTAACTTTGCTTTTCTTCATCTCACATCAGGGAGAAAAGTGCGATTCAGAGAGTTTACATTATTTGTCAAAGGTCACAGGAATGGTGGAGCTGGGATTCAAATCAGGACACTCTTACGCCAGGGCCATACTGACTCATCAAGTGACACCAAACATAACTTCTTAGCAAGTGATGCCGTGTGCAGCTGAAAGTTTCACCATCTCTATGTTTTGGTGGATCTCTGGGTTTTTCAGGTTCCCAGATACATCAACTCAGTCCGAATCTTCTTCAATTCAATCTCATTTATGAGCTCCTGTCTGTTCCAGGTACTAAGTGCTAGAGGTATAAAGATGGGCTGGAGAGAAAGCAGTTCTGGAGTGAGAGCATCTTATGTCCTGTCTTTCCTCTGGTTCAGATAGCATATCTCTTGCCCATGACAGTTTTCCTGTAACCTAGTGTAGCACTTTGAAATTTCAGTAAAGCAGAAGTGACAGCCTTGTGATTCACAAACTCCACTGAGATCGCTCTGGTATGACAAACTTGTCTCAGCTGTCTGTATATAAATTAGGAATTCCTAAAGCTTTCAATATGAAAGTTGCTACGAACTGCTTTGTTTCAAACAGAAACCATTGAAATGCTAATTAGGAAATATTCCTTCCAAAGTAATTTTAAATGGCTTTTGGGGAAAGTAAACCCATTTACTCTTTTAAGTTTTTACTGGGCAGGTTTCTCCTTGTGAGAGAATGGGGTTTTTGTGAACTACTGTAGGACATGACATATATATTTTAGAAGTGACTAAATCTTGGGATGTGGCAGATAAAATGTTTATACTGCTTGTATTTTATTGGACATCATAAATACAAATAGATTTAACAAAGAACTGAATGATTTGGAATGCTAGGAGATAGAAGGAGGAAAATACCTTTAAAATGATTATTTGAATTATCAACTTCCTTTTTTAAATAATTTATTGTCAAATTGGCTAACATACAGTGTGTACAGTGTGCTCTTGGTTTTGGGGGTAGTTTCCCGTGGTTCATAGCTTCCATACAACACCCAGTGCTCATCCCAACAAGTGCCCTCCTCAATGACCATCACCCATTTTCCCCTCTCCCCCACCCCCCATCAACCCTCTGTTCTCTGTATTTAAGAGTCTCTTATGGTTTACCTCCCTCTCTGTCTGTCACTATTTTTTCCCCTTCCACCATGGTCTTCTGTTAAGTTTCTCAAGTTCCACATAGGAGTGAAAACATATGGCATCTGTCTTTCTCTGACTGACTTACTTCACCCAGCATATTACCTTCCAGTTTTATCCATGTTGCTGCAAATGGCATGATTTCATTCTTTCTCATTGCCAAGTAGTATTCCACTGTGGATATAAACCACATTTTCTTCATCCAGAATTATCATCTAATTAGGGGACCCTCAACTTCCCCCCAAGACAGAAAATACCCTCATGGGAAGAGAAATACATTTAATCTAAGGGTACAGTCAAAATTTTCAGTACATTTTTACTTCTTGGTTTCTTTCTCTCCTACCCTTCCCTTCCTTTTTTTTTTTTAATTGTAATTCTCTATATTGTTTTGTGAATTGGGGTGTGATTGAGTAACTGAGTGTATGCACATAGCAGGAAGCAAGTTCTAGAGAACCCCAAGTAGAATTTTTTTAAGTATGGAATATTCCTAGAGAGCCAAGCAAATATCCAACTTTGGATGTAGAAGAAGGTTAGCCGCCTTCTCTCTAACCTGAGTCTCCTGTCGTATTCAAGATCTTGTAAATAGCTTGATTAACTAATTGCATAACCTGAAGACTTAGAAGGCATGCTAAACTTTTTTTTTCTACCATAAATTCTCCAACCTCCTTCTCAGACTATTGGCCAAGAGGGTACCATCTAGTCTTAATTATGGAACTAAGTATCAAATATTTTCATTCCAATTGAGACTTTGTGATATACAATATGCACATCATTTGTATCATACTTTTATTATCTTGTACATATTTTATACGCCATAAGGGATTTTCCTTTTGCTGTTTGGATACATTTATTTCATCAGTATATGAAACGGAAAGGAAAGGAGGAAAAAAAAGTTGCATAATAAATATCTTATAATTAAGCATGTTCATTATTTTATTTTTTTAAATGTTTATTTTTGAGAGAGAGAGTGCGCACGTGCAAGTGAGCAAGCAGGGAAGGAGGAGAGAGAGAGGAGACACAGAATCTGAAGCTCCAGGCTCCAGGCTCCGAGGTGTTAGCAAAGAGCCCTACACGGGGCTTGAACTCACAAGCTATAAGATCATGACCTGAGCTGAAGTCAGACACTCAACCAACTGAGCCACCCAGATGCCCAAGCATGTTCAATATTTTAAACTGCTGTATATAAAAAGGCCCAAAGGCAATGCCATTTTTTTTTCTATACACATTGATAAACAAAAACATAGCACTATCATATCCTACAGTATGGTGATCAGGGTTGTTTCTGTGTAACATGGAGAGAGAAACTGAGAGAAAACAGTATTAAGAAAAAATCAATTATATATATAATTATGTAAATAGTATATATAAACAATTAGTTCTTTACTAAATATACTGAATATACTAAATATACTGAATGCTCTACTTTCTTTAACTGAAGATACATTATGAAAGATGATCTGATTATAATAATGGAAGTAATGAGATATTTGGAGGCAAATTTAAGAAGTTTCGGTTTAGATCTTAACATAAAAAGTAAACCCTTCTTTGAGATGACTTGGAGTCTCTTTATATAGAGACAAACGAGTTGACCATCTCTGGGTTTATGTGCTTTTGTTTTGCTCACAAGGCTGGTGTTTTCTTTAGTTATTTTGTTTTAATCTTACATCTGGTTAAAAATTTGGAATCTGAAATTTCCAACTATATGCTTTTGTTACGCCGATTTGAGATTGGAAAACATTCCCAAATAAGTTGTGTCTGTAGAGAATTTTCATCTTAATGATTCCCTCTGGTGTTTAATTCATTCTTGAGTAAATGTATATATATAGAGAGAGACAGAGACAGACAATATTTTATAAAGAAAGTGATTAATTTGCATATAACATTACTTTTGGTAAATATTCATTAGAACTAAATTATTTTTCATTATAAAACATAATTTGAAATAAATGTTGCTTAATTGGTACTATTAGTTACTATTGGTATATAGGATCTTGGATAGAGGAAAAGTTTGAAATGTTAATTTGCCATATTATTGGGGGAAAATTCTCAACCTTGGATAGTAAAAAATTAAATAGGTTGCTTACTAGTTCACCTGTCCACACTGGTATGTCTCTTTCTTAGTATATACAACTTATAAAGCACTCATCTCATTAAAATTGACTTCTGTTCTCATTAAACACATAAACAAAAAACTAAAACAAAGTATGTAAACAAAAAGTGTCAAATAGATTCCAATCTGACCATAAAAGTAATAAAATACACAAAGTTTAGGAAATTATGTGTGTGTATATATATATATATATATATATATATATATATATATATATATATAATTTTGAATGTCTGCATAGTATTTTTTCGATACATACACCATAAGTAATTTAGTGTTAGTCTTAACGTTGGTTATTTTGAGGACTTTTTTTATTATTAGAATCCTAATTCTTTGCTGCTTTAGTATAAAATTCTGTGACTTTTTCTTTCATGACAGAAAAACTTTTTAAATTTTTATTTAAATTCTAGTTAGTTAACATACAGTGCAATACAGTTGGTTTCAAAGGCAGAATTCAGTGATTCCTCACTTACAGACAACACACAGTGCTCATCACAAGTGCCCTCCTTCATGCATATCACCCATCTAGCCCATCCTTCATCTACCTCCCTCCATCAACCCTCAGTTTGTTCTCTATCTTGAGAACAAACTTATGGTTTGTTTCCCTCTGTCTCTCTTTTTTCCCCCTTCCCATATGTTCATCTCTTGTTTCTAAATTCCACATATGAGTGAAATCATACGGTATTTATCTTTCTCTGACTTATTTCACTTAGCATAATGCACTCTAGCTCCATCCACATCATTGTAAATGGCAAGATTTCATTCTACTTGATTGCTGAGTATATATATACAATGGGATACCACATCTTCTTTATCCATTCATCCGTCAATGGATATTTGGGCTCTCTCCATAGTTTGTCTATTCTTGATAATACTCCTGTAAACATGACGTTGCATGTGCCCCTTCAAATCTGTATTTTTTGTATCTTTTGGGTAAATACCTATCAGTACAATTGCTGGATTGTAGAGTAGTTCTATTTTTAACTTTCTGAGGAAACTCTGTACTGATTTACAGAGTGGCTGCAGCAGTTTGCATTCCCACCAACAGTGCAAGAGGTTCCCCTTTCTCCGCATCCTCACCAACACCTGCTGTTTCTTGTGTTGTTGATTTTAGCCATTCTGACAGGTGTGAAGTGGTGTCCTATCGTAGTTTTGATTTGTATTTTCCTAATGATGAGTGATGTTGAGCATCTTTTCATGTGTCTGTTAGCCATCTGGGTATCTTCTTTGGAAAAGTGTCTATTCAAGTCTTCTGCCCATTTCTTAACGGGATTTTTAGATGATTTTTGGATGTTGAATTTGATAAGTTCTTTTAGATTTTGGATACTAACCCTTTATCAGATATATCATTTGCAAATGTCTTCTCCCATTCTGTAGGCTGCCTTTCAGTTTCGTTGATTTTTTCCTTCACTGTGCAGAAGCTTTTTATCATGACGAAGTTCCAATAGTTCATTTCTGCTTTTGTTTCTCTTTTCTCAGGAGATATATCTAGTAAGAAGTTGTTATGGCCATTGTCCAAGAGATTGCTGTCTATGTTCTTCTCTAGGATTTTGATGATTTCCTGTCTCACATTTAGGTAATTTGTCCATTTTGAGCTTATTTTTGTGTATGGTGTAAGAAAGTGGTCCAGTTTCATTCTTCTGCATCTAGCTATCCAGTTTTCCCAGCACCATTTGTTAAAGACACTTTTTTCCATTGGATGTTCTTTCCTGCTTTGTTAAAATGAGATGACCATATAGTTTTGGGTCCATTTCTGGGTTTTCTATTCTGTCCATTGGTCTATGTGTCTGTTTTGGTGCCAGTACCATACTGTCTTGATGACTACAGCTTTGTAATATGGCTTGAAATCTGGAATTGTGATGCCTTCCATTTTGTTTTTCTTTCTTAGGATTGCTTTGGCTATTGGGGATCTTTTGTGATTCTATACAAATTTTAGGGTTGTTTGTTTTGGCACTGTGAAAAATTTTGGTGGTATTTTGACAGGGATTGCATTAAATGTGTAGATTGCATTTTAACAATGTTTTTTCTTCGATCCCATGAGCATGGAATGATTTTCCATTTCTTTGTGTCCTCTTCAGTTACTTTAATAAGTCTTCTACAGTTTTCAGAGCACAGATCTTCTACCTCTTTGATTAGGTTTATTCCTAGATAACTTATGATTTTTTGGTGCACCTTGTAAATGGGATTTAATCCTTGATTTATTTTTCCTGGCTTCATTATTGGTGTATAGAAATGCAACAGATTTCTATACATTGATTTTATATTCTGTGTCTTCGCTGAATTCATGTATTAGTTGTAGCAATATTTTGATGGAGTCTTTCAGGTTTTCTACATAGAGTATCATGTATTCTGCAAATTGTGACAATTCGACTTCTTCTGTGCCGATTTGGTGCCTTTTGTTTCTTTTTGTTGCCTGGTTGCTGAGGTTAAAACTTCCACTACTATATTAAATAGTAATGGTGACAGTGGACATCATTATCTTGTTCCTGACCAGAGGGGAACGTCTCTGTTTTTCCCCATTGAAGATGAATATTAGCTGTGCATCTTTCATATATGGCCTTTATGATGTTAAGGTATATTCCATCTACCCTTACTTTGTTGAGGGTTTATATAAAAAATAGACGCTGTATTTATGACACAGAAACTTTTAATATTTATGTAAGTAGTATGTATATTCTTTTATATATTATTAATAGTATCTTTTTTTTAGCAAATGTGGATTTTTGAGAACTATTATAATTTAATTTTTTTCAATCTTATTTTTTGTGTTAGTTTGCTAGTGCTGCTAAAACAAAATACCCCAGACTGGGTGGCTTAAACAACTGAAATGTATTTGCTCATAGTCTGAGACTAGAAGATTAAGATCAAGATGTGGGCAGGTTTATTTTCTGAGGCCTCTCTCCTCTCTCCTTGCAAAGGGCCACCTTCTGGCTGTTTTCCTGCATGATGATCTTCCCTCTATCAGTGTTCCTCTTCTGATAAGGACGTCAGTCATGTCAGACTAGGACCTACTCTAAAGACTTAATTTAACCCTCATCATTTCTTTAAAAAAGCCATTTCTAAATGCCTTCTGAGGTACTAGTGTGTTAGGGATTTTATATATGAATTTGGGTGGGTGAAAAGACACAATTCAGCCCATAATAGTAATCAAAATATAAATGTTTAATATTATTGTTCCCCCTCAAAATTTCTTAGCAGTCTTTTCTACTGGATTCTTCCTACAGTCACTCAATCCTCATTAGGTACTTATCTTTTTTAATAATAGAAAACTTGTTTTTAAATTTTTTATTAAGTAGATTTTCTTGAATATTTATTTATTTATTTTTGAGAGAGAGAGAAAGAGAGAGAGAGAGAGAAAGAATGAATCCTAAGCAGGCTCCATACTCTCAGTGCAGAGCCTGAGACAGGGCTCGAATTCACGAACCATGAGATCATGACCTGAGCCTAAAGAAAGAATTGGCAGCTTAACCAATTTAGCCACCCAGGCATCCCAAGTAGATTTTCAAACATATAACAAAGTAGGACTGGAGAATGTAATAAATCCCAATATATTCACCATCCAGCTTCAACAGCTGACTCATAGCCAGCATTGTTTCATTTATTCCCCCATCAAGTTGTTCCCTTTCCCCAAAATTCATTTTAAAATATTAGACATCATATTATTTCATCCATATGTATTTCAGTATGTATCTCTACAATAAAGTGATTTTAAATGGACAAAATAATTTCACAATATACTTTTAATTTATGGCTTCACTATCATCAAATATCCAGACAATATTCAAATGCCTCCATTATCTTATGACGTTGTAAAAGTCTATTCAAAATAGGACACAAATACATATGTATTTAGCTCCGTATATTGCAAATGGTTGGTATATCTTATTGCACAGTACACATTTGGTTTTAGCATAAAAAGTGAACACTTTTATCAACAATTGAAAAATATTTAAAATTTGGGAATTTAAAATTTGTGTTTTTTGGTATGATTGGATTAGATCTACCATAGCTGTCACTGGATTCTGTGTGTTGCCCTCATCCCTTGTTCCTGTTCTTCCACTATCTTTCTACCTTTTCTGGTTTTAATTGACCATTTTCTATGATTCCATTTTCTCCCCTTTTGTAGCATATCCATTATATTTCTTTTTAAAACTTTTTTAATGGTGGCCCTAGACTTTGCAGTAAACATTTACAACTTATCCAAGTCCATTCTGAGATAACAATATAGAGCTTCACAGATATGCAGGTACCTTATGACGGCAAACTATTCCTTATTTCTCTCTCCTGTCCCTTCTATCATTGGTGTCATTCACTTACATATGAGCATAGGGAGACATCTGTGTGCACCTATGTATATCTGTGTGTACAGCTCTATCTATTATCTATCTACCTACCATCTATCATCTATCATCATCTCTCCATCATCTATAGTCTATCATCTATTATCTAATGTGATCTATCTATATACCTATCTATCTGTCATCTATATATCCCCATCATTGCTATTATTATTTGAAAAGAAATAGCTATCTGTTACATCAATTAAAAATAAAATAAATAAGGTCGCCTGGGTGGCTCAGTTGGTTAAGCGTCCGACTTCGGCTCAGGTCATGATCTCATGGTCCATGAATTCGAGCCCCGAGTTGGACTCTGTGCTGACAGCTTGAAGCCTGGGGCCTGCTTCGGATTCTGTGTCTCCGTCTCTCTCTGCCCTTCCCCCTCACCTGCTCATGCTCCGTCTCTCTGTCTCTCTCAAAAATAAACATTAAAAAAATAATAAAAATAAAATTTTTATTTTCACCTATTCATTCTTTGAAGATCTTTCTTTCTTTTGTAAATCCAGATTTATAACATCTTTCTTTTCTGAAGAACTTATTTTAACATTTCTTGCAAGGTAGTTCTACTGACAATAAATTCCCACAGTATTTGTTTTTCCGAGAAAGTCTATTTCTTTTCACTTATGAAGGATAAGTTTTCAGGGAACAGAATTCTAGGTTGGTGGTTTTTATTCCCCATCACTAAATATTTTATTGCACTCTTCCTTGAGTTGTTTCTGAATAATAGTTAGCTATAATTTTTATCTTTTCTCCTCTACAATACCTGCAGATATAAGGTTTTTTTTTTTTTTTCCTTTCTGACTTCTTTCAGGACTTTTTTTCTTTACTTTTGCTTTTTTGCAGTTTGAGTGAGATATATCTAAATGCAGTAGTTTTTGACATTTCTCCTGTTTGGTGTTCTCTAAGCTTTCTGGATCTGTGATTTGGTGTCTAACATTAATTCTGAGTCATTATTGCTTCAAATATTGGTTCTGTCCCCTTCTCCTCTTCTTCCTCTAACCTTATGTACATATTACAGCTTTTGTAGTTGTCTCACATTTCTTGCATATTCTGTTCTATTTATTTCACTCTTTTTTCTCTTTGCTTTTCAGTTTTGGAGGTTTCTTAAATTCAGAGATCCTTTCCTCAGTCATAATCAGCTACTGGGCCCATCAAAAACATTCTTCATTTCTATTACAGTGTTTTTGATTTCTTAACATTTCCTTTTGATTCTTTCTATTTCTTGACTTAAATTGTCTATTTGTTCTTGCATATTGTCCACTTTTTCCATTAAATCCCTTAGCATAACAGTTATAGGTTTGTTTTGTTTTAATTTTTAAATACCTGGTCTAATAATTTCAACATTCCTGCCATATACAAATCTGGTTCTGATGCTTCCTCAGTCTCTTCACATTGTTTTTTACCAGTGAGTATGACCTATCATTTTGTGTTGAAAGGCAGATGTGATGTAATGGGTAAAAGAGACAGGTGAACAGGTCCTTTAGTAAAGTATGGGCAGAGGGAAAGTGCTTTCTGGTCCTATGATTAGGCGTGAGTCTTTTGTGATGCTGTGGAGTTTTTGGCTTTGATACTTAATCAGTCTGAGCCTCCAGCAATTCATCAATTATATTCAAGTTTTCCTACCCAGTGCTGTTTCCAATGGAGGTTTCTGCTGCTGAGTTTCTGCCATAGGAAGTTTTGATTCTCTGAGTATCTGCCTGTCTGTCTCTCCAATATTCGGACAATGATTTGCCCTATGACCATGCTTCTCTGATAACTTTAAGAAGAGTTGTTGATTTTTTAGTTTTATTCAGGAAAATTTTTCAATGATCATTTTGAAATGTCATTTTATCCTTTTGCTTATTTCATCTAGAAGATTTCTGTCACCTACAAATAACAATTCATGTCTCTTCTTTTCTAATCGTTATGTAGTGTATCGGAATTCTAACTGAACTTTTACCATAATTTTGCACTGTAATGGGTAAAGCTAGATGAATCAAAACTAGGAATCAAACATGGAAGCTATGATTTTATCACTTAATATAATCATTACTGTTGGTTTCTGGAAGGTGGGTATTACCAACTCTTTTTAGTTCATTTCTATTTTTTTTGCTTGTGAAGATCACTGTTAAATATAACAAAAATGTGCTGACATTTGTTTGAAATACATTTTGGCATGTGATTTTTTTCTTCACATATCTATGAGTATAATGAATTGAATTAGATTTTCTGATGCTGTTTTTTTCTTCCACACTTAGAATACTTAATCTTGGTGTATCATTCTTTTAATATACTGCTAGATTTTATCTGTTAACATTTTAGTTTGGGTTGATACTTTAATAAATAAGATTGCCATATACTCATTAGTTTTCCTTTTATATTACTGTTGTCTTTTTCTTGATTTGGTATAAACAATACACTAGCTTTAAAGAATAATTTTTAAAATGTGATAAAATTTACTCTCTTCTAAGTTTTGGCATTCTATTTATTTTACTTCTTTTTTCTAGGCTTTCTGTGGGTGGAAAATTTTATGCATGTCTAAAAATGTCATTATTTTAATTTTTTAAGTTAAGCCTTTTATTTTGAGACAATTATGGACTCACCTACAGCTGTAAGAAGTGATACAGAGAGATTCCATGTAGTCCTTACCCAATTTCCCCCAATCATAACATTGAACAGAACTATAGTACAATGTCAGGGGCTCCTGGGTGGCTCAGCTGGTAAAGCATCTGACTTTTGATTTCGGGTCAGGCCACAATCTCACAGTTGGTGAGTTCGAGCCCCACATAAGGCCCCACATTGTCAGTGCAGAGCCCACTTCAGATCCTCTGACTCCCTGTCTCTCTGTCCCTCCCCAATTCGTGCTCTCACTCTCTCAAAAATAAATAAACATTAAAAAAAAACTATAGTACAATGTCAAAGCTGGAACATTGACACCAAGAAACTCAAGATACAGAATATATCCATCGTCACAAGGATGTTACATATTTGATAGGTTTTTTTGTTTGTTTGTTTGTTTGTTTTTGCTTAGTGGTATTCAATGGTGTGGGTATACCAGAGTTTATTTAACCTTTCATCAGTTGAAGGACATCTGAGTTATTTCCAATGTTTTGATATTGCAAGGGGGAAGAGAGTGCCAAATAATGCCATGCACGATGGGTTCAAGCCAAGAGAAACAACATTTTACCTTGTCTGAATGATGTGGCAAGCTCTCTCTAAGGAACTGTATATTACTGCTTATTACTTGATATCTGAATATCAGGAAAATGTCAAAAATGGTGACAAAAATGTTGCAGGCAGGGAAACGGTATATTCAAAATCTTTAGATAAGATAGAGCTTACCACATTTTGGAAAATCAAACAACTTCACAATGAATGCTACTGCATACAAAGGAGGAGTGGGGAGAGTTGGCGCAGAGAATCAGCAGTGAAATTAAAGGCAGTGAAGGTCACATGGAGGATATTTTCTTTCCAGGGGAAATGTGAAGCCATCAGAGTGTTATAAGCAAGCACTAAGATCATCAGATGTGATTTTGTTAAAGACCCCTCTGGCAGCAGAGTGAAAAGTAGATTAATGGGAGGCCATATTAAATGCAATGAGATCAACTTGATAGTTATTATACTAGCATATCCGTGATACTGGGGATTGAGAGGAGCAGATATATTTTAGAGCTAGTTAGGTGGTATAATGAACACAATTTGATATGGGAAATGTGAGAGATGAAGATATTCATGGAACTCCCATTTTATCGATGGGAAAATCCATATAATCAATTGAAATAGAGAACAAGGGATGAAGTAGAGGTATTTTGAGAGAAAAAGTTTAAAGAGAACAGTAGTGTCAAATGCTGCAAAGCAGTCAAGGAAAGTTAAGGTCAAAAAAGAGCTCATTATGTTCATCCACAAAGACATTTCTAGTGGAAGTGATGAGAGCAATTTGAGTGGAGTTTTTGGCTCCAGGATTGTTATTTTCCCCTGGGTTTCATCATAAAAGGATTCGAGGTCTTCATAACTGTATTAATATAGATCTGATTTCTAGAAATTTCAGATTCTCTTAGTCTGAAGGATGTAAGCCACAGTGATGGCTTGTCTAAGTATTATGATTCTATCCTAAACTGTGTGCTTTGGAAATGGCCAAAGATAGTTATGTATTTAGAAAAATTCGTGATCCTCTCCCCAAGGAAGAAAACCTGTTTTCATCAATTGGTTTGTAGGAGTTATAAAGCCACAGAACCAACTTATCTCAAGCTATTCAGGGTAAAATGGCTTAAAGAGTCCTCCAGGAACCATTCTCCTAGGCTCTTGATTACCAGAGAATACTATTATTAGTGGGTGCCCTGCTGAGTTGAACACAGAGCTCTCATCGCACAACTTCTGGTGGAGTGGGAAGCAATGGCCAGTCTTGGGCTTAGGGATTGTTGAGGTATATGGATTTTCAATATGTCAAATGATATATCCTATCTGGAGAAAAATATGAACAAAACTAGAAATCTGGTTTCATCTATTTAAGAATTTCTAAAATCAAGATTTGAATTTCTTCTCTCTGGAGGGAAAGAGTTCAAGGTGTGAAGTGATTGATTGTTATTATGGTTAGTTTATATATCACTTACTCATGGTGTCAGATTCAAGGACGGTAAACCAACAAGCCTGGGGTCGTAATGACATCTGGATTACTGCAGTAAAATTCCGACACATATTACAGACCAAACCATGGGTAGATAATGTTTTCATATGTTTTCAAATTGTCCAAATTAAAAGTGCCTTATAATTTCCCCTCAAATTACACATAGATCTTTCTTGATGTTGAGTTGGCATGCTTGCCTTTATTTTTTTTACTTTATTTCTTTGTCAGTGATTATAATTCAGAAATGGTAGAAAAATTTAGGCAAAAATGCCAGCTATTTCTTTGCGACTTAGATAATTAACATGGATTGCAATAATATTTCAGAAAAATCCTATTTTTTGTGAAGTTATGAGGATAAATTCATTAGTTTGAATAATTAACTAAGTTGCTATGCTTTAAACCTACGTCCTACTCCCATAATAGGATATCTGGAAGGCTGCTATTTGCTCAGCAACTCCGTTTCCCACGGTTTTCACGTCCCCAAACATCTGGTGGTGGCTGGGGGTGGGGAAGAAACTTAACGTAGCTCCTTATACATTAAGCCATGGGAGCTAATTGCTTCATTGACACATAAGTCAATTCAAAGCTTCGGGCTATTTCTGTGGTAGGTATCCTTTTATGTAAGAAACCTATTCTTTGTATCTAAGCACAATGACGCATACTCTCTGAGGATAGATGGCCTCAGTAATATCATAGGAAACGTTAGTATGCAGCCAAATATCCGGGTCTCACTACAATTATTGGATTCGTGGTCCAAAAGCTTACCTGTCCCTTTTTCTTGTGTATAGAAATCTTGCCTTGCCTGTTTTTTCCCCCCTCATTGTAGGAAAGCTGTCATCAGCATGGTTTTCATTGCACATTGTAGTGAAGTACTACAAATGACAAATTACACAATTGCAGGTGATATACACACTTTTTTTTTATTTTCTAAACCAGTGAGTGCTAGTCTCTTTGTTTTATTAAACTTTCTAAAAAAGCTGATACCATCAATCACTCCTTCCTCTTGACGTCCATAAAACCATTCTTTCCTATTTTTTTTTTCTTTCTTACTGATTACTTCATTGTTTCGTTTGTTAGTTCTTCCACACTTTTCTCTCTCACAGCATGAAGTTTCTCCTGGAGCAGTCCTGAGCTCTTTTTTTCCTATGTTTTTTTTTTTTTTCTGTTTCCAATATCGAAATGATGTCAAGCATCTGCACCTTGCTATGATGCTCATAATTTGATCACATTTTTATTAACTTATCTGAGGTCTAGATTCATAAATCCAGCTACTTCTTCTGCATCTGCCATTGACTATCTCTTAGACACCTTAACTTATAATGTCCAAAAGGAACTTTTTATGTTCTTTCCTAAACTCACACCTCAGTCCTCATTATCTCTGCGGTTGGAACCACCACCCACCAAATCTTCAAACCAGAAATGTGGGAGGTGCCCTTGCCTTCTCCCTTTCTCTTACATCACAAACTTCTGCAAAGTCCGTTCTGTTTATCTTCAATATACATGTGCCCAGTATTCTTTCTTTACAAAACCTCCACTGTTAGAGAGTCTGTAGAGAAGGCTGTCATTTTGTGTCTAGATTAGAGCAATAGTCACCTACCGCACCCTCCAAGCTGTCCTCCCCTCAGGAGCAGAAGTGAAGCTCTGTCTCAGACTTGCCTCTGTGAAAGAGAGCAACCAACCAGGGAAGCCTAAGTTATTTATTTCTATTCTTAAAAGTACATCTATCCCTTGTACTCCACTGTGAAACTGATAGTAAACAAAAGGCAGACAACCTTCAATTGTGCCTGTATCTTCATTCTCACCAACTTTAACACATGGATCAATCTTTGAGATGCTAACATTTATTTTGCTTCCAAAATTACATTGCAAATCTGCAGTTCTAGGAATAAACACGTCTTCTCACTATCTAATCCTAAATGCCTCAGATATAATAGGTACTAACTGTTTCACTGCTATCTGAAAGGCAAGAGAGAGTGGTAAAGAAAGAGACAAGGAGGGAGGGAAAGAGGGAAGAAAAGAAGGAGGGTGGGAAGTTGTTTGGTTGGAAAAGTAATGTATATGCCTCATCTCAGAGGTACCAATAGAACGATTTTTTAGAATAATCGTTTGTGATTAACAATTATTTATGATGTTCCTCTTAGTGTCAGGGAGAAAATAAACCCAAAAGAAATCTAAATTACCACCAAAAGGATATTAATTAATCATTTTATTTTCAGAGTAGATCACTGAGCATGCACTAAAGTCTTGAATGCAAATGATATTAAGAGAAAAAACGCTCTTATCATAAGTTTAAGTGAAAAAGTTAAATTCAGAGTATTAGAAATATTATATGAAATGTTAAATATCCTTTGAGCTCCATTCTACATGTTGTTGAAAATGGCATAGAAAATATATCTTTAAATATTTACATATGGAAGAAAATTACAGAAATAATAATTGCTAAAATTTCCCCCTTTACACTTCGAGTTTTCTTTACACTTTTTTGTAAATATTGTGTTGCGGTTTAACATTTTATAAAATCCATAAATATTACTACAAATGACATCTTTAAAACAGTCTACAGGTTTATTGGCATCAACATATTAGTGAGTCTCCAGGGATGGCAAAGGCACAAAATGGAGAGGGCCTATGTCCTTGAATTGCATTTGGAGAAGGGTCACATGCTCATTCACAGGAATTTGGATTTTCTGTGACAAGCAATACGTTTCCATCTGTTCAAGCTACTGAAATCGGGGAGTTACAGCAGTTGGTGTTATTTTCCCATGAATACTCTCAGGAAATATAAACTGTCATTTTCAAGAATGAAGCTAATGCAAGTATACTTTGCAAGTATAAATGCAAGTTGAAATAACTCATGCTATTCTATTGTAGAAGGAAGACACCAAGTCTTACAGCAATAGGTTCAGTATGATCCCATGAAAAGAATGTAGGTGTATATACCTGTACATTATTGTTCGTACTGACACACACACGTGTGTGCAGATATGAACGAATTTTCTCAAAGTCTCAAAGAGACTTCCCATTAAGTAGTAGTTAATTTCACCTTACGGTGGCAGTACCAAGGGGAAGTGCCCAGGCACATATTTGATAAAGTAACTTGAGTCATATTTCAAATAACTTTGGACTACATGTTTATGCTTATTTCATTTTGTTAGGCTATTTGCAGAATGTATTCAAAGACAAAATTACAATTCAAATATATCTGCCTATGTTCTATGGGAAAGAAAAGACTGAATGCTAAACCAATTTCTGAGGTTATGAATGGTTGATAACTAGAACAAAGGACACTAATCTGTTTAATAAGGTCAAATCCAATCCATCTAAAAAATATTGAAGGAAGCTCACCTTAATGAGCGTTCCCTACAAGTGTACCATTACTGTTACCTCTTGAACGTTGAACAAAATATACATGTGCATTCTGAAGCATATAAATGGACTTATGAAGATTTTACTTCCAGTTTTGGTCATTGAAACAATTTACAGGCCAATCTTTCACATAACTAGTTTATATTCCTTATATCACATTTTTAAACTCTATGGTCTATTTTACATTTATGGCATACTTCAGTTTGGGCTAGCCACCCAAGAGCCACATTTGCTAGTGGTTGCCATATTCTTATGGCAGTGCAATTTTTTTTTTTTTGAGGGGAGAGAGAGAGAGAGAGAGAGAGAGCGAGCAGGGGAGGGGCAAAGAGAGAGGGAGAGAGAATCCCAGGTAGGTTCCAAACCACTAGTGCAGAGCCCAATGTGGGGCTTGAACTCACGAACCATGAGATCATAACCTGAGCTGAATTCCAGTTAAGCTCAGCTTAACAGACTGAGCCCCCCCAGGTGCCCTGAAAGAGTGTAATTTTTAAAGTCATAGCCAAGAGTCCTTTACAAAAAGATTCTACATACAAAATATTACATATTTTCTTTGGTTTCATATTTGGCATATAAGTTATACACTTTCCCTCTAAATAACTAATAATTCTAGCCACTATAAAATAATTGGAAACGGTGTTATATTTTTCTGTGTGAGGGTCTAGGTAAGATCATGTCCTGAGTACAAGAACAGAGGCAGCAGAGGTACAGATTTCATGATCAGAGGGGAGTTTAGTTATGGAAAAATACATTAACTAATGAAACATCAAGAATTTCAAGTTAATGCTAAGATACAATCAAATTCAGTTGTCTGAATATTTTCTTCGGGTTTCTTTTCCCACATGCGAACAACGAGGCAAAGAAGTTGATAATAATAACAGGAGAGTAGTTGAAGGCATGAATCATGGAATCTATAATTTATGGGATGAAAATGTTCTGTAGGTCTTAATGAGGGCAAAAACACACTTGAGCCATTTGATGAGCAAAACCCTACCTTGGCCTTCCTTTGCAAGCGACGTTTATGGATGTATGTGAGGAAACAAGAAAATAGGAAAGAAAAACTATATTTAAACTCCCAATATGGAAAGAATCCATGTTAAAAAGTAGCAAAAGTAAAGTTTTTACAAGTTCAAACAGAAGATGATATGGAATAAACTTTTTCCCACACTATTATGATGGTATTTTGCTTCAAAAGTCAAATTCTCCCTCTATGGTTACCAGAAAACGATTGTGACTTTGAGCATACAAGTTGGTGGACGTGTATTTCAAAGTTCTGGCTTTTTCAAAGAAGTTGTCTGATTTCATTAGCAAAATCCAGCATATGCTCAAAAGATCAATGTTTTTTCCCCCTCATTATTAGTACTTCTATTTTCTTAGTAAAATATGGTGTAAAATTAATAGCTTGTAACTTTTCTACTTTTCTCAAATGTTATGTGGGAAATTCATCAGCACTCCATTACCAGTCCCTGGTGGCTCAGTTTCAGCAAGCTGCCATGGTTTCATAAGCTTCAATGGACTGTGGCACTTGACTTTACAATCTTCAAACTAATTGCAGTCCCAATTTTGCATAAATTCATGAAAAGTAGGAGTTTTTCAATCATGTTCAGTATTTAAATTACTCCTCCATGAAATAAACTACTCATTTGACACCAGGCAAATGCACATTTAAAAATATTGAATCAAAGAGCCATTCACATATAAATGCTATCAAGTTCTCTCTCAAAGTTTCAAGACATGAATATGTGATTTAGAAGACTGGACTAGAAAAAATTAACTCTTATGGACACTTCTTGTAATCTAACAGGCTTTTTATTTTAGCTTTCAGATAAGTATATGTACATTCAAGCATCCGTGCCTATATACATGCATAAAACCTTATTATATTACCTTGCAATTGAACATAACTTTAGACAAAGGCACTCGATAAGCTCACAAATGCTTTTGAATCACAAAGTCATTCCTTAAAAGGGCAAACATCAAGGAAAATTTATATAAATATTAATGAACTATTAAATCATGGGAAGACATAGAGGAGACTTAAATGTGTATTATAAAGTGAAAGAAACCAATCTGAAAAGCCTACATGTCACATGATTCCAACTACAGGACATTCTGGAAAAGGCAAAACTATAGAGACAGTAAAAAGGTCAGTGGTTGCAGGGACGAGGGGATGTGGATCTGAACAGGCAGAACACAGAAGATTCATGATGGATCTATATCATTATACTTTATCCAAATCCACAGAATGTACAACACCGAGACTAAACCCAAAGATAAACTACAGACAGTGGGTGATGATGGTGTGTTAATGTAGGTTTATCCTTGTTACAAAAAATGTACCAGTCAGGGAGGCTATGCATGTGTGGAGGCAGGAATATGTGGGGAATTTCTGTACCTTCTTCTCAATTTTGTTGTAAACTTTAAACAGCTCAAAAAATACAGTCCACTAGAAACAGACACATGTGAAAAAATAACATTAAAATTTTAAGAATTTCTGGTTTTCAAGTGTACTTTATCAAATGCCATTTAGTGAAGAAGTCCCTAAATAAAACCGAAGAATGTTTATTTTTCCCTTATGTAAATTGCTCTGAGACAGAAGTTTCTGTCAAAGTTGTAAGACTTTTCCTCAGAAAAGAAGAGAGGCCTAATAAACTGTAAATTCAAGCACATTACGATAGGTTATATTTCACAGCGATCAAATATCAGTTTGAAAAGCTGAGCCTCTGACTTATTAAAATAATGCCAATAAAAACTACATCTCTAGGGCATTACTAAATATTTTCCCAACAACATCTCTCACTTAGTCATGTCCAGAACTATTTAATTTTCGGCATCTATTTGATCAATCTATGTGTTCTTACTTGTTTGAATGGATTCGACCTGCCCACAGGTCTCCCTTGTAATAACCCTGCTGCAGGGGACAGGGTGACAGAGTGGAGATTTACACATTTATCATTCTGTGTGTTTCCCCTGACATCCGCAATGACTCCTGACAGTTCCAGTGCTAGAAAACAATTATGGTGAGAAACTATGTGGAGAAAATGACTTCGGTGTGATTCCTAGGAGACAGAGCAACGTGGGATGAGGCACTGGAGGAAGAGCAGAGCTGTTGGGAGAGAAACTGTGTAAGTGATCTCTGTTACGGGCACAGGAGCCCTCATTGCCAATCACAGTTGAAGCAAGGTACACAAGACCGGTTCAATGTTAAGTATAAAGACTAAAATGTCTTCTACCTGTGACAATTTGGGGTGGAAGTATACAAATATCACAGAAGGAGAACGTGCCCCTCTGATATAATAGATTATCACTGATGTCACTGATATCATACTCCTCTGAGAGCAGAGACTATCATTGGTTCATTAAAACAAGGAACACATTTCTCTTGTAAGATGCTATGAAAGGTTTGCTAGGCAACAATGGGATGGGTCATTATGTTAGTGTGCACAGATAAACACTAAACCTCCATGAACTTTTATTTTATCATCAACATGGGGATAATTATTTATTTTTATTTTTTTAGTACTTTTTTTTTCATGTTTATCTTTGAGAGAAAGAAAGGCAGAGGAGGGGCAGCAAGAGAGGGAGACACAGAATCCGAAGCAGGCTCCAGGCCCTGAGCTGTCAGCACAAAGCCTGACATGGGGCTTGAACCCAGAAACTGGGAGATCATGAACTGAGCTGAAGTCAGATGCTTAACCGACTGAGCCACCCAGGCATAGGCACCCCTTTAATATTCTTTTTTTTTTTTTGCAATTTTTTTTAACGTTTTATTTATTTTTGAGACAGGGAGAGACAGAGCATGAACAGGGGAGGGTCAGAGAGAGGGAGACACAGAATCTGAAACAGGCTCCAGGCTCTGAGCTGTCAGCACAGAGCCCGACACGGGGCTCAAACTCACAGACTGCGAGATCTTAACCGACTGAGCCACCCAGGCGCCCCAATATATTCTTAATGCTTATGCTGCAAATGAATTTAAATGGTAAAGTTGCAGTTTTATTTTGAAAGCAGTTCCCTAATTCACAGAATACACTCTACTGTGTTACACACATGTATGTATACACATATATACATACATCAAGAATTCATAGGTTTTGTATTCATAACAATCTTAATATTTTTAGTTACAGGTAACCATCAACATCATGTAATGAAAATTTACCACTCTAAAAGCCCACAAAAAAAAAATGTATTGCCTCTGGCTGCTAACTTTTGTAAAAATCAGTGATTCAAGGAGCCAGACACCCTAAGCAAAAGCAAACAGAAACAGTAGAAGACATCAAAACACTTTACATGTGGGAATTTTGAGATATTGTTCATTCGATTTAATTCCTTATTTTAAAGATATAAATGAAAGTTATAAACTCACTGAATGAATGTATATATAACCAGATGAGAAAGAGGTGGCAGAGATAGTAGAGAAGGGAAAATATTTCACTGGCCATGAGTAAGGACTTTCAAATTAATTTAAAAATTAAGCAAACCCAAAGCAGGGAAGGCATGAAGAAATCCACAGGCAGAAATGTCTTGGTGAAATAAGAGAATATAAAAGACAAAAGACTTTAAGAAAAGTCTTAGAAACCATCAAAAATATTTTAGGGTTGCCTGGGTGGCTCAGTCAGATGGACATCTGACTTCAGCTCAGGTCATGATCTCATGGTTTGTGGGTTTGAGCACTGCGTCCGGCTCTGTGCTGACAGCTCAGAGCCTGGAACCTGCTTCAGATACTGTCTCCTCTCTCTCTACCCTTCCCCCACTTGTGGTCTGTCTCGGTCTCTGTCTCTCTCTCAAATATAAATAAACACTAAAAAATATTTTAGGGGAGGAGCCAAGATGGCAGAAGAGCATGGACGTTTTTTGTGCGTCTCGCATCCATGAAACACAGGCAGACCAACACTAACCCATCCTACACACCTAGAAAACTGATTGGAGGATTCACACAACAATCTGCACAACCTGAACCACAGAATTCAGCAGGTATGCGGCGCGGAGAGGTGAATTTGGGGAGCGAGAAGGCACAGGAAGGGAGGTGCTTTCGCAAGCGGAGAGAGGACAGAGACTGGGGGCGGGGGGGAGAATACAGGAAAAGCACCCCTCCTCAAAAGCAGCTGGAGAGAAAGTGGAAAATTGGAAACAGCCACAGGGACTAAACTAAAAAGGGAAAAAGGAGAAAGGAGAGGGTTTCAATTCCATTAAGACTGTAAACAAGGGGGACGCAAAGGCTGCAACTCCGCAGCTCCCTACCTGGCGGTGCTCTGATGGGAAGGGCGAATCCCCAGGAGCAGGGTGGGGTCCGGGAGGTTCTCGGGCCACACGGGGAAAAGCGGTTCCACTGCTGGAAGGACACTTGGTGGAGACGGTTGAAGCCCCCTGGGCCCGGCAGACCCCAGAAAACGGCCACATTCGCTGGGGCGGGGACAAGGTCCTTAAGGCTGAAGCCTGGTGCCAAATGTGTGTTGTGATTTTCCATAATCCCTGAAAAGCACCTGTACACTATCTCGAGAACTTTTTCCGGGGCGGGCGGCACCTGGCCACAGTCTCGGGGCACCGGCAGCAGCAGGGTCCAGCAAGCGTTCCTGGGTGCGGCCGACACTCAGCCATTGCTCATTCGGCCATTGCTGGGTGAGACCCTCCCGTAGAGGGCGGAACGGGTCAAAGCCAAAGTCCTTCAGAAGTAAGGGGCTGGGGAAAACAGCCGCGTCTGAGATAGAACTCAGGAGAGAAGTACTGCCTGGGGCCTGGTCACGGAGAGTGAAAAAGCGGGGAGTGGATGAGAGCAGAAGGCAGAGGACGGGTGCGCGATTTCTGATCCGGTAAAACAGAATGGGTAACTGGGTGGCGCCATTTTTACTGGTCCAGCGCATGCACATACGCACCTAAGAGCGACGCAACACTCCACCCGAGCAGGCGAGCAGCGCCATCTAGTGGACAGTAGAGCCATTACACCGAGCCCTGACCAACTGGGCCAACTTCCCTCCTCAAGAACACAAGCCTCACCACCGGCTTAGTTTATGGACTATAAAATACTACATAGACTGACTTCCGGGGGAAAACAAAGCAATTTCAGTCCTACTTCAATCTGTTAGCAGGTTCATCTATTCAATTTTCTTTCTTTTTTTTCTTTTTTTCTCTTTTACAATTCTTTTCTTTTTCTTGAATAAAGAAAAAATTTATTTTTATTTTAAATGTTTATTAAAAATATTTTTTTTATTTTTATTACTATATTTTTTGGTTTTGTGTGATTTTTTTCAAATTACATTTTATTTCCATCGTTTTATTTTAGTCTACTTCAGTGTATTCACCTTTTCAAATTTTCAATTTCCTTTTTTTCTTTCTTTTTCTTTTTTCTCTTTTTTATTTTGTTTCTTTTTCTTGAATGCAGAAAGAGAAAAACTTCATTTTTACTTTCAATTTCTACTAAAAATATTTTTATTAAGTTTTTATTACTATATTTTTTGCTTTGATGTAAAGTTTTTCAAATTCTATGTTACTTCATTATTTTAGTATAGTCTACTACACTGTATTCACTTTTTCAAATTTTCAGATGATTTCCTTTTTTCTTTCTTAAAATCTTTTTTCTCTTTTTTTATTGCTTTTCTTTTTTCTTGAACACAGAAAAAGAAAAAAATTCATATTTATTTTAATTTTTATTAAAAATATTTTTCTTTAATTTTTTTCTACTATATTCTTTACTTTTGTGTATATTTTTTCAAATTCTATTTTACCCCCATCATCTCATTTTAGTCTACTTCAGTGTATTCATTTTTTCAAGTTCTCAAACGATTTCCTTTTTTTCCCTCCCTCCCCCCCTTTTTTCTCTAATCTGTCAAACCACTTTCAACACCCAGACCAAAACACACCTAGGACCTAGCATCATCTATTTTATTTGTGTGTGTGTGTGTGTGTGTGTGTGTGTGTGTGTGTTTAACTTTTAATTTTAATATTTTTTAATTTAATTGTTTTACTTCAATTTTTCTGCCTCATTAATTCCTTTTCTCCCTTCAAAATGACAAAACGAAGGAATTCACCCCAAAAGAAAGAGCACAGAGAAACGACAGCCAGGGATTTAACCAACACAGACACAAGCAAGATGTCTGAACAAGAATTTAGAATCACGATAATAAGAACACTAGCTGGAGTCGAAAATAGATTAGAATCCCTTTCTGCAGAGATAAAAGAAGTAAAAAATAGCCAGAATGAAATTAAAAATGCTATAACTGAGCTGTAATCATGGATGGATGCAGCGGCGGCAAGGATGGATGAGGCACAACAGAGAATCAGTGATACAGAGGGCAAACTTATAGAGAATAACAAAGCAGAAAAAATGAGGGAGATTAAGGCAAAAGAGCACAATTTAAGAATTAGAGAAATCAGTGACTCGTTAAAAAGGAACAAAGTCAGAATCATAGGGGCCCAGAAGAGGAAGAGAGAGAAATAGGGGTAGAAGGGTTATGTGAGCAAATCATAGCAGAAAACTTTCCTAACCTGGAGAAAGACACAGACATCAAAATCCAGAAAGCACAGAAGATCCCTGTTAGAGTCAACAAAAACTGACCATCAACAAGGCATATCATAGTCAAATTCACAAAATACTCAGGCAAGGAGAGGATGATGAAAGCAGCAAGGGAAAAAAAAGTCCCTAACATACAAGGGAAGACAGATCAGGTTCACAGCAGACCTATCCACAGAAACTTGGCAGGCCAGAAAGGAGTGGCAGGATATATTCAGTGTGCTGAATCAGAAAAATATGCAGCCAAGAATTCTTTATCCAGCAAGGCTGTCATTCAAAATAGAAGGAAAGATAAAAGGTTTCCCAGACAAACAAAAATTAAAGGAGTTTGTGACCACTAACCCAGCCCTGCAAGAAATTTTGAGGAGGACTCTCTGAGGAGAGAAAAGAGGAAATATATATATATATACGTATATATATATATGTATATATATATACACGTATATATATACGTATATATACATATATATAATAAAAGCAACAAAGAGTACAAAGGACCAGAGAGCACCACCAGAAACTCCAACTCTACAAGCATCATAATGGCAATAAATTCATATCTTTCAGTACTCACTCTAAACGTCAATGGACTCAATGCTCCAATAAAAAGACATAGGGTAACAGAATGGATAAGAAAACAAGATCCATCTATATGCTATTTACAAGAGACCCACTTTAGACCAAAAGGCACCTTCAGATTGAAAATAAGGGGATAGAGAACAATCTAGCATGCTAATGGTCAATAAAAGAAAGCTGGAGTAGCCATACTTATATAAGACAATCTTGACTTTAAAACAAAGACTATATCAAGAGATGCAGAAGGGCATTATATCATAATCATGGGGTTTATCCACCAAGAAGACCTAACAATTTATGTGCTAAATGTGGATGCACCCAAATATATAAATCAATTAATCATAAACATCAAGAAACTCATCAATAGTAATACCATAATAGTAGGAGACTTCAACACCCCACTCACAGCAATGGACAGACCATCTAATCAAAAAATCAACAAGGAATCAATGACTTTGAATGACACACTGGACCACATGGACTTAGCAGATACATTCAGAACATTTCGTCCTAAAGCAGCAGAATATACATTCTTTTCCAGTGCACATAGAACGTTCTCCAGAATAGACCATATACTGGGACACAAATCAGCCCTAAGAAGCACAAAAAGATTGAGATCATACCGTGCATGTTTCCAGACCACAACGCTATGAAACTTGAAATCAACCACAAGAAAAAATTTGGAAAGGAAACAAATACTTGGAGACTGAAGAACATCCTACTAAAGAATGAATGGGCTAACCAAGCAGTTAAAGAGGAAATTAAAAAGTATATGGAAGTCAATGAAAATGATAACACCACAGCCCAAAACCTCTGGGATGCAGCAAAGGCGGTCATAAGAGGGAAGTATATAGCAATCCAGACTTCCTAAAGATCTCAGATACACAACCTAACCTTACACCTTAAGGAGCTGGAGAAAGAACAGCAAATAAAACCCCAAACCAGCAGAAGACAGGAAATAACAAAGATTAGAGACGAAATCAATACTATCGAAACAAAGAAAAAAACATTAGAGCAGATCAATGAAACCAGAAGCTGGTTCTTTGAAAGAATTAACAAAATTGATAAACCTCTGGTCAGTTGGATGAAAAAGAAAGACAAAATGACCCAAATAAATTAACTCAAGAATGAAAGAGGAGAGATCACAACCAACAGAGAAGAAATAAAAACAATAATAAGAGAATATTATGAGGAACTATACACCAATAAAATGGGCAATCTGAAAGAAATGGACAAATTCCTAGAAATATGTAAACTCCCAACACTGAAACAGGAAGAAATAGAAAATTTGAACAGACCCATAACCAGTAAGGAAATCAAAACAATAATAAAAAACCTCCCCAAAAAACAAGAGTCCAGGGCCAGATGGATTTCTAGGGGAATTCTACCAAACATTTAGGGAAGAGTTAACACCTATTCTCTTGAAACTGTTCCAAAAAATAGAAATGGAATGAAAACTTCCAAACTCTCTCTATGAAGCCAGTATTACCTTGATTCCAAAATCAGACAGAGACCACACTAAAAAGGAAAACTATAGACCAATTTCTCTGATGAACATGGATGCAGAAATCCTCAACAAGATATTAGCCAACCGGATCCAACAATACATTAAAAAAATTATTCCCCAAGACCAAGCGGGATTTATACCTGAGATGCAGGGCTGGTTTAATATCCACAAAACAATTAACGTGATTCATCACATCAATAAAAGAAAGGACAAGAACCATATGATCCTCTCAATAGATGCAGAGAAAGCATTTGACAAAATACAGCATCCTTTCTTGATGAAAACCCTCAAGAAAGTAGGGATAGAAGAAGCATACCTTGAGATCATAAAAGCCATATAAGAATGACCCAATGCTAATATCATCCTCAAGGGGAACAACTGAGAGCTTTCTGCCTAAGGTCAGGAACAAGACAGGGATGTCCACTCTCACCACTGTTATTCAACATAGTATTGGAAGTCTTAGCCTCTGCAATCAGAGCGGCTGATTTCTATAACACAAAGAAATAAAAGGCATCCAAATCGGCCAGGAGAAGGTCAAACTTTCACTCTTTGCAGATGACATGATACTCTATATGGAAAATCCAAAAGATTCCACCCAAAAACTGCTAGAATTGATTCATGAATTCAGCAAAATTGCAGGATGTAAACTCAATGCACAGAAATCAGTTGTATTCCTATACATCAACAATGAAGTGACACCAAGAGAAATCAAGGAATCCATCCCATTTACAGTTGCACAAAAAACCATAAAATACCTAGGAATAAATCTAACCAAAGAGGTGAAAAATCTATACATTGAAAACTATAGAAAGCTTATGAAAGAAATTGAAGAAGACAAAAAAAATGGAAAAAGATTCCACGCTCCTGAATAAGAAGAACAAATATTTTTAAAATGTCAATACTACCCAAAGCAATCTACATATTCAATGCAATCCCTATCGAAGTAACACCAGCATTCTTCACAGAGCTAGAACAAATAATCCTAAAATTTGTATGGAATCAGAAAAGACCCTGAATAGCCAAAGAGATTTTGAAAAAGAAAATCAAAACAGGAGGCATCACAATCCCAGACTGCAGCTTAACTGTAAAGCTGTCATCAAGACAGTATGGTACTGGCACAAGAACAGACACTCAGATCAATGGAACAGAACAGAGAACCCAGAAATGGACCCACAAACATATGGGCAACTAATCTTTGACAAAGCAGGAAAGAATATCCAATGGAATAAAGACAGTGTCTTCAGCAAGTGGTGCTGGGAAAACTGGACAGCGACATGCAGAAGAATGAACCTGGACCACTTTCTTACACCATACACAGAAATAAACTCAAAATGGATGAAAGACCTCAATGTAAGACAGGAAGCCATCAAAATCCTTGAGGGGAAACCAGGCAAAATCCTCTTTGATCTTGGCCACAGCACTTCTTACTCAACACATCTCCAGAGGCAAAGGAAACAAAAGCAAAAATGAACTACTGGGACCTCATCAAAATAAAATCTTCTGCACAGTGAAGGAAACAATCAGCAAAACTAAAAGGCAACTGACAGAATGGGAGAAGATATTTGCAAATGACAGATCAGATAAAGGGTTAGTATCCAACATCTATAAAGAACTTATCAAACTCAACACCCAAAACACAAATAATCCAGTGAAGAAATGGGCAAAAGACATGAATAGACACTTCTGCAAAGAAGACATCCAGATGGCTAACTGACACATGAAAAAATGCTCAACATCACTCATCATCAGGGAAACACAAATCAAAACCACACCTTACCTCACACCTGTCAGAATGGCTAACATGAACAACTCAGGCAACAGATGTTGGGGAGGATGTGGAAAAAGAGGATCTCTTTTGCATTGTTGGTGGCAATGCAAGCTGGTGCAGCCATTCTGGAAAACAGTATGGAGGTTCCTCAAAAAACTAAAAATAGAACTACCCTACGACCCAGCAATTGCACTACTAGGCATTTATCCAAGGGATACAGGTGTGCTGTTTCGAAGGGACACATGCATCTCCATGTTTATAGCAGCACTATCAATAATAGCCAAAGTATGGAAAGAGCCCAAATGTCCATCGATGGATGACTGGATAAAGAAAATGTGGTATATATATGTGTATATATATATATATATATGTGTGTGTGTGTGTGTGTGTGTGTGTGTGTGTGTGTGTGTGTACACACACACACACACACACACACACCACATTGGAGTATTACGCGGCAATCAAAAAGAATGAAATCTTGCCATTTGCAACTACGTGGATGGAACTGGAGGATATTACGCTAAGTGAAAGTAGTCAGTCAGAGAAAGACAAAAATCATGTGACTTCACTCATATGAGGACTTCAAGAGACAAAACAGATGAACATAAGGGAAGGGAAACAAAAATAATATAAAAACAGGGAGGGGGACAAAACAGAAGAGACTCATAAATATGGAGAACAAACTGAGGATTATTGGAGGGGTTGTGGGGGGGGGATGGACTAAATGGGTAAGGGGCACTAAGGAATCTACTCCTGAAATCATTGTTGCACTAGATGCTAATTTGGATGTAAATTTAAAAAAAATAAGAAATAAAATTAAAAGTAAACAAATAAATAAAGCAAAAATCTTAACTTAAAAAAGTATTTAAAACTTTTGTAATTTGACGAATATACTATTTATAATGTAAACATACATAAAAACATATAGTGAACCTTGTACAACTGTCGAAATACACTGACAGAGGTTTTCTCTTTGAACAAACTAACCAGGCTCCTCTGAATCATCTTCTCAACTGGGCTTCGACATGGCCCTACAAAAACCACAGATGCTCAACACAAAAGATTTTATCCATTCACACTCCTCCCACATTAAAAGACTTAAAAATAATACAAGTTTCCAACAGCTTAACACTGCATGGCTAGGATGACCCAGCCCCTCATAAAGTGTTCTCCTAAGAAAGCTCAAGGCCTCCAAAAGAATTTGGTGTTTGTTCAAGCCAACACCCGGGGATAGGCTCCTGGTCACTTTCCAAAAAGGATTTGCAATTGTGAATTCTTCCTTTGTCTCTTTGGGCTGTATCTCCCACCATGCAGTAGTGTTTTCCTCAAGGAACTGAAAAACATTCCTTTGGAACATAACCATCAGCAAGGATGGGGCCTCTGATTCCGGGTCTCTCTGGGCGGATGGAGCCTATCCTAACTCCATTCATTGCCAGCAAGCAGACAAAATTGGCCTAATCAGCATCTACCCTGACTAGCCTCCTTGTACAAATATTTATAGTATATTTTTAGAACTGAGGATGAATTATTTGCATTCTTCTAATGAGGATCTGCATTCGTTTCTGACAGATATCTAAGGCAGTGCAAAATCCAGGTGATAGGATGTTACATAAGGGCTCACTGGCCGGATCTTTTTCTCGTGTTCTAACACCAAAGTGATTTTTTCTTAGTTGCCTGGAGAAAGGGAATGGAGGAGATTTAGTTTGGTTCTCTTTTACCATAAAGTCATAGCTCTGGAATTAATAGGTGGGGAGACAAAAGTCTCCTGATGCCCTCTTCATCATGGACAAGCCCCCCTTGCCTGTAGTGAAATCATGAAAACCCCCAACTGTCAGGGTGCTAAATTCAACTCAATGAGTTTTGCCTTCTGGAGGTGCCTTCACCTATGTTCAGGCATGATGAATTCTTCTAAACCAAGTTTGTTTGTTGATACTTTTATCAACACTTAACTATGAGTTGTTTTCTACTGATAACTAACTTGATTTACCATATTACTACTGGAAATGAATTTCCTGGAAGCCTTTTAAATATTAAAGAAATTGTACAGTCCCCAAATCCCACAAACCTGTGATCTTTCTACCCTTGAAGCTACATCTGAGTGAGGTTTTTCAGCAAGACTGGCTGGGACTATTAACCTTTAAAGCTCCCAGAGAGGAGGCTTGTAATCAGAAGTTTGTACTCCAAACTAAAAACAAACAAACAAACAAACAAATTAAAGGGGTGCCTGGGTGGCTCAGTCGGTTAAACGTCCAACTTTGGCTTGGGTCATGATCTCGCGGTACGTGAGTTCGAGCCCCACTTCAGGCTCTGTGCTGACAGCTCAGAGCCTGGAGGCTGCTTCAGATTCTGTGTCTTCCTCCCTCTCTCTGCCCCTCCCCTGCTTGTGCTCTGCCTCTCTCTCTCTCTCTCTCTCTCTCTCTCTCTCAAAAATAAATAAGCATTAAAAAAATTAAAAAGTGGCACTTATATGGGGCGCCTGGGTGGCGCAGTCGATTAAGCGTCCGACTTCAGCCAGGTCACGATCTCGCGGTCTGTGAGTTCGAGCCCCGCGTCAGGCTCTGGGCTGATGGCTCAGAGCCTGGAGCCTGTTTCCGATTCTGTGTCTCCCTCTCTCTCTGCCCCTCCCCCGTTCATGCTCTGTCTCTCTCTGTCCCAAAAATAAATAAAAAACGTTGAAAAAAAAATTTAAAAAAAAAAAGTGGCAGTTATAGTCATGTGAAGTTACAGTCAATGTGGCTGTATGAAAATTTCAAAAGTCAGGAAAGGTTTTTCCCCAATGTTCACACATAACAAGAGCTGCGTTCTGAAGGGTTCATGATTCGTACTCTCTCTGCAAAAGCCATGGTTCAATTTAAAACATTCACCTCAGTGTCATTTTCAATCATACTACTTTTAATCAGAAAATATAATCACCATATCATTTACAGCGTAACACTCCTATTATTGTGACTGGCTAAATATCCATGTGCAGGTTAGTAATAATATGTGTACAATGTGTGCAATAGCAAAAGAACAACGTCCTAAACTTATTGAGTAAACTGAAGGGAAAAGAATATGCCCCAGGGTATTTTGCAAACCACCTGGGAACTGAGTGGTGGGCAGGGGAACACAAGAATCTGGGATAAAATAAATATGCATCTCTTAACCAGGAGTCGGAACGATTTTTACACAGCTAGAAATTTTAAAGTATGTACCTCTCAATCAAAAATATACCACACACAAATGTAATAATCAGGTATATAATATCTTGAGCTAAATTAAGGGAAAAAATCTGCCTTCCAAAACAAGCATCTGATTAGCTATTCAAAAGCTATCCAAACTTGGGGTACCTGGGTGGCTCAGTCAGTTGAGCATTCGACTCTTGGTTTCAGCTCAGGTCATGATCTCATGGTTTGTGAGTTTGAGCCCCACATTGGTCTCTGTGCTGACAGCTCAGAGCCTGGAGCCTGCTTGGGATTCTCTGTCTCCCTCTCTCTCTGTCCCTCCTCCACTCACGCTGTCTCTGTCTCAAAATAAATAAATAAACTTAAAAAAGAAAAAAAAAGGTTATCCAAACTTTATGTCCTATCACCTCACAGATTGCCTGACTCCTTGAAAGTAGAAATACCTATGCTCACAGGGAATTGGAGTAATTACATGATATTGGCTTAATGCTAGACTGTATGTGATGAGTACTCCCAAGAAATGTTTCTGAGGATTTATTGTAAAAACTGGTGTTTTGGAAAATAATAGAACATTTGGGACTATTATATAAATTTTTTTAATGTTTATTTATTTTTGAGAGAGAGACAGAGCATGAGCAGGGGAGAGAGAGGGAGACACAGAATCGGAAGCAGGCTCCAGGCTCCCAGCTGTCAGCACAGAAACCAATGCAGAGCTCAAACCCACGAACTGTGAGATCATGACTTGAGCCGAAGTCAGATGCTTAATCAACTGAGCCACCCCAATGCCCTGGAATTATTTTACTTTTTTTTTTTTATTTTTAAAAAAAAAATTTTTTAACGTTTATTTTTTGAGACAGAGAGAGAGCATGAATGGGGGAGGGGCAGAGAGAGAGGGAGACACAGAATCAGAAGCAGGCTCCAGGCTCCGAGCCATCAGCCCAGAGCCCGATGCGGGGCTCGAACTCACGGACCGCGAGATCGTGACCTGAGCTGAAGTCGGACGCCCAACCGACTGAGCCACCCAGGTGCCCCCTAAATAGAGAAAATGTAATGAAAGAAAGAAAGGAAGGAAGGAAGGAAAGAAGGAAGGAAGGAAGGAAGGAAAGAAGGAAGAAAGGAAGGAAGGAAGGAAGGAAGGAAGGAAGGAAGGAAGGAAGGAAGGAAGGAAAGATGGTCAAAAAGTAGAAACTTCCAGTTACAAGATCAATAAATTCTGGAGACATTAACATGCGGCAACATGGTGACTATATACTTCATAATACTGTATTGTATATTTGTAAGTTGCTAAGAGAGATCTTTAAAAAAATGTATCTATATATGACGATGGCAGTTAACTAGACTTCTTGTGGTGATCATTTGTCAGTGTATACGTGTCCCAAATCATTATGGTGTACAACAGAAATTACCATCACGTTGTATGCCATTTATGTCTCAATTTATTAAAAAGAATGAAAAAGGTAATGTAAGGTTTTATTGTTATTGTTAAGTAGTACATTTGTGAGTAGTAAAAGTCTTTATTGAATTTAGCCACTTCAGGATTCCAAATGCTAGTTTCCTCCTTATGAATAAGTCAGTTCATACCAGAACATGCTGAAATTCTGATTTAACAACTCCCTGAACAATAGGAGCTAATAAGTTTGAGTCATTGACTTATTCATTTGTTTCATCTCTAACATTTCTATCATACTAAAAGTCCAAGGTAGTCCAAGGTGACACAATGCCTAACAAATAACAAAAAACGTTATGATTCAGCCATCTTTTCAGATACAGATTTTTTTTTTTTAATTTTAAGTAGGCTCCCCACCCAACGTGGGGCTTGAACTCACGATCCTGAGATCTAGAGTCTACAAGCTCTACTGACAAAGCCAGGCAGGTGCCCCCAGATTTAGACATTTTCTAATCAGACATTTACAAGATATTTAGGCTAGCAATACTTAATATTTATTTTGTGGCTGGATACAACTGAAGAAGGTATTACTAGGGCATTGCATGGGCAAAAAAGATTTTAAAATAGCACATAGGACGTGTGATCAAAATATTAATTAACTGATACTAATAGTCACTCTGTGACCGCATAGACCTAATGCATTTTACATGATGATATTTATACGTTGCCTTCTTTTGTATGTCTAAATTTATAATCATTAAATATATATTCAATTTTAAATATTCTGGAGGATGATAAGACATTAGAAAATATTGTGTCATATTGTAGTAAATCCAAAAGTCAGGTAAAAATAAGATTTTTTTTGTTGCTGTTAGTTCATATTTCACACAAGACTTTGAAGGGACTACAACACTAATATGCACTGAGGAGGTCCGGTGGAGAGATACACAGATCTAATACAAAGACTATGTTTTGAGAAACAAAATAACCTGCATTCTCATTAAGGAATTGTTTCAACACAAGAAGCACTGATGTTTGACTTCTGGAATAATTTATCCTGATCTAACTCTTCATAATTTACTTTGCATTATGTATTCTATAATCAAAGTAATAAATTTTATTTAGAAAATATATGTTGGGGCTCCTTGGTGGCTCAGTTTGTTAAACGTCTGACTTTTGATTTTGGCTCAGGTCATGATCTCATGGCTCGTGAGTTCAAGCTGCATGTCTGGCTCTGTGCTGACAGTGTGGAGCCTGCTTGAGATTCCCTCTCTCTCTCTCTCTCTCTCTCTCTGCCCCTTCCCACCATTCTCTCCAAAATAAATAAATAAGCCTAAAAAAATCCATATGTTTGTATTCTCATTATTTAGCATTAAGATTTTCCTCTGAAATTGAATGTATGCCACAGATATGATATTTAATAGCAACATCCTGTTCCATCTGTGGGTAAATTTTGGTAACTATTCCCTGAGTTTGACCATTTGGATGGCTCTTAGTTATGAGTTACGAATCATCTTTTGCCATTTTCTGTGCATGAATCTTTTTCAACATCTCTGATTTGTGCCTCGCGGTAGATCCTTATACACAAGCATTGAATTAAGGAGTTTCTAAGCCTGTGAGGCTCTCATGCTCATCATGCTCTTGAGAAATTATGTTAAGATATTTTTAGAATCATGGAGATTAAAAAGTTTCATATCTTTTCAATGGTTAATATCCAATCAAACTTACATAACGGAAATGTATCTAATTACCTTCCTGGAAATAAACATTTCACCTATTATCAAGTTCTTTTCTTCTATTGAGGTTTATCAGTCTAGATCTTTGTAAGCTCCTGCGATCTTGACTTCAAGCGATTTACCTCCTGTTGGCCGTCTTTTATCTTGACACATCCGGTGTGCTCCACACACACATCTGGTGTGACACATCCGGTGTGCCTCTTCACGGAGACCTCCAGGGCACTAAGTGGAGTGGCATGTCTGTGTCTGTCATACCCTTACTACCCTCCCTTTCTTACTTGCCTAACATGGGTTCATGGGCAAACATGCTAAGCATTCATCTCCACTGTCCTTGTGCAAGGACTACCCACAAGCAAGGGTGTAGTGCAAAAGTAGTAAGGACTACTACATAAGCACAGCAGCCAAAGGAAAAAAAAAAAAAAAAAAAAGACCAGGATGCTGCCAAGTCTCCCTCAGCGTTCATGACCCCAATTCTCAAATGCACACTCAAGGGTAGAGCATGGTGTGGCACATTGACTGAGATAACAGATTCTGCATTTCCTTAAGACTTACCCAAGCAACTTCCACACCATATTTTCATCTCAAAATAAGGATGCTAAACAGAATGTGCCACAAGTTATGTTGTGAGGGTTGAATGAGTTAAACGATGTAAAGCTTGTGTAAATGCTCTGTATGTACTTACTGTTATTTCGGCATTCTCTAAACTTTACAACAAATATTGATCATCTCTCTTTTTTTTTTAATGTTTACTTATTTTTGAAGGAGAGAGAGACAGACTGTGAGTGAGGGAGGAGCAGAGAGAGAGGGAGACACAGAATCTGAAGCAGGTTTCAGGCTCTGTGCTGACAGCACAGAGCCTGAGGCGGGGCTGGAACCCGCAAGGTGGGAGATCATGACCTGAGCTGAAGTCAGATGCTCAACTGACTGAGCCTCCCCGGTACCCCAATATTGATCATTTCTTTTCTTAGATTTCTAACCCTACCCTTCAACTCTCACTGTCAGCTGATAACTGTGCCTTAACTCCTTGACAAAATAAAAGCGCTAGGGACTATTTTTTTATATCCCCTCCTCCCAATTTATCAGCCTATCCCCCACTTTTCCTGCTCAAAACAACCTGATCCAGTCACAAGAAAGCACATGGCATGTGAATGGGTCAACAAGCATGTGCGGGACTCTGCACAACGAAGGGTCTATTGGCACACCAGGTACTTCTGCTCCCCTGATGTCCATTTACCACAATCACTGCAGACCAGCTGTTACCAACAGACAGGATCCCCGGAGACAGAGAAATTCTCAATAAGATGAGTACAAAGAGCACCAAAGGAAAACTACCACCATGAACAGGAGGCAAAACACTCAGCAAACAGAAAATATCCCTCAAGAGAAAAAAAAAACCCACAAAGGAATTTAAATGTATGCCCCCCCCAACTATAGATAAATAACCCATCCACAAAAGAAATAAAATGTATTGCCAAATTTTGGAAATTAAAATACGATGGTTGAAATAAATGAGTTGATAAGTGAATAACTCAGTTAAATAGACTAATAACATGGCCAAAAAGTGGAGAGGGAAGCTAAAATATCAAACCAAAAAATTCACCAGAATACAAAATTTCAGTGTAATAACATTAAAAAGACCCTATATGGAAAATATTTTTAAAAAAGATTCTAGGGGCGCCTGGGTGGCTCAGTCGGTTGGGTGTCCGACTTCGCCTCAGGTCATGATCTTGCGGTCTGGGAGTTCGAGCCCCGCGTCGGGCTCTGTGCTGACAGCTCAGAGCCTGGAGCCTGTTTCAGATTCTGTGTCTCCCTCTCTCTCTGACCCTCCCCGTTCATGCTCTGTGTCTCTCTGTCTCAAAAATAAACGTTAAAAAAAAAAATTAAAAAAAAAAAAGATTCTAGATAGATTCGGAACTTTAATACCCATACTAGAGTGGCTTCAGAATAGAGGAAAAGAGAGAATGGAACAAAAGAAAGCAGATATTTTTAATAATAATAATAAATTTTAAAGCGATAAAAGATTATTACTGACTTCTGATTGAATGGTGGTGGAAAGGGTGAATGAGAAAAATAACTTGAAATTCCAATGCATTTCTTCCTTATCACAGGGCGTTCTGAATCTCCGTGCTTCTAATTTCATTAAAAATACCTGCGGAGGGGTGACTGGGTGGCTCAGTCGGCTAAGCTTCCGACTTCGGCTCAGGTCATGATCTCAGTTCATGAGTTTGAGCCCCACATCGGGCTTTGTGCTGACAGCTCAGAGTCTGGAGCCTGTTTCAGATTCGTGTCTCCCTCTCTCTCTGCCCCTCCCCCACTCACACTCTGTCTCTCTCTCTCTCTCTCAAAAATAATAAATAAACATTAAAAACAAATTAAAAAATAAAAAAAAATACCTGCAGGATATTCATGTGAAGTATTTACAGAATACTTTCTTTTTTAGTCACCATACTGTATATTAGATTCCCAAATCTTATTTACCTTAGAATATCTTCCAGGTATAGTTTCCATTCTAGATGTCAGAAGTTAAATTAAAACAGAGGAGTATGGGGGACCTCAGTCTCTTAAGTGTCTAACTCTTGATTTCAGCTAGGTCATGATCTCACGGTTGGTGGGACCGAACCCTGTGTTGGACTCTGTGCTGATGGTGTGGAGCTTGCTTGGGATTCTCTCTCTTTTTCTCTCTTTGCCCCTCCTCCATTTGCACTGTCTCTCTCTCTCTCTCTCTCTCTCTCAAAAATAAATAAATAAAAAGAAGGTAAAATAAGTTAAAGTAAAATAAACCAACTAACTTTGGGAATTGGTTAGAGAGCACCTGGGTGAATCAGTTGGTTAAGCCTCAGACTATGGCTCAGGTCATGACCACAGTTCACGAGTTAGAGCCCCGTGTGGGGCTCCATGCTGACAGTGCAGTCTGGTTGGGATTTTCTCTCTCTCTCACTCTCTCTCTTTTTTTGCCCCTCCATGACTTATATTTTCTCTCTTTCTCAAACTAAATAAAATAAACTTAAAAAAAGGTGTGTGTGGGGTGGGTTGGGATAGGGTGGGAATCAGGTGCCTGGGTGGCTCAGTCGGTTGAATGTCTGACTTTGGCTTGAGTCATGACCTGGCAGTTCTTGGGTTTGAACCCTGCACTGGGCTCTGTGCTGACAGCATGGAACCTGGAGCCTACTTCGGATTCTGTGACTCCCTCTCTCTCTGCCCCTCTCCCACTTGTGCTCTGTCTCTCTCTGTCTCTCAAAAAATGAATAAACGTTAAAAAAGTTTTTAAAAAAATTAAGGGAATTGGTTAGTTGCCATATGTCTGTAATGTCCTGCTAAGAGTCTGTAAACCTTACAGGTAGATTTCATTCATGGATCACCAAAGTAATCGTACTGAGGAGAAAAATATAAATAGCTATTCTGCTTTGCAAACTAGTTAATAGTTTTAAATATAAATTAAAATTTGGCCAAACATCTATGGTTAATAATAGAGTAGAGAAGTAGAACAACCAAATTTTCATATTTCTTCCTTGCAATTGTGTATATTACTTTTCTCAGCTATCCACATTCAACTTTAAACTATCTTTCCATGCACAATTTTTCCTAATTATAATTTCTGCAGACAAATTAGCCGAGTTTTATAAATTGAGTGGAGGAAAGACTGGATTTCGTATCCCCAGTCAGTTATGGGTAACCTGTATTCCACATAATTTAGAAAGGTGAACAGTTGGGGCTAGAATTACCTAGGTCTTTCCTGTGTTTTCCTACCGATCAGATAATATCTTCAATTTTCCACACACATTCAGTCAAACTGGCATACAAAAGATGATGTGTTCCCCACCTGTTTGGTTAGGACTAGGAATGTTGTTATGTTTCCACTGCTCTGAAGGATTTTCTTCTTTGGCTTCTGATACACAGAGCTTCAGAGCTTCCTTACACTTAAACTTCACCAACTCTTAAAGCCCCAAATCTCTGTCTTCCTCCAACATACATTATCTAACATGTCTCAAATGGGGAAAACGTGCAAAAGAAGAAACATCAGCATTTGGGTGAGAGACACCATTTCATCTGCCTCAGCTCCTCATTGTTTTGTAGAAAGAAAGAAGAAAGAAAGAAAGAAAGAAAGAAAGAAAGAAAGAAGAAAGGAAGAGAAAGAAAGAAAGAAAGAAAGAAAGAAAGAAAGAAAGGAAGAGAAAGAAAGAAAGAAAGAAAGAAAGAAAGAAAGAAAGAAAGAAAGAAAGAAAAAGGAAGAAAGAAAGAAAGAAAGAAAGAAAGAAAGAAAGAAAGAAAGAAAGAAAGAAAGAAAGAAACCAGAACGCTAACCCTTCATTCAACATCGGGTCATTGTGATGACTGGGCATTTGGGAATCACAGCGTATAATGCTCAGCAAGACCCAATACATGCTAGTTTTCTTCCTTCTTTTCCCAGTTGATGGCGCTGACAGATCTACCTCTCCTGTGTGCTACCTGCCCTGTACTGGAAAAGACACTGTGATGTTCATCTTCCGTCCATCCAATCTTCACACCTGCCAGGTGGAAGGTTAGGGCCAATTAAGCTACCTCTTCAGAAGCAGCTCTGCCAGTCATGACAAACTTGACTTTAAAGCACATGAACAGCTCAGAATATAGGGAGAGCCATTTGGGCTCCCCAGGTTGCCAAGGCTGAACATCCCTAGGCAACACTTCAAATGTATGAAATCAATCTTTGGGTGGTGAAATCAAATAATGTGTCTTTTTTCTATGATCCCGAAACGATTGTGATGTACTTGAAGTTTGAAAATTGGCCTTTTAAACCTATCTTCTCAATCCTTATATCCAATTCTTCTCACATGAGAAAAGTGACTTGCCCAAGGGAACATTGCCTGAATTACGGATTAAACAGTGAACCCACTTGAATTTACCCACTTAAAGCTCCTATGAATTAAACCCTTAAGATTTCCTCTCCTATCACTTTAGGCATTACTACACCTACTGGTTTTGTAGAAACTTGATCTTGTTTAAAATGAAAAAAAAAAAATGCTCCCCTCTAAGGGAAAGGAACTATCAGTTTGGTAGGAAAACAAAACCAAAACCACAAGAATATGATGCATCAGAAATCAATGGGAAAAATAATTTCAAGGAGGAAGGCATTATAAACTCTACCACATGCTGCTGACTGATCACTAAAGTGAGACAAATATGTTCATTGAGTTTAGTAACGTGTAAGTCCTTGACTATAAATATTTTTACTTGCCTCGGGGCACCTGGGTGCCTCTGTCTGTTGAATGTCTGCTCAGGTCATGATCTTGCGGTCAGTGAGTTCGAGCCCTGCATTGGGCTCTGTGCTGACAGCTCAGAGCCTGAAGCCTGCTCTGGAATCTGTGTTTCCCTCTCTCTCTCTGCCTCTCCCCTGCTCATGCTCTGTCTCTCTCACTCTCAAAAATAAATAAACATTAAAAAATTAAATATTTTTACTTGCCTATTTGTATTTATTTTGAGGTCTAAAGTTTTGATTTTCCTAATTAATTTTACTTATTAATTAGAAATATTAATTCTTTAGGGGCGCCTGGGTGGCTCGGTGGTTGAGCGTCCGACTTCGGCTCGGGTCATGATCTCATGGTCCATGGGTTCGAGCCCCGCGTCGGGCTCTGTGCTGACAGCTCAGAGCCTGGAGCCTGTTTCAGATTCTGTGTCTCCCTCTCTCTGTGACCCTCCCCCGTTCATGCTCTGTCTCTCTCTCTGTCTCAAAAATAAACGTTAAAAAAAAATTAAAAAAAAAAAAGAAATACTAATTCTTTATAACAATTCACTATTTTATATTTCCATTGTTTAACTGACACACATAAAACTTTTCATTGTAGACATACAAATTTTTGCCATTTTGACTTCATATTGTACTTATTTATTTATTTATTTATTTGAGAGAGAGAGAGAGAGAGAGAGAGGGCATGAGCAGGGGACAGGGGCAGAGGGAGAGAGAGAAAGAATCCCAAGCAGACTCCATGCTCAGCAAAGAGCCCAACGTGGGGCTCAAAGCCATGAATCATGAGATCATCACCTGAGCCAAAATCAAGAGTCAGATGCTCAACTGACTGAGCCACCCAGCTGTCCCCATGTTTTTTTAATAATAAAGAAAAGTGGCTTTATCTTCTGACCATAATTGTTAACTTTTACTCATTAAAAGTCAAAAAATAAATGTGTAAGTAAAAAAAAAATTACCTGAAATCCTGCTTTTATATCTTAAAGTTCATAAATGTAAATGTGTTTGCAAACATTCTTCCAGAAATATTTCTGTGCATGCACATACTCCATACACATATTTAAATAAGATTATACTTAAAATGCTGATCTTCATATTTTTACATGATAGTCTATTATGAAAAAAAATATATATATATATATATATTCCACTTTTTTCAAGATCTCCATGTGAAACTATTTAGAAGTAGAATAGAGGGTCAAAAGAAAGTACATTTTATGTTTTCATACATATGCCAAATTATCTTAAAGTTCATACCAATTATTTAATCCTCCTCTAGTGTTTTCAGACATTTTCACAAATTCTTTGATTCTTGTTTCTTCAAAGAAGTAGACCTTAATTCCTGTCCTCTTGAGTATGGTCTGTACTTAGTGATTCATTTCTCATAAATAAAATATGAGAAGTGTTGATGTGAAATCCCAAGTGTAGATCATAGAAGTTTACAGATTCTTCTTTGGGCTCTCTCTCTCGATCTCCTTTTTCTCTCTGTTGGATTACTTTCTTTGCAGAAAGCCAGAAGCTGTGCTGTGGGGCCATTCTAGCTGCCCCTTGGAAAGGTGTGCATGGTGAGAATCTGGGGACCCTGGCTCACAGCCATGTGAGCGTAGAAGAAGACCTTCCAGTCCCGATCCAACCGTCAGATGATCGCAGCCCTAGCCAGACTTGGCTACAATCTCATGAGAAACTCTGATCTGGAACCTCCAGCTGAATCATTCCCCAATTCATGATTCACAGAATCTATGAGGCCATAAATGTTTATTGTTCTAAGCTACTAAATTTGGTGGGTAATTTGTTATGCAATGATAGATAACTAATACAGAGTTTAGAACCCAGAAACTGGGGGCTGCCATTACAAAATCATGAAATGTTGGCATTGCTTTGAAACTGGTCAACAGTGAAAGCTGGATAAACTTTGAACAGAGTGATAAAGACAGAATGAGCACAGAACAGACCGTGAAGCATGTGCTGGTAGAAACATCAGGGCCTTTGGGGAGGCTGCAGGTGTGGCCTTAAGGAAAGGTGAGGAAAGTAGCTTGCCAGTTAGCATGCAAGGGGTAGACAGAATTCCAGCCTGTGCTTTTAATTCTTAGGCAATATTGGAATCAGAACCCTCAGACTTGGAGAAATTGTAGAAAGCATTTGAACATCATAGGGATTCAACCATGTGATAAAAAGTACTTAGGACTATTACTTTTTAATATTATTTTTTCTCCCTTTTAAAAAGTTTATTTATTTATTTTGAGAGAGGCAGAGACAGAGTGGGAGAGGAGCAGAGAGAGAGAGGGAGGGAGAGACAGGATCCCAAGCAGGCTCCACACTGCCAGCACAGAGCTCAAGGCAGAACTCAAACTCACGAAACCATGAGATCATGACCTGAGCCGAAACCAAGAGTCAGAAAGAGTCAGCTTAAGCGACTGAGCCACCCAGGCACCCTTTAATATTCTTATTTCTAAAAATTGACATGTTAAGGGATTTCAAGAACATTTGTTTAAAAATTAAGAAATCATTATCTCCCATTGAGGAAACATCCCTAGATTAAGTGGTATTGGGTTAAAGTGTACAAGAAGCTACTTAACTGCACACATTTCAGTCACTCAGTTTTAAGTTAAAAAAATAAAGAGAAATCCCACCCCATTATTTATTAATTATATGCAATTGCAGGGTGTAGACAAGGGAAGGATGAGTTTTTGTAACAAAACTATACATTTAAATGAACACAGACATAAATGTTTAAGACAAAAGAGATAATGGAGAAAACCATGTTGCATTTCCTTTACTAATCATTATTTTATATTCTAAGTTAAAACAGCATATTGAATTCCGGTGGTAATCATCCCTAAAAATTAATTTTACGTAAGCTCTTTCCAACTATTATGCTTCCAGAGAGAAGAAGAAATTAAATACCAGTGATTGAATTTCAATGAGTAAGAGTCTCAGTGGCCAAAACAGTAAATAAGTTTTTAAAAGTAAAACAGATTCTTTTTTAAAAAAAATGTTTTAATGTTTATTTTTGAGAGAGACAGAATGCGAGCAGGGAAGGGACAGAGAGAGAGGGAGACACAGAATCCGAAGCAGGCTCCAGGCTCTGAGCTATCAGCACAGAGCCTGACTCGGGGCTCGAACTTGTGAGATGTGAGATCATGACCTGAGTCAAAGTCGGACACTTAACTGACTGAGCCACCCAGGCGCCCCTAAAAATAAAGCAAATTCTTTAAACAGTTACTGGTATCAAGTAAAACTTTTCACATGTTGAGAGAATTATGGTAGGAGAGCTTGTAAAGTAACCTTTTTTTCTTTTTGTAAGGCAGAGAATAACAATAAATTGTGTTAATTAAAACTGCAAAGGAGAAAACCCACACCTCTCAGGAATTGCTTAGCCTTGAATTTCATATTTAGAAGGTGTCATATTTGCAAATACTTTCGGGTTTTGCATTGGGCATAACCAATCTTACTATTAATTTAGTGGGTGATTTGCCTTTTATCTGAGGATGGTTATGCCCTGAGTGAAAAAGGATTTGATTTACTTTTCCCAATTCGTATGATTTAATCGTGACTGGATTGAAGCTTCTACATAGAGAATTGCTCAGCTTACTTTCTGTGAAATTAGTGGAGGGAATAATTAGGACTGCGGTGACTTCTGCGGATTGCAATTCATAATGTGTCATCCCCTTCTGCATGGCATTACTTTCCTCCCTCAGGATGGAATTTTGCATTGAGAACAGTCTTTGGAGTATGCTTGTCAGCTTGGTGGACAAACGTAGAATGAGCTTCTGATTTTCAGAAGCAGTGCCCCATCCATCGAATCTAACACTCCAAGGGCCAATACTATGAATATCTTTTTGACTAAAGCTATTGCCATTCCAGCTCAAGATAAAACAATAGTTATTGTCTACCTTCATATTTGCATTCATCCTTACAAATGGATTTACTAAGGGAAGCCTGGGTGGCTCAGTCGGTTGGGTGTCCGACTTTGGCTCAGGTCATGATCTCACAGTTTGTGGGTTCAGGCTCTGCATCGGGCTCTGAGCTGACAGCTCGGCAGAGCCTGGAGCCTGCTTTGGATTCTGTGTGTCTCTCTCTGCCCTTCCCCTGCTCACACTGTATCTCTCTGTCTTTCAAAAATAAATGAATGTTAAATTAAAAAAAAATGGATTTACTGAGAAAACAAAATCCTACCTAGTACAGTTTGTTGTAAGAATAGAAAAAGTTCAGACTTTTGTCCCAGAATATTCCCAAAGACTTTCTCCAGATCTCTCATTTGCATGCAGTTACAAATCTGTCAGAGTTTCTATGTTTCTGCCCACAGCTTAATACCAAAAGTTAACATGGTACTTGACTTTTGGCAAACTGCCTCAATCATAATGCTTTGGGTAGAGCCTACCTTGGTTTAATTCACAAAATAGATCTGAATCACCAGTGCACATTCTCTTTTCTTTTCTTTTTTTCTTTCCTTTCCGTTTCCTTCTTTCTTCTTCCTCCTCCTCCTCCTCCCCTCCTCCTTCTTCTTCTTCTTCTTCTTCTATATATTTAAGTTACCTAATATACAGTGTAATCTTGGCTTCAGGAATACAACCTAGTGATTCTTTTCTTACATATGACCCTCAGTGCTCATCCCGAAAAGTGCCCTCCTTAATACTCCACTCATTTAGCCCATCTCTACACCCTACCCCCTCCAACAACCCTCAGTTTGTTGTCTGTATTTAAGAGTCTCTTATGATTTGCCTCCCTTCACAATGAAAAAATGAAATCTTTCCATTTGCAACAACATGGATGGAACTGGAAGGTATTATGCTAAGCGGAATAAGGCAGAGAAAGGCAGATATCGTATGATTTCACTCATATGTGGCATTTGAGAAACTCAATAGATGTACATCAGGGCAGGGAAGGAAAAATAAGATTAAAAAAAAGCACATTTTCTTTTTAACAGATCTCGAGCTTCTTTGTTCCAACTAAGAATCCTTCCTTTTAAACCTTGACTACTGTCTAAATACCATTTCAGAAGAATTACTGCTGACAAGATGATTAAGGGAAATAGTGACCTCCCTGACATGAGAATGTGACGGCTGCCTGGATTTCTCTTAAGTGACTCTTCATGTCTCAGTCCCATGCCCAACCACTTGGATTTAAATCTCAACTCAGGAAAATTACAAATGACTATGGTTATTGACTTTCTGCATTACTCACAAATAATGAAAAACACGCATTTTTAACTTATATAATTTTATGTAGCACATATTTACCAGGGCCAAAAATATACATAAAGTCATAGCTGAGCTAGATGAAACAGGATGTCACCTATTGCTTCAAGATCTTTTCCTTGTGACCATATCCCTTTTCTCATTTCTGGCACCAAATGTGTCTAGTTGCCCAGAGCCTTCTAGATCTTGGTCAGTTTACCCTAACCTGCTCTCAAGTTGCACACCTAAGCCAGAATGTTCATGATAAACTAACTACAATCGCCCACTGAAAGCTTTTTCTCCACTGTTCTTTGTGGTTCCAGAATTTATAATGAATGGCTTGTAAACACTCATTATCATATCCTTTGGAGATAAATATCTCTAAGCACATATCTGTGTATATGAACTTGGTCTTCAAGTCTTGAAGTCAATTTAATAATTAAAACAAAAAGATAATCTCTGTAGCAGTGGAAAGCTCACAGCATTAAGATTAGAAGGTTTATGAGGAGTTGGCACTGTGAGGTCACATCAGGGTAAGCCTGTCCTGGTCACTTTCACTAATAAAAGTTAACTCTTTCTCAGGCCATTCATCCAGATGAACATGTTTCAAGCTCCAGAGGTGTTTGAGAGGAAACTGCAGGATTGGTTCTTACCTGTAAGACTAGATGTGGCCACCAGACCCCTGTTGTTGACATTTCAGTGATAAGCTGACTCCACTTTAAAAGGTACACTTCCTAAAAAATAAATAAATAAATAAATAAATAAATAAATAAACAAATAAATAACTAAATAAAAATAAAAATGCACTTCCTGATTGGTAAGCCACTTAAAGGGACCTGCTGTGGCTTTGTCAACCCAGACTCTTCCCTAGGTGTTAAATGTACTTCAGAAACATCTTAGAGTCCTAAGGAATATCTTCCCTCATTTGTTCTTTCAATGAATATTAATTATCTCTCTTCTTTGGGAAAAAAAACTGTGGGGCCTTTGCCAAATTGTGTCACTTAAAAATATATACTCTTCTGAATCATCAGAGTGGTTGATGTGGGGGTGTATGTGTGTGTGTGTGTGTGTGTGTGTATTATCTGCGAAGTGGTATGTTTGGATTAGCTGATTGCAAAGAACCTTCTACCTGGAAACTATTTCCATGTGTTTTCTCTATGTATCTAACCACCACTTCAAGGGGGTGAAGTACATAAACTCAAATGAGCATCTATTTTCTAGCATTATGCAACAATATAGTTTCCTGATGCATCATTAGTTGGTAAGAAAGAAACATGAAGAGACGTGTTGTTGTGATACGGTGTTTGGGCTTGTGTTCTAATTCCACCCTTCTAATAACTATAGAACATTATGTCATTTAAACAGTCTGACCCACCGTTGTGTTCTGCAAACTGAGATAACACTATCTATCCAGAGACTTCACAGGGTTAAGTGAAACAAGACTGAAATACACGTTAAACTGTTTGCACCATTACGGAGCTGTACAAATGTCAATTAACTACTTATGCATCCAAACTTATTGCTTTATTTAAACTTCTCTCATGGAGGAAGTTCGGAGATGATTGAGTTGGATGATAAATAAATAAGGGTGATAAAGATCACAAAAATGAGCCAACTGGGAAAAGAAGAGTTTTTATAAGAAATAAGACCAATGCAAGTGTTCATTTATTTATTTTGAAAGAGAGAGAGTGCCAACAGGGCAGGGGCAAAGAGAGAGGAGAGAGAGAGAATCTGAAGCAGGCTCTGCATTGTCAGCGCAGACCCTGATGCAGGGCTCGATCTCATCAACCATGAGATCATGTCCTGAGCTGAAATCAAGAGTCAGACACTTAACTGACTGAGCCCCCCAGGAGCCACAATATTAGTTTTTATATAAAAATTTCAACAGGTAGTATTTTCCCATCCATGTTCATGACTCTATATATCTTCAATCTAGACCTATTTCTCTTACACAAAAAATGAAAAAATGGACACAGATAAAATTCAGAAAATGATAAAGATGAAATGATAAATTTCCACGGAGAAGCTTCCACATAAAGTGAGTCAAAATAAAAATCAGAATTCTTTAGCCAGAAACATTTTTAAAATGGTGGAAGATATGATTCAAGAGAATGGATAAGGTGGATATAGATTATTTTAAGCCAGTTCTAAGATACTATAATAAAAGAATGCCAGTGCTGAAGATTATAGCCCCTGCCTCTGCCCACTTCCCAGTTTGACACCCTTAGTCATGTTTTTTCATCTCTTTGTGCTTCCTTCCCCATTTGCAACATAAGGGTAACATTATATCTCCCTTGGATTGTTTATGACCATTAAATGCATTACTATGCTTAAGCATTTAGAGTAGAACCAAGTACATGAAAAGTGTCCATTGTTTTAAACAAAGAGAACTTCTTTTTGTTTTTAAAAGTTGTTTTTTGTTTTTGTTTGTTTGTTTGTTTGTTTTGAGAGAGAGAGAGAGAAAGCACGAGTAGGGTAGTGACTGAGAGAGACGGGAGAGAGAGAGAATCCCAAGCAGACACCCCACTGTCAGCACAGAGCCCAATGCGGGGCTCAAACTCACCAACTGTGAGATCATGACCTGAGCCAAAGTCGGCCGTTCAACTGACCGAGCCACCCAGGCACCCCTGGAGAGAAAACTTCTCAAAGCTCAAAATAGGTAGGCTTACAGAGAGAAAAAAAGTAAAAAAGAGGCACTATTTGCACATTGGATATTAACATTTGATATACACGCCTTATCTATTAGTCACTGGGGTTTTAACATTACACACATATAGCAAACTTGAAATAAAGATTTAGGAACACTTATGGAAACTAAATCCACGATAGGTTTAAATAATTATTTGACACTTATATCTAGTTTTTGAGAATGCTATCTAAATGTCAACCATAAAGGTGTCTGTGCCAAACAGAAACAAGATAATGGTGTTGGTGGAATTCAGGACTGAATCCATAGAACATTTCTGGGGTTGTTACATCAATTCAGCGAATAAAGCAGATGGTCTTGTCTCTTTCATAGCCATGATGTCGTCTCATGTGCCTCCAAAGAGATTAGTTTTACAATAAGTGTGATGCTTGTTATAATCCTACCTAGACAAGTCAATCTTCGACTTTTCAATTGACAGAAAAGTTTAGATGCAAAATCAGACCTCTGCATATGAAGGTAAGCAGGACACAATTGGTAAGCAGGTAAGCAGGACCTCAATGGTAAGCAGGACACAAATTTCCAGAATGAGCATTTGCGATAGAAATGTTATGGACAAGAACAAAGAAATTACAAATGTGAGTAAGGCAGCTTTTAGAAAGATATAGCTAAATTATAGAAATATAGGCAGTAAAAACATCTACATTAAAGAGTTTTTAAAAAGTCGTTGAAGGGAAGAAAAACATCAAATCCTGCCAGCATTAGTTCTTCCTTGAGTAGTACATAGGAAACCTCTATTTCCTTGTTCCTCAAATTCCTTAAGTTTCTCTAAATGTAAATATTTAAAGTCCTCTTATATTTAAGGGCTTGAAAACAATATTGCTTATTTTTATTTTCTGTAGTAGTAAAATGTATAAAAGGCAGACCTTTATAGGTGGGATGCGTGGCTATCTATAAAACATGATTTTTCCTTAAAATCTTAAGGGAAATTCACTTTAAAATAATAAATGCTTTGAGAGCCTTGTCATGAGATCTTAATCAATACATTATCTCATCAAAAAGATGTCCACTAATGACGATATACAAGCACTGTCCAATTCAGTATCATATCATCCCATTCAAATTATCTGCGTGGCACTTACCACTGCTTGACCTTTTTTCTCTAAAGAGTCATTCAATAAAATTTTACTGAGGACCTACTGTATCTATTGTGTTAAGTGTTGGGTATCCATCAGTGAGTAAAACAAGATAACAAACCCATCCTCTCTGTGCTGACGGCTCAGAGCCTGAAGCCAGCTTCAGACCTATCCACCATAGGTTTTCTTCCCCTACAGTCTAAAAAGGTTTAGTAAAGAGAGAATACAGCAGAAATTGCCATACTTAAGGGGTTTCACTAGGAACCTCCTAGAAGGTCAAACTTTAGAAAGTATGGCCCAAAAGTCAAAGTATATAACAAATTTAATGAGTGCTATTCTGGCAGGGGTGAGGTGGGGGTGAGGGATTTGATTCAGAGCTGCAGCCTGCCTCAGGCTACCCCCAGCCCACTCCTAGGCACAGAATTTAACAAAGACCTCTCCCGTTCAAAGATTAATCACTGGACCTGAAGTCTTTGAATTATTTCCCTTCTTCATTTTTATGATAAATTATCCATTTCTTGGGATGTAGATCTCAAGTCAGTTGGATTGTAAGCAGCAGATTGATGAAAGGCACATATTTGGAGATGGAAATACATGGCAAGTTGTTGACATTCCTATGTATCATCTCATGCTGAGGAAGAGGAATATTAACGAAGGCAGAAAGGTGATAGAAATGTCAAAAGAAGATTTGCCATTCATTCATTTTGGTTCCTCTTCAGCAGTGCTGGTTTTCCATCGACTGCTTATGTATTTGGTACTGTATTTCAGAATCGTGTTCCTCCTAGGGCAAATGGAGACAGGTTGGATCAAAGTGGGAGAGACACAGGTGAACTTGTTGCTGTGATATTTCTGGCAAGCATTTCTCACCCTCATGTCACAGCAAACAAAGAAATGTGATAAATGTATACATATATATATATAATAAATATAAATATATTTATTAAATATATAAATATAAATATATATAATATAAATAATAGATAAATACATGTATATTTATTAAATATATAAATATACAATATATATATTGCTGATTTTAGCAAGAATAAATGGATAAGCCAGGAAAAAGATTTGCAGCAATGCCTTTGTTACAATATTTGCTGTATCTGCGATCTAGTATCTATGTACCTTATCTTGAGAGCAGCAATACATTTTTCTTTGCTAAAACCTTTCTTCCAACACTTTATTCCATAGTATATGGGTTTATTAATTCTACCCATAGATCCAGAACTGCATATTCATTGACGTTTCTAATCCCTTGGCCAAATTACTTGATATAGAGATGTACATTATCCAAATTGACCCAATTAGCTATCTGAAAACATATCACCTTTCCGTTGATCTAGAAGCCCTATGGAGTTTGACAGTATAACTCTTCAATTTTAAAATTTCCATACACTTGTGACGCCAGAATGATCTTAATCAGTGCAAAGTTAACTTTGTGGTTGGACAAATTAGTAGTTTATTAAAGATACCGAATTTGCTTATAAACAAAGAATGACAAATGGTAGACATACTTCTAGAAACAGAACAAAAAGGAAAGTCAGATCTCAATTCAAAGTTTTCTTTACTTTTTCAAATTATTGAATTAACTCTAAAATACTGTTTTTAAGTAAAATTTTCTGAATTTCATAAACCAAGCTCTAGTTTTTTTACATTTCAACATTTTTTTTTCTGAGCTGAAGAAAGGTTAAGTCACCAAGGCATAAGCAACTGTTTAAAATGCAAAGGTAATTTCCAGGGAGACAATTTCAGACTTTCAGGGAGGTCAGTCTTACATATTTCCTTTTTTTTTTTTTCCTATGCAAACAAATGATAGAGGGAAAAAATGACAAAATGTTCTTTTTCTCTTTTCCAAACCCTATTTGCCCATGTGCAAAGACACAGCAAACATGCAAATACACACAGTTTGCCACAATATTTGCAGAAGTTGTTCTCTCGGTGACAAGTTAATGGAAGTGGAATACCCTGGCTGCCGGTTGAAAATCAGAAATGATCCCAGGTGACTAAATGATAAAACATTCAGAACTGGATTTTATTTTCAATCGAAGTGAATGTATTTTTCAAAAAAAATTATTTTCTTTCCAATATTTCAGACATTTCAGCGCAAGTTTGTTAGTGTACTTGAAATCACCATATTTAAACGCAGAGTACTGAGATTACTCAACATCTTAGTATGTAAACAATCATCACCTTCCTTGACAGCTAAGAAAAAGGATCAGTAGGGTTCTTCTTATCTTGCTCTAGGCTTCACTTCGAGAAAATTCTAGGTGATGGACACTGTGCTAAGGGCCATGAGCATAATTAATGGCTAATATCTTTTCTGCTTATCTCACAGACACGGGAAAATTCTAGGTGATGGACAATGTGCTAAGGGCCATGAGCATAATTAATGGCTAATATCTTTTCTGCTTATCTCACAGACAGTTCCAGTTCTGACTGTGTGTCCTCTCTCTTTCTCTCTGTCTCTCTATCTGGTCATTTTCTGTCTTTGTCTCTGCTTCTGTGTCCTCTATTTCTGTGTTCCTTTCCCCCCCGTCTCTTCCACCCTCTGGTTCTCATGTCCATCTGTGAACTACAATAGTCTTCACTGTGTCTCTGCCAGCCATGGTAATAGAACCAGGACTTTGGAGGTTAGGCGTACTGGCCAACACATGGGGAAGGTAATTCTCTTTGCCACTGCTGTTTGCTCACAAATCTCTGTTGAAACATCAAAGAGATGATAGCTATGGTTTGCATTGAGTTTTTACACTCTTAGATCTGCTGGTCACTAAACTCCCCAAAACTTCACAAAGATTACTAACTGAGGATATGTTAAGGTTGACAGATTAATACTTGAAGAATGAATAGCAGATTTATGAAAAGAAAGTTCATTTGCTTCTCAATCTCGGGTAAAGCTAACCCCAAACAAAATTCTAATTGCAGAGCAGATGTCCCAGGAAATACCAGCTCACACTGTCATAAATTCAGATCTGCTATGACCTAAAAGGAATGAAATACTCCAGAACTCTTTCTAATATAACATGAGAAAGGCACTTCTTAATACTTCCATTGGCTAGAGAATCTCAAACAAGATACTTAATGAAGCCCTCGGTCAATGCAGGAATCATAGATTTCATAAATGATATTTCGGCAAACACAGGTTATGCCTCAAAGTGTGATATATGTTTCAAGTTTTAGGGTTATTTATTGAAAGACATTTAAAATTATATTCTTGATATCCCTTCCTGAATCTATTTTCATCAGTGTGAATGTTTGAGAGTATTTCCATAGGTTAAATTAATACCCCAAAGGGATTAAAGAAGAAATAAATCATGCAAGGTCTACCTCACAGAAATTCAAACTTTGCAAGGTATTTGCAAAGTATGAAAGTTATGACATGTTTGATGTGAAAATGGTTTTAAACAACTCAGCATGAAATTGACTTATGAGGTCTTTTGGTCTTGGCAACTGTGAATTTGTTCATAAAATCATCTTCCCAAAGTGCCAAATCATTGCATTCCTATACACCCTGCCTTGAGATAAAGAAGGCAGCCACACAGTTTAACAATATTTTATCTAAGCGATTTTTTTATCCACTTATAATTGACCATTTCACACTTCAATATGTTTCATCCAGTGCTGAAAGAAGTCAACAATAAAATGCAGGGAAAAGCCCTGTATGAGATGTTTTCAGAACTAAATCTAGTGACAAAGTGAACACTGTATGGGCATTAATGCATGTTCTCACTTGCATACTGGTATCGTCAGTCACATGTCTGCAGCAGACACTTGGGTTAGCAAGGATTAAGTATCTTCCCCACACCCACATTGCCAGTCTCCAGAAATTGGCCCCAGGCTGTCTCTTCTGCAATACTCTGCCACTGCTACTACACCACACAAAACATCTGGTGGGGGGTGAACAAGAAAATGGGAAGAGAAGCCTGTCCCCCCTAGGAAAGCAATAGGAATTTGTAGCCACTAGAGCATCTACCCAAGTCTAAGCCTCAGGGAAACCATCTGCAGCCTCCGTATCAGAGTCATAGATGGAAAGCTTTCTGTGGCCTAGAATCAAAGTTGGAGAAGGTAGTGATGGTTTGCTGTGGGAGGGAGAGATACCAAGATGGCTGCCTGGAGGAGAGGAGAGGAGGAACTTTTGGGAAAGGTGAAGGCAAGCAAGGCGCAAGAAATTATGATCTATCCTTGATTAACACCCTCCACAAGGAATTGCACCTGAAGGAACTACTAACTGATTCTTTTATTAATTAATTAATTAAAATGTTTATCCTTTTATTGAGGCAGGTGGGGGAGGGGCAGAGAGAAAGAGGGGGACATAAAGAGAATCCCAAGCAGGCTCTGCACTTTCCGCACAGAGCCCCAAGTGGGGCTCGGACTCATGAACTGTGAGATCATGACCTGAGCCAAAATCAACAGACTGACACTAACTGGACTGAGCCATCCAGGTGCCCCTAACTGACTGTTTTAGTTAAAAAATTCTATTTATTTGCTATGAAATAATTAAGATACAAAAAAAGATGCATAAATTGTTGTTTCAAGGGTGACTGGGGTGGTTCAGTTGGTTGAGCATCCAACTTCAGCTCAGGTCATGATCTCACAGTTGTTAAGTTTGAGCCCTACATCAGGCTCTCTGCTGACAGCTCAGAGTCTGGAGCCTGCCTTGGATTCTGTGTCTCCCCCTCTCTCTGCCCCTCGCCCTCTTGCACTCTGTCTCTGTCTCTCTCTCTCTTTCTCTCAAAAATAAACAAACATTAAAAAAATGATAAAAATTAAAAAGAGTCGTTTTAGACAAGGAAACCTGAAGGAAAGGAAGGTTTATTTTTAGTAACTGGTAGAGAAGAGAGCTTCTAACGGAAGTGCTTTGAAATAAGCAGGGAAGGATTTTTCTAGGATTTGGGGGAATGGAGACACTAAGGACAAGTAGCAGAGGTTTTGGGAATGGAAACGACTTTTCAAGCACTGTGTCATTCAACTTTTCAGTCTCTCAGAATGTTGGTTAGCGTGAAAGTGGACACAATGACACTCTGCCGTTCCCTTGAGAAACACACAGGAGGTTATACCCAATGACTTCACTTTAACAGGGCCAAGTGGTGTGAATTGATCCTGAGGAGAATGTTATGGGAGCAGAAGATTCCAGGTCGTCAGGAAAACTAACTATATAACAAGTTCTAGAACTTAAGAATAACAATATTCCACTACAAAAATATGTTCTTTGTATATTCCCTTTCCCACTGCCTCCCATTACCTCCCTGGCAAGTAACCACTATGGAATATACATTTAGGTGAACTAAGAACTTTTACCCAAAAGTGTATCACAATACTCTTATCTTGGAACGTTACTTTTTCCATTTTATTCTTGTATAAAGAATATTACATGCAATCTCATTTTTTTTTCTTTTCCAAAGTGTGTTTGTAGGAGTCATGCATGTTAAAGGGGTAGCTCTAGTTCATTCGTTTGCCCCTTACGACTTCTCTCCTTTAGGAATGTACAACTTTTTATCCAGTTGCCGATTGATGGAATCTCGATTTTTAAATTTTTTTTAATGTTTATTCATTTTTGAGACAGAGAGAGACAGAGCATGAATGGGGGAAGGTCAGAGACACAGAATCCGAAACAGACTCCAGTCTCTGAGCTGTCAGCACAGAGCCCGACTCGGGGCTCGAACTCACGGACCGCGAGATCATGACCTGAGCCGAAGTCGGATGCCCAACCGACTGAGCCACCCAGGTGCCCCAGAATCTCGATTTTTAAAATAATCTTTATAATTATTAACAATGCTGTTATGAACACTGCTGTGGCTATCTCTTAGTATATGTATGTGTGGTTTTTTTCTTTTATAATTCTAGATATGGTCATACCTCCAAGGTAGAGAGGGTAAACTCCTTCCAGACACATACAATGATTTCTGGCAGCCTACAGAGCCTGCCAACACTTAGCCCTATCACACGTTTTCATTTCATAAACCAGAATGTAAAAACAACTATTTAATTTGTCAGTAATTTCGATTTTCCTAATCATTACTGAGGTTGACCATGTTTTCATATGTTTATGAGTATTCTTGTTGACTTTCCTGTGGATTTTGTATTTTTGCCCATATTATTAATTTATTGCTTTGTGGTAGCTCTAAAATATATTTTAGAACAATAATGTGTCTGTTATATGTGTGAAAAATACCTTCACTTTCTAAAGCATGTAAATAAACAAGGCTTTTTTTTTTACTTTGACATAGAAAAAAACTAGTCTTTTATTTTATGATTATACTCAGTAAATAAATCATTCCTTATTTAAAATTTAAAATGCATTATCCTTAATTTTTGTCTAATTTTTTTTTTTGAAATGTACATGACTCTTCAGCAAAGGGCTATCGAGTCTCTACTTGAAAGAGGTTATTTCTCCCTTCTGGGATCCAGTATCTTTCTGAGACAGTGGTATGAAGAAAGGCATACTAACCACATCATCCAGAGTTAGATGCCGGCTGGTTAATGGCTGTCTCCTTTCCCTTCACACATGTGCACACACATGATCGACCCGGGGATTCCTGGAAAGATTCTTTCTTATTCACTACTCATCCCACACCAGAAGGAGAGGAGTTTGATCTAGAATGCAGACTTTATCAAACAGTGAATCCGAACTCCTCCCTCTGCCCTAGCTTACAAATGAGAGTTAGGAAAAGCACCTTTAGCTTGCTTGGGGAAAATAAGTTATGACTTCATATCTACATTGTTTCATACCCTCCTGATTATTATCCAACTCTTCCTTCTGGCAGGAAAATAGCTTTACTTTCAAGATGAAATCTGACCCCAATCAAAGTCAACAGACATTGTTTTCTATTTGTAATTTTTCATCTCCAACTCAGAAATTTTTTTTTTAATTTTTTTTTAACGTTTATTTATTTTTGGGACAGAGAGAGACAGAGCATGAACGGGGGAGGGGCAGAGAGAGGGAGACACAGAATCGGAAGCAGGCTCCAGGCTCTGAGCCATCAGCCCAGAGCCCGACGCGGGGCTCGAACTCACGGGCCGTGAGATCGTGACCTGAGCTGAAGTCGGACGCTCAACCGACTGAGCCACCCAGGCGCCCCTCCAACTCAGAAATTTAACAGGAGTTCAAACAAAATCTTAATGGTGGTGGGAATAAGAAGAAATGTGATGGGGGCACCTGGGTGGCTCAGTCAGTTATGCAACCAACTCTGGATTTCGGCTCGTGTCATGTTCTCACAGTTGGTGGGATTGACAGTCGTGTTGGGCTTTGCACTGAGCATGGAGCCTGCTTGGGATTGTCTTTCTCTCTACCCCTCCCCTGCTCTCTCTCTCTCTCTTTCTATAAATAAATTAAATAAATAAATACATAAATAAATGAGAAAAGAAACATGACCAAGTTATTCTAGGTTTCCTCGACAAAGACTTAGGAATAGATTAGAAAGTTTGGAAAATAAATAACAATATTTAACACTACATTTTGAAAATTTTATTAAGTCACAATTATCCATGCTGTGGAGCTCCTGCACACATAGATAGTGAAAGGGAATAGGAAAAATCCCAGGAACAAACATAAGATCATAATAAGAGGATATTTTGTAGCAGTGATAGCCAGCCTGTTTTGAATAGTGCTGTAATAACAACATCATTAATGTGTATATTACAATGACATTGGGAAAATATTCTCTAGCTAACGCCAGTCAAATCATTTCCAAAGAATTACCAACATTATGAAGAGTAAATCAATGCTACAACTCAAAGAAAATCAATGTTTACCAGCTATTTGAATTGGAATGATTTTAAAGAAGAAATTCATGGGAAATAAGTATATATTATACTTATTTATACTTATTCATAATTTATATTTATTATTTAATTATTTATACTTATAAGTATAATTATATATATTTATAGGAAAATTCGAAAATACATTAAAAAAAACAACCATGGATCAACTAAACAACAACTGAATGAGTTAACAAATACTTGAAAAATGTTTATAATGCAATATATTTTATGTAGTATATATCATATAAAATTAATAATACTTATAAACTATGAAATATATAATGTAAACATATCATTTGTGTACCTACTTCATTTAATTTTCTGTAAAATATTTTATATTTATATATTTATAATATTCAACATTTTATTTATATAAAATACATAATACAATGTACAATATATTCATAACTCTTACATAAATATAATTTATGATATATAAATACACTATATATTATTGGATACAACGATGTATAAAATTATAAAATGTCCTACTTTAAAGACATTTAATATTATGAAGTATTACTTATTACAATTCAATATTTATTCTTAAAAATGAGGTGTTCCTCCATATTGGTATATAATTGGTGGAGCTTCTTTAAGGAACATTTAGGAAAAGCCATGAATAAAATAATCATCCACACTCTTTAGACATAACAATAAAAATATGCATTTAAAATACTTTACCATACTACTAATCAAATAAATGGAAAATAGTATAATATTAACACTCTAGTGCTTAGATATTTTTAAAAAATAATATACAAATCCAGTTAAGAAATGGGCAGAAAACATGAATAGACATTTTTCCAAGGATCAACATCACTCATCATCAGAGAAATAAATACAAATAAAAACCATGATGAGATACCACCTTACACCTGTCAGAAAAGCTAAAATTAATAGCACAAGAAACAACAGGTGTTGATGAGGATGCAGAGAAAGGGGAACCCTCTTACACTATCAGTGGGAATGCAAACTGGTGCAGCCACTCTGGAAAACAATATGGAGATTCCTCAAAAAGTGACAAATAGAACTACACTATGACTCAGCAATTACACTACAAGGTATTTACCCAAAGGATACAAAAATACTGATTTGAAGGGGCACATGCACCCCGATGTTTATAGCAGCACTATCTAAAAGAGCCAAATTATAGAAACAGCCCAAATGTCCACCGACTGATGAGTGGATAAAGAAGATGTGGTGTGTGTGTGTGTGTGTGTGTGTGTGTGTGTGTGTGTGTGTATAACAAAATATTACTCAGCAATCAAAAAGAATGAAATCTTGCCATTTACAACAAAGTAGATGGGCCTAGGGTATATTATGCTAAGTGAAATAAGTCAGTCTGAAAAATACAATTTCACTCATAGGTAGAATTTAAAAAAACAAAACAGATGAACATAGGGGAAGGGAAAGAAAAATAAAATAACATAAAAACAGAGAGGGAGGCAAACCATAAGAGACTCTTAAATACAGAGGACAAACTGAGGGTTGCTGGAAAGCAGGTGTGTCGGGGGATGGGCTAAATGGGTTATGGGCTTTAAGGAGGGCACCTGTTGGGATGAGCACTCAGTGTTACATGTAAGTGATGAATCACTAAATTCTATTTTGGGAACCAATATGACACTATATGTTAACTAACTAGAATTCGAATAAAAACTTAAAAATAAATAAAAATAATATACAATTATAAGATGGTTATAGTGCAATGGCACCAGCATACTCTTGTGGTGGTGTAAATTTATGTGAACATTCCATAATATTTAATTAAAACCCATTCACTGTGAATATTTCATATAGGAATTTTCAAATAAAATAATCAGATGTACCCAAAGATATATGATTAAAAATCTTCAGTATAGTACTACATTAGCATAAACAAGTTATATTGGAAACCAATTCAATCTTGACAGAAAAAAATGATAGTAGATACAAGATTTATACATTGGAACACCATGCAATGAAAGTTTGATGTCATGAAAAACTCTTATAATAAAAGGATAAGTAAAAAGCAAATTTACACCCACATGCACATACACACACACACACACACACACACACACACACACACACACACACAAGCTTTATTGGACATACATAAACCAGTTATCCCTAGATGTACAAGTGGAATTTTTTTCACTTTTTATCTTCCAATGATTTTTGCAATTTTCAAAATGGCTATACACGTATCATTATTTTACAATAAAACATTTGAATAGCTCAAACTTTTGAGCAGTAAGAAATTGTTTTATGGTTGGAAAGAAAAGTGTTAGTGGAAGGTCTACAGTGTATTTCTCCTTTACAGGGAATGCCTGGGAAAGAGAAAAACAGATGAAGGGGTCAAATCCCCTTACAAAGAGGTGAATGATAGGACACTGTTGGTATTTCTACCACTAGACCAGGGAGAATCCATGACAGAATGCTTGTCTATGAAATACTTTCAGCAGAATGTACAGTCAAACTAGGTTAATGGAATATTAAAAGGAGATGGCCCATACCAAAGGGGCTCACTTTGTGCAAGTGATGCCCTGATGCCCCATTAGACCCTCACATGTTAACTTTTAAATAGAGCAAGTGGTAAGGGAAGAAGAGAGGGATCTCACATTGCTGGTCTTAGACTTCTCCACATTTATTCCTGTTTCTTGCAATTGCCTGTATCCTTTGCGTTAATGGTAAAATTTGGTAGTGGTTAGATCTATGATTCTTCTAAGTCTCATTTGATTTGATGCCGTGTGTTGTCTAATAACAAAGTTTCTAAAGGAGGCAAGTGCACAGCATGAACTAGAATTACTTTGTATACTGATGAATTGGAAACACTAGATAATGCTCAGCACATTAGCAGAATCAATATATATTTGTGTTAGGTTTCTATCCCTCATGGTTCTCCACAATACCCATCTCAATTTTGTCTTGTGTCACAGAATGCCTTTCTAAGATTTTTCTGCAATGTTTAACTCTAGTTTGCATAAATTAAAGAGAAGAGAAGTGACTCCTCCAGTCCTGAAAACATGGCGGCAGGGAGGGGAACTGGGTTTTGCTAATATGAGAGGCGTGTGTGGAGGAGACAGCTTTTGCTCTGTGCCTGGGGTCCATTTATATCTCAGCAAAGAACAACGAAGAACAGACACACTTGTAGAGTGTGCATTATGCTAACATGACTCTCGAAACAGTTATACAGGATTTAAGAAATTTTACAGGGGCATCTGGATGGCTCAGTCGAGCCTCCAACTCTTGACTTCAGCTCAGGCCATGATCATAGGGTCATGGAATTGAGCCCCACATCAGGCTCTGCACTGAGTGTGGAGCCTGATTGAGATTCTCTCCCTCCCTCTGCCCCTCCCCCAACTTTTCATGTGCTTTCTCTCTCAAAGTAAAAAAAAAAAATTACAGCATTATTTATTTGTGACTCAGTATAAAATACTTATTTAGAGGGATTTAGTGCAGCCAGCAGTTCTTCTGAGTCCTGGAAAAAGAAGCAATCCTAAGCTCACAGCTAAAGAATAACCTTTTTTTCCCCCTCTGAGAAGTTGAGTAATATATAAGCAAGGCAGAGAGTGGAAATTTATAAGAATTTGTTAAAAACCCAAGTAGTAAATAAAAGTTCTTGGGAAGCTATCTCTATGATTAGGACAACATAGGCATATAAATATTAAATTAATTGTATCAGGAAATTGTATGCACAAAAACTTTTACAACCGCAGATGCACACACACACACACACACACACACATGCACATAACATATAAAGCGATGTCTATTAGCTAAGCATGAGTTTATGGTTCCTAAGACCTGAGTACTACTCTGTCCTTTTATGAGACTTAAGATTCACCTCCTTGCTCCCCAACTGTAAAAAGGAAATACAGTTTCCTATCTCTTCTGGCTTTAGACAGTTGTCTGAAATGCTTTACCTACTGGCATATTAATCAATGTGCACACAAATTCATACATCTTTGTAACTAGTATTTTCCTAATTTCCCATCCTTCTCCATCTTTGCCTCATTCCTAGGCAATAATTACGTTTCAATCGGTACCGTTGAGCATATACCCTGAGCAGGTACCTCACAGCAGGTACTGTGATAGGCACTTGGAATGAGCTTGTTTATTCAGAGATTATATTTGTTCATGTTGTATTTTGACTAGAATTAAATTTTAAGACTTGAAGGAAACCAGAGATTTCTCCATCTATGGCTTGAGATTATTAAATGTAATTAAATGAAAGCATTGTAGGGCTCCACTTTCTGCACATAATTTAAAATAGGTACTTGGGGTGCATGGGTGGCTCAGTCGGTTGAGTGTCTGACTTCAGCTCAGATCATGATCTCATGGTTCCTGGGTTCCAGCCCCATGTCTAGCTTTGCACTGACAGCGCAGAGCCTACTTTGGTTCAACTGTCTCCCTCTCTCTCTCTCTCTCTCTCTCTCTCTCTGCCCCTCCCTTGCTCACAGGCTCTCTCTCTCTCTCTCAAAAATAAATAAACATTAAAAAAATTTAAAAAATAGGTACTCAAAAATTGTAGGGTCAACATATATTTATTACCAAGTATATATTTCATTGGGTTGAAATACCAAGAGATGATAAATCTAGTCATGAATTAAATACTTCAAGTATATCTTACTTCTGGCATTATTTTATAAAAATAAAGGAAGGAAGGAAGGAAGGAAGGAAGGAAGGAAGGAAGGAAGGAAGGAAGAGGGGAGGGAGAGAGAGAGAGAACAGGAGGGAAGAGGAGGGGAGGGGAGGGGAAAGGAGGGGAGGGGAAGGGAAAGAAGGGGAGGGGAGGGGAGAAGAGGAAAAGAAAGAAAAGTTTAAGAGATTTTCTTCACATGAAAAGAAATTGTTCACTTACTATTAAATGATAAAAATCAACACTTGTTTCAATTTGATATTGAAAGAGCCTTGGTGTAGATGCTGATATAACTCCTATCATTTTCTCCTATACATTATTGAACATGTAAATGGAGGAGACACTTCACAAGTAGTGAAGTAGAAAATAATTAAGAAATTTTATTGGAACAAAAGTGTTTTGAACATTTAATTTCCTTTGAGAACAATTATACAAAAATATTTTGTATATCTTCCAATCCAAACAAATTTTAATTTAATAGCTAGGTATTTGGAGCATTCAGCACATTAAATTTACATCTTATTTCTTTATTGATTCTATGCTGTCTATTTAGTAGATTCTGAATTTTTATCTTCATCTCTGTGGACCTAAAATTAATCTGATTCTTTTTTCTGGGCACTCAGTGCCGTGATTGAGTGGTTTAATCTCTATCCCCAGGAGCAGAACCCAAATTCATCTCCACTGAAATCTTGACTCCTCTGTGACTTGGCTTCGCATCTGTGTTCCCATCTGTCAGACATTTCACTAGGTTTTCTTTGTTCTTTTCTGGGAAGCTGTTTGAAGACAATCGGAAAAAATGCATGGTGGACCCAGCAATGTTCAGCTGCTATAATCATAATATAGCACCTCAAGGTTGTGGTGATTCCCACCATTGGATAAATAAAAAATGGAACACAAGAAACATTGTAAGTTAATCAGTGAACTGCTCTGTATTGGCTATTTTTGGAAGCTATTATTTCTCTCTTTTCTCCATGAAGTACATGAAACAATGTTTTAAGCTTAAAGCATTCCTTAATTCTCATATGTGTCTGAAAGTGTCTAATTAAAAGTTTAATAAGAAAATTTCTCTTTCTTACTTCTCTCAAAACTTTGATATTAAATACTACAAGCCTCTAAGATTATCAAAATTAATGCAAGGAACTTTTATCTCACCTAGGAGAGAATTACGGTGGTATATTTCTCATAGCATGAGTCTTTACACCGTTGTTAATTGTTAATAATATTAATAATATAAGGAATAATAAGAATATAGCAGTAATTGGAATAGTGTTGGTGCTGTTGTTTATAGTTTGAAGAGGGAGATACTGAATTCAATGTTATTTTCACAACAAAATATATATTTTTTTCATATATATATGATATGTTATACTTGATTTAATATTCAGTTTACTTGGTGCCAAATAATCTATTACTTATGCAAAAAATAAATCTGTGTGTCGTTTGTACCATAAATTAAAAAAAAAAAAAAACGAGGCATGCCATCACAAATTTTTTCTCTGGGTAATAACTTTAATTGAGGGTTCAGTGATTTATTCATTGTAAAAGTGAACATCTACTTATTTTGTTTACCTACTCGGGGCTCTTATATCTCAGCAATTTTATATTTGGTAGTTTTAGCATATTGGGGATAACATTTCTGTGTTCATTTTTACATCTTTCAGAAAATGTACGGTAGTGGGGCACCTGGGTGGCTCAGTGGGTGAAGCGTAGACTCTTGGTTTTGGCTCAGCTCATGATCTCACCGTTTATGAGTTTGAGCCCCACGTTGGTCTCTGTGCTGACAGTGTGGAGCCTGCTTAGGATTCTCTGTCTCCCTCTCTCTCTGCCCCTCCCCTGCTTGTTCTCTTTCTCTCTCTCACGCGTGCGCACTCAAAATTAATACACTTAAAAAAAAAAGAAAATATACAGTAGAAATTCAAGGCAAATTCACAATGATAAGAGGAATAGGAAGCATTCATATCTACCAGGCTCTTTGTTTAGGGGAATATAAACGTCTTCTCACAGTTTCATAGCATCCTTCAGTGCTCTCCGTCTGTGTGTCTGTCTCTGTCTCTGTCTCTCATCTCTCTTCCTCTCTCTGCCCATGTGTCTATTTTCACTATATATTCTTACTGCTTTATTGGATTTTCAGAGAGGAGAACGTGGAAGTTACAGTGAGATGTGGTACAACAACCAATTCATTAAAATAGGGTTCATTTAATAAAGTAGTTGGAGAGGACTTTTAGACCAGAAGACCTTAAAAATTAGCTTAAAACAATAAAAAATAAAAATCGGCTTGCGACATTTGCTGCTTTGTTCAGTAGGCGAAGGGATTTGGTGAAGACTTGCGTACAAGGAAGTGATATGTTAGAGAGAACCCTAATCCTGATTCCTCTGGCATTACAGGGAATACCTTGAGGCAAAGACTCTATGGCTATCATTGGTACAAATCAGGTAAGTGTGAGATGTGAAGGTCTTGAATCTACTCTAAAGCTAAGTCAACTCTTACCTCCAAGATCCCTGACCTGGGATCTCCAGGTGCCTGACCCAAGGAAGTGAGCAACTTTGGAAGACAAGCATTGTTGTAATAGACTCTTCCCTTAAAACACACGAGACTACCTCCTGGGACAAGGAAAGCACAGGGCATTGTGAAGGACCCTCACTGGGGAGACAAGCATATTGCCACTGGTCTCAACATTCCCTAAATGTATGGCCATGGGATAGTCTCCTAACACCTAGACATTCCAATTCTCTATTTGATACAAATGGACCAAAATTATCTCTAAGAATCTTCCTGCTACAACCTTGTGACACAAGGTGATTCTGAATTATCCCCTCAGCCTCTGAGTTTGAGCATGGAAAGAATGCAAAACTGTGTTACTGTGCTTTGTGCCACAAAATGGCCAGGCTTTGGGCTCTCACAATGAGCGTGTCAGAAGGGGCTCCCTTGCATCAAACTCTGTAACAGCTGGAGACACACGTGATCTTTTGCTCCCCCTTCCTGGGCAGCTGGGAGACATACTCTCTACCAATGGCTGATTTTCTGAACTCTTTTATTAAAGTTGTGATTTCAGGAGCACACAGTGGACCTCCTTTTCAGTGAGACTATGCATTCTTTGTGTCCTTAGAAAACTGTCAGAGAACTCAGAAGTGGAGGAGGTCAAGGCACATAAGATTTCCTTTAAGTCTTCTAGAAAATCGATACTCTCCCATTTCGTTTTCCCACCTACAGTGGAAAAGACCTGACTCGTTGATATTTAATTTGCTATCAATAACTTATTAAAAATGTAAAGAAGCAATCCATCAGGATAATTCTGCTAAATGTTAAGGCTTTTTAAATGGATTAAACATAAGGATGCCTTGTAGTCGCTCAGATCTGTACTCTCCATTCATTTAGCAGAGGGGGAAGGGGAAAAATGAGAAAGAATTTTCTTCAGGCAGGAATATTCACTTATTTTTGAAATGCTATGGATTCTTTGGATTAGAAAATAAGTAGACTTCATGCCATTTTGTCTAAATATTTCATTTCTGTGAATAAGCTGGTTAACTGGCAGGTGGAGAATTGCCTGGGCTCTGGGCAGAGTTAGAACCCTCATATCGTCCCTGGCTGGGGCTCACTCTATGGCTTGTCTGGTAGGAGACATTTCCATCAACTGTGAGTGATCTGGTAGCGCCCATGTGCACAATAGAAAGGAACACAGTTGAGGAGGGCCTGGGAGGCTTGGTCGGTTAAGTGTCTGACTTCAGTTCAGGTCATGATCTCACAGGTCGGGAGTTTAATCAAGCCCCGTGTCAAGCTCTGTGCTGACAGCTCGGAGCCTGAAGCCTGCTTCGGATTCCATGTCTCCCTCTCTCTCTGCCTCTTCCCCTGCTCATGCTCTCTCTCTCTCTCTCTCTCAAAAATAAACAGTAAAAAAAAAAAACAATTAGAAAGGAACACAGTTGACAGTTTTGAAAAAAATCTAAAGTTTCTGCAAAATCCATATTAGTGCATGGTTTGAGTTCTGACCACATCCATACAACAGAACTCTATTATTTCACATAGTGTTAATCATTTATATTTTGTAACTTAGAAACCTGCTTTAAGAGATCAGTTCAGTAGTTTTGCTTCTAACTTTTCCATTAACAGTTAGTTGTATGGAGTGCTTTCAGCCAAACCTTATTTATCTTCTGATGCGTGATGTCTTTTCTGGGTATTTCCTTGCAAAGGTATTTCCTTGCAAAAATCTCCTTCCCTCAATTAGCTACAAAGTCCTAAAATGTTAAATGGCTATGGGTGCCAATACCACACTGTACTCTAGAAATAGTGTTAAGAGTTACAGAAAACATGTTATCAAGTTTCTAGACACTTCAAAAGCATAGGAATGTTGGCACATCAAAGATTCGGATTCATTTTTAAAGTAACACAGAACAAGTATTTGAACTTAATGATAAATTGGCAATTTGCAATGAGTGAGCTATGGAATGTTGATTTGCTTTGAGACTACAGGAAGAATTACAGGAAAACTTCCTATTCTGAAGAATCAGTGGAACCCAGCAAATAGAAAAGCATATGTACACTTCCTAAAGTTTGCTGGCTGGTACCATTCCTCTGCCTTGAAAAACTAAACTCATTAACCAATTGAATACAAAGCAGGGCCTTCCACAGTTAATCATGCCTCTCCAGGCACATCAAATTAGCTCTGTTCAGAGAAGCATGATTTTTACTAAGTCCATAGCCTCAGAAAATAGTATCTGGGAATTGGGAGTATCCTATGGATTGAAAATCAGTCAGAAAGGAAATGGAAATAGAGCTTAGAAAATAAAAGACACTCCATTTCCTAGTTAGAATATAGAAAAATGCTGGCAGTTTGCTTTCTTGTGGGGCTTGGTGTGTATGTCTTGCGGTCAAAGAATACACGGAATGACCACTGTACAATGTGCACTATCTTAAGGAACGAGAGGGCTAAATCTAACATCCTAAATTGCAACATTTTGCAAAATATTAGGAAATATAGAAACAAGCACAAAATAATAAAACATTTCCAGGCCTGTGGTCCATGCAGATAGTACCTGTGTAAAGAGACATAAGAAAGGGGTGCTTGGGTGGCTCAGTCGGTTGAGTGTCAGACTTTGGCTCAGGTCATGACTTCACAGTTCGTGGGTTTGAGCCCTGCATTGAGCTCTGTTCTGACAGCTGGGAGCCTGGAGCCTGCTTTGGATTCTGCGTCTCCCTCTCTCTCTGCCACTACCCCACTCAACGCTGTTTCTCTCTCTCTCTCTCTCTCTCTCTCTCTCTCTCTCTCTCTCTCAAAAATAAATAAACAACAACAACAAAGAATGGAGACAGAATAACTCAAGGAATCTGATATTGAAGTATATTTTGAAGTAAGGAATTGAAAACAGTTGGTATACAAGAATATACAACTCAACGTAATTCACGGTTATCAAGTACACAGTAGGCACCAGGCATTCAGCTAGGTACTAGGGATGCCAAGGTGAACTGTACCTCATTCCTCTAATAACAGGCAGAAAGGAGAGGAAACTCGCCCTATGTAGGATATCGCAAGCATTTTTGCTTGGAGGATGAATCAGCATTGCATGGTAAGAGGAAATAAGGCAGTATGATGGGAAGTCCAGCTAGAACGTATACTTGCCATTTTAAACAGCCATGTGATAATGGGGAGAAAAAAAATCAATTGGCCTGGAAATACATTTGAAAGTAGTGTCATTAGAATGTCATGAGAATGATACCAAATTGCCAGCAGCATGCTAGATTTTGCAGTCAAAGCCCCGTCAATATTCAATGATCACTCAACCTGTCACATTGACCATATGGCAATTCAAGTTGAGCTTGGAGAAAGCCAGGGTAAACACACGTTCTCGATGATACATTGTTTTCCAGCTCTGGGTAATGCACTTCATGAAACAGGACTGCCAAGCTCTGATTCTATTGAGCAGAAACCAATGTCAAGAGGCCAAAAATTCAAAGCAAAACACTTCTTCTCCATGTTACTACTACAAAGCACTTGAATTGCTGGGGTATAATCAAGTTAAGTGATTCAGTCATGGGGAAGCAGCTAATAAATGCACACTTCACAACCCAGTGAAAGGATGCTTTTCACAGATGGCTGAGCACTGCAGGAATTATCATACAATGAAGCTAACTCCTTCCCCTTATGCAGGAGGGATTTTCTTGAAGTCTGTACCTCCTTCCTTCTCCAGCAATGCTGGATTACAGAACAGAGACTTATGCCATTTGCAAATCAGATGCTGCTGTCTCAATGACAAAATTATGGTCAAGCTCCCAAGACAAGTTCCCAGCAGAAGAAGCAACTTTGAAAGAGACAAGGCAAGTGAATGAGCCCACAGTGGTGGCCCTGGCATCTGGGATCTGCTGATGTGTTCAGGGAGCAACATTTGATTCTTTGAAATATTTTAACACAGGTATGTACTTAAAAAACAAATAAGGCAAGCATCATCTTGCCAAAACATCATTACAGTAAAACAACAGGTTAATTTATTTGATGAATACACTCTAAATGTCATTTCATGCTAAGTGCATCAAGAATATGATAAAGAGCTCACCAAACTCCACACCCGAAAAACAAATAACCCAGTGAAGAAATGGGCAGAAGACATGAATAGACACTTCTCTAAAGAAGACATCCGGATGGCCAACAAGCACATGAAAAGATGCTCAACGCCGCTCCTCATCAGGGAAATACAAATCAAAACCACACTCAGATATCCCCTCACGCCAGTCAGATTGGCCAAAATGAAGAAATCCAGAGACTATAGATGCTGGAGAGGATGTGGAGAAACGGGAACCCTCTTGCACTGTTGGTGGGAATGCAAACTGGTGCAGCCGCTCTGGAAAACAGTGTGGAGTTTCCTCAGAAAATTAAAAATAGACCTACCCTATGACCCAGCCATAGCACTGCTAGGAATTTACCCAAGGGATACAGGAGTACTGATGCATAGGGGCACTTGTACCCCAATGTTTATAGCAGCACTCTCAACAATAGCCAAATTGTGGAAAGAGCCTAAATGTCCATCAACTGATGAATGGGTAAAGAAATTGTGGTTTATATACACAATGGAGTACTACGTGGCAATGAGAAAGAATGAAATATGGCCCTTTGTAGCAACATGGATGGAACTGGAGAGTGTTATGCTAAGTGAAATAAGCTATACAGAGAAAGACAGATACCATATGGTTTCACTCTTATGTGGATCCTGAGAAACTTAACAGAAACCCATGGGGGAGGGGAAGGGAAAAAAAAGAAAAAAAAGGAGGTTAGAGTGGGAGAGAGCCAAAGCATAAGAGACTCTTGAGGACTGAGAACAAACTGAGGGTTGATGGGGGTGGGAGGGAGGGGAGGGTTGGTGATGGGTATTGAGGAGGGCACCTTTTGGGATGAGCACTGGGTGCTGTATGGAGACCAATTTGACAATAAACTTCATATATTGAAAAAAAAAAGAATATGATAGCACAGGTGCGCCTGGGTGGCTCAGTCAGTTAAGTGTCTGACTACAGCTCAGGTCATGATCTTATAGTTCCTGAGTTTGAACTCCATATTGGGCTCTGTCCTGACAGCTCAGATCCTGGAGCCTGCTTCCGATTCTGTGTCTCCCTTTTTCCCTGCCCCTCCCCTGCTTGCTCTCTGTCTCTCTCTTGAAAATAAATAAATGTTAAAAAAAAAAAAAAAAAAAAAAAGAATATGACAGCACAGTTCCCAAACAGCATTATTTGTTCTACTTATCTCATTAACAAATGGACCAGCGGAGAGATTAAGAAGCTATTTAAAAAAGGATTTGAAAAGTGGGGATTTATGTCATCAGTTTTTAAAAGGATACCTAATAAGACTGCTAAATTAATTAGAAAACTGGTTAACTTCTTACAGTCATGAAAGCACCTTCAATTTTTGCAAATAAAATTCTAACTTTGGAGGATGTATTGGTTGAGGATTGCTGGCCACATTAACTGTCACAATAAATTTCATATGGGACTCAAGGAGACTTTCTAGAACATGCACCAACTTGACAGAAGACACATGCTGTGATCATCATTGTCTCTCTCCATATGTGGGACACATTTTTGTTTCACAAGGAAATTCTCCTTCATTGTATTCATTTCCTTCTGTCCATCATATATGTTCTTGATTATGCAGACACAGCCCCTCTAGGCTCAGATAAATGTACACACTAACTTCAGAAATCACTACCGTCTTTAAAGAAATCTTGTTACCCCCTACATTTTTCTCATGTTGAGTTAACGCAAGACAGGGTTAACATGTTACCCGGATCATACACGTCTTTCAGAAGCAGGAATGGGACTGGTTCCCAGGGTTCCTGACTTCTCTGTAGGACTCTTTCCAACATACCATGCTGCTCATCTGTATACAAATTATAAAACTCAGGCATTCTATAAGTTTCATGCATTTCATGTAGGATTAAAGAGGAAAGACATTTTATGATGGAGTTTTTACTCTGTGGTTCTCACTGGGCTTTATTTCTGTACTTCCTATATTGCATCATTAACTAAGTTTTTAAAGCTGAAATGGAGGAGTTGAGCAGGTAAAGCGATGATGATAATTGCCAGCATGCATGGCTAGTAAGTAAGCCATAGACAGCAGTGCCCTGGGATGACTGACTCCTCAAGATCCCTATTCTGGATCACAAAAACTCAATACTGAAAGCACAGTACTAAAACAGAGACTAAAACACTGGGGGTCATAAAACTCTGAGTACAATTCAAGACATGTAGTTCTAGGGAGGAAGATGGCTAAGTCAGTGGGTCATCTGTTAGAGTCGAAGCTCTGAACCATTGCCTTGAGGAAGAAAAAAATCCTCATTTTCCAACTTTAAATTTCAAAGCTAAAACGTTGCTGGCCCTGAATTTTAATATCTGGTTTTTTTCAGTTAAAAAATATTAAATGGATTATTTTCCCTAAGTTTTATCATGTAGATAGAACTTGAACGCCTTATATTGAACAAGTTCTAAACTACATGTGTGATTTTTGTCCCACAGAATAAAAGTTCGTACATATTGAACAAGTAGTGGCAAGGATTCCAAGCAATAAATACCAAAGCATCTTCCAAACTTAATTACAAAAACCGACATTATAGAATCTGTAGACACACTTCATGTTTTGTTTTGTAGGGGAGCAGACTTTTATAATAACTTCAAATTATCGTTACTAAATGAGCCATATTATGCATATAAATAGTTACTAAAACCTGTTTTCTTTCATTTAATGTAATTGAAGGAGAATGAGCTACCCCAGAATTCTGAAATTGGGGGAAATAGCTAGGAAGAGAGAAGAAAACACTGTAAATTGTGACTAATCATTTATGCATAAAAATTATGCATAAAAAAGTTTTCCTTTCTCCATTTCCTTTTTACCAGCCAATAAAAAATATGTGAAATGAATGGATATAATTAACTTTCCTATAGATGATATAATGTAGGGTTCCATCTAATTATGTGGTTTTAGAATATTTGTACATATTTATTTCTTTATTTATTTAGATAGAGACAGAGAGCACTGGTGGGTGGTGGGAGAGAAGGAGAGACAGAGAATCCCAAGCAGGCTCTACACTGTCAGTATGGATCCAGATATGGGGATTGAACTCAGGAACTGTGAGATCGTGACCTGAACCGAAACCAAGAGTTGGATGCTTAACTGAGTGAGCCACCCAGGCCCCACTGCACCATTTTATTTTAAAAAATTTTTTAATGTTTATTTTTGAAGGAGAGAGAGGCAGAGCATGAGCAGGGGAAGAACAGAGAGGGAGACACAATCCAAAGCAGGCTTCAGGCTCTGAGCTGTCAGCACAGAGCCCGACATGGGGCTCGAACACACAAACGGTGAGATCATGACCTGAGGTGAAGTTGGACACCTAACTGACTGAGCCACCCAGGAGCCCCTCCCACTGTATCATTTTAAATAACCAACTTGACTGTCAAGTGCCATAAACACAAAGCTCTGTATTCTATGACTAATAACACATATTTAAAGTTATGCATAGATACCATCATCATCACAAAAAAATTTAAAAAATATTTTTTTAAATAGTTCCCTATAACTTCAACAGTTTTGTACTTTTTAGAATGTCTGCCATCTACACGGGGAACCATAATGGTTACTGTTAATGGGTAGACTATCAGATAATGCTTACAGTGATCGAACATATTTATGCCTTTGCTCCTGGTTCTATGGTACCAGTGAGAAATGTAATATCCAGTAGCTATCAGTTATAACAACTGCTCACGTTCCAGTGTTTTATTTAAAACAACACTCCCTATACCACCTTCAGTGCACAGTATGTGCACCTTCATTTTAGAAACAGAAACACAAAAGCTGTTCCAGGCAAACAGGACAGGAACTGGATTTTGTCTCTTGTAGCATTAATCAGCAAAATGCCTCTTTTCATTTCCTATCACTAGTCTAACAAAATCCCAAAGATGCAACCCTCCTTGGACTATATTTCCTTTTATTCACATCCTGAAATCCCTTGATAATGCCATCATTCACTTATTAATTCCACTGATATTTATCGAGCACACATTCTATGTCAACACTGTGAATGGGAAAGAGAAAGGCAAGGCCATCACAGAGTTGACATTCTAGTTGGAGAGAGAGAGAGTAAATAAAGAAGTGTAACTCAAGGCAGTGATGAATTCTAAGAAGAAAAATAAAGCAGGTAAATTGATAAGAACTACCCACCAGGATGGAGGAAATATTACTTTTTATAGTGTCTTCATTGAAGACCACTCTGAGGAAACTATTTAAACAGAGACCCAACTGAAGTAAACGGATACACTAAATGACTGTCTAGGGGGAGAGAGGTCAGATAGTGAGAACAGCCAACGTAAGCACTCTGAAGCAGAGAAGTGTTAGCGAAACCAACAAGAAAACCAGTGGGGCTGAGCAGAAGAGGGTAGCAGTGGGTAGAGGGGGAAGAATGGTCCATGCGGTACAAGACGTCTTGAGATCTAGGAAGGGATAATTTCATGCAGGACTTACAAGAGAAGCAAAGAGTTTGGATTGTATCCCAAATGGGCTGGTAGGCCATTGGAGGGTTTTGAAAAGCAAGTGATGTAGTCTGATTTACCTTTTTAATTTTTTTAATGTTTATTTATTTTTGAGAGAGAGAGAGAGAGAGAGAGAGAGAGAGAGAACGGTGTGAGCCCGACACAGGGCTGGAACTCACGATCCATGAGATTGTGACCCGAACCGAAGTTGGTCGCTTAACCAATTGAACCACCCAGATGCCAATGATTTACATTTTTAAAAGCTAACTCTGTTGCTGTGTGTACATTAAGTGTATAAGGGAAGCACAGCAGGGTGAATACAAATTAGAATGTTAGTAGGTGAGAAAATTAGTAGATTAGTCTAACACTTTGGCAAATGGAGGCAATGAGATGCAGTTGAATACTGGATGCATTTTTAAGTTAAAGCTCACAGGATAGGCTGATAAATTTAATACCAGGTGATAAGCAGGAAAACTGAGGCAAAAATAACACGTAGTTTTTTTGGCTGAGTAACTGGGTTTCTACTAGTGCTATTTAATGAGATGAAGATGACTATGAGAACCAGGTTGAAGAGGGACACAGAATTCTGATTTTGATGTATCAGGTGTGGGATACTTAGTAAACACACAAAGATTTTGAGTCGATTATATTCTGGGCTGTTCGGTAGAACTTTGTGTGATAACGGAAATAACTAACAGAGCAGCCATTAAATACATGTGGTTATTAAGCACTTAAAATGTGACTCCCATGTGACTGGGGAAACTAAAATTTAATTTTAATTAATTTAAATCTAATTAAACACATGTGGTTAGTGGCTACCATATTGGACACATCAAATTTGGAGGGATGGAAGGGGAGGAAGAGCCAGAAAAGGAGAGTTAAAGGAAGACTCAGGAAGACAGGAGGCATATCCAAATTACGTGACACATGGAAAGACGTTTTTCCAAAAGGAAGTACAGAAAGTGGAGGAAAAGAGGTATATATGGGGCCAAATATAAAAACAAAATTATTGGTAGAAATTACAGTTATCTTTTGGACTAATGGAAATGATTCACTAGGAAAGAAAGAAAGATTTGGAATATGCCTATGATGGGGAAATAAACTTGTTCTCTTCTTTTCTTAATGATTCTAACGTCCTCAGCGGTCTCTTTAGTTTAGGAGGGTGGAGTTTTAAATCCCCATTGTACCTTTTGTACTCAGAGCTCCGTCTCAGCTTCTATTTCCCAGAAAACTCAGTACTGCACAGTGAGTAGCCGGAGTGTCCAAGAAGGCAAGTGGTAGTACGGGATTTGGGGACCAGATCACGGACTGCAGGGCTGGTAGAGAGGACCCCATCCTACTGAGAGCAGGTAGTACCGACCTCTTCCACACACCCTTCTCTTCTGAAACTTCTCAATATAATCAATGCTATTTGTGATGTAATTCTTTGTCTTCAACTTATGTGACCTCCGCATAATCTTAGAGATGGCCACTCTCTCCTTCTTGAAATATTCTTAACATTTTGGGCATTCGTATCACTTCCTTTTCCTGCTCTTTCTAAACTGACTTTGTTCTCTTTTCCACTCAACCGCTAAGTGATGCCACTCTTTGGGGACAGCTTTCAGGCCTCCTTTTAACTTAGTCTCATAACTTCTGTGATTGGGTCATGCTTTTTTTTTTTTCACCGAACGGCAAGATTGGTGCTCTTAAAAAGCTAAAGAAGACCATGAGATTTTCCTAATTAAAGTTCTCTGGTAAACTGAAATGCTTTTCCAGCTTGAACTTACACCTGGCTATCTAACTGGCTTCTCATGGAGTGCCACTGTCTCTCACCCACTCGGGGTTCCTTTTTATTTCCCTGAATTGGTCTCACTGTTGTCCAATGCAGGGTCTTTGTACATGGGATCAACAATGCCTATAATGTCCTTTCTCCCAAATTACACATCAACTCATCCTTTACTTATTATTTGTTCCTGTAAATTAAAAAAAAAAACATTTTAAATGTATATTTATTTTTGAGAGAGAGAGAGAGAGAGGAAGGGGGCAGAGAGAGAGGAAGACACAGAATCCAAAGCAGATCTAAGCTGTCAGCACACAGCCCAATGTGGGACTCAAACTCATGAACCACAAGATCATGACCTGAGCCGAAGTCAGATGCTTAACTGACTGAGCCACCCAGGTGCCCTATTTGTTCCTTTAAATGTAACCGTTCCACGTAAAGAAGTTGCTTCAATAGTTCTTTATTTCACGATTTTATTTCCTCTGTAACTTTTATTATAATTTGTAATTATTTATTATTCCTGTCTCCTAACAAAACAAAAAGGTAAACCCCATGAAGGCAAGAATGGGTATTCTATTTTATTTCTTATCTACCAAAAAATACAGCTTTAATAAATATTGGTAAAATGCGTGAATAAATAAATTGATAATCACTTTATAGCCCTGTATTTTTAAAATGAAGATATGAATATCTACCTAAATTAAAAATATATATTACAGTAAATATATGCAAACATCTGTCACAGTGTCTAGGGCACGGTGTTGTGCAGAATATAGTAGATACATTTTGAAATTATAATTTTCATCAGTTTTATGGATAAACTCTGTTTATGACAAATACAATAACAAGTTAAAAAATAAATAGAATATAAAATAAATAAATAGAAGAAACTCCAGGACTTGTTTCTTTATTAGATAAATTCAGGCCAGAGCCCAGGGAAGGACATTTATTATCCACAAAACTTCCCTGATGGAAATTCAAAGTCAAGCCAAGCTGAACTCTTCTCTAAATTTTTAGAAATCCTGGTGTGCAAAACTGAAGACAATAGTTCTTCAGGAACTCCCTCCTTCTTTCTGCTTTCCTCGCTGAGCCCTGCAAAATTCTCACAGACTCAGCTGTTCTCATTTCTGGAAGTCAGAGCGGTATCTCAGCCCTGTCCTGGTCAGACAACGGGGACTGAACGTGTTTGGCAACCACAGCAGGTAATCTGAAGTGACACCCTCCGGGAAGGGTCTTGAAAACAAATCTAAATTGAGACCAAGACATATTTGTGTTGAAAGAAAAAGCCTAAAGAAATTGGCTTTGGTTTGTGTTTTTATTTACCTTTTTTATCCTCAGAAAAAGCATGCCTAATAGTCAATAATGACTCTTGTAGACATATAGATCTACCTAGTAACATAGTTATCTATAGACAGAGATATAAATAGATATAACTCTCTGCCACCCAAATATTGTCTCAGCCATTGGTACTATCAGACGTTTTCTAGTATTTGAATCAACTCACTTGAAGAAATAAATGAGCTCTGATCAACTTATTCAAAACTAATGCTAGATGCTTAACCAACCATAGAGTAACTGAGCAATTTAATGCTTGTTTTCTACAATAGAAAAACTGATCTCTTGCTAGAATGTAGTATTAGATAAGTTGCTTCCCTTGACCAGTAAATATTTCAGTGGCAGCTTTGTAGCATGGAAATGCTTTTCACCTACCAGCATTGTGATGAGGATTTGTTCCCTGGGCAATCTTCTCTGTCACTGAGGAAGCACCCCAAGCAGCCTGATTAGTGCTGAGCTGAACCAATTCCAACTGAATTTATTTCCTTTGTACCACTTAACAATACTTTCAAATTATCTCTTTCCTCCATACTCCTTCCCCCGTAGGATTCTGTAGAACAAAATGAAGGCAGAATGGGCAAGTATGAAAATGCCCATCTGCTGGGAAGTATTTTCTCAAATAAAACATCTCTGTAGCAATGCTTGCTTGCTAAGAAATGCTGTTAATGAGAACAGTTCGCAACTTTTGAATCTATTAACTTATTTTCCAGCAAATACCCCTATTTCTTGGCTTAATGGAAAATTATCACTTTTAATTTTAATGATACATTAAAGACTATTTCCTTGATAGAATGTAGAAAGTGATTCCTTCAAGTAATACGTTTGTTCTATATTCCCTATCTGATTCCTTTCATGTTAATAAAGGGAATCCAGCATACATGTTACTGATACATAATAGCTAATAAAAAATCACAGATAAGATATTCAAAGTATGAAATTATTTTAGTGCTTTTATTATGAAGGTTTCCATTACCTTTTTTTTTTTTTTTTTTTTTTTGGCAAGTCAAGAACTCAGTATAACTTAAATATATTTTGGTCAGTATTATTCCACTTCCAGTATATTCAAAGTACAGTCTTCAAACTCTTACCTTCCTAATTTTGAATTTGAGCTGAAATCACATTAACTTTTTATTTTTGGCCAAAAAGATAAAAATGCTAACACATAGAGAACTATATACAACTAGTAAATATTTTTCATGTGGCAGAGTCAGTTAAAATGAAAGGCAGGATGATTTAAAGCCTGTTGAGAGGTTTTTTTCAATGAGACAAGAAAGAAAACTAAGAAGTAAACAAGAGATGAATTGATTACCATCACTCCCCATGAGCTCTGAATGTTGTGTGAAGGATGCAAATTCATCTCTTGAGAGTACACCGGGGTTACCTTAGAATTCGTGTGTTTTCAGAGCAACCAAATTTTATTTTAGGAAGTATTTAGTTCTTAAGAACTTCTAATAATAAATTCCAAACTTTTTATTATTTCTTTAATTTGGCTCATGCTTTATTACTCTAAGTTGTGTCTTGTACTTTCTTTGATCTTTCTCATCCATTGATTCTAGGTTTCATTTAATTTTCTTGAGACAATCACACATTTGCTCTCTTAATTTTCTTTTATTGCCCGGAATAGATCTTGGCTCAAAGAAGGAGATCTATGTAGATAGAGTCTAATACATCTATCTATGTAGATAGAATCTAGTGCATTTTCTCTTCATACTCAAATGGCAAGAGGCAGCTATGACAGGGACAGCACATCTTTTTAACGTTATATCTATTATTCAGGTATTGTCTTAGGTCCTTTTCCATGTCTACTTTATAAAAAGGAATGGACTTTCTTTGACTTTCTTATATAATATCTACATATTTGGGGTAAACAGAATATCTTAAACTAAGCTTACTACCTGTGTAGATCATTAAAAATATATAAATCCGTTTAGTTTAAAATTAACACACTAAAGTAAGAAATTAATGAGTATTCACTTCAACTTCTACTGTAATTAATGCAAATTTCTCTAGAGTACTTGAAAATCATGTGTTCTATTATGGAATACACTCTCTTTATCTATGGTTTATATTTATTGTTGGATTTCCCCTCTTTAGATAGCATATAAGTAACTCTATTAGCCCTGCTTTAGGGGTTATATGTTCTAGTAAATTCCAAATTTTTGAGATTTATAATTTTGATATGTTTGCTTAGCTCACGTATCTGAACTTGGATGAGAAAAGAAAGTAGCCTCTTAACTGATATATCAGCATAGAAAATTGTGAATTTCAATTTACTGAGATTAACATACATGCATCAGTGATTTTCCTTCTCTTGGTTACTATTGTGGATAAATCAAAGCTCAAAATTTGGAAAGAAGCTGGTTTCTTTCTGCACATTAAGCTTCTTAAGAAAATACACATTTGGTTACAGAGCATGCCATCCATCTGAGGAAATGTAAAATATAGGGCTTAGAATTACATTTTTTAATGCAATCTACTACAGATTCTTAATCCTTAGTAATTATAAAAAATAATTGATATGCTAGGTAGTTGGTATTTGAACATATTTTCTTTTTGTACAAAATTTAAGTGCAACTATCTCTTTAACAATTATTTTTATCCCTTATGATTTTCATACATCTTTTAACTTAGTTTTATCTCGAGACAGAATCTTTATTTTCCTTAACTTTCTAGAAAACAAAAATTATGTCATAATTTAAAATATTTTCAACCATTTTCAAATTGTATCTTCTTGTTAATAATATGAAAAAGATGGGTAACAAACTTCTAACTGTGGAAGTAACTTCATCCAATACTTTCCTCTTACACGGGCTTTAAAAGTACATACGTGCCTCAGACGCATTTAGTTAATTTTTGCTTGAGTTGCCACTATCAAAATCAAGGTCGGGGAAGTTTTGAACTGCTTAAACTTACTTTTTTCTACTATTCATATGTGTGTTTCCCAAAATTTGGAGCCAAAATCACCTCATATCATTTGCTAGTCAATAAACATTTACTGAATTTCTACATTGCATACGTAGGATTCCCCAGCTTTATGTAATGTTAATATTTTAAGAAATCAGCGTAAGTTTTGAAATGTTATGATTTCTCATCATTTGCTAATCAATCTCTCAAGATAAAGATATAAATGGGTGAAAAAAGGGATAGAGGTGAGTGGCAAATTAAGTTAAAGAAAGCAAACACCAAGCCCATTGTAGTAAATATTCTGAATTATTTTAATGTTTGTGCAAATAATGGTGCTTGAAAACTGCTTGCAAATCTGCCTAAAAGTAACAGACTGCAACATGATCCCTCCTCCCACCTAACAGTGCTCCTGTCTGATATAAGAGAGATAGGAAGCGAAGCTTGGAGGACCAATGTATATTCACTGGAAGTAGCACTGGAGTGGTAGAATCCTGAGGTGAACTTCCAGATAAATCATTAGTTGCCCCCATCAGGTTCATTGAAGTTTTCCAATGAGGATTTTGCTTCCATGTCTGTGAACATGATCCAGATCATTGAATCACTCAGTTCTGCTTTTTAAGATACATATCCCCAAATTTAAATATTTATCAATCACTCAGTTCTGCTTTTTAAGTTACATATCCCCAAATTTAAATATTTATCACCTAGTTGAAGAGAAGAGATGTAGTGTGGAAGAGATTTATTCATATGGTAAGAGGATTCTTCACTAGACTGGAGGCTTACACTTTTTACGAGGCTTACACTTTTTGAACATCACAAGGTTTCCTACAAATAATGTATTATTAAATTTTAAAAATTCACTTCTTGAGAATTTCAAAGTACACCACTACTACACTTGACCTCTAATATATCATCACGTACTTAGTTTTCCCACCACTTATATTTTGCATGGCTTAGAGCTGCGCTGTCTATGATTGGAGTATCAGCACTGGCATGGTTATCTGCAATCTGGGAATATATTGTCTAAGGAAGTATTTTTTGCTTGTTTTGAAACTGTTTCACCAAATTATGAAATAGAGGGAAAACTTGGTGGAGCCTAACTCTGGTATCTTTGGGGAGTTTTTGTGATATCATTGAAATTCAAAAGAATTTCCATTTTCATACATAGCAAAAACAGCTCCAGACTGAATTAAGGCTTTGAAGCAAGGGTACTAAAAACATGGCTATCTAGTTCCTAAGGAATAACTACATAAAAGGTCATCCATGCATTCTAACAGCCAGATATCCTTTCTCAAATGCTCAGCTTTTGAAAATCGTCTCAAATGAAAAAAATATTTGCTTTGTAGGAGCTGTTTCAAAGACAGTGATAGACACTGGGTGATGGCTGAGATCTGGTTGAGCATTCCTGTATTTTGCTTGTCATCGAATGACTCATATTTACACTGAGAATTTGTGTTATCAGTGACTTGGAATAAAAGAGCTTCTTGGAACATGTTTCTTCTGAAGTTTATAAGCAATTAAAATTGGGCTAGAAGTTGCATTGCATATTAAAATACAGATAAGTTGTTTAATCATGTCGTTTAATGCATTATATCCTTCTAAGCACTAATGAGTTCCTTACATGAATAAAGATGGATAGTAAGACTAACAAAGATTGATAGGAAAGAACAATGTATAATGTGTCATTTGGTTACAGAATGATGAGTATTGCTTTCTGAATATTTTTAGTTTATTTTCTGTTAACTTAAAAATGAATGAAATACATACTATTTGGATGTAAAACATTTTTCACTGCATTCTATCTTTAAATATATAAAACATAAAAAAAGTTAATTAGCTGGGATATGCTGTTTTTGATGCCAACGGAATATTATATCAAAGCTACCATACACTTTGGCTTCTCTGGCTGCGATGTTGTCTTCAGACTCTAAGAACGTCTTAAAATGCAACCATCAATTCTGTTTTATTTGACCCAATTTAAATATAAATTTTTGTGTGAAAATTTTCTTCCCTTTAGTTTCATTTTACTTTGCCAAGATTACTAACAATCAGGGTGAAGTCTTACAAAGTGTAAATTTTTATTCACACTTCAAAATAAAAATGATGAATTTCACATGTACCTAGTTTCAGCACGAAACACACTAGATCCACTCATTCAACAAACATGTACAGAGAATCCACTTCATGCCAGCCAGACTTAACTGCGGAGAAAAACTACCATCACACATTACTGACGAACCAATCTACTCATATGTGTGCTGATATAGTTATTGGGTGTCACCCTACTAGAACACGAGCACGTAATAGGTCCTTGATACATGTTTGTGAATGAAGGAATGGAAGCTAGTAACCAGTACATAGCTTTAGAGCTGCAGGCCTACGTTCACAACCATCTTAGAAACAAAGATTCAGCTAAAAACATACCATAAATCCAATCTTCTCCAATGGTTGTGTTTCTTTCTCATAGTTCTTTGATACTCTCTACTGCTACTATTTTCTGTTTGAAACATTGCTCTTTTCCAGGCCCAGACATTTTTAACCTTTTAAAAGGAAGATCTTTCAAACTCGTTTGTGTTGCAGTGGGGAGAATGTTGAACCAAGCAATTTTTGAAGACAGTACTCCCAACTTTCACATTCTGACTATATGATTACAGCTATGAAATGAGACCAAGCCATTAATAGCAACAATACTACACACACACACACACACACACACACACACACACACACAGATTTTAACAGTATTATTGACCATGTCATGACTGTAAATGTGGTTGAAATGCAGAGATTATGTTTGGGCATAATCATTTTTATCCAAATGTCAGAGTATCTCCATTGGTCACAGGATATTATGAATTAGCCCCAATAAAAATAGCCAAATATGATGTAATTTTCATCATAAATATACCAAGAGTTCAGATCACCATTTCTTTAACTTTGTTTATTTTAGAGAGAGAGTGTGAGTGGGGGAGGGGCAGAAAGGGGGAAAGAGAGAATGCCAAGCATGCCCTGAGCTGTCAGCACAGAGCCCTACAACAAAGGGCTTGGACCTCAGGAACCTGGAGATTATGACCTGAGCTAGAATCAAGAGTCAGACACTTAACTGACTGAGTCACCCAGGTGCCCCCAGATCACCATTCTAATCCAAGAACACAAAGGATGAAGACAGACATGCTTCCCCCACACCGGAACTGGTTTGCAGATTTCAGCCTTCCCCAGCTCCTCTGCTCATCATCCCAGTAGTTGCATCAATTTAAAAATGCAGAAAGTAGAATGTTTTTTTTTTATTTTTTAAAGTTTATTTATTTTTGAGAGACAGAGACAGACAGAGCGTGTGCAGGGGAGGGGCAGAGAGAGAAGGAGACACAGAATCTGAAGCAGGCTGCAGGCTCCGGGCTGTAAGCATTGAGCCTGACACAGGGCTTGAACTCATGAACTGTGAGATTATAACCTGAGCCGAAGTGGGACGCTTAACTGACTGAGCGAAATTTTTTTTTGTTAAACAGAATTTAAAAGGGACAGGTTCTTAATTCAGCAAGTGACATTTATTTTAGTCCTACATATACGTATGGTCCTTTTGCAAAGATTTCAACAGACGTGTATTTAAATAAATGTAACCCTCAGTAACAGTTCTTCAGATTTCTAAAGACTTTGTTTTCTCAGTTGTCAGTTAATCCATAGTATAGGCTACGGTTTACTGATATGAATAACTTGATTTCACTATTAAGCTTATGCATGTAGCTCTATACTTCTTATCTTGTTAAAACTCAAAAGCACTCTTTTGTATTCTTGAGGGTAAAGTGCCTTTGGTAGCCCACTCCAATCTTTTTCTCATACACACACACACACACACACACACACACACACACACACACACAGACTTAGACAACACAGCCCAACAAAGTAAAATTAATAATGGAGCCAGTTTATTCCACACAGCAAGTCCACATTTCACAATCTGATCATTTGTATTGGTCTATTTCCAGTGGAGATAAAGAAATGGAATGACCTTATTTATGAAGGACGTGTTCCTTAGATTATTTGGCAACTTAATGGCAGACTACTAGAATTCCCAACATACTTCTCCTGTGAAAATTTGATTTCACAATTTAAAAAAAAAAGTTATATGCAACTCTAAAACAACACATAACTCCAGAGAGCTTAACTCTAGTTAATTGCCAATTAAAAATCATATAATTTGGGGTGGGAAAACTTTGTCATATATAATGGAATTTCCAACCTTCTAATGGCATTTATCTTGTTTGTCCAGCAATCTTTTTGCTTCAGATTCTACATAAGTATTGGTACACTGTCCCAGAGAAACTCAGCGCACTAAGTGTATGATTGATTAACCACTATGTTAAGTTTTAGGAGCCACTGACAGATGCATTGTAATATCTGAGGTAAACTCAGGTAAGCTCAAGTAACTGCTGCATGATATCTTTTCATCAGGAAAAGGTGTAAGACAACTTTTGCGGTAAGTTGTGCTAAATGAACTTTATATTTTTCTGGAAGCCTACAGTAAGTAATAACCAGAAGATTGACTCTTGGTGAGGTGAAATCTCCCCTTCTCCTGGAGTTCTATGAATGAACATGACTTTCTAGCTTCCTCAGGACCATCCACCTCAGCAATTCTCTTGTGGACGCTGGATCAGGACTGTGGCTTCCCACCCAGGTCATACCTCGTAGGTACCTGGGAAATTTTCCAACATGCTCATGCCTCTGTTCCACAACAGACTGGACAATCAGAAAATTTAGATCCCCCCACTCTTTTTTAGAAGAATCCAGTGAAGTGTTTTCCACTATGTTTAGTGTAAGTTTTTCTTCAACCTTGTTTTTATGCAAACAGTTTTGAAATAATTTCCAGTTTTCTCCTTGAAATAAACAAACTCAACCCCATAACTCTTTTCTCACAAATCATATTGATACATGGATTATCAATTCTGGAGATTGTCAGTGGTACACCCACCTGTAACAAATGAATCCTAATTATGAAAGAAGTTCCTTTTCATTTCATTAATTCAGATGGTGAAGAAGAAAGAAACATCTATTTATTACTGCAAAAATGAATAATTCATGTGATTTTGTAGCATATTTTTACATTTATTATTGTGAGTCATGGTTGATACAACCCCTTAGGAATAGCTGACAGTCAAAGTATTAATGTCACTAGACTTTACATGGATTTCATGTTTTATTAGTTTGGATACATATTTTACAACTTGCAATTTATACTTTCACTAATATAGTGGGAAAATAAGTTATTGCCCATTTTAACCAATAAAACATCCAGTTTCTTACACCTCAGAGACAAAAGTGCACAGAAACTGTGACAGTGAAGAAATTGGCTACACCATCCACCACTCGTATGTTATAGTGGTAATACTCATAAATTTAGGGACTTTATAAGATTTTCTCATTTCAGACCATTAAGTGAATTTAAGGGATTTAGAAGTCAGTCCAATCAGGCAAATTTTCCGGATTACACAAGCAAGATTAATAATTTTAATGAACAATTGTAAACACCTTATTGAAATTTATCAATACTGGCCATAGTAGGGTCCTACTTTCTATCAACTTCTTGAGAATGTGTAAATGTCCTAACTAGAACTGAGAGATGGAGACAAGATCACTGATTTAAATTCATTAACTTTCTTCATGCACGTTAGTAATTTACCCATCAATAACAGCCAGAGCCATCCCATCATCACACAAAGTGACTTACTTAAAATTAATTTATTTTTCTTCCTCTAAACAGCCTCTAGTAGACATAAGAAACAAAGACATAATGGCAAAATCTGGACAGCACCAAATCGGAATTCCTCTTATGTGTGGGATCTCAACTTGCCATGATTTTGAACATTACAGAACCAGTACTCAGGAAGTACAGACTCTGACTTTTATTTAGCATAACCACCTGCCATGTTCACTTGGAGTAATTTGCAGGTACAAGCTTATATGTGAGATTCAAGAAAAGGGCTTGAGACTTATAAATATGATTTTTTAACATTCAAGGGGCACCTGAATGGCTAAGTTGGTTAAGCTTCCGACTTTAGCTCAGGTCATGATCTTGCTGTTCATGAGTTTGAGCCCCGCGTCAGGCCCTGTGCTGATGGCTCAGAACCTGGAGTCAACTTCAGATTCTGTCTCTTCCTCTCTCTCTGTCCCTACCTCGCTGGCACTCTCTCTCTTTCACGCTCTCTCTCAAAAGTAAACATTAAAAGAATTAAAATATTTAAATAAATTAACTTGATTTAGACTATTACATTCAGAAAAACTTAAAGCAGAATGTTAGAATATTGAAAGAAAAAAAAAGAATATTTCTACAATTTAGTTGCAAACCTAAACACATATACAAATTCTAGCCATGGTTAATGTACAAACTGATGAACCATTCTTATGTAATAAGAGTATATAACAAATTTGTTTTGCCCTAAACAAATGACCTCTCAGTTAATGCCCCTGAGCAAATGTAAATATCTGTATATAGGTTCTGTAAATGATATGTGTTCTATCGAGAGAATAATTCCTCCCAGTAGAAGATAAGGTTTTATTTTATCATTAGCTGAAGTCTGTCTCCAAAATTTAATATAAAATTTCAGTGGGCTAAGCCACATGATACAGAGATTTCTTTCCTTTCTTTTTGCTGTCCCTGTCTCTCTCTGAAAAATAAATACACATTAAATAAATAAATAAGGAAATAAATAAATAAATAAATAAATAAATAAATAAGTGGGGAATATTTCTGAGCTCAGTGGCTACATAAGAAGTCCAATAGAGAAAGGAAGAGAGATTTTTGAGGGCCATCAGGGAGCCAGGCCATGTTTAAAACTGTAGCCCAGTATAGAGGAGAGAATCAGAGAGAACCTATTCACATGTTTACAGTATTTTGAAAAACCTTCCAAAGGGTTGCTTGTTAGGAGTGTGCCCAGGAAATTGTCTTGGTATTCAATTCTGTGTGTCAGTACTTTCCCTCCTCCTTACAAACAAATAAAAGATAAAGTTTATATGTATTTTTGAAGTTTATTTCTTTATTTTTGAGAGAGAGAGAGAGAGAGAGAGAGAGAGAGAGAAGAGTGAGATGGGAGGGGCAGATAGAGAGGGAGAGAGTTCCCCAAGCAAATTCCTTGCTGTCAGTGCACAGCCCAACGTGGGGCTTGATCTCACAAACGTGAGATCATTACCTGAGCTGAAACCAAGAGTCAGACACTTAGCTGACCGAGCCACCCAGGAGCCCCATAAATAGTTTATATTTTCATCGCAAGGAGTTCTGCTGGCTTCCACAGACACTTAAGTCAATTTCACTTTTTAATAATTATTGGGCAGATCTACCACTTTTACCACAACTCAAAATATTTATTCAGTACTGATCATCTTCAATACTTTGTGCTTCGCATGGTGAGACATATAAAGGCACGCTGCACATATGACCTCCTCTCAAGGGACTTATAATACATCTGAAAAAATAAGATACTAGATACAATAGGAGAAACTGTTATGATAACCATTATTATATTTAATTTATTTTTCTAATTTTTTGATAAGCACGATTTAACTTGATGGCAGAAATAGCACTTTTATAAGCACAGGGGAAGATGCTATCATTTCTATTTGGGGTTGTCAAAAAAGGCTCAATGTAGTGTTTGAAATTTGAATGGGTCTTAAAAGTTGAGTCATATTTGAGTAGGCAGAGAGAAAGGACACTGCATGTCAGGTGGGAAGTCTTGATAAAAAAAAAGGCATGGCAACAGGAAAGAATAAGCTATGTTTATATACATATATATTTGCAATAAAGCTGGAGCAAATATCCAATTTATGTAAGGCACTGTGTTCCGGAGGGCAACATGCTACCTAATTTATAAGACTAGAGCTGAGGATGAAGGGTTCACCTAGGAGTAGAATAAACACAGTCAGTTCTGGTATAAGGAGACATTTGCATTCCTAATAGTTGCTGCACCATGTAAAACTGAGCCATAAAACCACGGGGCTTATCAGAAAAGTGGCATAGGGTGCAAAACTCAAAACTCCATCAGTATACAGGAAAAATAAATAAATCTAAAAAAATCCCAGTAGATATATATGTATTTAAGAAATACCTAAATAACCCAAGGAACAAACACCTAAACTTGAAAAAGACTTGAAATGTGCTGTGGAGGTGGCTGTTGGAAGGGTTGCAGTTGATGAGTCGCTGTGGGGTGGAGAAGAGAAGGATATTTGAAGGCAGATAGGAAGTTGGAAGAAGTCGGATGGGGGTAATATGGCTCATAACACACGCGGTAAAGGGAGGAGCTGGTAGTGGCTCACGATGCGTTGGTGTGTATGTTTGTGCATTGCTACATGGCTGGGTTCGGCTGGGGGCAGTTTTCTGTGTTCACTTAGTGCTTCTCACAGGCAAAATCACAGGTAACATGCATTAGGTGCTAAGTGTTCCACAATATATCAACCGTACTGGAACAAAGTCATGGTTTCAGGACAAGTGTTAGAGCCCAGATGATTGTATATGTCGCCATGAGTGCATTCAGACCTGCAGTCTACCCCCAGGGAAACAGTGCTATATGATGAAAATACAGGTAAGCCAGAGAAATAGTGGTTAGGGTGTTCAGTTAGATGAATAAAGGAATAATAAGTAATAGTCTAGGCAAAAATTATCTTTTGAAATTCTGTGTTAGTAATTAAACTTTTCCTCTTCTCTTACAGAGCTCATTTAGTAACATTTAATTGTCTTGGCCAGGTGCCCCTTCTTAGCAAGGTCATGCAGGGTTCAGAGTCCAGGGTTCAGTGCCTTCCATTATAAGTGCTAAGTCAAAGGTGTAAAATGTATTCGAAAGGTTTATGCAAAATTGGGCTTAGCTCATCTGCAAAGAAGATCTGGAACTAAAACTTAGATAATAATAGAAATCATTCACTTGGGATATCTTTGAGCAAATACTCTTTGAGGGCCTGATAGTCTAGAAGGAGTAACATAGGCGATGAAAATATTGAGGTGTTCACTGATGTTGACATGGTTAACATTGTTTAGCATCAGACATTATCTATGTCTACTCATAGACATAGATACTACTCATTTTTATGGCAATGAAAATGTACTTATTAGCAATATCAAAACTCTACTGAACAAGAAATGGTATGAATTGATAAACAGAAAAAATGATTTAGAAGGTCAATTCCCTACATATTTGCCCATAAATGTTATGGGATTTGAGTGAAAATACCAAAGATACCATTTGGGCAAAGATTTTGTTGACAAAATGATAACATTTGTCTGAGAAAATATGCATGCTTATATGAGCAGGATATATCTGGGGAGAAAAGAAAGGGAAAGAGATATGTCTGATTCTTTGTATGTAAGACTGGGGCACCTGGGTGGCTCAGTTGGTTAAATATCTGACTCTTGATTTCTACTCAGACCACGATCTCACGGTCTGTGAGATCAAGCTCCGTAGCAGGCTCTGTGCTGATGGTGCAGAGCCTACTTGGGATTCTCTCTCCCCCTCTCTCTGCCCCCCACTCAAAATAAATAAAGGAACATTTTGTAAAAAGACTGGCAAACTTCTTTCAAGCTTGATAAAACACAGTTCTTGGGAGAATGGGGTTAAACACATAATCTTGAATATAAATATAAATTGGTGGGACCTGTGTGGAGGAAATCTGTTAATATCAATAAAAGAAAGATGGCGTATGGCTTTTCTGCTGACATGTCACTGTTATGAATTCATCCTACAGATCTCCTTGCAATAGTACACAAGGATGTTCTTTGAGCATCATAAGATGTTTAAATATTTTTAAATGTCTTACTTTAAAAATAACAAAATTCCTGGGGCTCCTGGGTGGCTCAGTCACTTAAGTGACCAACTCTTGACTTAGGCTCAGGTCATGATCTCATGGTTTGTGAGTTTAAGCCCCACATCACTCTGCGCTGACATTGCAGCACCTGCTTGGGGTTCTCTCTCTCCCTTTCTGCCCCTTCCCTGCTCATAATCTCTCTTTCTCTCAAAATAAATTAAAACATTAAAAAAATTCTTAAATAACAAAGTTGCTAGTACTTAAAGGTTACTTATACATTTTATGTTTTTCAAATTCTTTAAGTCAATATCATCTCAGTCCCTAGATGAGTCTATTGCCATAATAATATTTCTCAAGATGGATTCCCAACAGTTCTACGAATCAGATAGTCAATAGATTGTAATTAATTTTGTATATCAATATCATCTTGGAACTTTGGAGTTGTAAGAATGCTTTGTTTTGTTGGTTGCCTATAGTTTTAATTCATTGAAATGGGGTCAGAATGGCTGTTCAGCCAAACAATATACTTATTCCATTAAAACAATACTAAATGTGAAATTCTTACTACACTTAGTCAAATCAAATAATATTAAATTTGTATTTAAATACTGTCTCTTAATCTGACCTCTTCACCTAGCATAATGGCCTCTAGGTGTCCGTCCACATTGTTGCACATGTTAAGATCTTATCCCTTTTTATGGTTGTGTAATTATATATATGTCACTTCTTTGCCCACTCATCTACAGATAGACACTTGGGTCACTTCCATATCTTGGATAGTGCAAATAATGCTGCAATAAACATAGAGGTGCATATATCTTTTCAAATTAGTATTCTCATTTTCTTTGGGTGAATGCCCAGTAGTGGAATTATTAGATGATATGAAATTTTTTCTATTTTATGATTGAATTCACATGTGGAATCTAAAATCAAAACAAATAAATGGAAAAACAAAGAGCAGAATCAGACCTACAAATACAGAGAGCAAACAGGTGGTTGCCAAAGGGAAAGGGGTTGGAAGGATGGGCAAAATGGACAAAGGGGAGTGGGAGATACAGGCTTTCAGTTATAGAATGAGTAGGTCACGGGAATAATAGGTACAGCACAGGGAACATAGTCAGGGACATTACAATGGTGTCACCTAGCTATATTTGTGCACCTGGAGCTATAAAATCACCATGTTGTACACCTGATGCTAATGTAACATTATGTGTCACCTATACTCAAATTAAAAATAAATAATATATCTTGCTTACACAGAATTGGTATTCTCTTTTTTTGGGGACTTTACTATTCATGGGGCACTCAACCCATTAATATATACTCTCATACAATTCTTAATTTATGTCCTCTGAAGAAAAAGGAATCAGAGAAAAGCATATTAGCCTAAAATAACTTTGGTTATTATATATAAGTAACATTGATTTTTTTTAAATTTTCATTTAAAATATTAAGTATTGGTGAGGTGCTTGGGTGGCTCAGTCAGTTGGGTGTCTGACTTCGGCTCAGGTCATGATCTCACAGTTTGTGAATTTGAACCCCGTGTCGGGCTCTGTGCGGACAGCTCAGAGCGGGAGGCTGCTTTGGATTCTGTGTCTCCCTCCCCACCTCCCCACCACTCAGCTGCTTGTATTGTCTTTCTGTCTCTCTCAAAAATAAAATAAAAACATTAATTTTCTTTTTAAATATTAAGCATTGGCTTGAAGTTTCTATGGAAAGAAAAGTAAATTGCCAACCAATATTCTGATTAAGTATGATTAAATTCCGTAGTCTAAACTAATGTTTTCATATGTTCAGGGAACCAGTCAGAAGCCTAGAGCCCACTGAATTTAATATACTTTTATTCCACCTGACAAGACATTAGTGCAACAGAGGGATAACTCAGAAATATGCTTTTTGAGCTATTTCATTGAGCTAACATTAGGTACAAACACCAGCACTGCAGTGCATGAAAGAAGGTTTATGGTCCCTGTTCTATAGAAAAAAGAACATGCCATGGGAGGCACATAGAAATAACTACATGTGAGGGAAATTTATGTGAGTTCAAAAGAGGTAGAGGGTACATTGCCATCCCAGCAACAGTGCATTAGGTTATGATCTCAGGAATGAGGTAAGGCTTGCATCAAAGCCATAATAATGGGGAGGAATATGGTTCATGCCATGAGAAATATATCAATAAGGGAGAATGAGTCTTCAAATGTGAGACAGATGACCTTTAACTTGAGAGGGAAGGGAGCAAATTAGTGAAGGAAATTCCAGTTAGTGCTGAAACAGTGTAGGATCAAGGCAAAGGAAGATTGACAGACACATTGTCCAGTTAGACATTTCAAAGGTTGTTTTAACAGAATTAAGGGAATGTGAAACCGAGAAAAAAAATAGGTTGAGCCTAGAATGTTAAAAAAATATATAAGCCAGGATTGTAAGTTTAGACTCCATTGTGTTGGCAATCAGGAATTTCACAAATTGAAACAGAGACAGGTATACACATCAGTGCCCGAAGGAAATCATCAAGAAACAGTGTATCAGGTACAATACAGGAAATATGATTAAGGACAGTAATTCACATGAGTATATTCAACATACAGACCACACCACTTAGAAAGTATGAACTGTTAGAGAATTATATCCTCCAAAAATGCTATTGTTTCTTTATAATCTGGCTTCCTTCCTTCCTTCCTTCCTTCCTTTTCTTCCTTTTCTTCCTGCCTTCCTTCTTTCCAGCCTTCCTTCTTCCCTCCCTCTCATTCGTTTTTCTTTTCTTTCCTTTTCTTTCTTTCTTTCTTTCTTTCTTTCTTTCTTTCTTTCTTTCTTTCTTCTGCTTCTCCTCCTCCTCCCTCTTTCTTCTTTTGGCATTTGACAGTCCTTTAACTGAAGATATACCTAACAAAGTTATTTATTCTACATAGATCTAAAGGCATTTTTCACATATAAAGATAGACACACTCAGCCCAAAGACTTTAGGACTATCTTTACTAGACTCCTATCTGTAATGAAAGGTCTCCATTCTTCATATACTGTATCTTGGCTTCTGAGATTGGGCATGTTCAGAGGAGTATGGTGGTAGACTAATACATTGTGTCTTGGGACAAGGGCTGGAGAGTATGCTTAGGAATGTAGGAACTTTTTATTTTCTCATTCTCAATTCTGCTGTTTGAATATGGACCCCAGAAGTTGGCTCTGAGGGGCTTTCCATCATTTACATGTTTTTATCATATGAGAGCACCCACTAAGTATCCCAATAATTGATTTGATACATTTTTTAAAGATTTTTTTTTTAATTTTAGTGTTACACAACAAGTTAAGAAGCCTGAAGATACCGGGGTCCCTGGGTGGCTCAGTCAGTTAAGCATCTGGGTCATGATTTCGGCTCAGGCCACAATCTCAAGGTCTGTGGGTTCAAGCCCTGCATTGTGCTCTGCATTGACAGTACAGAGCCTGCTTGGGATTCTCTCTCTCCCCCTTGCTCAGCCCCTTCCTCACTCCCACTCTCTCTCTCTCTCTCTCTCAAAATAAATAAATAAACTTAAAAAAAAAAAAAAAGAAGAAGCCTGAAGATATCAAGTATAGGTACATGTAAGGAAGTAGATATACTGGATCACTCATTTACTACTGGTGGCAATGCAAAATCATTTATCAGTTTCTTAAAAAATTAAGTTATAACCACGACATGCTCAATTCATTCCATTGCTAGTTATTCACCCAAGGGAAAAAAAAAAAAGCACGACCATCCAAGACTGGCACGTGAATGCTTGTGGAAGCTCTATTTATAGCAGCCAACATCTGGTAACAACTTAAATATCTTAGCAACAGATAAATGGATAAACAAAAGATAATGTCTCCATACAATGAATAGATAAACAAAAGGTAATATGTCCATACAATGAATAGATAAACAAAGGTAATACGTGCATATGATGAAATGCTACTCAGCAATAAAAATGAAAGCATGAACTACTGACAAATGTAGCAACACAGATAAATTTTAAGGTTTGGCTGATTTAAACAAATCAGGCCAGGAAAAAAAAAAGAGTGACTCTATTTCTGATCCTATTTCTACAGCTTTCTAGCAACCGTGAACTAATCCATATTGACAAAAAGCAGATTGTAGTTGCTGGGGTTTGCAGTAGCATAAGGGACAGACCACAGTGGAGCATGAGAAAACTTTGGGGATTAAAGGAAAAGCTCTGTATTTTATTGTGTTGTGTTTTTCCTCCCACAGGAGAATACATGTGTCAAAGCTCTTCGAAGTGTATTCTTCATACTAATGCAAGTATTGCACTTAAAATATTCCTCAATCGATTAAAAAAATGAAAAATTATATAATAGCTCAATATAGAAACACAGTGCTCTAGAAAACATGACGGAAGAGGCTCACCGAGTCGTTTCTCTGATACTTACGGTGTGAGTGTAGGAGCAGTATGAAATTTCTTTGGCAATTTCACAACTAAGAATAATTGTTTGACCAGAGTGATAAAAAGATTACCCACTGATACAGTTTCCCTCTTCCGTCAGCAAGAAATCAATATGTTAAGTCTTGTCACTCAAGCAAAAGGATTATGGGGACGTGGTGGTAGGATAAAGGGAGTAAGTGCCATAGACACTCTGTTTTATAAAATAAAAATCCTCCAAACGCTAAGGAAGATGATCAAGGTTGATAACCATTCTACGTATGGCATCATCCAAAAGGGAAATGCATTTGCAACTAAGAAGTTTTGAAAGCGGGGGTCTAAATCCTATTTGTCTTCTTCAAAGTGTATCTGATGTAAATCTATTGTATACATTCATTATGGAAACTTACAAAATGTAGTCACGGATTCAAGCTTGGGAGTGGGAAGATTGGGTCACACGGAGGAGTCAATCTTGTGTGTAAGAATGAGAAGTAACTTTACAGTATTGGAGGATAGGTCTTTCACATACCAACTGTACCAGACAAAAGTGAGAGGCTAAGTTAAATTGCACATTCAGAATAGATTCTAAACCTTTCTTATTGTATCTCTCATCACTAAAGTAGTTGGAGCATAAGAATGTCTTCATTTATTAATTCATTTATGTATTTATTACATAGTTGGCTGTTGTTAATTATAATCATAGACAAAACAATATTATGTACATTACAAAACAGAAGACTCTAGTGTATTATGCTAAGTGAAATGAATCAGAGAAAGATAAATAGCATATGATTTCACTCATATGTAAAATTTAAGAAACACAACAGATGAACATGGGAGAAGGAAAGGAAAAATAAATAAGGTAGAACAGAGAGGGAGGCAAACCATTAGAGTCTCTTAAACACAGAGAACAAACTGAAGGTTACTAGGAGGGGTGGATGGGGGATGGGCCAGACGGGTGATAGGCACTAAGGAGGGCACTTGTTGGGATGAGCACTGGGTGTTCTATGTAAGTGATGAATCACTGGGTTCTACTCCTGAATCCAGTACTACACTGTATGTTAACTAACTTGAACTTAAATAAAATTAAAAAAAAAAACAACAGAATAAACATGAAATAAACAAGATTTTAATGAATTAAAATTTTTATTTTCTTTATTAATAGTACAAAAATGGCTGCATACCACCTTGTAATATAGTTAGAGAAGTGTGTGAATCTATATTAAATATATATATTTTTAAAAAAATTATATTTTGGCTTTAATCATTCCCCAAATAGAAAAAGCAACCTTTTAAAGGTATAGTAATACCTTGGTTTGCGAGCATGCGTTCCAGAAACATGCATGTAATCCAAAGCACTTGTATATCAAAGCAAATTTCCCCATAAGAAATGATGGAAACTCAGATGATTCATTCCACAACCCAAAAATATTCATATAAAGATGATTACAATACTGTAATGTAATATAAAATAATAAAGAAAATACAAAATATCAAGAAAAAAACACTTAATCTGCACTTAACCTTTGAAAACCTTTGTGGCTGGTGTGAAGGAGACAAGAGAGGAGGGTAATTGTGTAGGACAACTTTCACTATCACTGATGGAATCACTGCTGTTTGTTGGTTCAATGGAATCTTTTTCTTTTCGTGCAACTTTAACAAGGAACCTAGCCAATGACCTAGATTGAAGCAAAGCATTCCTAAGCTTAGTCTTGTGTGGAAGAGCAAAGGACCGTCCACAGGTGCTTTAAAGCGACAAAAAATACACTAGTGCCCGTTGTGGGCACCTTCCAACGTCCTGAAAAATCACTGATTTCTGCCAAACGTTGTAGCCTGAGACTGAGCATCTGAGCATGGGAGACCAAACCCACAATCCCACAGTGAGAGAGAGAGAAAGAGAGAGAAGAGCCATTGGCTCAGTTGTGATCATGTGACATCCAGCATCATGTACTCCTAGTACTGCAAGACATTGCTCACTGATCAGTTAAAATTTATTAGAAATGTTTGCTTATCATGAGGAGCACTCACAGAACAGGTTACTCGCAATCCAAGGTTTTGCTGTATTTGGTATAGATTGGAAGAGGACCTAATTTGCTTGTTTTTCGATCCCGCCTCTACTTTTGAGGTCGAGTTGCCTTTTGAGTAAGCTTTTATGGAAGAAAGACGTAAAACTACACACACACACACACACACACACATTCTTAAATTTTGCAAGGAAAACAATAAAAAATGAATCCAAAATTAGTAAGAAGTAGTTACCTCTTGGCAGAAGGAGAACAAATGTTCAAAACCTAGATCTGACTTTGTCACTCCATTACTTAGGTGATTTCCCAAGTCACTCAGGAAGAACACCAAAGCCCTCACTTACTTACTAGTAGGGTTGCTAGTAAGGTTCCCAGTTAAAATGCAGACACCCAGTTTCATTTTAATTTCAGAGAAACAACAAAATATTTTTAAGTATAAGCATATCCCACATATTACGACACGTTCTCATTCTTGGCTAAATATTAGATGCATACTATTACTCTTTTAGGAATACCACATCACTGCTGTACCCCACTTTTACTTGTCATTGCTTCATACTATGGATTGTTTGATATTTGCAAATCTTTCACTCAGTTCCATAGATGCATATGAAGTTTTTGTATACAAGTGTTTTTTTCACGCTTTTTAAATGGAAAGTTGTGGATATCTAATTATAGATGTCCTCGTTGTCCAAGATTGATTTTAAAGATGGATTTGAAACATAGCAGTAGTTTAAAAAAGAAGAACAAACAACTTTGGGTTTGGATTCGTATTAGAAGCCCAGCTTTCACATTTTATTTTCGGCATTTGCAAGAAAAATTGTAAAATGAATTGGTGCTTGTTTTCTAGTACCTTGGATTAATCCTTGAGCTGGTCTCCTTGTTTTTTGGTCATTAGAAATGCCTATTTCCAGGCATTTGAAAGTCCAGTCTGTGTTTCAAGTTTCCTCCATTTGTCCCATCTTCAAGATGCAGCCCGTTAGTCTTGCATAGGCTGCTGAGAAGCCCTATCCTCAGCTGCACCCGGGCCCTTGGGCCCTTAGGGACCTCAGGAGTGGGTTAGGGGGCCCAAGGCCCACATGGGAGACAGGAGGCACAGCTCACTTGGCCAGATGGGGCACCTGTGTTGCCACACTGACTGGGCCTTGGGGATCTGCATCAATGGGAGACCTGCTTGCACCTGGAGGGTGGGCACCCAGGAGGGTGAGGAGAACCTGGGGGACTCTAGTCTGACCCTGCCAGCCCCAGGAGACAGAAAATGAAGGGAATCTGTGGAGAGGGACCATGGAAGAGCATGGCTACCCTGGGGAGGTAGAAAACAAAAAGACACATTGGGGCCAAGACACTCATCAAGACACTCACCAAGACTGGGGTTTGGAGGCATGGAGAGGTTTGCATGGGTGAGGAATGGTAGCAAGATGTGCAAAGACCAATATTCAGTAGAAACAAGTCACCTGGCTCTGAGAGGGATGGCAGCACCCGAGGGAAGGGAAATAATGCATAAGATCCTGTTCAACAGAGCTTTTATACCAAGATCACTTTAAGACCAATCTTAGGGAGAAAAGAAAGTGCTCATTCATCCACTACTAAAACTCCAACCACCATCCAAATGAAAGCGATCCAAAGCACTTTCAACCCCACCCCAACCTCAGCTCTTGAATTTAACCAAAAGGTCAGGGTTGGGCAGAGGATGCTTAGACTTGAACTAGCTAATGGTTGTGACAGTTTTTCATGGAAATGAGTCTTTAATTCTTCAATGTCGATGACAGGTTCCAAGGGCATGATGAAGTCAACAAACCTTGATCATTTGTGTTAGGGTTTCCCAAAAGAGCAGAAGTGCAAGGAGGGGTTAGGGAGGTCACCTATGAAGCTAAGAAAAGGAGTAAAAGCAAATTTTATTCTGCCTCTTTAAACCAGTTACCCTTGGGGCACCTGGGTGGCTCAGTTTTTAACTGTCCGACTCTTGATTTCGGCTCAGGTCCTGATCTCACAGTTCATGAGTTCGAGTCCCACATTGGGCTCTGTGCTGACAGAGGCTGCTTGGGATTCTTTCTCTCCCTCTCTCTCTCCTTCTCTCTCTCTCTCTCTCTCTCTCTGCCCCTATCCCGTGCGCACCCTTGCTCTCTCTCTCAAAATAAATAAGTAAAGTTAAATAAAAAGTTTAAGTAAACCACAGTTACCCTCAAGATAGAATGATAGAAGAAGAAAAGGCTATTTGAATGCAGACAGAATCAGTATCGATTTGTTCTTTAGCAACAGAAAAAAAAAACTTCATTATTTTAGGGGAGAAATTATTGTAGGATACCAGATAGCTGGCCACACAGCCTTGAGAAAGGTAGAAAATCCTTGGGGAAAAGCCCAAAGCCACAAGCAGTTTCCAATATATTGATTATGCATGAATATATTGTATAACACCTGCATGGTTTAGACTCATTCTCACATGCACACTATGAATAGAAAATATATTGAAAAGAAATATGTTTCAGCATTTACAAGGGCTTTTCTCAGTACTGGCATTATTAATGGATTTTATTATTCTCAATTTCATCTCTTTTTTCAATTGTACTAGAAAAAATATATTTTATATTTGAATCAGAAGAAAAGGAATTCATTTCATTAAAAACTACCAACCAGTCAAATTTTAAAGAACACTTTTGATATCTCTTAAAATTGTAGGTAAATTTATTTCAAATTACCTTTCCAAGTTTGTGGGGTTTTTTTTAGGATACCTTTTCATCTATTTTGAATATTGTGATTTTTTTTTTTACTATAGACCCTATATGACCTATGATTCTCTATATCCAATAAATTAAACTTTTTTTCAAGCTAAATCATTTTCAGATGTTAACATTTTCAAAATTGGAATGAGTCTTTCAATTGATTTATATATACATTTTTTTATTGTTTGCATCCCTTGGAAGGTTTTTTTCTCATATATATGGTGTCTTTTACATAAAAAATACCTTGTTTTTGTTTTATTTATTTATTTATTCATTTACTTATTTATTTGGAGTGCAAGCAAGCAGTGGATGGACAGAGAAAGGGAATCCCGAGCAGGCCTCTTACTGTCAGTGCAGAGCCCATCGTGGGGCTCTAACCCACAAACCACGAGATGATGACCTGAGCCAAAATCAAGAGTTGGATGCTTAACTGACTCAGCCACCCCAGCGTCCCAAGACAAATTCTTAAAATAAAGAAAATATATTATTTATTGAATGTCAGCTATATACTGGGTACTGAGTGCTAAATACTGAAAATATAGTTGTAGACAAAATCTGTCCATTGAAGTCACATTCTGATAGTGGGTGATGCAGTTGTTACATAGGTCATTGCACAAATACAATTCTTAATTTTGTTACTTTCTCTGAAAGAAACTGCAGACTGTTTTGAGAGTTATAGATTGGGGTCTGGATGAAAAATGATTAGTGATGAAAGAACTCTTTGAAGAAGTGATGATTTAAGATCTGAAAAATAAGAGGTTGCTTGGAGGCGTGCCCACACCTGAGGGAACAGGCAGAACAGAGATGACATAGAACAACAGGTCTTTTCAACTCTGGGGACCATGCCTTTTCCTGGGACTTCCTGACATCTAAACTTCGAAGGATGCTTAATGAAGACGTAATGAAATAATGGAAATCACTGATTTATAATGGAATTACTAATTTAGTTGTGAAATTAGCAAAAGACACAAAACTTTGAAGCAGGCAATACAACCTTTCCCACTAGACAGTGGGCATTAGGCTTCCCTTGGGAAAGTCTGTATGTTCTGCTTGTGTGAGTAGATGGGCTTAGCCCATTTGGGCTGCTACAGCAACACCCATTGGCCAATGGCTTGTGTAGAACAGAAATTGATTTCCCATTGTTCTGGAGGCCAGGAAGTCAGAGATGAAGACTCTGGCAGATTTGGTGTCTGGTAGAACTGCTTCGTAGACAGTCTTCCTGCTGTGTACTCACATGGTAGAAAGGCCTCAAGTACAAATCCTTTTATGAGGGCACCACCCTAATGACCTAATCACTTTCCAAAGTCTCTCCCCCCGATGCCATCACTTTGGAAGTAGGCTTCAATAAATTTATTTTGGTGACACACACATTCAGTCTATAGCAACTTTTTTTTTCTATAAGGAGATAGCATGATTTAGGCTATAACTTGATATTTAGTCAAGTGCTCAGATTCATCAATTTCTTTTTTCTTCCTCTTTATAACCTTAAAATTTTTGTCTTTTAATGTGACACCTGCAAATAGCCAGTCTCATCCAATATTCATTTATTTAATTATTCATTTCTCACAATGTATTTTTTTCTATTCCTCGAGTACATGGGGGTGGGGCTGAGATGAGTTATAGATTCCAATAGACTGTGTATTCTTCTTGCAGACAAAATCTGTTTCATTGTTTGTTATATGGTATCAGTGCCTTGGAAAAGTCAAGGAAGACGTAAGTACGGCATGACAAGTAGAAAGGAAGGAAGAAGGAGTAAAGAGAAAGAGACAGGGAAAGAAGTAAGAAGATCAGGAAGAGAATTTAACATATAAAGCAAGAATATTGGGGCACCTGGATGGCTCAGTCAGTTAAGCACCTGACTTCGGCTCAGGTCATGATCTCATGGTTCATGAGTTCGAGCCCCGCATCGGGCTCTGTGCTGACAGCTCAGAGCCTGGATCCTGCTTCAGATTCTGTGTCTCCCTCTCTCTCTCCCTTCCCCACTTGCTCTCTGTCTCTCTCTCTCTCTCAAAAATAAATAAACATAAAAAACTTAAAAAAAATTAAAACAAGAATCTTGTTTACAAAGGTTATCACTCTAGCTATTGTGCAAGGGTAGCCACCATGTGTTAGCAATTAAACCAGGCATGGTGAAATGCATATGTATTTTCTTTGTTATACCACTGAAAGATACTGCTAGGTGGATATTATTATTCCCATTCAAGAAATTTTGAAAACTAATATTCACCTGAGTAAATTATTGAAAATAATATAGCATGAAATATTGAAATGAAAAAAAAAAATGTCCATTGATAATTTGGGAGTTGGAATCCATGTATTTTAAGTTTATTTATGTATTTTGAAAGAGAGAGAGTGAGAGTATGTGCATGAGCAGGGGACGGGCAGAAAGAGAGAGAAAGAGAGAAAGAGAGAAAGAAAGAGAGAGAGAGAGAGAGAGAGAGAGAGAGAGAGAGAGAGAATCCCAAGCAGATTCTCGCTATCAGCAACAGTTCAATGTGGGACTCATCCAACAATCCTGGGATCATGACCTGAGCCAAAATCAAGAGTCGGACCCTTACCCAATTAAGCCACCCAGAATCCATGTATCTTGACCTCAGGGACACCAAGGGTTTAGCATTAAAAGAACGTCCCATTTTGACGCTTTATTCATTTGTTATTTTTATTTAATATAATTATAAATGACTAGTTTTATTTAACAATACGGTCATTTGGATTGTGCATAATTGAGAATTATTTTATGGCATGTTGTGTTTATGTAGTTCTTCCTATTTATGCTTTGATTTTAGGAGGCAATGTTTGGCCTTTTCTTTCAAATTTCCACGGTCAGCATTTGACTATCTATTCCCTCACTACATCGTACATCATGGGTGAAATGTAAATAATTAGTGGTTCAGGGGGAAAGTACCAATATGATAATAAATAATAAACTACTGAGTATAAGTGCTTTCTAAGACTCGTTTCAGTTAATAAAAACAAAAAAAGTTTTCAGTAGGAAATAGAAAAATACAAACTCTTAATTCTGTACAAATCTTCAGTCTCCCGAGCAGAAGTATTTTTCCAATTGAATAGGATTATTTTACGCAAATCTGATGTATTTTTTATTTATATTTTTACTTATTATATATTCCTTCTTGAATTAAAGCAGGTTAACACACTCAGGGAAATTATATAATTTTTGAAATATCAAAAACTTGTGTTAAGGTGATTTAGTTTGCTTACAGCAATGTCACCATTTAGGAATTTGTAACACTACATAAATGCTTTTAATGACTGAATAGTTTGTCTCTAACTTGATGAATTTCAACTAGGAAGAGCTAACTACTATAAATAGATGTATGTGATATATAAATCATATATATATGTGTGTATAAATGTATTATGTTTTAGCATCTATACCTATATCACTATCTATTTGTATCTATCTACATACAGATAGAGGTGATATCAAACATTCCCAGAGGGAAAGAGACACTGAATTAATTTCATTCCAAATATGTCAGACCCATTCTGAAATCCATAAGGCAGCTCGAGAGAACTTTTGCATTAGGTCTCAGAAAGATAAGTTGGATGCTACATTTTTTGATCCAGTGATGAAATATGGAGTAAAAATATTGTGACAGAAAGCTTAGAAAGGGAAAGAGATTTGGAACTTCATACAGAATGAAACAAAACTCATTTTTAAGCCAATATGTAGCACATAAAATATGAAATTCTTGGTAATATGATGGCAGGGCCTCATGCCTTTTATTATTCCTTACGACGCTATCCAGATTATGAGTGTATGAAATAAACACATGCATGGGTGAATTTATTCATCAATCTAAAACTCAACTAAATAAATGTCTGTTTCTCACAAAATAAGCCGTCTTTATAAAAACAAATGTAAAGTTTTGTAGGTCTTTACCAGAACTCTGAGCCACATAGAAACTTCAGGAAGACCCTTTAAATAGTAGAAAGTAGAATCCATATATTCATACATAACTGTGGCACAGCGAGAAAATAATTGAGTGATGGTCTGCCTGCCCATTCTTCTCCAGTCTAAGAGAATATATAAATACAGAACAATAGGGGTTTAGATACTGCTAACATGGCTGAGTACTCACTCAGGGAAGGGGCTCTTAGAGGGAGAGTAAAGGTTATCAAGTTGCTACAACTGAAGAATCATTTCTATCAAGGCATATCCTCAGGTGAATTTTTTGCATTGCTTATCTTTAGGGGAAATAGCACACCAAGGAAAAAAAACATCTTGCAGTTAAAATGCATGTTAAATTTGAAAAGTTTAATTGACTTCACAGGCCATGTGAAGAAACAGGCACAGAGGAGCTAACCCACAGCATTCATCAAAGGGAGAACTGAAGGTAGGAAGGAAGGAAAGAGAAAGAAAAAGAGTCATGGAGAAATTAAGAATAGTAATCAGTACAGACAAAACAAAGTTTTGGTTTTTCCTTAATGATTTTCATAAACACCACGACTCTTAATCATGCATAAAAATGACCAATTATTGATAGTTCACTATATGCTGTGCAAATTTTTAAAATTACTGCCTTAAACAACACCACAAGTTCAAAATTAATGACATCTTTGAGATGGGATTGCACCACCGAAAACCTCATTGCTGCTGATAATGGTGGAAAGTTCTGAACTACTCATAAACTCTGGCACCGCCATACCCTAAATTCAGAAGCTTCTGCTAAAACCTTATCAAGAAAATTGATTTTATTGACCACGGATTTCCTCACATTGTTTTTCCAAATCATTATTGATTGAGATTAAGTCTGATGCTTATGCAAACGCTTCTAAAAATAGGAAAGAAGAATGTAGACTAGGACAAGAGAAACTAACAGCATCGCAAATAATATGAAGCAACATCAGTGAAGGGAGTGGAGGCACTCAGCTCAGGACCTTTCCAAGAACTTACTGAGTAAGTAACCACCAGTAAGCTTGGAAGTGGATCCTTCCCCAGTAGAGCTTCCATTTAAGATTGAGGCACTGGCTTACGACACCTTGACTGTAGACATATGGTATGTGGAGAGATAAAGGGCCCAACTAACTAACTAGTGCCTGGATGGCTGAGTCACAGAAACTGTGAGGTGATACATGTGTGTTATTTTAGGTCACTAAGTTCTGGGGTAATATGTTGTATAGCAATAGATAATGAATATAAGCAATTATTTATCTCTTCATCTCATTAAAATGCTTTCCAATTAGACACATCATAGTCTACCACCCTTCTATTTTATGCATTCCCTATTTCTGTCTTCCTACCCAGAACATAAACCCAAAGTTGTCCTCAGCAGCTCTCATTTTCTTACCTGTAAGAAGTCTCTCGCTAAGTGACGTTACACTAATCTACTCTCTGCGCTTTGTCTCTACTAATGCTTCCTTAAATCAGGCACCCATCATCCCCTCAACCTGTACTATTAGTGACCACCCAGTACTGCATAAGCTTGATTGTCTGACTCAGTTTCAACTTTGACTTTAATCTGATTGAAGAATTTAGAAAGCTGAAAATACACGTCCCAGACTCCTTGAAACCCAGGGTCCGGAATCTCAACAGCTAGATGCATTCACATAATCTTAGGAAGGCAGGGGTGAGGCAGAGGCCATACTCCTTATTTTTAACACAATATGGGATAGTAGTTACCCTAAAGTTTTGTTATTTTGAAAGTCAGCCCCGTAGTTTTGCCTAGAACAAGTCCCTGAAACCTTTCCAACGGTATTGCAAACCCTCATTCCCTTCTATTAATTTCCTTTTGATTTAAATACCTAGAATAGTTTTTCATTTACTACATCTCTTACTGACATCGTCTCCACTTTGAAGCTTGCCGATTCAGTCTGTCCTCAGTTTTCTTCTTAAAAAAGAAAGTAACTATTTCAAACATCTCTGCTAAAACTTTCTGATGATAACTCCTTTCTAACAAGGTAGGGACTAAATTCTTTGGCTTATGAAACTGGGTTCATGACCAGGTTTTTGAAGGTAAGAAGTAAATCATATTCATATTTTTTACTTCCAGAAGTTTGCAAGCTACTTGTCATAGGATAAGTGTTCAATAAATATTTATTGGATAATTATATATTGATAAACATGATTGCTTTAAGTAACATATGAGTAGAAGGATAGATGTCCAGAGGAGAGGATGAACTTGAATAGCTGTAGTAACATGCATATATTTATCTATCTGTATAACATTTTATTATATATTGCAGTAGGATTCCATTATACAATTGTGATGGGAATTGAATAAACCTTCCTTACCAGGGCAGAAAATCTGATCATTAAATAAAATGACCTCAATAAAATGATAACTGGTTTCAGGTAATTCACTTAAAGTAATGTCTAAAACAGAGGAATTCCTTTGAATCTTTAATTGAAGACTGAACCAGCCCTCCTCCCCACCCCACCCCACCCCACCCCGCCACAGCTATATCTTTGGGTCACAGAGAAATATTACCAAAGGATACTATAAGTGGTAGAACAAATTTACTTGGAAGAAGCAATGATAAGTATAAAATAGACGATGAAATGACAATTAGAGTTGTCACAGTATCTTGATGAGAGTCGATTGCTCTTGATGAGAGGAAGCTTATAGAAAGATCTAGGATCCAATATACCATGAAAAGGGAAGCCATGACAGATTCTCTCAGGAGAAGGGCAAAAGCCAATCTCATGGTCAAGAAATGAGTACTATTAGGAAACCAAAGAATCACTTGAGAACCTGGTGGAAATATATTTTGACCTTAAGTGAAGTTTTCTGTACTTTTAAAAGGGAAAACAAACCAGTCACGGAATAAAGCAAGACAAGAAGGAGAAAACACTGGAGAAGCATTATGTGTCTTCCAGTGCAAGTTCATAATCAAAAAGAATAATCACTTAAAATTGCATTTCAATTACTTGATTGGAATGAGATTAATGATGTATATAATACAGTTTGCCCATATGAAGATGACAACATTTACAAAGAACTATTAAAGTTGAGTAACTGTATTTTGAGATTTATGATAAGAATTGTAGATAGCATATGGAACTTCAGCCATCCAAGAGACAACGGAGGGATTTTAGCTTGAAATTATTTTAATAGGCTACTTCATAAAAAGTCAATGGAGACTTTGACATCCTTAGCTTTTTTAAAAAATAAATAGCCTATAATTAAATGTGGAACTTTAATGATGAAGAACAAAGATTCAGACTGATACATAGAACAAAATTATTTATGTGCTAACCAAGTATATCAGAGCAATGAATTGAAAGCAATCAGAAGTGCCCTGCTCTTATGGGAATGCGTCTGAGATCCTGGCATGCAGAGGCACTCAGATCATGTTGTAATTGCAATTCTTGATTGGATCAGGGCAACATGCCCCAGTGTGCTTGCTAATCCCTCTCTGGTATTAAAGATCTATTTTTTGTGAACAAATCCACGCTGTTCCATTGAAAGCCCTCAAAGGGCTTTATTTAAAGCAAAATTTAATCACTGAATGTGCAAATGAGAAAATTTTAATTTTTTTTTTTCACCTAAAAAGGCAACAGGAAATAGGGGTGCCTGGGTGGCTCAGTCCCTTAAGTGTCTGACTGGATTTCAGCTCAGGTAATGATCTTACAGTTCGTGAGTTCGAGCCCTGTATTGGGCTCTGCGCTGACAGTGCAGACCCTGCTTAGCATCCTTTCTCTCTCTCTCTCTCCCTCTTTCGCTCTCTCTGCCCCTCTCGCTCTCATTCTCTCGAAGTCACGAATGAAAGAGGCAACAAGAAATAGAGTTTATGGGGTATGAAAGGAAATATTTTGTTACTTAAGCTTAGAAAAGGCAAATGTGAGGTAGAATTATGTCCCATTAACTATTTACATATCTAAGGAGGCGCTGAAATATGGAGAAGTACAGAGAAATATAAGGTAGCATACTTAGGGTAGCATCCATAAGTAATGCGATTTGACAGATAAGATGAAAATAGAAAAAAGTTTGAAAGTAGGAAAAAATCATAGGGAATACAAGGTAAATTGTGTTGCATACATTTGGTGAAGAAAGGAAAATAGAGAAAAATCAGTACTGGGTGCTCAAAGAAGCAAAGCACAACGAAACTGAAGTCAAAGTGTTAGTTAGAGATTGGCCAGAGAGTGGCTTCAGTGACCAACATACACCCACCCTTAGTTAACTATCGTATTTTTGCAGCTCATATTCACGGAGACAGAATTTCTATAGTTTTACATCTTGTGGATTCTGTCTCCCAGAAGTTAACTTTATAGTTTTAAAAACTTTCAAATAACCCTCTTCTCAATGGCTTTTCATTTTCCACTCATTCTACGTTGCCATCTAATGATTTGCTGTTTAAAATTTGCCATTCGTACCCTTTAGAATTATTCAATTATCTCAGTATTACTTGTCGATGGTTGAGAGTGTTCATTCTCATAATTGGGTTCCTTTTATCATCCCATTTTATGTTTATTAAATTATCTGAAATTTCCTGTGTTTTGAATTCTGATAGACAAGAAGATTATGCAATACTTGCCTTGTGTTATAATTGCTCCAAATCAGTTTTGATGACAAGGTATTAGAAACAAATTCTTTCAAAGTAAATTCTAAAACCCCGCAGGCTTTAATTTACTTTTTGGTCTACATCATTTCAATTTAGAAAGACAATTTCTTCTTTTCCTCTTGAGGAAAACACTCCAGCTTTATTCCCTCACTTATTAACCCCCCTCCCCTGCACACATATGCACACATACACACACACAACGACATCATTTGGTAGGTAGTTACAATTTTTTATTACAATCTGTATATTTAAAATTAAACCGTTATGTTGTATGTCAGTTGTATCTTAAAAAACCTGAAAAAATGAAATTAAACTCTCCCCCTCTTCTGTAGTTACTGAAAAGCCAAATGATGCTTATATGTATATATCACTTATGATATGACCTACCTCTTCAAACAGCATGATCTGGTCAACCACATATTTGAACGATGAGAGAAGGGAAGTAGTTTTACTGAGACTGACTCATTTTATGATATTTTGCTTAAAATAAATGTGTTTTAAGAAATGTAGTATTGGCTTGCATTTAAGAGAAAATATAAAGCAAAACTTTTTCCTTGCAGTAGAGGAAGAAAATTATATTGAATCCCAAGTAGAATGTCGTATTATATTTATGACGAGACAAATACCTGTTTATAATTATAAACATTTTTTAACTCCAGAGACCTGAAGATGTCAAGCGGATACACCAGTGTGAAATACAATTGGAGGAGTTGAAAATATAAACACAGTAATAGAGATGAATCTGTAAATACCGCTTAGGTTAAAATTAAATCCAAAACAAAAGGAAAGAAGTGAAAGACAACCAAAAACTGACCTTCTTCTGAAGTAGCCAGGCACCAGGCTTATAATCTAAAATTATATCTATTATGCATATATAACCAGCTGGTATGTCATATAATAAAAATAGTCATATATTTATAATTATTGTTTCATAGAGCTCCATATACATGGATATATTTTCCCTTGCATTCTCATTCAAAAGTTGGCCAATGAAGCTGTTGGTTGTTGAATTTTCTTCTTCTTCATCAATATGCAGGTTGTAAGTATGGTCATAGTAATCATTCGGGTATTTAAATATTTTTACATACAAGAGAAATACAATTATGCCTCTTTCATAAATTGCATATAGCCATAACTATTCATTTAAATATAACACTTCTGGAGACATTACATGCAAACACAGGTGAGCATCATTTACTGTGGCCTAATTTAAACAGACAACTATAAATCCGGCTATATGCGTGTGGGTTTACATATATACCCATACCCGCACACTTTATATGAATAGTACTATATATACTTCGTATATATACTATATATAGTAGTTCACATAAAATATAATTATATTAAAATGTCCATTTGAATTAGATTTATGAGACAAACCAGAATTATTTAGATGAGGTTGAACTCAATTATCTAATCTCTACTTCTATGACCTGTTACGCATCCTAAGTTTCTGTTATTTGCCAGTAAGAGCCCGTATGACTGTTAAGTACGAATCCCTATGTGAAAAGAGCTTATTTCAACGTTCTTTCCACACAAATTGAAATGAGAAAACAAATGTATAGGAATAGCAAAGTTCACCAGATTTCCCACAGTTTTCTATTCCATAGGGGGAGATTCGCTAGCAGATAATCCACAGATAACTATATCTGAGTAAAGACAGCACATAGTCATCCAACCTTAACAATACCCCTGTTGATAAATTCCGCATTTTGTTCTTGGGGTGACTGGGGAATATTTAGGAAAATGGTGTTTAATGGCTCAGGTAGGAAGGAACACAAATGGAGGAGGAAGAGAAAAGTTTGTTTTACAAGAAACAAAATGTGAAAAGGGAATATTCCAAGAAATAAGACTTCACCCAGCCCTAGCATTGTGCTCAATAATTAATCTGGCAAACAACTTCTAGATTAGTGACTCCATATTCGGCACGAGTGAAGTTTTCACGGATGGAGCACAGAGGATGAGAAGAGCGAAATGAAATTACTCCAGTAGAACATATACCCAGGTGTTTTTTGTTTGCTTGTTTGTTTCCAACATTTAGGGGCTTCACAACATCACAGACACTCCTGAACAAGGACCCATGATCAGCCTTGGCCACTCTGTGTCTCAGCTACTTAACAAATTTGACTTGAAAGACTTTGAGAAGTAAATAAGTCAATGCGTCCCCCCAGCAGTTCCCAGCTACAGTTTGGGGACCGTTGGATATATTGTGCTCATGTTTACGATATATCAGGTTTAATTTGACATAACTAATAAAATTTTCAGGTTATAAATTAATTACATTCACTAAAATGATCTAAGAGTTCTATGTCTTTTTTATGTTTACTTATTTTGAGAGAGAGAGAGAGAGAGAGAGAGAGCACGAGCGGGAGAGGAGCACAGAGAGAGAAAATCCTAAGCAGGCTTCCCACCGACACTGGGCTCAAACTCACGAACCATGAGATCATGACCTGAGCCAAAATCATGAGTTGGATGTTTAACCAACTGAGCCAGCCAGGTGCCCCTGCGAATTGTGTCCTTTTAAGAGGTATTCTCAATCACGTAGAGCCAGCCTGCTGCAAACTGACATCTTAACCAAACATTTATGTTATTTCCGGAAATGAAAACTAGTACAGTCTAGATTTACCTACTCAAGGATATTGCATACGTGAATCTCCTGTCTTATTTGTATTACAGAAAAAAAGGAGGATGAGAATGGCTAAGTAGCTATAGATGAAAATTGAAAAATTAAGTGAACAAATGTGTGCAAGAATATGTGGTTTGTGTGTATATATTAGTAGGTGTGTGCATGAGCATATGTATATTCTATGTTTTCCAGCCAAAGCAATTTTTTGGTCTCTCTTGCTCACCATTGGTTCTCTCTTGCTCACCAATGCTCTTAGAACAGCATCTAGCATCATATTAGATACTCGGTAAATATTTGAAGTCTAAGAAAGTGAAAGAAGGAAGTTGTCCTGGAAGAAAAGAACGTGGAAACTTAATGTAAGATGTAGCTATTGCCACAGTGGAAAGGGGGCTTCTCAACATCAGCTCTATTAACATATTGGAGCAGGGAGTTCTTTGCTGTAAGGAATTGCCCCATGCATTAGATGATGTTTCTTAGATCCCTGGCCTCTACTCATCAGATGCCGTTTCACCCCCTTCCCTAGTTGTGACACCAAAACTGTCCCCACAGCAGGGAGAGAAGATGAGAATATTCCTTCCAACGTCTTAGGAAATTAACATGCCAAGTTAAGGTGTTGCGAGGAACACTCTTATCTCATCGTCTGTCCCTGATTTACCTGTACAGGGAGCGGGAGCACATTCTTTGGTAAAACTATTGGTAGTAAGTGTTCTGTTAGTAATAAGGCTACTGCTTCATCTCCTTCTTTCTGATACTTCTGTCTTACTTTTGAAGCTTGTTTCTTACTTGGATGAAAACCTAAAAGTGTCATTTATTGACACCCCCCCCCCAAAGAAGCCCCAACTTGAAGAAAATAAGTCTATGTTTGATTTGATCCTAAGCAGAGAAGCCAGCAAAATCAGTAATTTCTATACAAGGAAGAGGAAGTTGAAATTTGGGGCTTTAATTAGTGTCTGAAAAGTAAAAGCTGCTCCATAAATATCTACTAGCTGAATACAGAGGGCATTTGGGTTGGAAGAAACAAATGACCAGTGCCCCTGTATCTACTAAACTCAAAGTAGATATAGAATTGCCTCGAGTTGTCATTAGAGAGATGGCTTGCCGTTGACTGAGTAGAATATTAATTCAGTAGGTAAAAGAAGGCTGAGAACCCTGTACGTAAATGATTCCCAATACTCTTTAAATTAAGGTGACCAAAATATCTGCATGTTTTTGCATTCCCTTAAAAAGTTGAACTTTGTTATGCTATTGAGTAAAAGCCCCTGCTGCAAGCACACAGCTCAGCTCCAACAATAATGACAAAGGTTATTGTTCCCCAGAAATGTGTTTCCTTTAATCAGATGGCCCCTTAGAAGAATTCTATTTCCTTTCCCTGAAACCTCTGCATGTCACACTGTTCTGGATGGTGAGTTAATTAAGGATAGAGTTATTTTAACTTTTGATAACCTTGACAGATACGGAAAAGATACTTCATGTGTTTTTCAACCCTTTCCAGTAAAAGCAAAACAAGCATTTTCTTCCAACTTATTTTATTCTTACCTTAAGAATCTAGAAAGTATTTTTATTATTTTTATTCCTATTTCATCACTATTTGGGCAAATGTTTATTTTCCCAAAGTTATTCGAGGCTTGAAGGACCCATTTACTAATTCTATTTTTTTTTTTACATTTATTTATTTTTGAGAGACAGAGAGGAACAGAGTATAAGCAGGAAGAGGCAGAGAGAGAGGGAGACACAGGATTCGAAGCAGGCTCCAGGCTCTGAGCTGTCAGCACAGAGCCCGACACAGGGCCTGAACTCACGGACTGTGAAATCATGACCTGAGCCAAAGTTGGATGCTTAACCGACAGAGCCCCTCAGATTCCCCCCCATTTACTATTTCTAAAAGCATTTCAGAGAATATTATGTACTTCTCAGTGAAATATAGAATATAAAATAAAGAACAAATATAAAAAAAACACACATATTTTCACACGTCACTATATAGTAAGGCAAATATCAAGGAATAAAAAGCTGTGTACCTGCCATCCAGGTGAAGATATTGATCATTTCCATTATCGCTGATGTGCCTGTATTCCCATCCTTAACTTCATCTCTTTCCTCTCCCTCCCAGGGAAAACACTATCCTGAATATTATGTTAATATTCCATTGCTTTTCATTATAATGAAAAATTATATTTTATAAATTTATAAAATTTATAATTTAAACTTTATAAATTTTATATATCTCTATATCTGCATGTCTATTTATATAGATCTACATGTATATATCTATGTGTATATATGTATATATGCCAATAACTCAATGTATAATGTGTGTATAATGCAAGTATGTAAGTGTATGTATATACACTATACACTTATGTAATACTAAAACTAAATATGAAATAAGTCATTAAATCTATATATGCATATAGAATGTATTCATTATTTAGTATATACCATTTACAATGGTATTAACAATGTATTTAGTATTTAGTTTCATGTGCTCTCAGCTTCTACAATAATAGGAATTGTATTCTGTATACCACTGCAATGCTTTTTCAGTCAGAAAAGTGATTGTTGGGGCACTTGGGGGGCTCAGTCGATTAGGCATCCAACTTCGGCTCAGGTCATGATCTCATGGCTCGTGGGTTTGAACCCTGCATCAGGCTCTGTGCTGACAGCTCAGAGCTTGGAGCCTGCTTCAGATTCTGTGTCTCCCTCTCACTCTCTGCCCCTCCCCCAAGCATGCCCTGCCCCCCCCCCCCAAAAAAATTAAAATAAAAAAGTGATTATGGTTAATGCATTATGACACTTTTGCTGTTATTCATTTTATTTACTGAATACACTTTTATTATATGACAACACCATCATTTATTTTTTAATTTGTGTGTTACTGTACACTTAAGGCATTTCTTGTGTTATAATGAGGTGTGATGATAGGACCCCACTCTTGAAATCAGCATTTGGAGCATGAGAGCAAGAATTTCTCTGTAGATGATATCCAGGAGTGGAAAGTATATTCAACTTCACAAGAAAATTGTCTCTGAACATGGTTTTAACAGATATGTTTTGAAATTAAAAAAAAATAAGAATTAGCATTAAGCATGAAATCTCCAGTAACTGGATTTGACAGCTTTTTTGTAATTTCCCAGGTCTACTGGATTTAGAATAATATTTTTTGTGGACTCAATATACAATTTCTTAATTACTAGTGAGGTTGAACATGCTTACGTTTTTATTCCCCGTCTGTGTTTGCTCTTCTGCTAAATCCTTCTTGTGTTTTGTCCATTCCTCTAATTAACTGGCTTTTCTTTTCCCAATGTAAGTACAAAAATTGTTAGTACATTTTAATTTATACCTCTTTTCTAGTTATAAAAATCAGAAGTATCTTCTGATGATGTGTAACTTGGTTTTATATTTTCACCATATTCATGTGGTATGTGCAGCACATTTTTAAAAATTTAAGGAAATGAATTTCAAATCTTTCTACGATTTTTGGTGTTTGTGTCTTGTTAAGTGATTCTCTACCCTGTAGTCATTCATATACATATTCTTTTATTTTGCCGCTAATGATTTTGAAGTTATTTTTCCCACATATAAGCCTTTCCCACATTTAAGCCTTTAATTACATAAAATACATCTGTGCACATAATGCAAAATGAGGATCCATTTTTGTTTTGCTCACATATTGAAAAAAAATTTTGCCCAGTATCATTTATTAATCATTTGGTCTTTTCTGTCTGGTCTGTAAAGCCATCTTTGTTACATGCCAAAGCCTGCATGTATGCGTGAATGTGTTTCTTAGTTCCATATTCTGTTCCTGGACAGGTAAACAAGTGGGACAATACTTGTCCCTATGAAGATGGAGAGACATTGCTGGAGGTAGATACACAGATGTGTGTATGTTGGATGTGTGTATGCACATACGCACACACACGCACATGAACCTTTAGCAGTGGGCATAAAGCATGCCTCGGTTTAATCTCTACATACAGTGTTCCAATAAAAGGAAGCAGGACTCTCTGAAAGAATGGCTGAATCCATAAAGTGGCTCAAAGAATACAAGATGAGCATAGAACATCTTCTGGTGCTAAAACAGAAATTCTCTGATAAGGATGGGAACATGTCAAAAAAACCCACAAAGATCACTTCGAAGGGGCCCCTACTAGCAGAATTTGGGAGTATTAGAACAGTGAAGGGAATGATAGTAATAGATTATAACCCATTGGGATAATGAATGATGTTCTTTCACCTGCCATATAAGACAGGTCAAAAATGCAGGTATTTGCAATGTACATCATTTCTAGCCATGGGTCTAGAACCAAAATCACATCAGAGAATGATTTCCTGATTCCAGAAGAAAACAAAACCTAGATCGACAAGATAAGAGCAAATACAACATGGCATATTTTCAGTATTTAGTAGTGAAAATCATCAAGATATTAATATCCACTTGGCTTTCCCAAAATAGAAACAACTCATAATGTAAGGTCCATGTTAACTGTCACATTAATTGCAGTATTTTTGCAAAACTGTGCCTAAGGATCTAGAGAATAAAGTAATTAAATACAAGACCTAAATAAATTTTTTTGAGGAAGTTAGCATAGTCTATATAATTTTATGAAGGTTTTTAGAATAGTGTAACATCTATAAGGCTTACGTATTTTTGTACCCTCCATGCTTCAGTGTAGTATCACAGCCAAGTAACAGGATGCCTAGGCCTCATTAATCTCACTGATATAGAACACTAATATTCCAGAAACCAACACTTGAGAAAACCACATACATTCTTTTCAAGTGTGCATAGTGTGTTCACCACAACGAATGATATGCTAGGCTATAAAACAAGTCTGACTGATTGTAACTGAAGGCTGTATGAAGAATATTTTCTGACCATGAAAGAATCAAACTAAATATTAATAACCATAAGTAGCAAACCACAAATAAAACCAAATATGTATAAATTATAAAGATGAGTCAAAGATAAAATATGATGGAGAAAATTATAAAAGTATGCTGGGGGCACCTGGGTGGCTCAGTTGGTTAAGCATCCAACTCTTGATTTCAGCTCAGGTCATGATCTCATGATCTGTGGGTTAGAACCCCACATAGGGCTCTGCGCTGACAGCGCGGAGCCTGCTTGGGATTCTCTCTCTCTCCCCCCCTCCTTCTCTGCCCTTCCCCCACTGGCTCTGGCTCTCTCTCTCTCTCTAAAAATAAATAAATAAACTTTAAAAAACTGAAAACAATATTCTGAACTCCATAACAATGAAAATAAAACACCAAAATTTGGAGGCTGCAGGAAATGCTATGCTTTTTAGACATTTATAACTTATAAGTTTATATTGAAAAGAAGAAAAATCTAAAGTCAATGACCTAAGATTATATTTGAGGCAGCTAGAGGAAAAAAAAAAGCAAAACAAATAAAAAGTACTTTGAAGAAAAAGAATATAAAGGTAAGAGCACAAATAAAGAAACTAGGGAACAGACAACAATAAAGATAATTAAAAGCAAAAGCCGGTTCTTTGAAAAGAGGAACAAAATTTATAAATCCCTGGCTGTACTGATGAACACAGAGGGCACAGATCATGGTAACAGTAATGACAGAGACCACAAACCAGTTTTATAAATGGTCAAGTACTTGAACAGGGTTCACAAGAGAAAGTCTGAACATAAGCATCTGAAAAGATCCCCAATGTCTTTAGCCATGGGGAGCAATGCAAATTAAAACCCTGATGAGAGATCGTTAAGCCCCAGTAACCTACCAGAAGTTTTAAAGGCTAGCAAAACTGGGGCACCTGGGTGACTCAGTCGGTTAAGCATCTGACTTCAGCTCAGGTTATGATCTCACGGTTCATGGGTTTGAGCCCCATATAGGGCCCTGTGCTGACAGCTCAGAGCCTGAAGCCAGCTTCAGATGTTGTGTCTTCCTCTCTCTCTGCTCCTCTCCCTCTCATGCTCTGTCTCTTTCTATCTCTCAAAAATGAATAAATGTTAATTTTTTTTAAAAAATTAATTTAAAAAAAGGAAAGACTAGCAATACTAAGTGTCAGGGAGAATGTGAAGCAATCCTCATGTTTAGCTTCTGGGAGAGTGAACTGGTACATTTACTTTAAAAAGCAGCTTGGTTAAAGAGACTGTCTTTTTTTTTTTCCATTGGATATTCTTTCCTGCTTTGTCAAAGATTAGTTGGCCATACTTTTGTGGGTCTAGTACTGGGGTTTCTATTCTATTCCATTGGTCTATGTGTCTGTTTTTGTGCCAATACCATGCTGTCTTGATGATTACAGCTTTGTAGTAGAGGCTAACGTCTGGGATTATGATGCCTCCTGCTTTGGTCTTCTTCTTCAAAATTACTTTGGCTATTCGGGGTCTTTTGTGCAACATGGATGGAACTGGAGAGTGTTATGCTAAGTGAAATAAGTCATACAGAGAAAGACAGATACCATATGTTTTCACTCTTATGTGGATCCTGAGAAAGTTAACAGAAGACCATGGGAGAGGGGAAAGAAAAAAAAAAGAGGTTAGAGAGGGAGGGAGCCAAAACATAAGAGACTCTTAAAAACTGAGAACAAACTGAGGGTTGATGGGGGGTGGGAGGGAGGGAAGGGTGGGTGATGGGTACTGAGGAGGGCAGAGTTAGAATGAGCACTGGGTGTTGTATGGAAACCAATTTGACAATAAATTTCATATTTAAGAAAAAAAATAAAAAAAATAAAAATTTAAAAAATGTAGTTAAAAGCAAAAATAAATAAATAAATAAATAAATAAATAAATAAATAAATAGCAGCTTGGCTCTCTAAATAAAGTGAATCACATATATGCCCATCATTCCACCCCCAGACATTTACAAAAGATAAATTAAAACACATGCTCCCGCTCCCATGCTTGTACGCATTCATAGAGGCTTTATTAAAAATGTCCACAAACTACAAGTAACTCAAATGTCCATCAATGATTCAACGGGGGAAAAAAGTGACATAGTTTAACAATAAGACAGAATGAACTCTTGATGCCCCAACAACGTCAGGGAAAGGATCCAGAGACAAAAGAGCACATACTTATGAAATCTGCATATATTTATGAAGTTCTAGAACATACAGAGCTAAGAATGGAAATTAGATACAAATTAAAACAATATGACCTCTGAACATGGAGTAGGAGAACTGACTGGAAAGTGTGCATAAGAGAACTTTCTGGAACAAACAAGATGGCTTATCTCTTTCTTGGCAGGTCTTTACAAGAGTGCGCACTAAACTCATTGAGCTGCATGCTTAAAATCTGTGCATTTTTGTTGTATGAGAATCTCGTATTGATTTGAGAAAAATGCAAACATTTTGCAAATGGTTGTAGTGTTTTTAGAGGTCTTCATGGTTTTTTTCAGATGCAATGTTTATACGGACAATTCATATGTATATCTCAAAGTAAAAAACCCTTTACTATATGTAGTTTTTGTCATGTTTTGTGTTTGCTGAAAGCAACAGAGAGTAATGTTGTTTTATCAAATTTGGCAGTCCAGATATATTTCAAAGTGAGCAAAGAAATAATACCAATGTACTAATGAAAGAGAGGAATAGTATAGGGGATCTGTTGCTTCTCTGCTGAGGCCATTTATGGCTGTGGTATTTGGTGCTGTTTCCAAAAACATTAGTATGGTTTTCAGAATTGTTCATCCAGAAATGCAGTTGTTTCAGTGACCTCAGAAGGTCTCAGGCCCTCTGCTAATGAACCTGATCACAGATGGGTACATAAACCAGTTTTCCTCTTATTGTATCTGGGAAAAATTCATAGCAATGAAGATACTTATGAGCATGGTGTCAAAAAGAAAGAGAACACCTTTTTTGCTTGTTTGTTTGTTTGTTTCAGCTGCTTTATTTCAACTATGAGATGGCTAATTGCTATGTTCATGCCTTGTAGTCACCATACCTATCATTTGAGCCATTTGCATTTCCTACCACAAATTCTTATGCTTCTTAATTCTCTACAAAGATATTATTTAAAACATCTTGCAGGACTATAAATTTATCAAACTGAGCTTGATTTCTACACAAGGCAACACACAAACTACTACTATTCAATTGCAGTCATATTCTATTCAGTTCATGGAACAGTGCAGGGAGGCACATGGTTGGGGACAGCTGGAGTACCAAATTGAGGGGGGAGAAAAGCAGGGAGATGGGTCTTTCAACTGGTGCCCCAGAAAGGTCAATGGGAAAGAAATTTCAACCATTAACTGGTCATTTTTATAGAAGGCAGAAAATTTCCAGGATTTTATTTTAATAGAAGAGGGACATTCGAAGGCTACAGATCTCTAATACCCGTGGGGAGCAAATAAACGTGTTTGTGCTTTGTAGCGATTATGTTGCTGGAAGCAATGCCTTGTAGCAGAAGTGCCCTGGGAGGCTGCGGGAGCAAAGTCAGTTATTTTTTTCTTTTGCAACTTTCTTATTTTCCCCCTCCTAATAGCATCTCTTGAAGGGCACAGAGGCCAATATTTGATATATTTAATAGATGTGTTTACTTATTTATTTCCTAGACTGCCTGTCACTGTCTTTAATTTTTTAAGCACTGGGCTTCTCTCACAAGAAATGGACCATTTTTTTCTGGAGGAAGTAGGAGGACTCAGCCTGATGGCAGCCGAGCTATGGGTTGACTTTTAAATAAAGGTTTCTTTGTGGGGTTTGGTGTTAAGTGGATCCATGATTTGAAGCCAAACGAAAAAACAAAACAAAACAAAACAACACAACAACAAAAAGCATTCCATTATTTGGGACACTTACCATCAAACTTTTACCTGTCACCTTGGCTTACATTTTTATACCAGATACACTTGACAATGGGAAACTAACCCAAAGTAGCATAATATAAAGTTAATATAAACTGGAATACTGTCACATGTTTTATCATATTGATTTTTCATTTTAATATAACTCTCCCCAAAATCAGCCTAGTAGTGATACATCAGACTTCCTTCCTTCCCTTCCTCCCTTCCTTCCTTCCTCCCTTCCTGTCTCTTTACAAATAGTTCCCCCCCCCCCGTCTAGTTTATTGAGGTATAATTGACACTCACTTTTGATTGTACAAATCTATGAGTTTTGATAGATACCTTCAGCCATGTCACCACCATAGCAATCAATATATAGAAAATTTCCATTATCCAAATTTTTCTTTTGTTCCCCTTTGTTGTCAATATCATCCCATACCTACGACCTGAAAAACACCATGCTATTTTCTATCCCCATTTTGTGTTTCTTAGACCATCATATAAATGGTATCATACAGTATAACCATTTGAATCTGGCTTATTTCACTTAGCATAATGCATATGCTGTATATGTTGGTGAATATATTGATATTCCATTTTATTATCAAGTAGTATTTTCTTGAGCGAACATACCTAGTTTTTTATCCAGTCATAAACTGAAGGACATTTGGGGTTTGTCCAGTTTTTTTTAGAGTATAGATAAAACTCCTACAAACTTTCATATAAGTTTTTATGGGACTGTATGCTTCCATTTGTCTTATATGAATACGTAGCAGTAGGGTTGATGGGCTACACGGTCAATATATGTTAATCTTTATAAGAAACTATTAACCTGCTTTCAAACCAGCAGTTCTATTTGGCATTCCTGCCAACAAAATATGAGGGTTACTCTACCTCCTTGCAAGCAGTTTGTATGACAGAGTTTTGTGGGTATTATTGTTGTTGTTGTTTGCTTCCTTGTCTTGTTTTGTCATTCTAATAGGCATGTAGTAAGTGGGTTGTTTTTGAGTAAGTAACTAACATGCCACAGTGATCTATCTATCAGAGCTGGCTCTCTGGCAGACTGTGTGTGTCTCTTCTCGATTCTGCATTCAGTTATGTCACAGTCCATAGCTTGGAATTAGCCCTGAAACCACAGAAACAGTCAGAAGTCAGGGTGGCTGTTCTGTTATTTGTTTTATTTTGTATTTTGTTGTTTTTTCTTTCCATGTAGTCAGCTCCCTAACATTCACCAGCACACCCCTGGTCACTGCCTTCACCAAACACATGTTTTAGAAAAACATGGTGAGTGCACCAAAGGGGAAAACAAATGTCTTCCAGAAAATATGGGGGAAACACCTCACTATAGTGTATTAAGCTATAATAGGGAAACTAAAGGTGTTATGGGTGCCAAATTCAGACACAGATCTTCAGAGTAATTTCAAAGATTAAGTAATGCCTACACTGAGAACCACATAACAAAATGATCTGGGTCAATGTTCATGGTGTGTGGAGCAGAGTCAGGACCAGCTGGTGAGAGACACCATTAGGGAACACAACGAGCCAAGCCTGTAAACACACAGAAGGCACGGCAAAAGGAGCAAAAATGGTGTCTGGAGGTGGAAATCTGTGTCAGGTAATAAAGGGTCTTGTGAGCTGTGTTAAAAATTTGAACTTCATCCTGAGGATTCACGGAACCTGGATGAGTCTATAGTGTGGAGTGAAATAATCAAAATTTTATTTTCAAGTAAAATGTGGCGATGATGAAAAAATGCGTTGGATATAGGAAGACCAGAGCTGGGGCACCGCTGCAAAGATGAATGGAAGAGAGTTCAGGAACCACTGGTGGTAGTAGCTACGGTGACCCAGAAATGCGGTGTGAAAGCCCACATTCAAGTATGTTACACAGTAGGTGACCAGATTCAGAGTAACAGGCTGGCCTGAATTACGAGAACTGGTGAAATAATGAGACAGACTTGGGTAAGCATGCCATCACCTCAACTGACCATCCCCATACAATCAACACACATCCAGTGCGAAGGGTGTATGGGTCAGGACACAAGGAAGGGTATACACATCATGAGGCGTGGAGGTCCTGTGGTATAGACAGAGTGGGGAATTAGCCAGCAGAGAGAGCTTAATACCATGGAAACATTTCATAACACAACAATAGGGAAGTAGACACTATGTCTTTTCAGCACGTAAAAATTTCCCATATCATTATATAATAAGGAAATCTTTGCTGTCCTACATTTACTACTTTCTGATTCTACCTCTTACTTTTGTCACCCAGTCTTTAGCAAGCTTGACTGTGTCTTCATATAAATGACTGTATTGAAATGAAACTAAGAGCTGTTTTTTTTAAAGAAAAAAACACAATTAATAAGCCCCTAGCCAGACTTATCAAAAAGAAAAGAGAAAGGACCCAAATAGATAAAATCACAAGGGAAAGAGGAGAGATCACAACCAACACCACAGAAATACAAAAAATTATAAGAGAATAGTGTGAAAAATTATATGCCAACTGGGTGATCGGGAAGAAGTGAACAAATTCCTAGACACTCACACATTACCAAAACGTAAACAGGAAGAAATAGAAAATTTGAACAGGCTGATAATCAGCAAAGAAATTGAATGAATCAATTATCAAAAATGTCCCAACAAATAAGAGTCCTGGGCCATATGGCTTCCCAGGGGAATTCAACCAGACATTTAAAGAAGAGTTAATACCTATCTCCTCAAACTCTTCCAAAAACTAGAAATGGAAGGAAAGCTTCCAAACTCATTCTGTGAAGCCAGCATTACCTTGATTCCAAAACCAGAGAAAGACCCCACAAAAAAGGAGAATTCCAGGCCAATATCCCTGATGAATCTGGATGCAAAAATTCTCAACAAGATACTAGCAAATAGAGTTCAACAGTACATTAAAAGAATCATACACAATGATCAAGTGGGATTCATTCCTGGGCTGCGGGGCTGGTTCAATATTCACAAATCAATCAACGTGATACACCACATTAATAAAAGAAGGGATAAAAACTATATGATCCTTTCAATAAATGCAGAGAAAGCACTTCAAAAAATACAGCATCCTTTCTTAATAAAAAACCCTCAAGAAAGTAGGGATAGAAGGAACATACCTTAACATCATAAAAGCCATATATTAGAGGCCCACAAAAAATATCATCCTCATTAGGAAAAAAACTGAGAGCTTTCCCCCTAAGATCAGGAACACAACAAGGATGTCCACTCTCACCACTGCTGTTCAACATAGTACTGGAAGTCCTAGCCTCAGCAACTAGACAACAAAAAGAAAGTAAAGGCATCCAAATTGGCAAGGAAGAAGTCAGATTTTCACTCTTCGCAGATGACATGATACTCTGCATGGAAAACCCGAAAGACCCTACCAAAAAACTAAAGAACTGATACACGGATTCAGCAACGTCGCAGGATATAAAATCAATGTACAGAAGTCTCTTGCATTTCTATACACCAATAATGATGAAGCAGAAGGAGAAATCAAGGAATCTATGCCATTTACAATTGCACCAAAAACCATAAGATACCTAGGAATAAATGTAACTAAAGAGGTAAAATATCTGTATGCTGAAAACTATAGAAAGCTTATGAAAGAAATTGAAGAAGACAAAAAGAAATGGAAAAAATATTTCATGTTCATAGATAGGAAGAACAAATATTGTTAAAATGTCAATACTACCCAAAGCAACCTACACATTCAATAAAATCCCTGTCAAAATAACTCCGGCACTTTTCACATAGCTAGAACAAACAACTCTGAAATTTGTATAAAACCAGAAAAGACCCTGAATATCCAAAGTAATGTTGCAAAAGAAAACCAAACCTGGAGGCATCACAATCCCAGACTTCAAGCTCTATTACAAAGCTATAATCATCAAGACATTATGGTACTGGCACAAAAACAGACACATAGATTGATAGAACAGAATAAAGAACCCAGAAATGGACCCACCAATGTATGGTCAACTAATCTTTGACAAAGCAGGAAAGAATATCCAATGGAAAAAAGTCTCTTGGGGCGCCTGGGTGGCTCAGTCAGTTAAGTTTCCGACTTCGGCTCAGGTCATGATCTCGCGTGAGATAATGTGAGTTCGAGCTCTGCATCGGGCTCTGTGCTGACAGCTCAGACAGAGCCTGGAGCCTGCTTCAGATTCTGTGTCTCCCTCTCTCTCTTCCCCTCCTCTGCTCATGCTCTGTCTCTCTCTCTGTCAAATATAAATAAACATTAAAAAAAAAGAAAAAAGAAAAAAGACAGTCTCTTCAGCAAATGGTGTTGGGAAAACTGGACAGCGACATGCAGAAGAATGAACCTGGAGCACTTTCTTACACCATACACAGAAATAAACTCAAAATGGATGAAAGATCTAAATGTGAGACAGAAGAAAACCATCAAAATTCTACAGGAGAAAACAGACAGCAACCTCTTTGACCCTGGCCAGAGAGACTTCTTACTCAACACATCTCTGAAGGCAAGGAAAACAAAAGCAAAAATGAACTACTGGGACCTCATCAAGATAAAAAGCTTCTACACAGTGAAAGAAACAATCATCAAAACTAAAAGGCAACCGACATAATGGGAAAAGATATTTGCAAATGACATATCAGATAAAGAGTTAGTATCCAAAATCTATAAAGAACTTATCAAACTCAACACCCAAAAACCAAATAACCCAGTTAGGAAATGGGCAGAAGACATGAACAGATACTTTCCCAAAGAAGACATCCAGATGGCTAAAAGACACATGAAAAGATGCTCAATGTCACTTATCATCAGGGAACTGCAAATCAAAACCACAATGAGATACCACCTCACTTCTGTCAGAATGACTGAAATTAACAATTCAGGAAACAACAATGTTGGCAAAGATGGAAAGGGGAAACCTCTTGCATTATTGGTGGGAATGAAAACTGAAATTAAAAATAGAACTACCCTACAACCCAGCAATTGCATTACTAGGTATTTATCCAAAGGATACAAAAATGCTGATTTGAAGGGGCAATTGCACCCCCAATGTTAATAGCAGCACTATCTACAACCATCAAATTATGGAAAGAGCCCAAATGTCTATCGATTGATGAATGGATAAAGATGTGGTATATGTGTATGTGTACGTGTGTGTGTATGTGTGTGTGTATATATATGTGTGTGTATATATATATATATATATATATGTTTGTGTATATATGTATATATATATGTATGTATATATATGTATATGTATGTATATATGTATGTATATATAGTGGAATACTACTCACAGATGAAAAATTGACATCTTGCCATTTGCAACAACATGGATGGAACTAGAATGCATTACATTAAGTGAAACGACAGTCAGAGAAATATAAATATCATATGATTTAATTCATATGTGGTATTCGAGAAACACAACAGATGAACATAGGGGAAAGGAAGGAACAATAACATAAAAACAGAGAGGGAGGCAAACCATACAAGACTCTTAAGTACAGAAAACAAGTGGGGGGGCAAGGAGTTAAAGGGGTAATGGGCATTAATGAGGGCGCTTTATGGGATGAGCACTGGGTGTCATATGTAAGAGATGAATCACTGGATTCTACTCCTGAAGCCAAGACTACGCTGCATGCTACTAAATTGAATTTAAATAATAAATACATATGTGTGTACATAATATACATAAGTATATTATATGTCTATACACACATACATATTGAATGAAAAAAATGAAATGAAATTGGAAAACAAAACTTTCTATCCCATTTAATGACTGAAATTTAAATATTGAATTATGGCATCGAGTTCAGGATGTTAAGAAACAAAGAAACAAACAAAAAGCCTTGTATCCAAATTTACATAGACATATCTCTCAAAGTTATTTTTTAGATTTCATTTTTACAGTGGTGTCAAAATAATACCACTTCTCCTAAATTCGATATTGATGAAAATATTTATAATGCAAACAAGGGATATTGTGTATTTCAGAGAAGTTAGAGAAGGGCCATGTCAGCTGTTTAATCTTTGAAAAACTGGTTAAATCTCATGAGAAGGTCCTTTTTTTAGAATGAAAATCTCAGGTGACCCCAATTTGGCCCACTCCCTAATCTAGTCTGATTAATTAGGTCAATGTCACATATGCTATGCCCCATCTTTCTGTCAATGGGAAGAGTGGGATCAAAAGAAGGATTAAATAAATACTTGGAATCTCATGACATCTAAAGAATGGTCTTTTATTGTTTTGGATTTATGCATATTTAAGGCCAAAAATATTTGATAAAGAAATGAATATGTATTTTACTAGTTCCTCATTGGAAATACCAGCTTTAATATTGCAATTCAGACATCATTTATATTACCCAATTAATACTGATTTGATATCTATCTAATAGATTATAGATAGATGGAATAATAGATAAAGAGATAATAAATAATCTACCTTCTACAGGTGTGTATACGTTTTTAAAACCAGGAAGAAATCTTATTCAATCCAGAACTCTAATTGGAAAGCTAAACATATGAGAAACTCTGGAAGACAATGTTTCTCTAGCAGAATCCACAGTGTATTTGCTGCTTGAATTCATTCATTCAGTCATTCAAAAAATATTTATGAAGCAACTACTAGGTACTTTTGAGCTCTTCCATGCTCTGGGCCCCAGTAGTAAGTAGAATAGACATTCAAATCCTAACTTTCATGAAGATAAAAAACAATTGAGTGGATTTGAGTTGTATTTTAGGACACAGATTAAGGATCTGAGTAATCCAACGTGAGGGATGAAGAAAATGAAGAGTCAGAGCAGAGACAAGTGAGTTTTGGAAGATAGGGAGGAAAGATTTGGAAGGAGATGTACCAAGGATTTAACTCAAAGTGTCTGGGAGAATTACTTTGGAAATAAGAGGTAGGCAATTGTATGTTAAATTGGATCTTAGAGGAAGCATCTGAGAAAAATTAGAAGCTGTGAGAATGTGTGTCATATTTTATTTTATTTTTCTAATGCTTATTTATTTTTGAGAGAAAGCATGCTGGCAGGGGAGGGGCAGAGAGAGGGGGCAGAGAGGATCTGAAGCAGGCTTTGTGCTGACAGCAGCGAGCCTGATGCAGGGCTCGAATTCATGAACCGTGAAATCATGACCCGAGTCAGTAGTTGGACACTCAAGTGATGGAGCCACCCAGCTCCCCTGTGTGTCGTATCTTTAAAAAAAAATTTTTAATGTTTATTTATTTCTGAGACGAAGAGAGACAGAGCATGAGTGGGACAGGAGCAGAGAGAGACGGAGACACAGGGTCAGAAGCAGGCTCCAGGCTCTGAGCTGTCAGCACCGAGTCTGCCGCGGGGCTCGAACTCACGAACCGCGAGATCATGACGTGAGCCAAAGTCGGTCACTCAACCAACTGAGCCACCCAGGCGCCCCTCTGTGTGTCATATCTTAAATCATTGGGGTCAGTGATACTACAAGACAGAAAAGAGAACAGGGTGATGACTGAGCCTTGAGGACCCCCAAATGTAGAGATGAAGTAAAAAGGAACCAGCAACAAACACCGGGAAGGAATCGCAGTAGAGGGAACTGGCAAGCTTTTCTCCCAGATAGTGTGAGAAAAGCCACTTTATGCTATGCATACACTCACACTATTTCCAGTGTTATACCAGCTGAATTTAGGAAGGCACAGTCAATTCCTTACGTCAACCTGGACAAGTCTGAGTTCTCTGCACCCCCTCTTGCACTTCAAGCAGCAGACGGTACATTTTCACAATTCGTGTCTCTGTGATGTAGCCAGGTCATAAAGAACAATCACTTGAGTTCCATGGCTTTTCCTAGGCCTTACTACGGGGCCTAATGCATGGAAAGACTGGTTACCGGTTACCGGAGGTAGGTTACGAGCAAGAGTGATATTGTGAAGTCGGAGGCAAAAAGGTGAATGTCCCTGAAACTAGGGAGGGAAGAAGAGAGACAGGTCAATTAATTTACCCACGCATCTGGGTGCCCTCTTCCCCATCCAGATCTTGCACAGTGGTAATGGAGGAACGCCTAAGCAAAAATGCCGATGTGGGCACGTAGGGAGAATGCAACGCAGTATGGATGTTTCTAGTCGTCCCACCAAAGACTTCTCTTTCCCAAGAGTGGCCTAGAAGCAGAGAACATCAAGGCAATGGGGAAATTCAAGACTGGGTGGGACTGGATGTCCTCGGGCAACATCAGAGGGCTCTCCGGTGTCCAGTGCTATGGCTTTGAATAGACCTTGGAACTTCAGTGAAAATCAAACCCTGAGGAACACAGTGTATTTCTCAGCAGTACAGGCTGATCAGTGACAGATGAAGGCTGGACGTCTAAAATTAAATGAAGTTTTATTTTATTTCTTTTTACTTATTTATTTTTTTAACATTTATTTTTATTTTTAGAGACAGGGAGAGACACAGAGTGTGAATGGGGGAGGGGCAGAGAGAGAGGGAGACACAGAACCTGAAGCAGGCTCCAGGCTCCGAGCTGTCAGCACAGAGCCCAACACAGGGCTTGACCACATGAACTGTGAGATCATGACCTGACCTTAAGTCAGACACTTAATCAACTGAGCCATCCAGGTGCCCCAAGGTTTTAAAAAGGAAGAAATTCCTATTTCTCGCATACACTTCTGAACTAAATTGAATTCATTTAGAAGTGAAGGAATTCACTACCACTATTTCCGACTTAAGGTGTATGGAAAAGTCCTCATGCTTCAAAATATTTTGCTCATTCTGTGAAATAACTCTTTAAATAATAATTGCACATTACTACAAACCTAACCCTCAACAGTGACTAAAACTATTTCACATTTTAACGAAATGCAACTTAGTCATACACTTTTCTGTACATAATTTGTTGAATTACTTCTTTTTTTGATGCAGTTAAGGGTAGAATATGGAGTAATTTTTTTATAAAGCTTATTTATTTATTATTTCAGAAAGAGAAAGAACACAAGCAGGGGAAAAGCAGAGAGACAGAAGGAGACACAGAATCCAAATCAGGCTCTAGGCTCTGTGTTGTCAGTACAGAGCCCAACACAGGGCTTGAACCCACTATCCGTGAGATCATGACCTGAGCCAAAATCGGATGCTTAACCGACTGAGCCACCCAGGTGCCCCATATATGGAGTAATATTGAGCATGGAGCCTTCAATAAGATTTGAGATAGTGGGAGGAAAACAAAGGGAGCAGGAGAAGAGCAAGGGTTCACTGATGAACAGAAGGTGGGGAGAGAGTGAAGGGAAATGCGGCACAAATTTTAATAAGGGAAGATAACTGTTCTAATTTTACTGAAGACTGGTACTGTTGATTACCCAATCTAAGCCTCAACAATCTTAAAATTCTCCTCCAGACCCTACACTGCCTCTGGTATACACTAAAATGATCAGACTAGGAACTTGGACATGAAGTATGAAATGAAATTATCTTGAATTAAAAACAAAAAGTCATGACAAGGATACAGGGAGAGACAACAGCACCGTGAACTGTGCTAGTCTGCAGTTACGGTATTGCATTTCATAGCGCCTTCTAGTGGCCGGGTCTGTGCTGGGTCATTTTATCATCAGAGGAGTTCAGCAGTTATAAAGCACTGGGTGATGTATGGAATTGTTGAATTATTATATTGTACATCTGGAACTAATGTAACACTGTAGGTTATCTGTCTTAGAATTAAAATAAAATAAAATGAAGTTTTAAAAATGCCCAGCTGAAATTGTTTGCTCTTTATTAAATTTCTGAGTAATGATTCAAAACTCCATTCTTGGTCAAAATAATTGAAGACTATTGTGAGAAATTCCTATCCTACAGAAGATCATTGTTTTTTTATAGTTAATTAGAAGTGAAAGTTGTTTCCCATTGCCCTCTCCTCTTTAGAAAGAGAAGGTTGAAATCTGACATCGCTCCCCCACCAAAGAAAAGGAAAGGAAAATAAATTTACCAAAAGGATTAACATGCGTTTTCTCAGGCACTGTCAGATTCAGAGATTATTCTTTACTGTTTATGGTTTACTCCTCCATAAGTATAGACCTTGAGTTTAAAAATTAATGGAAAAGGGGGCACCTGGGTGGCTCAGTCAGCTAAGTGTCCATCTTTAGCTCAGGTCATGATGTCACGGTTCGTGAGTTGGGGTCCCTTGTGGGGCTCTGTGCTGACAGCTCAGAGCCTGGAGCCTGCTTCCAATTCAGTCTCCCTCTCTCTGTCCCTGTCCTCTCTCTGTCTCCCTGTCCCTCCCACACTCACGCTCTGTCTCTCTCTCTCTCTTTCTCAAAAATAAACATCAAAATTTTTAATTAATGGAAATGAATAACAACAGTAGATTTAACACAAATTCCTCAGATTACATTTGTTTGCCAAAAAACCTACCAAACTTCTCAACAAAATGGTACCTCCTATTGTACAGAAGAAATTTAAGGAAATGTGCTGTGAGATTTCACTTTGCCTCAAACGTTTTGCTTTTGAAAACAGCTTTCTGGAACATAGAAGCAATGTACACGCCTTACCCTGGTATTTCTTAAGGTGCCATAACAAAGAGACCAATGGACAGAGATGGACATGGGGAGGAGGGATGGAAAACTGTTCAATTCAGAAGTTAAATCGGAGAAGTCCATCGAGATTTATCGGCGTTTACAAGTACAATGGTTTAGTGCAGCGTGTATGCAACCCTGCGGGCCCCATTCCTGACTGACAAAAGGAGACCTGAGATGCCAAAACAACAGAGCTCAATCTTTCAGAGACGATGTATTTTCTTAAGGTTAACCTTGAGGTTTTCTGTGCTCTGAAGTCCCTTGACCTTCCTTGGAGAATGAATTTTTGGATTAAATCTTAATGGATTTTCAGAGAAGACTGATTACAGGAGCATAAAATAAAATGAATTATGTAATGAGTTTCTTCATTACTGCAGATTGATGGCTTCCTTATTGTCTGGTTGGCTGAGAATGGCTTCCTAAAGAGTTTGAGACAAGGCACCAAATGATGGAAATAATTTACTTCTTAAGACAAATCATTAAAGTGTCATGTAAGTGTAGTGTGTGTGTGTGTGTGTGTGTGCGCGCGCGCATGCAGATACCTATTTAAACATGCTTCCTGGTGAATCAGTCCAACTCCTTAAAAAGTATTTTCGAATTAGTAAGAATTACTCAAGGAACGATTATGCAGAGATACAAAATCCGTGAAAAAAAAATTTTGTGGCTCATATTACTACCCAACAGTACATTTTGTACCTATATGTTTCGTCAGCTATCGTTTGTCAGTGCCACGAAAATCAAGAGTCACTGGTGTGGGGGGGGCGGGTAAGGGCTTTGTTCTACTCCAAGCTGTATGTTTGGTACCTGGGAAGATCCTCAGTAACACAGTAGATGCAGAGAGCTATGTGAATAAATGAAAGTATATGTTTATCAAGGAAAGGAAGGAAATGGGGCTAGTTAGTAGAGTCTTTGTTTCTGCTACTTGTCAAGAGAAGAGAAGTAGTAGTTATAATGTCACTCCTCCACAACCAACCTCTGTTCTCTTGACTTTAGTCTGCATCTCAATGGTTTGAAGATCTTTCATTTGTGAAGTGACCTAGTTCTCGACTCTTAAAGGGTCTGAGCCCAAAGCAGTCTCGCCACTGGGTTGATGTCGGTGTCCATCCTATTTACCACTAGGCTGGAAATATCAGAAGGACTCCCAGAGGGTGTCCTCATACTTTGCCCAGCACCCATTATGTGGTGGAAATCCAATTTCCCCTCAATAATCAGAGGTAAGAGCCGGTCAACACAAGAACCACCCTGTGGTGCTTATTGGTCCAGTGACACAAGGAGCCACAACGGCCAGGTGGCGGCCTTAATTTCCAATTAATGCAACTATCGTATATCCTGCAGTGGGACCATTTTTTTCTTGCAACTGAGCCCAAATATACAGGATAAAAAGCAAAAATGTCATGAGCTAGGCGCGCTATAATAGGGTGACACTCCCTACATCTAACCTTTGGCTTCCGGACCCATGAGATCTAGCTCTGAGAGAAACGGTTCCAAATACCAGTTGCTTGTTCAGAGCATATACTGTGTCTCGTAGAACAGCACCACAGCCTTGCACAAACTACGTATTCAATAGATCTGTTCATCATTGTATTTAGCTGAGGTGTTTTTACCTAAAAGGGCAGGATAGTATCAATTAATCCCATGGTTGTGAGCTGATTATCTCTTCTATTTCTTTATAAAATAATCTCTTTATTCAGAACATTTGTTGTGTGAGACACTGCTGGTGGTGAACAAGGCATTCAGTTATTCTCTGGGTCATGACGCCGGCTGATTCTTTATGGTCAAGGTAAGCAATCCCATATCAAGAATAAACAACTCTTGAAGTGACACACACTTTCTCTTCTTCATGAAGGAAACCTGTTTTTCCCTTTATCCAACTTGGCCTCACGTGGCTGAAACACAAGGTGCTTTATTGAGGTCTCAGCTTTGTCTCTGCTCTTTGCAGATTGGGGATCGGTAGTGGCGTTAACCATTTCAACCTTGGTGAGGGAAAGTCAACGGATTTAAATTTATATATCATTTCTCTCTCTTTCACTAAAACCACATTGCTCCTGAGCCCATGAGGAAGCACCAGGCAAGGAGCCTTAACAGGCATCACACAACATGGCATCAGGCTATCCTTACAATTTACAGCCATTTTTACAATTGACCTGTGGCACCTTTTGAGGAACATTAATTTCCTCATGCAAATCTCCTCATAATCTGGCCATTTGAAGTCCATTCTTATGTTTTTTCATCAAAATTTCTTATCATCAATGTTATAATTTTGCCCTATTTCACACTGTATGTCTTTTTGCTCTTTAGTGTATCTTATGATTTGTTGGCTTTTATATTTTTCAAATGGCTCTAAGCGTCTCTCTGCTTTACCTAGTGAGTTTAACTTGTTAACAACTATTATGTTTATTGTCATACTAAGATTTGGTGATGTCATTCATATTTTCATTTAACAATATTTACCTTCTATTTGTTATTTCTTCATTTATGTTTTCTATCAGATAAATCAACTTACGTGCTACTGATTTAAAAGTTATACATTGGGGCGCCTAGGTAGCTCAGTCAGTTAAGTGTCCGACTTTGGCTCAAGTCATGATCTCATGATTTGTGAGTTTGAGTCCTGGAGCCTGCTTCAGATTCTGTGCCCCCCCCCCCGTCTCTTCCCCTCCCCTAGTGCTCTGCCTCTCTCAAAAATAAACATGGGGGGGGGGTGGTACGAGGAGCCAAGATGGCAGAACAGTATGGAAGCTTTTTGTGTGTCTCATGTCCATGAAATACAGCCAGACCAATACTAACCTATCCTACACACCTAGAAAACTGATTGGAGGATTAACACAACAATCTGCACAACCCGAACCACAGAATTCAGCAGGTATGCGGCGCGGAGAGGTGAATTTGGGGAGTGAGAAGCCTTGGAAGTTAGGAAACTGCATTTGTGGGTAGAGAGAGGACGGAGACTGGGGAGGGGGGAAGAATGCGGGAAAAGCACCCCTCCCCAAAAGCAGCCGGAGAGAAAGTAGAAAATTGGAAACAGGCACAGGGACTAAACCAAAAAGGGACAAAGGAGAAAGGAGAAAGGAGAGGGTTTAAATGCCATTAAGACTGTAAACAAGGAGAGCGCATTGTCTGCATCTCTGCAGCTCCATACCTGGCGGTGCTCTGATGGGAAGGGCGAATCCCCAGGAACAGAGTGGGTTCTGGGAGGTTCTTGGGCCACACGGGGAAAAGCGGTTCCACTGCTGGAAGGACACTTGGTGGAGACGGTTGAAGCCACCTGGTCCCAGCAGACCCAGGAAGATGGCCACGTTCGCTGGTGCTGGGGAAGGTTGTTAAGGGTGAAGCCCGGTGCCAGATGTGTGTTGTGATTTTCCATAATCCCTGAAATGCTGCTGCTACACTGTCTCGCGAACTTTTTCTGGGGCGGGTGGCACCTGGCCGCAGTCTCGGGGCACCAGCAGCAGCAGGGTCAGCAAGCGTTCCTGGGTGCAGCCGACATTCGGCCATTGCTCGGGGAGACCCTCCCGCAGAGGGGCGGAGCGGGTCAAAGCCGCAGTCCTTCAGAAGTAAGGGGCTGGGGAAAACAGCTGCATCTCGGACAAAACTCGGGAGAGAGGTACTGCCTGGGGCCTAGTCACGGAGAGTGAAAAAGCAGGGAGTGGACTAGAGCTGAAGACAGAGGACAGGTGCGCGATTGCTGATCCAGAAGAACAGAATGGGTAGCTGGGTGTTTTCTTTTGTTTTGTTTTGAACCGCTCCCAAGCATGCGCATAGGCACCTACAAGCACCGCAACAATCCACCCCAGTAGGCGAGCGGCGCCATCTAGTGGAGAGTGGAGCTGTTACGCTGAGCCCCGCCCAACTGGGCCAACTTCCCTCTTCAGGAACACAAGTCTCACCGCCTGCTTAATTTATGGACTATAAAGAGCTACATAGACTGACTTTAGGGGAAAACAAAGCAATTTCAGTCCTACTTCAATCTGTTAGCAGGTTCATCTATTCAAATTTCTTCCTTTTGTTTCTTTATTCTTTCTCTCTTTTACAATTCTTTTTCTTGAATACAGAAAAAGAAAAAATTCATTTTTATTTTAAATTTTATTAAAAGTATCATGGGGCGCCCGGGTGGCTCAGTCGGTTGGGCGTCCAACTTCAGCTCAGGTCATGATCTAGCAGTGCCTTAGTTCGAGCCCCGCATCGGGCTCTGTGCTGACAGCTCAGAGCCTGGAGTCTGTTTCAGATTCTGTGTCTCCCTCTCTCTCTGACCCTCGCCTGTTCATGCTCTGTCTCTCTCTGTCTCAAAAATAAATAAACGTAAAAAAAAGTATCTTTATTTATTTTTTATTATTATATTTTTTACTTTTGTGTATTATTATATTTTTTACTTTTGTGTAAATTTTTTCAAATTCTACTTTATTTCCAACATTTTATTTAAGTTTCCTTCAGTATATTCACCTTTTCAAATTTTCAATTACCTTTTTTTCTTTTTTTTTCTTTTTTTCTCTTTTTGTTTCTTGTCTTTTTCTTGAGTGCAGAAAGAGAAAAACTTCATTTTTACTTTCAATTTCTATTAAAATATTTCTAATTAATTTTTAATATTATATATTTTTTGTTTTTATGTAAGTTTTTCAAATTCTATTTTACTTCCATCATTTTATTTAAGTCTACTACAGTGTATTCACACTTCCAAATTTTCAAACGATTTTTTTCTTTTTTTTCTTTTTTATCTTTTTTCTCTTTTTTGTTTTTCTTTCTTCTTAAATACAGAAAAGGAAAAATTCATATTTATTTTTATTTTTTTTAAAAATATTTTTCTTTAATTTTTTCTACTATATTCTTTACTTTTGTGTATATTTTTTCAAATTCTATTTTACCCCCATCATCTCATTATAGTCTACTTCAGTGTATTCATTATTTCAAATTCTCAAACAATTTCCTTTTTTTCTTCCCCGTCCCTTTTTTTTCTCTAATCTGTCAAACCACTTTCAATACCCAGACCAAAACACACCTAAGATCTAGCATCATCTATTCAATTTGTGTGTGTGTTTTTAATTTTAATATTTTTTAATTTCAATTTTTCTGGCTCATTAATTCCTTTTCTCTCTTTAAAATGATAAAATGAAGGAATTTACCACAAAAGAAAGAGCATGAAGAAACGACAGCCAGGGATTTAACCAACACAGATACAAGCAAGATGTCTGAACCAGTATATAGAATCATGAAAATAAGAATACGAGCTGGAGTCGAAAATAGATTAGAATCCCTTTCTGCAGAGATAAAAGAAGTAAAAAATAGCCAGAATGAAATTAAAAATGCTATAACTGAGCTGCAATCACGGACAGATGCAGCAGCAGCAAGGATGGACAAAGCAGAACTGAGAATCAGCGATATAGAGGACAAACTTATAGAGAATAATGAAGCAGAAAAAATGAGAGATTAAGGCAAAAGAGCACTATTTAAGATTTAGAGAAATCAGTGACTCATTAAAAAGGAACAACATCAGAATCATAGGGGTCCCAGAAGAGGAAGAAAGAGAAATAGGGGTAGAAGGGTTATGTGAGCAAATCATAGCAGAAAACTTTTCCTAACCTGGAGAAAGACACAGACATCAAAATCCAGGAAGCACAGAGGACCCCTATTAGATTCAACAAAAACTGACCATCAACAAGGTATATCATAGTCAAATTCATAAAATACTCAGGCAAGGAAAGAATCATGAAAGCAGCAAGGGAAAGAAAGTCCCTAACATACCAGGGAAGACAGATCAGGTTTGCAACAGACCTATCCACAGAAACTTGGCAGGCTAGAAAGAAGTGGCAGGATATATTCAATGTGCTGAATCAGAAAAATATGCAGCCAAGAATTCTTTATCCAGCAAGGCTGTCATTCAAAATAGAAGGAGAGATAAAAATTTCCCAGACAAACAAAAATTAAAGGAGTTTGTGACCACTAAACCAGCCCTGCAAAAAACTTTAAGGGGGACTTTCTGAGGGGAGAAAAGATGAAAAAAAAAAAAAAAAATATATATATATATATATATGAAAAGTAACAAAAGATTAGAAAGGACAAGAGAACACCACCAGAAACTCCAACTCTACAAGCATCATAATGGCAATAAATTCGTATCTTTCAGTACTCACTCTAAACGTCAATGGCCTCAATGCTCCAATCTAAAGACATGGTAACAGAGTGGATAAGAAAACAAGATCCATCTATATGCTGTTTACAAGAGACCCACTTTAGACCTAAAGACACCTTCAGATTGAAAATAAGGGGATGGAGAACCATCTAGCATGCTAATGGTCAATAAAAGAAAGCTGGAGTAGCCATACTTATATCAGATAATCTAGACTTTAAAATAAAGACTGTATCAAGAGATGCAGAAAGGCATTATATCATAATCAAAGGGTATAGACCAAGAAGACCTAACAATTGTAAACATTTATGCGCCAAATGTGGATGCACCCAAATATGTAAATCAATTAATCACAAACATAAAGAAACTCATCGATAGTAATACCGTAATAGTAGGAGACTTCAACACCCCACTGACAACAATGGACAGATCATCTAATCAAAAAATCAACAAGGAAACAATGGCTTTGAATGACACACTGGACCACATGGACTTAACAGAAATATTCAGAACACTTCATCCTAAAGCAGAATATACATTCTTCTCCAGTGCACATGGAACGTTCTCCAAAATAGACCATACACTGGGACACAAATCAGCCCTATGTAAGTACAAAAAGATAGAGATCATACCATGCATATTTTCAGACCACAGCGCTATGAAACCCGAAATCAACCACAAGAAAAAATTTTGAAAGGTAACAGATACTTGGAGACTGAAGAACATCCTACTAAAGAATGAATGGGCTAACCAAGCAGTTAAAGAGGAAATTAAAAAATAGATGGAAGTCAATGAAAATGATAGCACCACAACCCAAAACCTCAGGGACACAGCAAAGGCAATCATAAGAGGAAAGTATATAGCAATCCAGGCCTTCCTAAAGAAAGAAGAAAGATCTCAGGTACACAACCTAACCTTACGCCTTAAAGAGCTGGAAAAAGAACAGCAAATAAAACCCAAAACCAGAAGAACACAGGAAATAACAAAGATTAGAGCAGAAATTAATGCTATCCAAACCAAAAAAAACAGTAGAACAGATCAATGAAACCAGAAGCTGGTTTTTTGAAAGAAGTAACAAAACTGATAAGCCACTAGCCAGCTTGATCAAAAAGAAAAAGGAAAGGACCCAAATAAATAAAATCAAGAATGAAAGAGGAGAGATCACAACCATTATGAGCAATTATATATTATGCATATTATGAGCAATTATATGCCAATAAAATGGGTAATCTGGAAGAAATGGACAAATTCCTAGAAACATACACACTACCAAAACTAAAACAGGAAGAAATAGAAAATTTGAACAGTCCCATAACCAGTAAGGAAATCGAATTAGTAATCAAATATGCCAAAAAACAAGAGTCCAGGGCCAGATGGCTTTCCAGGGGAATTCTACCAAACATTAAAGGAAGAGTTAACACCTATTCTCTTGAAACTGTTCCAAAGAATAGAAATGAAAGGAAAACTTCCAAACTCTTTCTATGAAGCCAGCATTATCTTGATTCCAAAACTAGACAGAGACCCCACTAAAAAGGAGAACTATAGACCAATTTCTCTGATGAACATTGACACAGAAATCCTCAACAAGATATTAGCCAACTGGATCCAACAATACATTAAAAAAATTATTCACCACGACCAAGCGGGATTTATACCTGGGATGCAGGGCTGGTTCAATATCCGCAAGTGAATTAATGTGATTCATCACATCAGTAAAAGAAAGGGCAAGAACCATATGATCCTCTCAATAGTTACAGAGAAAGCATTTGACAAAATACAGCATTCTTTCTTGGTGAAAACGCTCAAGAAAGTAGGGATAGAAGGATCATACCTCGAGATCATAAAAGCCATATATGAACGACCCAATGCTAATATCATCCTCAATGGGGAAAAACTGAGAGGTTTCCTCCAAGGTCAGGAACAAGACAGGGATGTCCACTTTCGCCACTGTTATTCAACATAGTATTGGAAGTCTTAGCCTCTGCAGTCAGACAACACAAACAAATAAAAGGCATCCAAATCGGCCAGGAGGAGGTCCAACTTTCACTTTTCACAGATGACATGATACTCTATGGAAAACCCAAAAGATTCCACCCAAAAACTGCCAGAATTGATTCATGAATTCAGCAAAGTTGCAGTATACAAAATCAATGTACAGAAATTGGTTGCATTCCTATACACCAACAATGAAGCGACACAAAGAGAAATCAAGGAATTGATCACATTTACAATTGCACAAAAAACCATAAAATACCTAGGAATAAATCTAACCAAAAGGTGAAAAATCTATACACTGAAAACTATAGAAAGCTTATGAAAGAAATTGAAGAAGACAAAAAAATGGAGAAAGATTCCAAGCTCCTGGATAGGAAGAACAAATATTGTTAAAATGTCGATACTACCCAAAGCAATCTACATATTCAATACAATCTCTATGAAAGTAACGCCAGCATTCTTCACAGAGCTAGAAGAAATAATCCTACAATTTGTATGGAACCAGAAAAGACCCCGAATAGCCAAAGAGATTTTGAAAAAGAAAACCAAAGCAGGAGGCATCACAATCCCAGACTGCAAGCTATACTACAAAGCTGTCATCATCAAGACAGTATGGTACTGGCAAAGAGCAGACACTCATATCAATGGAAAAGAATAGAGAACCCAGAAATGGACCCACAAACATATGGGCAACTAATCTTTGACAAAGCAGGAAAGAATATCCAATGGAATAAAGACAGTCTCTTCCACAAGTGGTGCTGGGAAAACTGGACAGCGACATGCAGAAGAATGAACCTGGACCACTTTCTTACACCATACACAAAAATAAACTCAAAATGGATGAAAGACTTCAATGTAAGACAGGAAGCCATCAAAATCCTCGAGGAGAAAGCAGGCAAAATCCTCTTTGATCTTGGCCACAGCACTTCTTACTCAACACATCTCCAGAGGCAAAGGAAACAAAAGCAAAAATGAACTACTGGGACCTCATCAAAATAAAATCTTCTGCACAGTGAAGGAAACAATCAGCAAAACTAAAAGGCAACTGACAGAATGGGAGAAGATATTTGCAAATGACAGATCAGATAAAGGGTTAGTATCCAACATCTATAAAGAACTTATCAAACTCAACACCCAAAACACAAATAATCCAGTGAAGAAATGGGCAAAAGACATGAATAGACACTTCTGCAAAGAAGACATCCAGATGGCCAACTGACACATGAATAAATGCTCAACATCACTCATCATCAGGGAACTAGAAATCAAAACCACAATGAGATACCACCTGACACCTGTCAGAATTGGTAACATTAACAACTCAGGCAACAACAGATGTTGGCGAGGATGCAGAGAAAGAGGATCTCTTTTGCATTGTTGGTGGCAATGCAAGCTGGTGCAGCCATTCTGGAAAACAGTATGGAGGTTCCTCAAAAAACTAAAAATAGAACTACCCTACGACCCAGCAATTGCACTACTAGGCATTTATCCATGGGATACAGGTGTGCTGTTTCGAAGGGACACATGTATCCCCATGTTTATAGCAGCGCTATCAACAATAGCCAAAGTATGGAAAGAGCCCAAATGTCCATCGATGGATGACTGGATAAAGAAAATGTGGTATATATATATATATATATATATATATATATATATATATATATTACTCGGCAATCAAAAAGAATGAAATCTTGCCATTTGCAACTACGTGGATGGAACTGGAGGGTATTATGCTAAGTGAAGTTAGTCAGTTAGAGAAAGACAAAAATCATATGACGTCACTCATATGAGGACTTTAAGAGACAAAACAGATGAACATAAGGGAAGAGAAATAAAAATAATATAAAAACAGGGAGGGGGACAAAACAGAAGAGACTCATAAATATGGAGAACAAACTGAGGGTTCCTGGAGGGATTGTGGGAGGGGGGTGGGGTAAATGGGTAAGGGGCATTAAGGAATCTACTCCTGAAATCATTGTTTCACTATATGCTAACTAATTTGGATGTAAATTTTAAAAAATAAAAATAAAATTTAAAAAATAAACATAAAAAAATAATAAAATAAAAGTCACATGTTATATTTTAGTTCTGACAGTGTAGCTTAACTTAAAACCTATCAGTGAGTTGACTGATGTTTTTTTGGAGTTATCAGTATCTTTATCTTTTCTCTAATAAGGCAAGTCCTTAGAAGGCTTCATGTTTCTTTCTTTATATATACCTTTCATGTCACTTCTTAAGAGAACTCCTTGGCCTGGTTTTCTAGCTAATTAATAATTATCCAGCTATGTTCACTCTATCATGCCACTCCAAACAAATTTACTTATGGTTCGTCAGCTTGGAGTAATATTATAGTAACTGCAGAGGGTGGTATGCACACAGCAAATCTTAATGCGGGTTGATAGTGGACGTCTATCGATGTATTTCCAAATTATTGAGAGAAAGTTTTGGTGAACAGGCTTTGGTAGGACTTTGTATAACTGTCCCAACCTGGCTGTCTGATAAGGCATTAAGAACATTCAATGCCACCAAACAATTAATGGTTATTTGACATCCTACAAAGGTATATTTACAAACTTAGCAAAATTGGGAGACAAATGGTTAACCAGCTGCATGAAAGTTTGACTTTCCATGATACTGACATTGTTACCGTACGACTTTTATTAACTTACATGAGTCCCTGAAGTCTTTTGATTCTGGATCAGATTAATAGAATTATTAACACCAGAAACCCGAAAAACAATTCCCTCTATAGCAAGGATGACTGGTGTGAACTTGCTTACATACAATGTAAGTGACAATGTTGCTCTTTATCTGATGCTTTCTGTCACAAGTCAGATCAGTGCCAGTTAGCATTTTGTATGAGCAGTAACTGTGAGTGAATTGATGCTATTTCAAGGGTTCGGAATACATTTTCCAGTTCTTTTTTTACTTTCTTAACTGAACCTTGACAGTATGAGGTTTTTAAAGAGCAGTATTAGCAATGATTAAGCAGAACAATCTAGTAAACTGGCCTGCTGCAGCTGTCTGCACATGAAACTGGATGTAACTGTCATCAGGGATTGAACAGTAACATACATTTTGTTAAGTGTGTGTGTGTGTGTGTGTGTGTGTGTGTGTGTGTGCGCGCGCGCATGCGCGCGCGCATGCACATGCATGTAATTTCAACCTGGAACCAAAAGGTTTGATAAGGTAAATAAAACATTGTACTTTTAAAAAGGAATATATTTACCGAAGATGGAAATAAACCAACATTCTCCAGCTTACCTTGAATCAAGGATTGAGGAATAAAGATTCAGTAATAGGAGAAAAAAAAGTCCTTATGGAGGTTAAATTGTTTTCTTATCAATAGATGACCAAATACATTTTTTTTTTGTCATTAGATCAATACATATGGCTAGAACACTTTAAGAGGGGCACCTGGGTGGCTCAGTCGGTTAAGCATCCGACTTCAGCTCAGGTCACGATCTTGCGGTCCGTGAGTTCGAGCCCCGCGTTGGGTTTTGGGCTGACAACTCAAAGCCTGGAGTCTGCTTCAGATTCTGCATCTCCCTCTCTCCCTGCCCCTCCCCTGCTCGTGCTCTGTCTCTCTCTCAAAAATAAATAAACATTTAAAAAATGTTGCATTAGAACTACCCTATGACCCAGCAATTGCGCTACAGATTTTTACCCAAAGGATACAAAAATACTGATTCAATGGGGCACATGAGCCCTGATGTTTACAGCGACATTATGAACAATAGCCAAATTATGGGAAAGGGTCAAATGTGTATTGACTGATGAATGGATGAAGACGTGAGATACACACACACACACACACACACACACACACATTCATATATAATGAAATATTTCTCAGCCATCAAAAAGAATGAAACCTCACCATTTGCAATAACATGGCTAGAGCTACAGTGTATTATGCCAAGCAAAATAAGTTATTCAGAGGACAACAAATACCAATATGATTTCACTCATATGTACAATTTAAGAAACAAAAAAAAAGAACATAAGGGAAAACAAACAAACAAACAAAAAAGACAGAGAGAGAGAGAGAGAGTTAGGCAAACCATAAGAGACTCTTACCGTAACTATAGGGAATAAACTGAGGGATGCTGGAGGGGAGGTGGGTGGGGGATGGGCTAAATGGGTAATGGTTATTAAGGATGAGCACTGGGTGTTATATGGAAGTGATGAATCACTAAATTCTACTCCTGAAACTAATATTATCTTTATGTTAACTAACTAGAACTTAAATAAAAATTTGAAACATTAAAAAAAAAAAGTTCTATTACTTTGGGCTCTTAGCAATTCAAAATGGAAGCAAGAACAGTACCTCCCAGAGCTGTTGAGAAAAGTGATTGGTCATATTTTAAACACAAAAGCACCTTCCTCTGTTATGCTAGTTGTAAGTCTTTGTGGGGGTAGAATTTGTGTCTTCTTCTCACAGTGCCTCTCTCTACCTTGCACTGTGTGCTACACAAAACAGTTATTCAATCCATGTCTCTTGACTGGTGGACACGACTGTAGGAAGGTCCTTTTTTTCTCTATAGTCTATATTACATGAGAGATCTGGAGCCAAAGATACTTACGAATCTTCCTATCCCCATAACTTCACATCTAGCTTGAATCACATCATGAATTAATAAAAGCTTCTGAGTCTCACATAGCAATAGATACTAAAGAATTAGAGTAATATTTATAAAGTTCCCCGGTGAGTACGGTGTTGCAATAGACATAGAACAGAATTCATCAAAGTGACTCTTGGTTCTTTGAGGATAATATTTTAACACAACATGCTTTAACTCACCAAACAACAACTAACGAAACCAAGATAACTCTGTAAATTATGCTTGGAAGGTACCTCTCTGTTGTTACTGTTGCAAATTCTTTACAGTTACAAATTCGCTTTCAAAAATCTCTGAAAGGATGACACTGCTTCTGTAAGCCTACTCTGTGACCCCTGCATCTTGTAGCTCTGCTTAAATTAATATTCTGGAGTGGGGAGGGGTTGTCCCTTGGGAAGGAGAAAACAGCAATGATGCTCTCTGACGGTACAAGGGTGACCTCAGAAAATGAAATGAGTCACCTGCTTATGCAGTCCCACGAGTGGCTGCAGCAAAGGGGTAAAAAGGGTAATCCTATTCTCCTGCCCTCAGGAAGCCTTCTGCCTGCTGGGTCTAGATCCTTGATGTGTCCCGTGGAACAGTTGGGTTGACACAAGTGTAACTGACTATGTGGGGCTTTAGCACAACTGGCATTAAAGTTAATACATGTCAATAATATTGGAATTAAATATACTATTTAAAATTCAACATCATGTACCCTAAGAAAGCCATGGTTATTTCTGCCTTGTAGACAGGACCCGATGCCTTCTGATCTTACCGCTGGCTGCCATCACGGACACACAGCATTCTGCTGCTGTGTTTGGATTTAACTCGTTTCTTCTTCTCCAGGCTACATATTAAAAAAATTACTTACCCAGACATTTTTCTTTTCAAAAATTAGGCTCCATGCTCTCTCAGTCTCGTCCAATTCCAGCTTATAGAGTTTTGTAAATTTCTCATGTCTGCACCTCACTTCATATCCCTCCTCCTGTCTGGAATGTCATTCTTTCTTTCCTTTCTCTTCCCCTTTGTCAGACTCCTGCCCACATAGTAAAATACTGCAACACTGTTAGCAAGGACACTGCTGGAACTTTCCCTCTCCTTTTGCTCTCTCCCCATCAAGCTGCATTCTCTACAAAATACATTCTTGCCTTCCCTAGGATTCCCAAGGCAAACACCCTTAACTGAATTTACCATAATCTTCTTACAGGAGAGCCCTACTTGTTTTTAAGGTTTTTTTTAAACTTTTATATAGAAAGAGATGGAATCATGATTATATAGAAATTCCCTAGAGAAATGTAATGTCCTACACATATTTTCAAAGTAGAAATTATTGAATTGAATTGCTCTGTCCAACCTGGGATTCGGATGCATTTTACCCACCCCTGTGAAGTTCCTCAAGGGTGTAGACCTTAATGTAGCATCTTTTGAAGAAATACAGTTTAGACTAAGGACGGAAAACTCTGGATCGAGATACACTTTCGGTTGGAATTCGACACCATTTTCTGTTATGTCTGGGATCTTTGGCAGGTTATTTAGTCACTGTATCCCCCTTCCAGATTATTCTTTACAGTGAGCTGTCCAGAGGGCTAAATAAGATAATGCACGAGAAGTAGTACAAATACCACAAGATGAAGTTACTAGTTACCAGCGAGTTAATAGTCATTATCGTTTAACTGATTAGCACTGTAAATACTCAAAAATTTTACCAAAAACTTTCATGTATTTTTTTTTACTTTATATCGTTTAATCAATGCATAATGCATTAACTGGGCTAATATATTGAGAAAATATTACTGTTGGGGCACGTGGGTGGCTCAGTCAGCTAAGCATCTAAGCGTCCGACCCTTGATTTCAGCTCAGGTCATGATCTCATGGTTCGTGAGATGGAACCCGGCATCGGGTTCTGTGCTGACAGCGCAGAGTCTGCTTGGGATTCTTTCTCTCTCTCCCTCTCTCTCTTTCTGCCCCTCCCCCCAATAAATAAATAAATAAATAATTAAATAGGCATTTTTTTTTAAAGCTTATTGCTAGCTGTTGCAGGGCTAGGTTACACAAAAGAAAATTTGAAAAGGACACCTGAGACATAGACAAATTAGAATTAAAAAAAAAAAAAAGGAGGTGCGCCTGGGTGGCTCAGTCAGTTGGGCATCCAATTGCAGCTTGGATCATGATCTTTGGTTTGTGGGTTCGAGCCCTGGTCAGGCTCTCTGCTGGAGCCTGGAGCCTGCTTCAGATTCTGTGTCTCCCTCTCTCTCTGCCCCTCCCCCACTCACTCTCTGTCTCTGTCTCTCTGTCTCTCAAAAATGAATAGATGTTAAAAAAAAAAAAAGAGGCCACAGGTTGAGATGTGCATTATGTTCACACTGTGATAAGTGTGGCAGGATGTAAAAATATTGTCATGAAGCTCACAGGTGTCTACTTGTGCAATCTTTTTAAAAAATTTTTTTTACATTTATTTATTTTTGAGAGACAGAGTGAGACAAAGTGAGAATGGGGGAGAGGCAGAAAGAGAGGGAGACACAGGATCGGAAGCAGGCTCCAGACTCTGAGCTGTCAGCACGGAGCCCGAGGCAGGGCTCGAACTCACAGACCGTGAGATCAAGAGTTGAAGTCGGACGCTCAACCGACTGAGCCACCCAGGCGCCCCTACTTGTGCAACCTTTAGGTGCTCTGGCAGGACTGCAGGGTCACCAGAGTGGGTAAGACACAGTGCCTGCCTTTCCAAAGTAACTTGCCACCTTCCGCTGTTCAAAGTTTTATGCATCACATAAAAGTGGACCGAATGAAGAGCTGGAATTAGCCAAGTTAAATAAAAGTTTTTGCCAAGTTCATGGCAAAACATACATTTTAGCCAGACAGGGGCAAAAGAGGAAGGAAGTAAATTGTTTCTGAGACAAGAACATTTGTGAAGTTATCTGAATGGAAACCACGGATGAAATTACCCAGAAACACACAAAGCAACTTGCTTCTATTTACAGCTAGAAACAATTGTGTTCACAGTTCGGTCTCTCTGAACGTTTGCTGAATTACATAGAGGAGGCAGCTGCAGTGCACTGGCCTCGAAGACAATGGATACAGAGAAGGCAGGCAGGGATAGAAACAATCAACGCGATTACAGGAAGGTCAAAGATTGGTGTCCAGAAAAATGGGAGCCACAAGCTTTTGCCTAAAAATAGTGGGAACCTCCTATTAGTATCTATGCCTCCTATGTAATTTCTAGAAAATATCCTATAATGAAAGTCAAAGGAGAATTCAGAACTGGGAAAGACTGGAGTAATGAGAGGCTAGAAACATCTAAGAAATATACAAGGAGTGGCAACATAAAAGGTGAGGGAACCAGGGATGCATTTCACCTTGTTCCAGAGATATAGAGTCTCTTCTGTTTCACACCTGCTCCCAAATCACACCAGATTCACCCCAATCCTTCCTTCATACTGATGCCAACAGTGCTCTCAACTTCCTTTCTTTTTGCATTGCCTTCTGTGCATTTCTGTGAAAAGCTAATAGGTCACCCTTTAGCTCTAGGAAAAGCTTTCCAATGATAGATTTCAATGGTTTAAAACCACTCGATTTTGGGGCACCTGGGTGGCTCAGTCAGTTGAGTGTCTGACTCTTGATTTTGGTTCAGGTCATGATCTCAGAGTTCTTGAGATCATGCTGACAGCTCAGAGCCTACTTGGAATTCTCTCTCTCTGCCCCTCCCCTACTCTCTCTCTCCCTCAAAATAAATAAACATTAAAAAAATAAAGCCAAAAGATCTTGCAAATCTAAAATCTCAGCTTATAACAAGTTACTTTTAATGTGATCATAAATAAAAATAATGTTAAGCGTGTACCTTCAGTTTGCAAAAGTTTACGTGGACCAAAGATAGCAAAATTCTTAAGAATAAATCCCACGTGTCTGGGTGGCTCAGTCAGTTAAGCATCTGACTCTTGGTTTTGGCTCAGGTCACAGTCTCATGGTTAGTGAGTTCAAACCCCAAGTTGGGCTCTGCACTGATGGTGCAGAGCCTGCTTGGGATTCTCTCTCTCCCTCTCTCTGTCCTGTCTCTGCTCTCTCTCTCAAAATAAATAAACTTTAAAAAAATAAAAAGAATAAATCCCATGCATGTTATATTGGTCTGTCTCTAGAGTATTCAGTGCAGCACCCGATAATCTTTAGTGAATCTATTGCAAATGCTAAGAGAGAAAGGAATGAAAGTACTTCTGGGTATTTGTACAACTTTGTTTTTGATCAATATGTAGTAGACAAAACGTTTAGGGGGATTTTCTACAAATTTCATAAAGAATTTATCATGATTTATATTTTCATTGAATTATGCAGTAACATGGACTTGGAAGGCTAGGACTTAGGAATGTCTACCTAATCTTGAGCAAGGTACTTAACTCTTCATAGTATATTATTTATGTATGAATAGAAATAATTTTTTATATGTGGGTCACAGCTCTGTTATGAGGACAGAATAAGCTCATACTGTAGGGACATTACAAATTGGAAAGTACACCATTTCTAACCAGAAATGGGTAGATTCTAGATATATTTAAAAAATACAGCCAAGAGTATTTCCTGGTAGATCTTTGAAGAAAAAGCAAGGGTCAGAGTGCCAAGATTTAGGACAAAAAGCCTGGAAGGATGAGTTGCCACATACTGAAAGGGGTAAGACAATGAAAGGATTAGGTTTAGGAGTTTGGATTTGTATATATAAATTTAAAAGGACTCCATATCCTCCCAAGAGGAGATATAGAGTGAACGGTTGGAAATATGTGTCAGGAGATCAGGGGAGGGGCAGGAGAGAGGTAAACATATGGGAGACATTGGTTTACAGAATGTATTTTATTTATTTATTTTTAAATGTTTATTTTTGAGGGAGGGAGGGGCAGAGAGAGGGAGACACAGAATCTGAAACAGGCTCCAGGCTCTGAGCTGACAGCGCAGAGGCCAGTGTGGGGCTTGAACTCACGGACCATGAGATCATGACCTGAACCAAAGTCAGACACTTAACCTACTGAGCCACCCAGGTGCCCCTATCGATTGCATTTTAAAGGATCGAGACTGGATGTGGTCACCACGTGAGTGAGGGTGGGTAACGGGAAACCATCAGAAACCCAAACACTGAAACGCTGTGGTGTTTGAACATTGAGAATAGATGAGAAACCTGCAAGGCCAGATCAGTGGGATAAAAATTAGGAGAGTATGATGTCCTGGAAGCCACGTGAAGAGAGTCTTTTGAGGTGGGCAAGACATACTGTTTAGATCTATCATATACTGATAAATCACGTATGGTGAAGGAGGGATGTTGATCATTGGATTAACAGCATGGGTGCTGTGGTGACCATGAAAAGAGCCACTTGGTGGAAAGAGGAAGAGGGAGAGCAATTGGAATATAATGAACAAAAGAGAAGAGTTGGAGAGACCAACCACCATAACCCTACAACCCTTTCATGGCGTTTGGTGTCAGGGATGGGGTGGGTGAGGGGACAACACAAATGGTGACTCAGGGAAACTGAAGGGACCCTATAAAAGAAAAATAAGCCACTTTTTTCCCTTTGCTTTTTTTCCTGCTTCTGTTCTTGCTAGGACCTGCACCCCTGCCTTACACATATACATATAGTAGATGGCCTCCTTGTACAGGTCAAGGAGTTAATGATTTCTCTGGAGTCCGCCAGCACCACAGATGATATCTAAGGAGTGACAGGGTGGGCTCATCATAAACCTTCTCCGGGACCTCTGAGTCTAAGCACCTTGAGACCAAGACTTCTGGCTCCAGGGCATAAGTGACATATGAAGGACACCAGAGCACTCGTCCTTGACTGAGCAGTTCCTGGATTCCAGAGAGGACACATGCACCTGACCACAACTGTCATTAAAACCCCAGACCCCCAAAGCAAAGACAACACTCACGATCCTTTCCTTCGAGTCTCCCACAAACTCCGTCTGTGTCTGTACTCTCTCTTCACCTTCAGTAAGTTCTGCCCTCACCTCACGTTTGATTTCTACCCTGTGTGAAGCCAAGAACCCTCTTGGCTTAGTCCTGCGGGACCCCCTCTGGGTCCTTGGACCCAGCCCGTCAGCATCAATGGGACAAGGCCTGAAGTGACTGTGGTATTTTTGTTAATTTTTAATGGAAGATACTGCAGTATATTCTTTTTTTAAGTTTATTTATTTATTTATTTATTTATTTATTTATTTATTTATTTTTTGAGAGAGAGAGAGAGAGAGATGGCGTAAGTCTGGGAGGGAGAGAGGCAGAATGCCAAGCAGGTTCCTCACTGCCAGATGTGCAGAGCCTGATGTGGGGCTCAGACTCAGGAGCCTTGAAATCATGATCTGAGCCAAAACCAAGAGTCAGACATTTAACCCACTGTGCCATCCAGGCTCCCTGCAATATGGTCTTACGTTGATAGCAGTGATCCAGCAGGGGAAGAAACTTTAGTAATGCAAAGAGAGAAAAGGATGAGTAGCTGAAGTCAAGACCTTGAGTAGGGGATGCATTACAGTTTAAAAGTATAAAATTGGGGCGCCTGGGTGACTCAGTTGGTTAAGTGTCTGACTTCCGCTCCAGTCGTGATCTCACATTTCTTGAGTTCAAGCCCCACATCAGGCTCTGTGCTGACAGCTCGGAGCCTGGAGCCTGCTTCAGATTCCCTGTCTCCCTCTCTCTCTGCCCCTTCCTGGCTCACTCTCTCTTTCTCTCTCTCTCTGTCTCTCAAAATAAATGTTCAAAAAATTTTTAAAAATAAAATAAAATAAAGGGGTGGGTGTAGGAGCGCCTGGGTGGCTCAATGGGTTAAGCTCCTGATTCTTGGTTTCAGCTCAGATCATGATCTTGTGAGTTCGAGCTCCACGGCAGGCTCTGTGCTGACAGTGTGGAGCCTGTGTGGGATTCTCTCTGCCTCTTCCCCACTCACACTGTCCCTGTGTCTCCAAAAATAATAAAAACTTTAAAGAAATTTAAAGAAAATAAAGGGTGGGTGTAATTTGCTGCAACACAGAGCATCAAGGACCAACCACATGCTACAGGTTTCACCCTGGGTATAAAGCTTCATTTCAGTCTCTTCCTTTGGAAAACCACAGGTAAAGGAGTAAAAGTAGCAACCTATGTGAACTGCACAGGTACTCGATTAATACCACCTTTTCTACTATTCTGATTATTTGTGGCAAAGGTTTTGCCTGTCACTTCCACTCAGACCACCTTGCCCTTGTCAGTGTCAGCTTGTGACTGTTTATTGGCCGAAAGTCAACAAACAAAGCCTTGCTTCATTGCTCAGCTTGTCTTCTCCTTCTGGCATGTATTTCAGGAGTGGCATTTCGTCTTCATGACTTTTCCACAAATACATAAGTAAGACCTTTTGGTTCTCTTCTGCATTTCACAGTAAATTAGTTCTCAGGCCCCCCCATGGATCAGGAGCCACAGAACTGGGGCTGGATCATTTAACTCTAAGCCTGTGAAGGGGGTGAAGGACTTACAGGTTTAAAGGATTCTTTAACTCTTGATTCTAGCACTTTGTGGAAACGCTGTTCATGTGGGATATTCCTCAGACCCGCAGAACCTGGCTCTCTGCCTCTCCACCTCATATGAGAAGCCCTCGCTCAGAGCCAGATAATTCACATTCTGGGTGAGTTTCCAAGCCTCCTTGAGAAGTGTGCACCATTAGGGTGCTCATGTTTGGGTTTGGAAGCAGTGCAGAAATGCTAGCTTCATTAATATCAGGAAGCACAGAGTGAGGAGCCAAGTTTGTTATAAAAAAGATAACAGAAAAAAAAATCCAACAACCACTAAGCGACATTCTGGCAACTCAAAGTGGTATTTGGAAAAATGATAGTTGTATTAGGCTAGGGAAAAATAAAATAGAGATGAATACTAGCAAAGAAAAACTTCTTTTTTCCTTAAACTCTGTGGCTCATTTGGAACAGAGGTAGTTAACTTATTCAACTTGGCATTTAAACCTTCTTTATATAATTGAAGGTTAATTTATTATTTGTAGAATTATGGAGCCATCTACCATTTGCCAGTGAAGTGATCTAAAATCTGGTTTTAGTCACTTCAATTCAAAACTCATCCCTTATTGTGCACCCAAAAATAATATAACACTGTATGTTAACTAACTGGAATTAAAATAAAATAAATAAACTCATCCCTTAGTATTAACTCTTCCACAGGTAATATGAAACCATTCAACCTTCCATATTGTGAAGATATGCTTTATGTGCAATGTTGATGAACATTTAAAGTGTATGTATCACTTAATTCCCTATGTTGTATTAGAAATTAACTAACAGAGGGGCAAAAAGTAAGGATATCTAAAAACTCACTTCTTACCAAATAGCATAGTAGTCGAGAGTGGGCAGTGCGGGGGCAAACATCTGAGTTAGAACTCCAGCTCTGATCCATGACTTACATGCTCTGGGTTTCCAGCAGGTTACTTTACTTGTCTGTGCCTCAGTTTTCTAAAGTACAAAATGAGACAAATAATTGCTCCTACTTCATAGAATCACTATGAAGGATGAAAAGAGGTAACATGCATAAAGCAATTAAATACTCCCTGCACACAGAAAGTGCTCAGTAAGCATTAGCTGGCTTTTCAAAATAGTTTTTATTGTTATTTGTTATTGCTATTTGTTACATTATTATTATTACTACTTGATTATGCATCCCCAGGAACACCAACCACATTCTGGTAGGCTTGAGGACCAAATCAAATATGGCAGAGAATCTTGGTGATGGAAAGGTGCTCACAATATCAGCCAGATCACATGGAAACCTGGCATACAATGGGCACACTGATTTATGTTGGAGGGAGACGTCAGGATCTATAGCCAAATCGTGACTCTCAGGGGCAAATCATCACTGACATGACTTGGGGTGCCCTTCTCTGGGTTGTTCCCCTCTGCCTCATAGCATCCTATAAAATAAGTGTTTGGGGGGGGGTGTCTGGGAACAAGTGGCTCTAAAGGTCACTAGAGAAACCGTAGACAGAATAAGCTTTTAATCCAAGAAAAATTATGAGAAAATATAGAATCAAAACATTATTGGCTTATTTTTAAATACAGAATATAGTGTGAAATATAATATAGAGGACTGAATTAAACATGTATATTTTAACAAATAAAATGACCACTCATGGAAATACCCAACAGGTCAAGAAATAGAACAATGCCAGCACCCCAATAGTAGCCACCACCCTGCTGCGGGCTCTGCCCAATCACAGCACCACAGCTTTGAGGGAGACCCTTATCCTCACCTTGGTCATAACCATTTCATATTTTTCTTCTGTATGGTTTTACCAATTAGGTATGCAATGCTAATCAGTATTGATTAGGCTTGCCTATTTTTGAGCTATTTATGAATAACTCATGCCATTTGTCTTGTTTTGTTTCTTGATACTTTTGTTCAACATTATGTTTATTTGTTGTTTGGTTGGTTGTTTGATTAGTTAGTTGTTGAGTTTTGGGGTTTTTTTTTGTTTGTTTGTTTTTTTGTTTTGTTTTGTTTTGTTTTTTGTTTTTTTTTAGGGAAAGGGCTAGAGTATACAAAGCTGACAGAATATTTATGTTATATGCAGTTTGGTGCATATATGTGAGATTCTGATTAGAATATGCATAGAGGGATAGACCTGTTATGCCATAGAATGTTTACATTGTGCATTATTAGATAATGCAAATAGTTTTCCAAAGTAATTTTACCAAATATCAACAAATGCTACATCATAGTTTCACTGGTCCACATCTTCAATATCATGATCTGTATTACGCTCTGTAATTTTACATGATCTATTGAGATACTTATGGTATCTTTTTGTGGTTTTAGTTTGTACTTATTAAGTTAACTGTTTTGCTCGCCTTTTTGGTCAAATGCCTACCCAATTATTTTGTCTACCCAATTACTGTTGTGTTATCTGACCATTTTTAAAAAATTGATTTGTAAGAGTTCTTCGTGTGGTTTGGAAACCAGTTCATCAATTATATGTGTTGCAAATATCGCCTGGCAGTCGGTAGCACATCTTTGTGCTCTATTCATGCTGTTGAAAAAGAGAAGCTGTTAAACTTAATGGGGTTGATGTTATCAATTCATTATTTTATGGTTTGTTCTTTTTATGTCCTGTCTTATGTAAGAAATCCACAATGTCATAAAAGCATTTCCAGCATTAACCTCTAAAAGATTTATAATCTTGGCGTCAACATTCTCACTCTGTGCTGTTAGTTTTTCACAATTTATTATGAAGAATTTCAATTATAGAACAAAACTGAAATAACTTTACAATGAGTGCCTGTATGCCTTCAATTTAGATTCTAACTTAACCTATTGTTATATGTTTTATCAAGTGCTTATCCATACAGCTATTTACCCTTGTATAATCTATTAATCATCCTTTCTTCATACATTTCAAAGGAAACTGGAGACAGCCAGAGACCTCCCAATAGGTAATCAGCATGCATATTATTAACTAGTGTTCAATACTTCCTTATAGTTTTTCTTTACATGTGAAATTTACTAAAATGAAGTCAACCAATCTGATGTATACATTGACTTTTGAAAAATATATACACCTCTGAAATGCAAACTATTATCAACATATAAAATATTAACACAAAAATATAAAATTTCCTCACATTCCTTTCCAATCAATCCCTGTGCCTCCACTCTCACAAAAAAAGTACTGCTCTTCTATTTTTCACGATACAATAGTTTTGTCTGTCCTAGAGCCATACTTAAATGAAATTAATACACGATACATGATTATGTATCATTCAGCAAATCTTTTTTAAGTTTCATTTACATTGTTGTGTACATCAGTAGTTTATTCCTTCACTGCACTGACTAGCACTCTGCCCTGTGACCATGCCACGCATTACTATTTCTGGTACCGTTAATCAATTTGTGTGGAGTTTAAATTACATGTGATATCAATTTCCTAATACCTAAGGAAACCACTTCATATTTCTTCTTTCATTCAACTTTATTTTACTTTCATGTTTGAAAGATATTCTTTGTGGGTATAGAAGTGTAATACAATCTTTTTTTTTTTTTTTTTGAGAGAGAGAGAGAGAGAGAGCACGCATGCATGAACGGGGGAGTGAAAGAGAGGAGAGAGAGAGAGAGAGAGAGAGAGAGAGAGAGAGAGAGAGAAACCCAAGCAGGCTCCACGCTGTCAGCACAGAGCCCCACCCAGGGCTCGAACTCACAAACCTCGAGATCATGACCTGAACCAAAATCAAGGGTTGGATGCCTAACCAAATGAACCACCCAGGTGTCCCCCTCTGCTTTTTCTCAATTCTTCAAAGATTCTGTTCTTTTCTGGGTTTCATAGTTTCTTACAAAAAGTCTCTTATAAGTGTTATCTTTATTCCTCTGTATATAACATCATTTTTTTTCTCTGCATATTTTAAGATTTCTTTTCTTCATCATTTGTTTTGAAAAATAGATTATGTGATTTGACATATTTTTTTTTCATATTTCTCTTCCTGGGCTTCTCTAAGCTTTTTGCATCTATAGGTTTATAGATTGCATCGTATTGGCCAAATGTTGGCCATGATTTCTTCAAATATCTCTCAGCCCCTCCCTTTTCTCTGAAACACACACACCTTCCTTGTCTTCTTACCACATTTTCATATTCTCCAGTTTCTTTTGTTCCTCTATACTATATGCTTCATAATTTTTTTCTGACCCTTTTTCCGTATCATCTTTTTTACTATCAGCAGGTTCTATTCAGCTGTTAATCCTTCCACTGAGTATTGAATTTTGGGTTGTTTTGCATTTTTTACTTTAATTTCTAGAAGTTCTAATTTTTCAAATATACTTAGTTATCTTTTAAAGTTCTCTACTCACCAAATACACTCAAGCTTTTATTTTTCCCTCCATACACAATAACCTAGTTGTTGCATAATCTATTTGAAGTCCAATATCTTGAGTCCTGATTAGTCTAAATATTATTTTTTCTTTATTATTTCTACAGGTTTTCCCTCACTGTGCCTCATTAACGCCTTCTTAACTTGATTTTTTAAAAATTTTTTTCTCCATGTCATTCTTTTAAAATATGCAGGTGGAGATTTGCCAAGTCTAGGATGAAAGATTCTTCCTTTGTAGTAGGTTTGACTTTCTTTCTGTCAGGCTCATGGAGGCACTGACAGTCTAGAACCGCTTAGAGCAAGTTCCTGTGTAGGGTTCCCTGGACCACAGAGAGACAGTGCGTAAGGAAGATGTAAATTCCTGTCAGGACTGGATCTTTGCCACAACCACTTGGGGTCAAGTTTTTCCCTTGTTCTACTCTGCTCACATAGAATCAAGGTATGGTAAATGGCGTCGCTATCCTGACCACACTGTATCACAACTCATCATTTCCATTCATGATGATGGCATCCTACTACAAGTAAGAGATTCATTCTTTGACCACAGGGGAGTGCTGGTATATCTTGCAGACAGGGTGGAGATGCTGAGGACGTGGCCATGGACAACTCTGAAAACAACCTTCCATCCATGATGAATGGAAGTTGGTGGAAAATACTGGTTACCTTGTCCTTCTAAGGACAGTTCTGCAGTGTCTCCCAAGGCTCCCCAGGGAGACTGAGCCACAGTTATTCTGAGCAGTAATCAGTTGCTTTACACAACTGACATTGACCCTCTTCCCTTCCTGGGCTCACAGCCTCACTCTCTGGAATCACTTCCTGTCAGTTTGGTTTCCCAGGAGACAGACCCTGAGGTTCTGAGATGTTATATACAGAAGACTTGCGGGAGAGTACTTTCTCCATATGTGAAGACAGAAGAAGCAGGATTGGGCAGAGATAAAAGTGGAAGCTAATATAATTGCACCTGAAGCCCCAAGTGACCCCACAGGGAGGGAGCTCCAGAGTTAAATGCCTTCAGACATTTCCCACGCTGAGACAAAGAGGGCAGGTCTGCGTACCCCTGGCAGAGACCGCTCACTGAGTGTGGGCTGCTGCCAGGGAGGGCATGACCTCCCATGAGAAGCTCTCTTCAGCGGAATGTAGGCCCTGAATAGGGACTCACCTGACAGCCAGCTGCAACCTCCACTCCTCGGTATAATGGAATGAGTATGTCATTCCTGAAGGGGGAATATAGACTGCATAATACAGCGCTCACCACACCTACCAAGAAACCACTTGCACTCAAATCTAGCTCTAACGTCAGCTTCTGTGGAAACCCAGTGTATGGTTCAAAGCAACCATTTCCCTGCTGCCCCCTGTGGTGGGTGAGGTGTAAATGTAGATATAATTCACCTCTACTCTGACAGAGTTGACTCTGGGATCTCAGATTAATGCAAAGCATTGACACCTCTTTTTGAGCAGACAGACCATGGTCCCACCATCTCTGAGATCCACAAATAACCTCAAGCCTAAAGGGCTGTGGTCATCAGGTCCCCCGGCTATTACGCTCCTTCATTTCCTCTTAGATGTCGGCCAAGAAGCACCTTACTTTCTAATTAGCAATTTGCTGTTTCTAAGGAGTTTATAGGTAATTTCATTGATAGTTTGATTTGAACACCCCAACTTGACATTACTGTCGAGAATTTCTGATGAAAAAAATCTAGTAGCACCTAAGTGGCTCAGTTGGTTAAGTGTCCAACTCTTGATTTCAGCTCAGGTCATGATCTCACAGTTTGTGAGTTTGAGCCCCGCATCGAGCTCTAGGCTGGCAGTGCGGAGCCTGCTTGGGATTCTCTCTCTCTCTCTCTCTCTCTCTCTCTCTCTCTGCCCTTCCCCTGCTTGCACTCTTTCTCAAAATAAATAATAAACTTAAAAAAATTTTAAATCATAAATGAAGGATTTCTGGTAGTCAGTCAATAGTAAAATGAGCCATTTAGTCTTGAAAAATGCTGCACACCATTCGGTTCTTTGTAAAGCAGATATTTACCACAAGGAGAAGGAGAAGGAGAAGGAGAAGGAGAAGGAGAAGGAGAAGGAGAGGGAGAGGGAGAGGGAGAGGGAGAGGGAGAGGGAGAGGGAGAGGGAGAGGGAGAGGAAGAAGAAGAAGAAGAAGAAGAAGAAGAAGAAGAAGAAGAAGAAGAAGAAGAAGAAGAAGGAGGATGAAGAGGAGGAGAAGGAGGAGGATTTTCTTGACTCCACGTCAAGAAAAGGAAAGATATATACCCTTATCTTTTTATACTACCAGGAATAAATGTCTGGCTGTCTGAGGAAAGGACTGTATAAGGGCAAGCTGTGTGGAAGGGATAAAATGCACCTTTGTGGGGGTTCTTGCAGAGATTTGGAATACATGGCCTCAGCATATTCTGCAGCTGACGCCTCAGAATCAATGCTCTGGGCATGAAACTGGACAAGTGAGTATAACTCAAGATGTCAAAGTTTGCTGATCTCTTATTTTTTAAATAATATAACATATTTGGAAGAAAATAACAAAAAGTCACATAGTCAGTTTTACTCTCAGCTCTACTATAAGTTGAAAGCACCGCCCATTATGCCGGGTAGTCATGCATGTTTTGCAAGCAGTTCTCATTTTGTGACTTCTAACAGCACTTAAAAAAAGTTTTTTTGGGGGGAAGGGGTAGGGGCAGAGAGAGAGGGAGACACAGAATCCAAGGTTGGCTCCAGGCTCTGACTGCCAACCCAGAGCCTGATGTAGGGCTCGAACCCACAAAACTGTGAGATCATGACCTGAGCCAAAACCAAGAATTGGATGCTTAACTGACTGAGACACCCAGGCACCCTATTTTCTAGAAGCAGTTTGCGTTGCTGTCTTGCTGCCTTGCATCTTCCTCACTAAGCACTCCCTTGGTGTAACGCACACAGGTCTGACGCCCGTCCACTGGCTCACAACATGCAGCAAATCTATCAATATTTGGGGGCGCCTGGGTGGCTCAGTCAGTTAAGCGGCAGACTTCGGCTCAGGTCATGATCTCGCGGTCCGTGAGTTCGAGCCCCGCGTCGGGCTCTGTGCTGACAGCTCAGAGCCTGGAGCCTGTTTCAGATTCTGTGTCTCCCTCTCTCTGACCCTCCCCCATTTATGCTCTGTCTCTCTCTGTCTCAAAAATTAATAAACGTTAAAAAAATTAAAAAATAAATAAAAAAATCTATCAATATTTGAATACACGAAGAAAATCCCATGAAGATACAACTTCAAAAATACTGGGAAAGATGGCATGAAAAATCAAGAAGAAGAATTAGGAAAAGACTTTGTGTGGCAGAGAAGTGATTTTTTTTCTGTTCAATATGACCTAGCTCCACATACTCTCCCCACCTTTTTTCCTTTAGGTTTTAATGCCAATCAACCAGAACTGAAAATAAACCTGAATGGCTTAAAATCACATTTGCAACTTGTTCATCTCTGTTTTTCTTGTTTCTGTGATTTTATTTCAGTTTTTTAAAGGCTTATTTTTTTAAATTTTTTTTTAACGTTTATTTATTTTTGAGACAGAGAGAGACAGAGCATGAACGGGGGAGGGTCAGAGAGAGAGGGAGACACAGAATCGGAAGCAGGCTCCAGGCTCTGAGCCATCAGCCCAGAGCCCGAAGCGGGGCTCGAACCCACGGACCGCGAGATCGTGACCTGAGCTGAAGTCAGACGCTCAACCGACTGAGCCACCCAGGCACCCTGAGGCTTATTTATTTTTTAGAGAGAGTGCACAGCGGGGAGGGGCAGAGAGAGAGAGGACAGAGAATCTGAAATGGGCTCTGCACTGACAGCACAGAGCCCGATGCGGGGTTCGAACTCAGGAACCCTGAGATCATGACCTGAGCTGAAGTCGGACGCTCAACTGACTGAGTAACCCAGATGCCCCTTGTTTCTGTGATTTTAATAAGTTATTTGCTTTAACAACTCATCAGGAAAAAATTTTCAGGCAATAGAAATCTCGTTGGATTAAGTCTGAATTTCATTCTCTATAAAGAAATCCATTTCGTGATGAATTTTTCAGTGGTGTGCCTATTATAGATCAAACCCTGTAGTGATATATGTAAAGCAAATATTCCTCTCTCTCACTGATTCATTGTAGTCATATTCATAGGAGCCTCCCCTTTGAGCGCTAACCATGCACTAGGTGTGCAACAGACACTGCCGGTGTGCAATCCGGATGCTCGTCCTCGGAGTCACTGACCAGTGCATGTAGGGCTGCACTTGATGGGGGTACACAGTGGGTGGCAGGCCTGAGAAGCAGAAGGAAATGGCAGAAAGGTTTTGACACTCACGCATTCAGCGGCCAGCACCCTTGATTCAAAAGCCGCGTGTCAGAGAGCAGATGAGTTTCTCCAAGAGGCACCTTTCAGACACACACTGGACTTTGCCAGACCTCTCAAGGCTTCCTTGCCCAGCTCCGGTTCCACATCCTCTTTGTCTTTTATTGCTAAAATCTTGTCCCAGGACCGGCCTCTTTTAACAGCACCCAGCTGGTGCACAGGAGACATATGGATTCCTGCCCAGGGGGGAAGTACAGTCCCCACCCCCTTCCTCCCTCCTCACTACACATGCCTTCCACTCCTGGCCAGGATCTCCCAGCTGCACCACTACCCCCTTGTATCCACCTCACTTCTCAGGACATGCTTCAGGACCTTCCTGAACATTCTCACCTTGCCCCATACTATGATTGTGCATGACCACACACCTCCAGCACATCTCTGTGCATACCTTCTAGAGACTTCTCCCTTCTAATTTGAACTGGTCTTGGAGAACACACTCCTCGCTCCCTGACAGAAGAGAAAATGCTCCCCTACTGTCATGGGGCTGACACTCTTTTACTCCCATGAATGTTTCCCAAATCCTTTAGTCTTCTCTTATTATAGACCTACGGAGATGGGAGTTTGAAGGTCACAGTAAACCCTGGAGAGGCTCTTAGGCTCCTCCTCAGCTTTACCTTTCGAATGAAAGCGGATTCATCCCTCACCTATTGGTCTCTGCCTTGCAATTTCTGCAGGACGTGTTGTCTCCACTTCAACAAACTTCAGACTTCCAATCACACGAAATTTCAGCCTGCGCAGACTGGACACCCCTCAAGCATCCATGAATAGACGTCTGACGAAAGTGTGCATTGCCTTTGTTCCAAGTCGATACATGACACCACTTACGATTTTACTTGCCTGCAAGCATTTTTGTTTTCCAATAAGCATTTGAGTTGGACCCTTTGTTGAATTTTTAGAAGAGGAAGATCTTTTCGTGGCATGTCTCAGAATTGAAGAATCGCTTTCATGACTTGGCCCCTGTTTGGAATCCTCGCCCATAGCCCGCCTGCCATCTTCCTCTCAGCCTTAGGTTGCTGGTAGGGAATAGCACATCACACCCCTTTCCTCACAACCACAGAACTAATTCAAATTCAGTGAGACTCCCCAAATTGAAATCCAGAGCTTGCCTGACCTATCTAATGATTGTTCTCTTCAGCAGCACGCGAGCTCTGAAATGCAGTATCTTGAGCCGGAGTCTGAATGGCATTCATCCACATTTCTACTGCTTCCATTTAACAGAAAGTGGCAGGACAAAACCCTCAGTAAATGAGGTTCTGAATTGCCAGCATTTCTAAGAATAAAGGGCAAGTTTATTGGTCTCTGGGTATACTAAACTAAACATGTCGGGGGTGGGGGAGGGATAAAACCGTAATACAGAAACAACCATCTTGGAGAATTGGATGAGGGCAATTGGACAAAAGCCTGGAAATGCGTAAGGAATACATCATAGCACAATTCAGTCAGGGTCACCAGCATATTCATAATGGAGAAATCGCAGGGCAACTGTACCCCATTCATACAGCAATCAGAATGCTGGCCCTTCTCTCTGAGCCAACGTGCCCCGCTGTCTGAAAGGTTTACATACAGCAGGCTTGCTTAACAGGCAGCAGGCCCGGAGGTACCTGCTTTGAAAATGAACAGCCATGACAAGTATGTGAAATTGCATCATAGGTATGCTCCCACAGTAAATGACTTTCCCGAGGCAAACTTCATCGTTTGCCTCTTTATTTCAATAAGTAGAAAATATTTGTGGGCTCTTAATGTCCAAGAAGTGAGCTCAGGCTTTGAGAAAAGCAAAGATAAATATATGTTTCCTACATATTTCTCTTTCTAGCAGTCCTGAAAATAGCTGAAATCCAAGGCTACGCGCAGACATCAAAGCCTTCTGGATGATGCGTGGTCATCCAAAAATCTCATTCACCTCAACTGAACCCAGTGATATGTCCCCACCTTTCCAGTCCATGAAACTACAAAGCATCTTGATTTCCACTGACCTGGTGCTAAGGCCACAAGTCATCGAATTCTGTAGAATTCTATAAGTTTGATGAGGATAACGGATGGCCGGAATCTTCACAGACGTGATATTGATATCATGCATCTGGTTGCCTTATGGATGATCACTCTCCCCTTTCTCAAAAAGGACTGCCATGTTTGTAACTATTTCACCGGAGAGGGAAATCTTGGAGCAAGGAGAGATCTGGGAAACTCCAGACTATTTCCTTGTTTGGGTCAGAGAACTTATTCACCCTGAGTTCCTCTAGAGGATTCTCAGTTCACCGTGTCACCCAGTACTAACACATTGCCATATTACTGTCTTACCATGGTAGAACGGTGCTTTAAATGCTGCATATGTTATATCATGTCATTTTTACAACTTACCCAGGGAGAAGTTCTGCCCTGTTTTACAAATGCAAAAGTAGAAATTCATAGAGGTGAGAATTATGTATGCTTGTGGAAGTGAATAATTAGTAAAGTTAGGCCTAAAATATTATACATACATATATATATATACATAAAAATATATAATATAAATTACATTTTGCAATGTAGTAGAAGTTAGAAAGTGATCCACTGCCTCTGTCAAGCCAGTTGATGGAACCCTAGGGGATCGTGGGTTAACCTTGAAGAAGGAAATGGGGTTTTCATGGAAGGAGACTGAGCTCTGAGTAGAATGGAAACAGACAACACATTCCATTTCTGTCTCAAAAATCATTTGTCCCCCTGCACGAAACTTCACGGACTTTGCACTAAACCTTAGTGACCAAGGGGCTGCAAATCCAAACCAAGAGACACGTTGCTTTTGCGAGACTTCAGGGTGTAGGCGCAAGTAACAAATTGTGAAACCAGATGATGGTGGACGCAGCACTCTCCCCACAGCACACAGCTCCATCATCCTGGTGGTAATTCCAGAGATCAAGAATGTGCTACTTGGACACTCTCCAGGGGCGCATCTGCAGTGGTAGTGGTAAGTGGTAGCAGAGGAGCCAGGCATAGAGCCAAAATGGGAGAGTGAATTGATGATTACACTTGGAACTTAATAAGCCCTTCTCACGAACATCATTGAAACGTGCTCTAGAGACTCACAAAACTAAATGCAGACATTGCACAAAGGTTGGAGACTCTGCGACTACTGGTGGGGGCAAATGTCAAAGTAATAAGAGACTATTGCTCACTGACCCCATTCTGAGCCCTGAGATTATGCGGCCCGAGGTATGAAGCACAAGTCAGGCAGTGAGAGACTTCACTCATATGTGGAATCTGAAAAACCAAACAAAATACAAGATAAAAGAGAAACAAACTCATAGATACAGGGGAAAAAATGTTGGTTACCCAAAGGGGTTGGAAGGTGGGAGGTTGAGGAAAATAGGTGAAGGGGATGAAAATATACAAGCTCTCGGTTATAAAACAAGTCATGGGGATGTAACACACATCATAGTCAATAGTATTGTAAAAACTTTGTATGGTGACAGATGGTAGCTACTTATCGTGGGAATCATCTTATAATGTATAAAAGTATTACATCACTATGATACACACCTGAAACTAACGGGATATTGCGTGGAAATGATACTTCAACTTTAAAAAGTGGTTCAAAGAACTCTAGAGATGGATAGTGTTTAAAGAAAACACCATCATCACCATCACCGTCGTCATCATCACTATAACCAACAACAGGAAGACTTGCACATGAGAGGATTATAAATATTTTTATAAGTTAACATTTTAACGTTTCTATTGAAGAAAAAGAGTAAAGTGTACGTTTAGGGCAGTTAAGTGTTTCGTGTCCTTGATTCTCCCTTCTTTTTACAGCCATTCGCCCCCGCCTTCCAGCACCTCAGCACAGGGTTCCCACACGGCAGAGGTCTTAGATGCTCGCTGAATGTGATTCTCTGTAGCTCTGCTCTAGATATAACCTCCACAAATCGGTAAACTCAAAGCACAGTCCAGGAGAATGATTCCTATGTTGTTGGAAAGCAAAAACTTTTCCTTGAACAGACTTCAGAGGAAAACCTCGGTGCAGCTGCACCATGTTAAGGGATCTTGCTTCATGTGGGTTATCCCCAAATCCACCTCCACACTATGGTCTGACTTGCAGTAATTCAGTCAGGAATAGGAGAATCAAAGACTTGATTCTCAAAGTGCAAGTGTACCTGACCATGTCCCTGAGTGCCAGTGGCGGGACTATAATGCTCACTTATATAAATAACCCTCCAGGAAGAAAATAGTACTCATATAACTAATAAAAGTGACTCCATGGAGAAGGGATTGCTTCACTTGAATCTTGGCAGCTATAGTTTATTAGAGAAGAATCCACGGTTGCACTGTGATTTTTTTTTCCAACTATTTCCATAGTTTTAGCATAAGTTTACTACAGATTTCCATCAATTCCCGGAGACTGAGACATAATGACCTGCATTCTTTGTTTTTAATAGGCATGATATATTGGGAACTAAGTCTTGTTAATGCTTAAAATACATTTTTGTTACTTACCTAAAGTTCCCTGGCTACAATTTTTTAGCTTCCGTTGAAATGGGACCAAAATATGGAACAAAATTTGTGTCACTAACTGGCCAAATGTTTCAGCAGTAGAAGCATTTTTATTTTCTTTTAATGAAGCATGCATAACCAGTATCAAAGTAATTAAGGTTTGTTATAGAAAATGTGAGAATATATTAAAAAAAGAATAAAGTTGATAATCATCCATAGCCTCAGCATCTAGAAAAGTGACAATCAACCATCGTGCTATATTTCTTCGGAAACGTTTTGCTGAGTATTGTATTTATATAGCTGCAGTCTTGTCAAACTTAACAATTATTAGGTGCCTGCCTTCTTGGAGGGAATGGGGTAGTTGATACATGATACAAGGTAACATAAGAACTGGGATTAGCATAGTTCATGCATTTTAATAGCTCCAATACGTTTTTAAATAAAGAAAACATGCTAAATGTCATTAATTATCTCGGTAAATATTTACGAAGTGTCTACCACATCACCAGGCACTGGATGGGTGTATTTAATATCTAATCAAATGTTTTGTGGTTCATAATGGAATGTGTTTATTATGAGGAGCATTGAGAACAATACCCAGAGCTATCTGTCCGTCTGGAGCATCTAATCATAATATGTATGTTGACTGTCTCAATCCTCTGGTTTGGGAAGGGTTATGAGTGGAGCATTTGACTTGTTCTATGCTCACCCTATGTCTTCCTGGTGCACATGAGGTCTGTTTAAATTTTTTGTAATGTTTATTTATTTTTGAGAGAGAGAGAGAGAATGACAGAGCGTGAGTGGGGGAGGGGCAGAGAGAGAGGGAGACACAGAATCGGAAGCAGGCTCCAGACTCTGAGCTGTCAGCCCAGACCCAGGCGCCCCTTTCTGGCCCTCATTTAGCAAATGTCACTCAATTGTTGCAGTTCTGAGTGGATGCGAACTTCTGCAGTGTAACCTTACCTTACATATTTGTACACACCTCCACCCTCCCATCAAAGTGTGCTATGTGGATTCAGAGAAAATTTTGAAGCGATTGTCTTTAAGAAATGAGTGACATTAGGGGCGCCTGGGTGGCTCAGTCAGTTGAGCATCTGACTTTGGCTCAGCTCATGATCTCAGTTCATGGGTTCAAGCCCCGCATCAGGCTCTGTGCTGACAGCTCAGAGACCGGAGCCTGCTTCCGATTCTGTGTCTCCCTCTCTCTCTGCCCTTCCCCTGCTCATGCTCTGTCTCCTCCTCAAAAATAAACATTTTTTAAAAATTAAAAAAAAAGAAATGAGTGGCATTAGCCCTTTATGGTTTGTTCCCCACTCCCTTCCTAAATTCTATGAGGTCCCTTCTCATTTATTCATCACTTCTATAGTTATTCGATCAGTATTTTCAATACCTAATGCATTACTGAAGACAAAAGTTGATAGGAAATACAGAAACATAGGAGTTGAATAGTTTTTGATAGGTCTATCTAATACGACAGAAAACTGACAGTAAATTCAAAATGGAAAATAGGTTTGACCCACTTTATGGGTGGTGGCTACTGGAAAACTGTGAAGATTTGCAAAAGGATGTTAGTGGCGGAACAGGGTGCTGCCTGTCAGATGGCCACAGCTGTCACGTGCAAGAGAGGGACGAGTGGAAACTTTGGAATTGCAATTGGCAATACTTGTCCTCTATGCTTGAGAAAATGAAGAAAATGTTTAAAATTCACGCTGTGCATATCTGTCTGCTTAAAGCTAAGTTTCTCATTTTTTTTGTTTTTTTTTTTTTCAAATTTAGATCACCATTTATATAAAGATTGACTGAATTTGGATTTCTGAACATTCCTAATAGACCATGTTGTTGGTGCATGATAATATCTGCATGCAATGAAGCATCGTGTTGGAGCCACATTCAATAACAGGTGAGCCCATGCCTCGGTCAAACAAATGCTCTGTTCGTTCGCTCCAAATTCACGAAGTATAACATCCTAATGAGGTTGCTCCATGGCATACTACAGTGTGAAACGGTCATGACTAATTGTGGGGTGTATTTGCAGAAAGAATTTCTCTTCACTTCGCATTATGGCTGTAGCAGCGGTAGGGGGTGGAGGGTGCGGAATATAAAACACATCCCTGGATCTGTTAGCTCTTTATCCAATTTATCAAATTCGATTGGTTTAATTGGTATATTGCCAATTATGCACATCAATATCTGTCATCCTCACCTCTCCCCCAATTTCCCTCAATTGCTAAAAACATTATATAACTTTTAATTAGATAACTGATTAATTCAATTTGGATGAAGTACATTTGCTACCTAATGATAAAGAAGAAGTAATGAGGCTTCAAATCAAAAACACCCAACAACAAGGGAATCCTTCCAGCTCATTGGGCGTTCATTGTTGTGGAAAATGTACTGGAGTTTGTATTCACTCTCTGACGGAGGCTTTGTAGAGATACTTTTGCTTTTTTTTGTGTGTGTTTATTTATTTATTTTGAGAGAGCGAGAGAGAAAGAGCAGGGGAGGGGCAGAGAGAGAGGGAGAGGGAGAGAGAGAGAGAGAGAATCCCAAGCAGGCCCCACACTGTCAGCACAGAGTCTGATGTGGGGCTTGATCCCATGAACTGTGAGATCATGACCTGAGCCTAAATCAAGATTCTGACGTGTAACCGCCTGAGCCATCCAGGCGGCCCCAGCAACCTTTGCTTCCCACAAATTCAAAAGGGATTCCCCCTAGAAAATCAGTGATTAAATTAAGGTCACATATATGTTATTTAAATAATAGTACCTATGTTTAAAGAGAGAGGGAGAGAGAGACCATTAAGAGAGCAAAAGTTTTGAATTACAATTAACATACAACCCTAAATACAATTCAACTTGGTTTTATCACCAAGTTGGTAAATTTGTGATTCACATACTGGAATTTCAGAAATTAAAGTACAGAGCCTTGCAAGTCAAATTCTGCTAATGGACATTCTGCCAGAATGTATGTTGAACATGTCAACTAATATTAAACTTTCTTTCTCCTTTTCTATTATGGCTCTTGACTTTTATTTAGAAGAATATATCTTCTGGATGAAATAACATTGCATTACAATATCCTATTATTCCCCCAGATGACTATTCTGTGGCAATATCAAACAACATGTTTCCTCACATTTTTGCCACTTAAGGATTTACCATTTGGCAGTTCCTTTCTGGTTTAAACGGCATCCTTGCAAAGTTCTGTGGACATTAAAGGCATACAAGACATGGCCTCTTGTGTCACTGAAAATCCACTGATGGATATAATTATCCAAGTGTAACGTTCTGCCAACCAAAAGAAAGTTATGAGGAATGTTGGAAAATTTCCAACAATGACTCCTAAAATTTAGTCTAAAGAGTAATTGCTTTGAGTGTCTCTTGAAAATGCAGCTTCTAGATGCATCCAAAATTCTAATACTATATATTTGGATGTTATCATCAATCTCCATAAAGCCTAACAAATCCAAATAAAAGCAATAATTAGTCTTTGATCTTGAACACTGTGCTTTCTTATATAGTGTCTAGAAAAAATGCCATTAGGAAGCATTGCTATTTTTATGAATCTGTAGCATTCAATCCAAGTAAAAAAAGCATATATAAGATGTTGACGTCACATTAAGACAGATACTTTAAGCGCTATGACTCCTAAAACTATGTTAAGAAAACGTCTTCTGTAGTACTTGCTATAGAAATGCCAAAGGTGCCTCCAGGACAAGAAATCTGTATTTTTTTTTAATGTTTGTTTGTTTGTTTGTTTGTGTATAGAGAGAGAGAGTGCACATGCAGGGGAGGTGCAGAAAGAGGGTGAGAGAGAATCCCAAACAGGCTCCACGCTGTCAGTGCAGAGCCTAACACTGGGCTTGATCTCATGAACCATGAGATCATGACATGAGCCAAAATCAAGAGTCAGGTGCTTAACCACCTGAGCCACCTAGGCACCCCAAGAAATCTGTATTTTTAATAAGCTCCTTCCTGCCTTCATCAGGTAAGTCTGGGCAACTTTCGGATAGAGAGATCAGTGAATCTTTATAGACACACAGAAAATTTCAAGTTGAGAAATTTCACGCACGGGTGACAATGCAAGATACATTCTAAAAAAGTACATAGATGAATTTATCTGGAGTGTAAGTCACCAGCTATATAGTGACCTGGAAATGGAAAGGTAAATTGTAGACACAGGGCCTATAGTGTGGGCCATGAGGAGCTTTGACATTTGGAGCAGGTGAACGCCACGACCGGAAGTGTGCATGAAGAACTGTGGGTGGTTGGACAGGAGTGGAAACAAAACAGATGCAGACGATGGTTTTAGAACAAGTGTAACCCACATTTGGCAGAAAAAAGTGACCTGGAGAAGGGAGAAAGAAAAGCAGAAGCCAATTAGAGACAAAGGTCCCGGTGAATCTGTTTCCAGTCCTGCAGTCCTCACGTCTGTGCAGGACTGGCCTCCACAGAGAAGGGCCCCTTCAAGAACACACCGTATAATGGAGGGTCCTTCTCACTGTCTTTCCCTTTGAGAAGATTTGCTTTGTCTCTTTGCCTGAAGGTTGGCTCTTCCATCAACGTGCCCAGGCTCTCACTACTGAAGTCTTAATCAGAAAAATGGCAAGTATCTATATTCCTGGACACAATCAAATGTTTCTGAAAGAACCCCTTTATCTGTTTTTGATTGTCAGGCAAAGAACAGCTTTTGCTTTCCAATTGCAGTTTGTGGACTGCTCAAGTGATACTTAACCTCAGAATAGAGACATTTTCTAAAATGTCACAAAGGACAGATTGGAAATGTCTTAATCACATTTGGTTCCACTCCACCACTTGAATTTATTTTCCAGCATTCATTTTTAATGTCACATTTTCATAAGATGTGATATATTGAAAAAAAAAACTCTCAGGCTGAAGTCAGAAAATGAAAATGTTGATCCTAATCCTTGCCTCTTATTCAGTGCGGTACATCAGCCACGTGCCAGGAAGTGTGTGAGGGTCTGGGAAAGAGGACACATGAGGCAGTTTTTACCTTCAGGAAGCATGTCGTCTGGAAGGGGAGAGAGATAAACTTGGACATGGAATTGCAATATCATGTGATAAATTGTCAGGCATAAGTTTGCACACAGTGTTCAAGGAGCGCAGATGAGGAGCCTAATGACTTTGGGTGAAGGCTGTGGGAGAAGATGGCTGAGCTGAGCTGAACGTCAAGGGAAAGACAAGAGCAATGGGCTGGAGGGTGTTCCCTGCAGGGACAACCACGAGCAGAGCTGACAAGCAGCACAGCATGTGCAATGGTTTTCTCCTTGCTGTAGGATACAACACCGCTTCCTTGCAAAAGTGGTCTTCGATGGAGCTGGAAACACAGGAAGGAGGAGGACCACAGAGGTCCTTGCGTGCCCTTCCCAGAGCCTTTGAATCTGTCCTGAAGACACAGGGAGCCATTGAAGGGTTTTAAGCAGAGAAGCGTACTCTACAATCTGTGTCTTAGATGCATCACTATGAGAGAAAGGTGAAATACTAAATCTACAAATGGACAATGGTCAGACCACATGCAAAAAATAAAATTCTGACCCACAACCTGCAGCATCTTGCCCAGGAAAGCAACCACTTATGTATAATAAACAGCCTAGGCTGCTATAGGTCATACTTATAAAAAGACAGACTGCTATCCCCAGTAACAACCCAAAACTCAAACAATAGCTTCTATAAAATTGGCCCAAAGTGGCCAGGACTTGATTAATAACTGACAGTTTTTCTAATTTGTATGTCCCTACTCCCAGCTTAGGGCCAACCAGGCAAAACTAAATATGTTCCCCTAACCACAGGATGCCTTGTTTAGAGTTAGCTTGTCTCCAGCTTCCTGATGCCAAAAGCCTACAATCAGGGCATACCTGATGTTTCCTCATTTTTCCATTATAAAGCTTTCTCACTCTTCTGCCTGTCTCTAGTCTCTGCCCAAATGTCCGTGGTGATGACTGACTTCCTTGCTATAGCAAGCTCTCAATAAATAGCCTTTGCTTTTCTCATTTTGTTAGTTTTCATTTATCTTTACCAAGATCAAGAATAGACTACAAGCACTAAAGAAGAGTAAACCTGGAAGTGGGGGGAGGGGCGATCAGATAAGAGGTAATCATAACCAATAATAAAGCAACAATGATAACATGTTCTAAGCATTTACTATGTATCTGTACCACACTAACCACTTTCCCTCTTAGAATTTTACTGAATTCTTGAAACAGCCTGTTACACTATGTGACATCATGTCAAATATGCTATGAGACCGAGAAAGAGAAATTTTCATTTCTTGATGTTTACATCCAGTTAGTTGTAGTTACTAGGTCTTTCTGACAACAAGGCATATGCCCTAAGAATTCTGCAAGCTGCTTTAACACCAAAGTCAACATAGAGTCAGGGCTTACACTCACTCAAGGACTTCATTACATTTCTGTGTAACTCAGATGTGAGATAAAAATGATTACATGGTAAAATTTATTTGGGAAAAAAATGAGAATGTGGAAACTGATAGGATACGGCTGATGGGCTGAATAAAGAATCCAAGGTAAATCCATGCCCTGAGTGATGGTTGATCCCCAACCCCACCCTGTTTACTGTTGCCCCCCCAAGACCTCCCCCACCCACATACAAGCTTTGAGAGAGAAGAACAAGGGCTTTAGGGGCTAACTTTCACTGGACCGTTGGGCTAGTCATCAATTTCATCCATAAAATGGCAAGAATGACTGTCTTGCCTATCTCCCATGACTGTTTTCCATATCAAATAAAATAATGGATATAAAAATACTGAAAAGCTATACACAGACACTGGTTTCACATAATTTCTGGTAATATAGAAAATACTTTGTGACACATCTGGTGATAAATTAGAAGAGTTCCATTGTTTTTCAAACTTAAATTCAAACTCAAAGAATTTAATATGAATATTTATCACACAGGTGACTTAATAATCACTTTTTAAAAATTTTTTAAAGTTTTTTTTTTTTTTGAGAGAGAGAGAGAGAGTGCACAAGCAGGAGAGGGGCAGAGAGAGAGAGAGGCAGAACCAGAATCCGAAGCTGGCTATAAGCTCTCAGCTGTCAGTGCAGAGCCCGATGCGGGGCTCAAACTCATGAACCGTGAGATCATGACCTGAGCCGAAGTCAGACACTTAACCAACTGAGCCACCCAGGAGCCCTGATTTAATAATCACTTTTATTTTGTATGATCACTTCTGTCTTTTGTTTTCACACTAAAGACCTAAGAAATTGCCTGAAAATGTTGTTGCCTTTCTAGCAAGTAAACACAGCTGAGACTTCTTACATAAGAGTATGTAAAATGTCAAATCTCACTTGGCCAATACTCTTTGTAACATCAGGAAAATAATGCAGTCTAAAAGATATAAGCATGCAGAACCATTCAAAGAATAAAATTTTGCCTCAAAGTAGCCACGATGCTTCAGTTCCCTTTCTGCTTCTTGACTATTTAGCCTGCCTTCCTTGTCACAACATGGTCCTTATTTTTCAAAAGAGTAAACCTAGAGATGGATTTAAATATAAATATCTGTTCTGGGGTGTCTGGGTGTCTCAGTCAGTTAAGTGTCCAACTTCAGCTCAGGTCATGATTTTGTGGTTCATGAGTTCAAGCCCTGTGTCGGGCTCTGTGTTGACAGTTCAGAGCCTGGAGCCTGCTTCAGATTCTGTGTCTCCCTCTCTCTCTCTGCCTCTCTCCAGCTTATACTCTGTCTCTCTATATCTCAAAAATAAATAAAAATATTTTTTAAAAATTATGAAAAAATAAATATAAATATCTGTTCATACAAATTTTGGTATGTAAGTATAGTTATATAATATTTTCCACACTAAGTAAAAAATATAAAAGTAAATACACACACCCATTCCTTTCTTTGGAATTCAATAGTCAAATCAGGACTGCTTATAAAATGTGATGAAAATCAGACACTTGGAATACAAAGAGACGATATGCTAAAATTGCCTTTAGGAACTATTCTGTAGGTAACTTTGGACTTACTGGTCTGAAGTCTGTGTTCTGTGAATCCTTTCCCTTCTTGTCTTGGCCAGATAGAGCTTAAAGGCAAAGCCACGTCATATACAAAGTGGTATCAAAGGATTCGAATGGTGACTACAGCAATGAACCCCTACTACATACCAAGATCTGCACCATTCCACTTAAAAAAATCTTATCTCATTGGGGTACCTGGGTGGCTCAGTCTGTTGGGCATCTAACTTCAGCTCAGGTCATGATTTCGCAGTTCAGGAGTTCGAGCCCCACGTCAGGCTCTGTGCTGACAGCTCAGAGCCTGGAACCTGCTTCAGAGTCTTTGTCTCCCCCTCTCTCTCTCTGGCCCTCCCCTGCTTGTGCTCTCTCTCTCTGTCTCTCTCTATCTCTCAAAAATAAATAAACATTAAAAAATAAAGTTTTTGCTCAAAAAATAAACCAAAAAATTTTGTTTTAATCTTATCTCATTTAGTCTTAATAACCCTAAAATCTAAATACTATTATTCCCCCCAATGTATAGCTAAGGAAACAGAATAAAGAAGTTGAGCCGTTAGCTAAATTTCACATAGCTAGTAAATTGTGAAGCAGACGTGTGAACCATCTATCAGTTAGGATAAGTAAGTTAGGCTGCAGCAAAAAATAAACCCAAAATTTCAGTGACTTAACATGATGAAAGTGTATTTCTCTTTCATGCTGTATGTCTATCATGAGCTGATAGCAGGGGTCTGCCCACCAGTTTGTCAAGAATCCAGGCTGATGGAGCATCTACCATCACTAGTTCATCATTACTTTTCTTTTCTTATTTTAGATATAGAGAGAGATCACGAGTGTGGGAGAGGGGCAGAGGAAGAGAGAGAGAGAATCCCAATCAGGCTCCATGATCAGAGTGGGCCCCAAAGTGGGGCTCAATCCCACACCTCTGTGTTCTTGACCTGAGCCAAAATCAAGAGTCAGACATTCAACCAACTAAGCCACCCAGGCACCCCTCTAGGTCACCATTTCTTTTAAGACAACAGAAGATCTTGAAATAGGAATTAAGTGCTTCAGCATAAAATGAACAATGTCAACTAATTTCCCAGAGCTTATCACATGATCCCATGGCTAACTCACAAAGAGGTCAGGACGTGCAATTCAGAAAGCTGGAAACATCTGGGAAGGAGCAGTAGCAACCATCATAAATCATATCTATTCAGAACCTGTAGCAGTGCTCTTTCCATTATACTGGGTCAAACAAAACAATTATTCCACAAGGCATCTGGGTCTTTGACAGCATAAACATAAAATTTCCATTTGGAGTCTATAAATTTCACTATATATTATAATTTTCTGGTCTCTTTTGAATTAAACAAGAACCTCTTAATATAAAGATCTAACTGAATCAGAGAGATCATTCCATAAACATTGTTATCACCTGCAATGGGTTTTTTACTGCCATGTAAGAAATTGCCACAAACTTAGTGGTCTAAAATGATACATATTACCTCACAGGTTCTGTGGGTCAGGAGTCCGAGCATAGTTTAGCTGGACGCTCTACATAGTGTTTCACAAGACTGCAGTCAAGGTGATGGCCAGAGTGCGTTTTCATTTGGAGGCTTGACTGGGGAAGAATCTCTTTCCAAATGAATGGCATTCAGCAGGCATTGGTGGTATAGTGGCAAGCATAGCTGCCTTCCAAACTGAATGACACATTGACAGAATTCATTTTCTTGGCAATGTATGACTGAGGGCCCTGGCTTTTTGCAGATTGTGGCCTTAAGCTCTACAGGCCACTCACAGTTTCCTGCCACATGTCCCTCAACATAGGCAGTTCAGAACATGACACCTTGCTTCTTCAATTTCATTGAGAGGCTCTCACAGTCTGCTCAGACAGATTCTTATCTAATGTAATAACATCATAGGAGTAAAATCCCATCACCTGTACCATATAATCTTGGTTAGAATCAAGTTATAGATTCCACCTTCATTGATAAGGAGATTTCAAATAGATATGGACACCAGAAAGCAGAAATTATCAGGGATCACATTACATATCCATCATATCAACAAAGAGCTAAAATATGAAAACTGGTTCTTTGCATGATGTCTCATCTACCCAAGTTGTCTTTGACTTCTACTATGTAGATCTCTGTTGCTATACCTCTATTCATTATATAACTCTGTAACTCTTTATAAGCTAACCATCTCTTACTTAATAATAGCTATAAATATTCATAATTAAACCTAAAATGTCCTAGTCTTTAAAGTGCATTAGTCTTTAAAGGAATCTCATTCTCTTTTTCTCTTTGTCTTTCTCCCAGACACTTTAATCTTTAAAGTTCTTGGGTTTTTTTTTTTTTAAATAAAATCATTAGTGATATTTCTGGTCTCAGGTCCAACATGTAAAGTTCTTAGAAATTATCACTCCGTGCTAAGAAAGACCCGGACAATGACTTTTCATGAGTCCATCAAAGAAATGGAGTTGCAGTGTGAATAACCACCCCAAAATCTGGAGAGACAGAGCATCTAGAGAGGCTCAGTTGAGATCACCTTACCTGGAGCAGAAGCCACTAGAGCTATTAACCAATAGAACTTAAATGGTGATTCTGATAAATTGCTGGAGCAGGTGGGAACCAGTGTGTGCCCTCCTGGTGGGCACAGGTTGTGGGCCAAGGTAATGTGGGCTTTACCTTCAGAAACAATACCAGGGTCTCATGGTGAAAGTCCAAGAAGTTCATCGTGGCTCTGGCGGGGGGGGGGGGGGAAGGGGGAAGGAAAGAGTAATCCTTGAAAAACACACAGGATCCTTCTTAACAAAGGCCTACTTGTTGGGGTAAAGGACTGTGCAGAGCATTATTCTTTATTCCTCCCACTTTAGCCTCTCTGTTGCAACTAAGGAAGGAAAAGCAAAAACAAAAATAAACACGTAGTCAATGGGACAACAGGGATTCAAGGAAATAGAACAGAGGTCAGTGGGGCTGGAGGGGAACACCAGAGAAACATTTATGAAGGTTACAACATGTAAGAATAGGTAATACACAGCATGATGATACAGAGAAATGGAAACTCTAAGAAAGTATCAAAAGGAAATGGTAGAAATAACAAACATACGAACAGAAAGGAAGGATACCCTTTACAGGTTTACCAGTAGTCCTGACAGGGCCAAGGAAAGGATCAGAGAACTGCAAGATAGGTCAATAGAAAATTTTCAAACATAAATGCAAACAGGGAAAAAGATGGGGGGCTGGGAGGGGAGAAGAAAAATTTCAAGACCTGTAGAATGATTTACAAATGTCTAACATAGATATGATTGAAATACCAGAGGAGAAAAAGTCTGGAAAGCAGTCTGGGAAGACAGGAATCTTAAGTATAGAGGGAAAAGAATAAGAAGTTATTCAGACATCTTGTCAGAAATGGTGCAAACAAGAAGAGAGTGAAATGAAACACCCCACCAACTTAGAATTCTATATCCAGGGAAATTGTTTTTAAAAACTGATGGGGAAATAAAGACTTTCTTAAATATACCAAACTGAGGGAATTCATCACCAGGAGATCTTCTTTCAATAAATGTTAAAAGTTCTTCAAGTAGAAAAAAAAGGATGTATGTAAGAGAGTTGGAACTACCTGAGAAAAATAAGTGTGTCAATAAGAAATAAATGAGGGTAAAATAAAAAATTTCATTTTTATTATCCTTAATATATCTAAAAGGTGCATTTCTGTTTAAAGAGATAAAAGTAACAATGTATTGGGTGGTTATAGTACATGGATAAGTGAAATGAATGACATCCATGTCACAAAGGATGTGAAGGAGGGACTGGGAAGATTTTGTTACAATGTATCATCACTAAACAGAGAGCAGCACAGTGTTATTAGAATGAGTATTTATGTTAGCCGACCTATGATCATGCCAACCAGTAGGTTATTTTAAATTATAATTGATATGCTAAGAGAAGAGATAAATCTGAATTATATAAATCCTCGATTAGGCCCAGAGAAGGGAGAAGAAAACAAAACATAAATATTCAGTTAATGGAGAACAATTACAAACAGGGTAGATATCAATCCAACGCTATAGCAATGAAAATACGATCATTAGCCTAGATAGGAAAACAAGACTCAAATATATGTGTTCTAAAAAGACAAACTCTGAAGACTCGGATAAAAGTAAAGGGATAGAGAAAGATATACCATTCTTTCACTAAGCAAAAGAAAGCTGGAGTGGCTATATTAATCTTAGACAAATCATACTTCAGAACAAGAAAGATTATCAGTATTAAGGAGGAGCTTTACATAAGAATAAAGTGGTCAATGCTATGAAAAGATATAACAGTCTCAAGGGTTTATGTACCTAATAGCTGAATGTCAAAATACATGAGAGAAAAACCCATAGAACTGAAAGGGGAAATAGATAATCCCACTGCTAGAGTTGGAGACTTCAGTACCTCCCGTCAATAATTCAAAGATCAAGCAGACAGAAAATCAGTAAGGATACAGAGGTCTCGAAAAAGTACTATCAGTGATTTCTAATCTAATTGATATTTATAGAATATTCTACACAACAAGCCCATTATTTTCAAGCTTGCATGCAATATTCACCAATATAGAGAAGATGAGATTCTGGGCCTGGCAACACACCTTAACCAATTAGCAAAATGGAAATCATAAAAAGTATGTTCTTACTCTACAATGGAATTAGACTAGAAATCAATAGAAAGAGAGTGGCAAAATTCCAAAATAATTGAGGACTAAACAATATACTTCAAACACCTGGATCAAACAATAAGTCTTAAGAGGATGATATAATGTATTCAGCTAAGTGAAAATGAAAATACAAGTTAGTATTTGTGAGGTGCAGCAAAATGAGTGCTTAGATGGAAATTCATACCATTAAATACATATGTCAATAATAATTAAAATATAAAATAAAGGACGTAGCCTACATCTTAGGAAACGAAAACAGTAAGATAAAATCAAGCCTAATGAAGCAGAACAAAATAAAAAGTAGCTGAGAACTTGGAATAAGAACCTTTTAACACTGAATATGTGCTCAGACCTTCGTATCATATTAGAGTTTCCGCAATGACATAAAAACTAACTTATATATACTTTTAGTATTTATGTATCAAATTTTGTAGCAATTTATACAAATATAGATGCCTTATATGTATGGCATCTATACATATCATGATACATACCCTATCATTGACATCTTACATTAGTATAGTACATTTTGTCACAATTAATGAACTAATATATTTTTTTAATTTTTTAATGTTTATTTATTTTTGAGAGGAGGAGAGAGAGAGAGAGAGAGAGCAGGGGAGATGCAGAGAGAGGGGGAAACACAGAATTCGAAGCAGGCTCCAGGTTCTGAGCTGTTCAGTACAGAGCCCGATGCAGGGCTCAAACTCAGGAACTATGAGATCATGACCTGAGCCGTAGTAGGATGCTTAAGCACCTGACTGAGCACCCAGGCACCCCAATGAATTAATATTAATATATTATTATTACCCTCTTGCCCTGGTGGTGGGAAAACAAACTGGTGCAGTCCCTCTGGAAAACAGTGTGGAGGTTCCTCAAAAAATTAAAAATAGAATTACCCTACGACCCAGCAACAGCACTACAGGGAATTTATCCAAAGGATACATGAGTGCTGATTCATAGGGGCACAAGTACCCCAATGTTTACAGCAAGGCTATCAACAATAGCCAAAGTATGGAAACAGCTCGAATGTCCACCAACTGATGAATGGTAAAAGAGCAAAACTAAAGGATTGAAAACAGGAAAACAATAAATCAAGTCAAGGAAACCAAAGTCTTGTTCTTTGAACAGATTGATAAAATGTACAAATCTCCAGCCAGGCTGACCAGGGGAAAGAGAAGACACAAATTATTAAAATCAGAAATGAAATTCTGAGAATTGCATTGTAATTCTTGAGAATTGCAAATTCACTTGAGCCTAGGATTGGGCAAAGTTTTCTTAAACGCAATAGCAAAAGCACAGGCAACAAAAAAATACATCAACTGGACTTCACCAAAATTAAAAGCTTTGTGCTTCAAAAGACACCATCAGTAAAGTGACAAAACAACCACAGAATGGGAGAAAATCTCTGCAAATCATGTATTTGACAAGAGACTTATAGCTATGATACATAATGAACACTTACCACTCAATTAAAAAAAAAGACAAAGCAATTTTTTAAATGTTTTATTTTATTTTTATTGTTGAGAGAGAAAGAGACAGCGTGAGCATGTCAGGAGCAGAGAGAGGAGACCCAGAATCTGAAGCAGGCTTCAGGTTCTGAGCTGTCTTCGCAGAGCCTGATGTGGGGCTTGGAACTGTCCAGGAGATCACGGCCTGAGCTGAAGTCGGACACTTACCCCACCGAGCCACCCGGGCGCTCCAAAGACAACCCATTTTTTAAATGGACATAGAATCTGAATAGAGATTTCTCTAAAGAAGATTTTTAATTGACTAATAAGCACATGGAAAGGTATTCAACATTATTAGCCCTCAGAGAAACAAATAAAAACCACAGTGAGATATGCCACTTCACACCCACTTAGGATGGCTAGAAGACAGCCAAGGAGATGGAGATACAGAGGTTAGTATACTGATGGTAGAAATATGCAATGATGCCCTTTGGAAAAAAGTCTGGCTTTTCCTCAAAGGCTAACCAGAGTTACCAGGTGACCCAGCAAACCTATTCCTAGTTACATACCCCCCCAAAATAAAAATAAATATAAACAAAAAAGTCTGTACATGAATATTCATAGTAGCATTGTTCACTGTAGCCAAAAAAAAGTGTCAATCAGTTGATGAATAGATAAATATAGGTGATATATCAATATAATGGAATATCATGCAGTAATAGAAAAGGTCTGACTTTTGTTGATACTGAAATATTCTACAAGATGGATAAACCTTAAAAATACGATTCTGTGTGAAAGAAGCCAGCCACAGAGGGCCACATATATATGATTCCATTTACATGAAATGTTCAGAATAGTCAAATCTATAGAGACAGAGGTGGTTTCGTGGTTTTGTAAGGCTGGGAGTGATGAGAAGATTGGGGACAGGGAGTGATGGTCAAGGTGCACAGGTTTCTTATTGAGGCTGAAAATGTTGCAAAACTGAGTATGGCAATGGATGCACAATTGTAGGAATACACTAAAAGCCATGGAATTGTACACTTCCAATGGGTAAATTGGATGCTGTATGAATTATATCTCAGTAAACGATGTTTGGAAAAAAGCAGGGTCCTAACAAAAGTGCCCAGTGAAGTGCTTAGAACAGTGCCTGAAACAAAGTTAAATGCTATGCATATTTGCTAAATAAACAATCCTGTATACATACCACTTTAAAAAAAAGAAAAAGAAAAAAAATCACAGAGTCTTTGGACTTGGACTTCAGAGGGAGGTAGTTTGTCTTCTTCATCTGACAAGTGGGGGCATTCAGCACTCCGATTTGGGAACTGAAGCAATTTTCCTTTTCTCATATCAGGAATTAAATATTTTCAAGAACTAGACCTCTACTCTTCCTGATTTCTATTCCAGGGCTCTTTGCTCTGGACTGGACAGCACAATTTTTTTTTTGGGGGGGGGGAGGGCTTATTTTCAATCCGCTACCCATATTATGGCCAGGCTGATATAGAAGGTAAGTTTTTGGTTTATCTTCAGGATTCATCTATGAAACACGGTTGTACATGGATTGGTACACTCAACTACATTCAGAGCTGCACCAAATATGATGTGGAAATATTTGTTAAATTTTTGTTTACTAGAGCCCTTTTAAGTATGCAATGATTTATGCTGGAGAGTATTGAAATGATATTGTTTAACGATAATTTTATGGATTTAAGTTGTTCTGTTTTGAAGTGTGGCTGAGTAGCAATTGAAATCTGAATTTCAAGTAGCCACCTATCACAAAAACTATTTTGACTGAGCTTACAAATTTCAGCATGTGTCTAAAATGATGTTCTAGTTATTTCATTCTTACTATAACAATCCTGTGGTTTCTAGATATTGAAGTCATGATGCATAATGATAAAGACCTTAGAAGACAGAAGGGGATAAATGTGAAACCTCATGTTTTTTAATGTTGTCTTTATTAGCCAAAAGCTGTTTGATGAAAAGGATTGAAATGGCTTCAGCTCTGAGATGTCAAACTGAGAAAGGTTTTCTTTTCTCTCTTTTTTTTCACCGAAAATGTGACTTTATATTAATTATCTTATGGATTGTCTTAATTAGATCTCAAATGAGACGTTCTGGTGCGTTTTTACAAATACTGCTAATTACAGTCTTTATGTGGTCTACTCTAATCTTAAAAATTAGTGGAAAATATTATAATAAATAATAAATACTACTACTTTCTTAATCACTATGGCTGAAATTTAGGCACAGTGATAATTCTGAAATAGTATAATTAAAGTTTAAGATTGATTAATGAATATACTGGCTTTTTTTCTCTAGCAGTAATATCTATCCCACCGAAGCAACAATAATGAGTCATGGCTGCAGCTGACATTTACAGAAGTTATCTATCTATTCTGCTCACAAACAGGAATATGTCAGAATTATGCTAGAAAAGGAGGACCTACGCACATATTCTCATCTCTGTTAAGTTGCTGTGCATTTTTCCTTGAAGAAAAAATTCATATTTTATAGTCCTTATATCACAAAACTCCTTCACCTATTAAAATTTTTTCTATCTTGTATCTTTACATTTTTATGTTTTATGTAATTTACCTGTAATGACTCACTGAGGCTAACGAATCTGAAGATCTTTTGTAACTTTAAACTTAGAAAAATTCATAAACAATAAATAATTAATTTGAACTGTAATGCTCCCTAGCAAATATAACACTTTATAACTAGATAATATTTCTTTGACTGTGTAGAAGTGTGGAACTCTTTAGACTGTCTGGAAATGTGCTTTTCATAGGAAAAGCTTACTTACTAACTAGCTATGTGACCTTAGGTAAACCCCGCCACAGATAATACCATTCACTGCAAGACAGATTTTCTAAAGATAAGGGAAGCATACTCAGCAAGCCAAAATCCACCTCGGTGACTCTGTGGTTCTAGAAGCGTGTTCAAAATCTTAGGTTAGTTAGCAGTGGACTGAAAGCAGTGAGGATTTCAAAGGAAAAAACCAAACCACAAACCTTGTATCTGAAGTCTGCTTGTGACTTTTAGCAGCTGCTGGTCTTCTGGGCCAATTACAGAATTCTTTTGAAATCCAGTTTCCTTGCATAAAAAATAATGCTCATACCCAAGTAATAGCATCTCTTCAAGCTGATGAGAGTTTTTTTAAGTTTTTTGTTTTGTTTGTTTTTTTACTTCTATTCATTTCTGAGGGACAGAGAGAGAGCGCGAGGAAGGGAGGGGCAGAGAGAGAGGGAGACAGAATCCAAAGCAGGCTCCAGGCTCCGAGCTGCCAGCACAGAGCCACAGAGCCGGGTGCAGGGCTCAAACCCACAAACTGTGAGATCATGACCTGAGCGGAAGTCAAACGCTTAACCGCTTAACCGACTGAGCCACCCAGGCGCCTCGATGATTATTTTATAAAGCAGTATTCTGCCTCTCTGTCAGCCCCTTGGGTCACTCCTCTGCATAGCTGGCTGATGGCATAGTCTGCCTATCCTGCTAAAGGTAAACTGCTTCCCCCAACCCCCGCCCCAAGAAGTGCAGTCAGAGGCTCCCTACTCTCCCTCTCATTCCAGAGATGTTATTTACGCCCATGGTTTCATAACCTATAAATAGTTGAAAATCTGAAATCCAGCACTGAACATTGAAGTCAGGGGGTGCATGACAATATATATGTATATAAATTCTAATAACAATAAAAGAGATCATGTAATTAGTGAAATAAATAAAAAAGTGAATACCCATAAAGTTTTAACAGAGAGAAGGATAATATGTAGTAAGAAACCTTCCATCATTCTTGCTTCCCGCTGTATGAGATACTCCTTTGACAAAATGTTCTGTGATCAAATTAGTTTCATAAACGTCCCATACTGTATTCTCCTACATTGACATCAGAAAACCAAAGGCTCTAAGGAATACTCCAATGTAGAAATGCCAGCTTTGTTCAACTAGAATTTCAAAAATTATTTGGTAACCGAAATTATTAATATGTAGTATCTATTAATATATTGCACCATATAGCTTAGGAAATGTTGTCAAGACCTGTTCTTTTTAAAAACTTTGATTTACACCTGAAAAAGTCAATGGATTTAAATACCATTGTTCATATCATCCAGTCTAAGGGAAGCACAATTGGAACTCCCATTGGTCATAAAGTAGACTGTAAATTCAGCGGATAATTTGATCTGAATTCTCTGCTCCCATTTGGAAGAAATACCAGCTCATACCTTGCAACGAATGAAGATTGCAATATTTCTTCTGTAATATATCACTGAAGAATATCATCTTTTTGGAACTGGGCTTTTCCCATAATCTGTATAATAAAGAGCGAGAAAAAATATATACTGAATTTTAATGGTTTTTTTTTTCACATAGTAGAACCATAGATAACCAGTCTCCCTTTTTCATGACTAATACACACTTGAATGTGTGTATTCTTACCAAACACAAATACAAATATTCTTTATATAAATGTAACTATCTGTATGGTTGAATTGTATCTTCCAAAATTCATATGCTGAGGTCCTAACCTCCTTCATATGTGACTATATTGGAGAAAGGGTATTTTTTTTTCATTTAATCCTTTTTTTTTTTTCAGTTTTGATTGATTGATTGATTGCGTGTGTGTGTGTGTGTGTGTGTGTGTGTGAGACAGAGAGAGAGAGAGAGAGAGAGACTGCAAGTGGGGTAGGGAGAGAGAGAATCCCAAGCAGGCTCTGCACTGGCAGTGCAGAGCCAGACTCAGGGCTTGAACTCATGAACTGTGAGATCATGGGCTGAGCTGAAGTCAGGTGCTTAACCGGCTGAGCCACCCCCGCGCCCCTGCAGAGAGGGTAGTTAAACAGGTAATTAAGGTTAAATGAGGTCCCTTAATTTAACCCCTAATGAAATTAAATTAAATGAGGTCCCTTAATTTAACCCCTAATTAAGGTTAAAAGAGGTCCCCTCTTCAGTCTGAAGAGGAACCCATGCAATATCAGCTCTAGCATTTTAGATTTTTTTTCAAACCTTTGCGTTGTGCATAACTGGGCATCTTGGAACCATCTTAGACTATGGGAGAAAGTTATTTCTAGTAAGATCACAGAAAACAAATTCATTGACATTTATTTCATAACTGCCATTTAAATTTGTACCATTTTGAAAGACTAATATTAACTTAGATCAAAACAATGGAAATATCTGTTTCTAATTATGTCTAAAAGTGGTGAAATAAATCTCAAATGACAATACAGTACACTTAGGGAAAATTTAATAATCTATGTATTTGACATTTTTTTAAGCAGGCTTCGCACCCAGCGTGGAGCCCAATGTGGGGGGCTTGAACTCACAATCGTGAGGTCAAGACCTGAACTGAGATCAAAAGTCAGATGCTTTCTGACTGAGCTACCCAGGCACCCCAATGTATTTCACATTTAATGCCATAATTAGCCACAAGACAATTGAAACATGACTTAATTGATAATATTGAACACACCCATAACTTTTCGAGAATGTCTTTTAGAGTCAAGGTAGACCTCTCTGTCCAGAGTTTAATTTCAGATCAATAGGTTATAAAGCTTCCTCTATCCAGACTTCAGTTTTTTCATCTTTATATTTTGATAATCATATTCTCATTATATAATAAATTACATATGGCTTCAAAGTCTTAATGTTTATGACATTACATGTTTATATTATACAGCGCAGTTAAAAATTATGTTTAGATTTTAATTGTAATTCCTTATGTTGTCTTTAGAAAACTCAGAAAGCTTCTGTACTGTTTCTCTGGAGCCACTCTGCCACGAGCTGGAGAGCTAGAAAGTACAGATGTTTATTATCTCACCATTCTGAATGCCCTAAGTTCAAAATCAAGGTGTCAGCAGGACCACACTTCCTCTGAAGTCTCTAAGAAGGAATCTGTCTCTTCCAGCTACTGGTGGCTGTCTGTATTCCTTGACTAGTGGCCACATCACCCCAATCGCTGGCTTTGTGGTCACATTGCCTCTTCTGTGTTCCCTCTTTTTGCCTCTCTCTTAGGAGGACGTGTGGGTTTGCATTTCTAGTCCACCTGGATAACCCAGGATAATCTCATCATTTTAGGATCCTTAACATGATCACATCTGCAAAGACTCTTTTTTCAAATAAAGCAACAGTTCCATAACCCAGGGATCATGACTTGATATATTAGGGTGGCTCTTACTCAACCTATCACACCTTCTTTCCCTTAAAAAATATAATTATATCCCTGTATTAATTATTATTCAAAACTAATATGTATTATTTGTATTAGATAGAATGTGCTAAATTCTACATTTTTATTGATTGGTTTGTAAGCAAATTTTTTCGCCTAATGTATAACTTTTCTGACTTACTGAGACACTGATGTATAATCTCCCTTTGTTTAGTGTATTTGTTACATTTTCCCTAAACTCTACAGGTTAGATAAATGGGAAGGTTGTAATTGTTCCTATATCTCTCTTGATCTCTTCTCCTCCTAAGTCCTTCACAGATGCTAAATATTCCCACTCATTTTCAAACCTTCTCACACAACGATAAGCATCTGTCTGTTTCTGTAGAAAACATCCACATAAATGAGGTTTAGTGAAGGTCAAACCTTGTTAAACAGATACTACAACATTGAACATCTCTAATTAGTGAAAAGATTATCAACAGTCCATTGCTGATTGGATTTCAAGAAGTTCCTAACACGACAAATATTGTACGACACAGATAATGTGCAAACTACTCCATGCATATTATAATGAGATTTGACCTGTAATTTAATGATATTTGATGCTTTCGATCCTTCCCTGACCCTTCATCCTCTATTGAATTTAATACCAAGTTTCTGTCTCATCTCATAAATATTTTCTCAGATTTTGCTGCATGTGGCAAGAAGGCAGAAGATTCATGACCAGATTAGGACTTTAAACTTGAATCTGAAGGAGAGGGAGGCAAAGATGAATCATCTTAGATGCAGTTCCTGCTCTCAAGAAGTCTGCTGTTTGAGAAGTGATACGGTTAGTCACCCACACAGTCATACTATAAAGCAATCAGGGATAATTGATACCATAAATCTGAAAACAAAACACAGAAGAATAGGCAACAAATTCGGACTGAAAAGATTGGGGGGATTTAACGAAGACTTGCCATCTCTTCTCCATTTATTAAATGCTTTCCACTCTTCGTTCAAGTATATCAAGTATTAAGTATATCACCCCCCTGGGAAGGCTGCTCCCATGTCTTCCATGACAACCAATTGATATCATTGAGGCACTCGTTTTGCAAATAATTTTATAAGTAACGTATTCCAGTTAGCATATAGCACATCGTATTTTACTTATTATTGTGTATGCCATTTTTGTTTTTGTCTTTGTGTTACCCTGGGGTTTTCAGATCCTTGAAAAAAGAGATTCTATTGTATTCGTTTCCAAATTATCTACACTAGCACACTCCATGGTCGATGAAGAATTAAGTGCATGTTTTTTGAATAAAGCACTAAAGAAATCCTGAAATGTCCACTTTTGTCCATGAAATTAGTAAAATTTGTCAGAATATTTTTCCCACTGATTTAAACTCCTAACCCAGGAAAACAAAAATGAAACAGCTATTTAGAAGGGACACAAAGGACATGATTTTTGCCACCATCTCAGGTCACCTGGAAGACGTTTCTGCAACACAGTGCAGAGAAAGAGACCCTAGAGAAACATGGAGGTCTCTGTGACTTGAGAAGACAACGATTATTGTTCCAGGAGACAAAAGTGACCAGGGAAATGAAGGCATAAATGAACTCATATTTAGCAGATGAGAAAAATAAGCTTAGAGAATCTAAGTGACTTGCCCAAGTAAACACACTTCTATTACCTTAAACAAATTAAAATACATGAACTTCATCAACACATTGAGGTCATTTTTTTTTATTGCCTTCCTGCAAACCAGGACAAATAAATTCAGAGAGGATATAAGCTCCCCAAATGTACAAGGACAGTAAGAGAACAGAACAAGCATTTAAACCCAGATATTCTGTTACCAAGTTTATCCTCTGAAGCTAAAGGCAATTTGACCTCCCCTATCTCTTCGTATGACTAATCCCTAAATACTTGAACACAAATTATCCTCTCAACTTCTCCAGACAAAATGCCCTCTATTACTGTCATCACATTAACTTTTTAAATAGCTACATCACAATTCTAAATATTCTCAGGTTATCGGTGAACAAATACTGTTAACTGTTTTTTACATATTGACTCAAGAAAATAAGCTCAAATGGTCAGCTACGTATGCATAAGATGAAAGAAACTTAGCTTACTGACCAATGGCAGTGTGAGAATAAGGCTTACTGTCAGTAATTGATTGTTTACTATTAGTTCAATCTGAAGCAATTCTGATGCCTGACTCCTAAAAATACCTGCTATAACCTTCAACAGTACTATAGGAAGAGAGCACAGTCTCCAGTTTGGAAGTAACAATCCCACTTCCTCCAATAACAATGTTGTACGATGTTCATTTCTAGATAACACATAGAGAAACTGAAGTATGTACACAAATGAGTACACACAAATTAAGATATTTAACCTTAAAAACGAAAAATCTGGAGAACATTAAGTGTTAATATTTAATATTTAAAAGTCCTCCTACAGAGAAAGGACCAAGCTTGTTTTGCATAGCTCCTTCAGATAGATACATGTTTAGAATTGTGAGAATTTGGGGTGAACACAAAGAATAGCATCCTAACAAAGTAGTAAAAATTAGTTTCCAATTGCTACTGGAAATATCAGACCAGAAGCTCTGTGATTTTTCAGAAATGTAATGTAGAGAACATGTAGGCACTCTGATCCAGGTTTCCTTGAGCTAGCCCCAAACTTCCAGACGTCCATGGGCCCAGTGAGTAACAGATGTGAGCCATGGCCACAGCATATCCTTAAGATCATGAGGTGGGTCTCTCTTCTCTGTTTCAAATATGCCTACTTTCTTAGTCCTGGCTCTATTTCCTATTGAAAAATGGCTCCTGTCCTTTCTGTTATTGATATTTGAATTCTCAGAATCTGATTTCTCTTTCTCCTTATAAGTGTTCGAACTTGGAGTTAGTCCCACTGGGAGTTAGTCTTTCCTCTTTGGAAACTCCCTATTCAACTATGATGCAGTCTAAGGAGGTAAACCAAAAATGGGGTTGTATTGTCAGTACTGTATGGCAGATTGATTAAGATAACCTACAGAGTCAGAGTCCCCAGTTACTCTAAGATCCATCATTCTATTAATATTCCCTGAAATTTCATCTATATAGCCTTCAAATTCTTAAATGATACCAGTACTTAATTGAAAAGGTTTTACTTACATATCATAAAACAACAATTTTGATTATTGTTTTTACAAATTAAAATTTCAGTAAAGATGCTTATCAAATTCATCTTTTCTCATCAATGAAATCATTGCCTTGATTTCTGTTGTTCCAGTGGGAACTGGAATAGCTCTGGCTCCCAACTGAGAAATTATTTTCTCTTACTTTGATCTCTCCTCACCCTCTTCTCCCTCCTCCTTACCCTCCTTCTTCCTCATACGTAGATTCGTCTGTTTCTTTTGCTCCCCACACTGTTTCAACTTTATCCTGAATTTAAAATAATCATGTCCATTATTATATGTCATCTTCCTGTACGTGACTGAAACTTTCACTGAGATTAATAAGGAACATGAATTCTTCATTATCTCTTTGTAGTACATGATATTTCTGTCGAGCTGTCACCCTTACGCCAAGTTTTCTATAAGTTTTAGCAAATTTAGTGGGAATATCATTCTTCACTAATGTAACAAAAGCAAACATCAAGACAAAAAGTCTTGATGACTTTTTAACAATTCTGTAAAAATTTTCTTCTAATTTTTTCAAAAATATAGTTCAGAATGTTGTTTATATATCATCTTTTTCAATGTTTCCACGGCTTATTGATCCTGTTAAATCAGTAATAACATGAGGTGGTAAAGAAATGACTAATTCTTCAAAAACTGGGAAGGAAAGAAATGCTATCTAGAAATGTTCTTTTATGTAATTTTTTTTCTTTAAGTATTTAACACAATGTATAAATCTGTGAAAACCTTCAAATGATCTAGAGTTGATCCATACTGATTTTTTAATAGTAAATTAGAAAAGATAAACCATAAAAAGTTTTGAAAGACTTAAGGTTTAGTGGTTTTCTGATAATTTCAACAATACAAAAAATATATATAAGTTTTGGATGCCTTGTTACAGGTGGTTCCTGTGACTTATAATTTTTAAATTTATTTTCATTCTATCCTGATTTCCCTGTTATGAAAGTAAACTTTAGACACATTTGATCTATAGTTTGAAATTCTACTTCAATTGAGATTAACCAACTTTAACTTATTTTTAGCACAGGTAGATTAGTGGGCAATTTTTTAACTAATTAGGGCTCAGTAAGTTGTTTTTTCTCTTAATGCCTAACACCCATATTTTGGTGTAAAAATGGAAAATGTCTGAAAAATCTTCAATGGAAGGCCAAGTTCATTCATTGACTATGTTTCTACTGATGACAGTTCCAGAACATTCGTGTGTGTGTGTGTGTGTGTGTGTGTGTGTGTAGTGTGTCTGAAAATTGAACCTCTAATATGTTGTTTACAAATTTAGGCTTCAGTTCCCATGGCATAGAGACAAAATCAGAGAAAATTGTAAAGAAATCTTAGAATCCTGAATTTTCCACATGAATATCTACAAGAACAAACATGATGATAAGGATCAGGAACAACATAATTGTTTCATACATTTCACAAAGTGGAAATCTTCTAGTACGGGGATAACAAACTTTCTGTTAATGGTCAAATACTGAATACCTTTAGCTTCGAGGTTGAGAAGGTCTCTGTCACAACAATTCAACTCTAGTGTTTTAGTACAAGGGTAGCCATAGACAATAAGTGAGTAAATGGTCACGGATGTGTTCCAATAAAACTTTATTTGCACAAACAGGCAGTGGGCTGAGTTTTTTTTTAAGGTCCATTTTTGCCAGCATCTGCTTTAGGGCATAGTCTTCTAGACACAAGTTTCAGTGTGCGGTAGGTACCAGTCCTTACACTTTAGAGAGAGGCACACAGCATCAATTAATCCAGAGAGTAGATTCAGTGAAGAAGTGTTAAGAGTTTTCTACTGTAGTTATAGTATCACAGCTTCATGCATACTACCAGAAAAAATGACCTTGATTTTGAAAGTATAAGTTTAAATAAAATGTCATTCATACTTTTTTCAGTATGAGATATTTGACCCATATTTTCTCTTTGGCCCATATTTTAATAAAATTAAGCAAATGACTCACAAAGCAGTATTGAATTTATACTTTATCTTTAATGTAGATTTTAAAATATAAAAGGAGAAGTTTAGTTTGCCTTAGGCATAAGGGGTAAAGTTTAAGAAATGTCCTTTCAAAACATTTGTAAGAAGGAAGCTGGGCTGTGATGCAGCATTGATTTTATGGTGTATCAGTCATCAGTTCATTAGAAATGGTACTTAATCTTTAGGATGTGAGTCATCTCAGACCCACAGCCTCCAGAAGTTTTTCATAGAGGCATACGATATAAGGAAGCCATTAGCTGAGGGACAATAACTCCAAAATGACGCATATATGTTATTGGCAGCCTCTAGATTGCCACCGTTTGGCAAAGCCCTCTCACATTTCCGGTGCCCTCTATATCTGATAAACTTTCCATGCTGAGGAAAGCCTTATCTAACCCAGATTTATTTAATGCCATTGGGTTCCAACTTGGCCCTCAACACCACAGCTTGCTGTTCGAGTTTCCTCTCTTTCTCAAAGAACATCCCACATTAGCTTGCTGGCCATATTCCCACAAAAATTTACCTTAAGAGGGTCTGAACTACAACCAAAAGTGCTGACATTTTCAGAATTCAGTATTGCTTTCATAAGGGCAAAACTCTAGGGGCGCCTGGGTGGTTCAGTCAGTCAAGCATCCGACTTCGGCTCGGGTCACTATCTCATGGTTCCTGAGTTAAAGCCCCACATGGGGCTCTGTGCTGACAGTTCAGAGCCTGGAGCCTTCTTCAGAGACTGTGTCTCCCTCTCTATCTGCCCTCTCCCCTCACACTCTGTCTGTGTGTGTGTCTCTCTCTCAAAAATAAATAAATAAATATTTAAACAATCTTAAATAAGGGCAAAACTCTAGGTCAATGGTTAGGGTTATTCATTCAAAACATACACATTTATTCACAACTAGGTAGCAGGGCCTTTTTAGGTGCTAAGGGATCAATTTAGTACCTTCCTTCACAATGCATAGTTAAGATGTATGTGTGTGTGTGTGTGTGTGTGTATACAATAAATATGTAAATCAATTATTGCAGGAAAATTAAATTATTACAGCATAAAATTGTGCCATGAACAGGTACAATGAGTATGCAAAGAAACAAATCATTATTATCCTGTCATGGATCAGGCAGAGAGGTTAGTTCTGAGGCCTTACAAAGAAAGTGAAATAGTCTGAGCTTTAAAAATAGAAGGAATTTGTTCATTTATTTATTTATATGTTTATTCATTTATTTTTAGTTTATATTTTTTGAGAGACAGAGAGTGAGACAGAGAGAGAGAGAGAGAGAGAGAGAGAGAGAGAGGCAGGGAGGGGCAGAGAGATAGAGGGAGAGAGAGAGAATCCCAAGTAATAGGGAACTCTGAAAAAGGGAAGCAGGGTAACATAATCAGTTTGGTGATTTATGTTGATCGCTAAATGATTTCCAATGAATGTGTTGGATACAGAACTCACCAGAGAGAGTTCTAGGATGGAGATTCAGGTTTGAGAGGCACCCACATGAATATGATTTCTGAAAAACAGACTTAGACAGTAAACAAAAAAACTAAAAAATAAAATAAGCACACAGAGCAAGAAATGCAATTCTAAGGAACATATACACCTGTAGAACAAAGGAAACTGGTGAGCAGTGACCATAGAATAAAAATAGAAAACCAGGAAACATTTCTAGAATATGGTCATTATTAAAACATAACATGTAAAATAAGGAGTGAAAAGATGATATAGTATGAAGACCATTATTTTAACAGAGTTCTATGAAGTGAGCGGCATGGGTGATAAACAGAAATCTGTTGAAAGGTGAATGGGAGGTGAGAAAGTATAAACAGAAATAAACAGCTTCTGCACAGTGAAGGAAACAATCAACAAAACTAAAAGGCAACCTACAGAATGGGAGAAGATATTTGCAAACGACATATCTGATAAAAGGTTAGTATCTAAAATATATAAAGAACTTATAAAACTCAACCCCCAAATACCAAATAACCCAGTTTAAATATGGACAGAAGACATAAATAGACATTTTTCAAAAAAAGACATCTAACAGACACATGGTCAACAACCACATGAAAAGATGCTCAACATCACTCATCATCAGGGAAATAGAAGTAAAACTTCAATGAGATAGCACCTCACACCTGTCAGAATGGCTAAAACCAACAACACAAGAAACAATAGATGTTGGCAAGGATGAGAAAGGGAAGAGAAAGGGGAAGCCTCTTACACTGTTGGTGAGAATGCAAACCGTTGCGGCCACTATGGAAAACAGTATGGAGTTTTCTCAAAAACTTAAAAAATAGAACTATCCTATGATCCAACAATTGCACCATGAGGTATTTTCCCCCCAAAATACAAAAATGATTCAAAGGGATACATGCACCCCAATGTTTATAACAACATTATCTACAATAGCCAAATTATGGAAAGAGCCCAAAAGTCCAGCAACTGATGGATGGATAAAGAAGATGTGGTGTGTATGTGTGTGTGTGTGTGTGTGTGTGTGTGTGTGTAATATTACTCAACCATAAAAATAATAAAAATAAAAAAGAATGAAATATTACCATTTACAACCACATGAGTGGAGCTAGAGAGTATTATGCCAAGCAAAATAAGTCAGTCAGAGAAAGACAAAGACCATATAATTTCACTCATGTGTGGAATTTAAGAAAGAAAACAAATGATCATAGGAGAAGAAAATAAAGAGGAAAGCCACAAAACAGATGCTTAAAAATAGAGAATAAACTGATGGTTACCAGAGAGGAAGCTGGTGGTGGCATGGGTGAAATAGGCGCTGTGGACTAGGGAATGCACTTGGGATAAGCACCGGATATTGTATGGAAGTGCTGAATCACTAAATTGTACATCAGAAACTAATATTATACTGTATGTTAACTAACTGGAATTTAAATAAAAACTAAAAAAAAATTTAAGATACCCTCCTTCAACTTTCAAAAATCAGTCAATGTAATTCACCACATTAAAACACTGAGGAAGTATAAAACACATGACCTTCTCATTACAGAAAAATCCTTTGACAAAATTCAATATCCTTTCTCGATAAAACAAAAACTTGTAGCAACCTAGGAAGAGAAGGAAATCCCCTAACCTAACAAAATGATTCTAGAAAATACTTCAGTGTTAATATTATAATTAATGGAGAGACTGAAATTTTTCTATTAAGTTTGGAAACAAGAAAAGGATGTCTTCTCTCACCACACCTATTTTCTATTATAATAGAAGTTCTTGCTAATGCAATAAGACAAGAAAAATAAAGTCATACAAATAAAAACATAAAATTGTCTCTATTCACAGACAACACGATTGTTTATATAGAAAATTCTAAAGAATATTTAGAAGAGCAATACCAAATCTAGCTGTATACCAAAGAGAAATGAAAATGTATATTCACACTTGGCAATACATACTTAGTAGGCAATAAAAAAGTATTAATCAGACAACATGGATGAATCTTAAATGCATTTTGCTAAGTGAAAGTGGCAAGACCGTAAAAGTTACATATCCTATTATTCCATTTTTTCTGACACTCTGGAAAAATAAAAAGTGTATCCTAAGGCAATCAGTTATTGTTGAGGTCAGGAGTGGAGGGAAGAAGGTGTCCATGAAGGGATATCACAGGAGAATTTAGGGGTGTTGGTATTGTTTTGTATGAAGTACAGTAATGTGTATACAGTTCCAAACACTAGTCTAAACTGATTGAACTGTATATCACAAAAAGTGAATTTTACTATGTGTTAATTTTTAAAGATCTACCAGATTGTGAAAAAAGTGCATTACAAATGAATCACATAATCATACTTAAAGATATGTGGAAGAAATAAATGACTTAGCTAACTGAAAAAATACAATTTTGACTAGATACTGTAATGCTAAAGAAAAAAAACTCTACACAAACACTATACTGTAGTTTGTAAATTTGTTTCTCACAGGGGTTTGGATTATGAATCTTAACATTATTTTAATTATGTATCAGGACTGAATAGATTAATAATGTGTGGTAGATGATGAAAGCTGGGTTTCTTAATTTTGAAGAAAGAAGTTAAAAATAAGAAAAGTGGGAAAGCTAGAATGAACTCTATCATGCTGGACTGGAGTCAGAGGTATTAATATGGGCTCATAATTTAACATACAGACACCAATAGACACAGAAATGTAGTTGTATGCATATGCATGAGGTGTTATAAAGGCGTGTATATCCTAGTTCTCTTCATTGTAGGATGTTTGAAGAGGTGGTGTTGCAAAAGTGAGCATACCTGGTGCTTAGGTTCTTGTTTCTAAATAACCATGCTGCAATAAGGGATCCAGGGCTCATTGGCGAGACGGTTGATTCCAGGACTGCAGTAGGAAAAATACAAGATGATCCTGGAGTGCTGTGTGTGTTGGCAAGTAAGAAAGTGCCAAAAAATAAAAAATAAAAAAAAAGAGAGACATAGATAGAGATGATATAGATAGATATAGATATAGATATAGATATAGATATAGATATATAGAAATAGATACAGATATAGACACATAGAAACAGAGACAGAGAGGAAGACAGAAAATCATGAGAATAATGACCAAAGGCAACATGTACCAAGGAATATTAAATCATATATGGTTTTGAGCTACACCAATTCTAACGCCATGTTGTAGGACAATAAAATCACTGTATTGTTGCACAAAACAATAAATAAATTCAAATAATTCTGTGAAAATACATTTCAACATCTATATAGAAATAGCTATAGAAGAAAAAAGGACAATTCAGAATTTCTTGCTTATGTTATAAATATTGGGCTTGAAGTTTGAAATTTGGATGGATTGGGGTGCCTGGGTGGCTCAGTGGGTTAAGCATCTGACTTCAGCTGAGGTCATGATCTTGCAGTTCATGGGTTCAAGCCTCACATTGGGCTCTGTGCTGACAGCTCAGACCCTGGAGCCTGCTTCAGATTCTGTGTCTCCCTCTCTCTCTGTCCTCCCCCATTCTCTCTCTCTATCAAAAATAAATAAACATTAAAAAATTTTCATAAAATAAGAAATTTGGATGGATTAAATGATTGGCTAATTCCATGAACATCTCATGTCAACCTTGATTTTATAGTACAGTCACATAAAATTATTACTTTATTTACAATACACTGAAAAAGTCAGTCTGGTTCAGGCCATTGACAAAAAAAATAATTATTACATATTATTGAACAAGTGAAATTTCTTAAGTGATCCCATTCTCTACTTCCTTGCCCCAGGATCACTTCCCCTAACCCTATGCCTCTTCCCGCATTCCAATGATGAACAATACCATCCCTTGAGTTGCTCTGACCAGAAATTTTGACTCATCTCTTCTCTTCCAGTTCATTCACTATGTCCCCAAGTTATGTGGACTCTCATAAAACAAATCACATATCCCCACCCCTGCTGCTAACACCTCAGTTTAAGACTGTTTCTTTACTGGGTTATAACAACCACCTCATAATTTCTCTTCCTATCTCACTCTGGTCAACTGTCAAAGTGATCTTTGAAAGGTACAAATCTGAATGTTCCAGTCTCTTCCTTGAGATCCTCCGGTGACTCATGAATTTATGCATGAAAGCTCCTTATGGGTTGTCCTTCCTGATAAAACTCATATTTGTATTTCCAGCCCTAATTATTATTTGCAGTCCTCTGTAGTTCACATTTTCCTAAAATGGCCTCTGTACCTGCTCCTTCTCTCCAAGGAGACCTCCCAACGCCCCTTCCTCAATTCCAATGACTGTCAGCCTCCAGCTTTCCTTTAAAGTCCCCTACTTGGCTATCAGCTCCTCTAGAGTCCTCTTATGGGGCCCAATAGCCAGGAATTGGTGCCCCATCTATTGACCCCCCATTCCCTTTGCTCACTCCTACTGGATCACTCTGCTGTGTCATAACTGCTTGCTTAGTTATCTGCTCCCCTCTATACTGCAAAATCTAAGGTAATTACATATTGATTATTGCTTTTAAAATAGGCTGAGACCAGAACTGTACCTGTCAAAGCACATTCAACAATTAATGAAAGAATGGCTTTAAAAGGCGTAGAGCACACTGTGAGCAAACTTACTTGTCACCGCTCTTAAGTTGCACTATCAAATGATTTCAAATGACAGTTTCATCACATACCTGTGGTTGCAATTATCCTTAACAATCAAGATTTTCTTATAGATGCCAAATTAAAAGAGTCGGGGCTTTTTTTTTTCTTCCTTACATGGATTATTTTCTCACCATTTGGTCTTTAAGGAAATTACTATTGGACCTTATCCCACGTGAAAAGCGTTAACATATTTCTACTAATTAAAGAGCTTATAAAACACCTACTTAAAATTGCATTAAACTTTATGCACCTTAAATGCTAAACATACAACTTTTTCATTTAGAAATACGCTCTGAAGGCCTAGTTGAATTTTCTCCTTTTAAAATCTGGAGGATGGAGGGAAGGGATTCATGTTCATAGACTACATGAGCTCATTAAGGATGGGCAATGAATCCTAAGTGCATTCTTCCAGGGAAGTCGCAAAGCAGGTTTTAGATACGTCTTAAGCTCCTGAGCTCCCCTGTCTCTGTCCTGGCTCTTGGTGGGCTCTGTGTCCACACAGATGCAGTCTAACAGGACCTCACATCTTGCCTTCCTGGCACACACCTAGCCCACCACCACTGGCTTCCCTCTCAATGCTGCTTCAGGGTCCTGCTTGGCGCTCATGCTCACTCACACAGGCTCAGCCTGGAGGTTCAGAGGTTAGTGTCTTGCAGGATGAACATTTAAGCAATTGGAAAAGGGGACTGGTAGCTAAAGTAGATAAAGGGAGTTAGTGGAAAACTCACCCTTTGCCCTCTGAGAGATGAGCTGCATGGTGCCATCTTATCAAGTGGTCAGTTCTATAACTCATCTTTGCATTGGCTCTCCCCCTTTCCCTGTCTCAGTCTACTTACCTCCCACTTCTGCTTTCTGGGTTAAGCTTTCCAGAAAACCATAGCACATAAACTCTCTCCCTCTGTACATACATTCTGGGAATCCCAGGCTAAGATTCCTTGTCTAAGAAATGTGTCTTTGCATGTCTCTACTCTTTGGGTTAATCTTGGGGTTTAAAAGAGATCATTTCTTCTGTAGACTGGCATTCCAACATCTGAATGTACTCTATATCGCTGATTCAAAAGAAGTAGGCCACAATTTTTTACCCATTCTCATTGCCATTGAACACTATTCTCTGTAGCTTAATTCCAAAGATCTGACAATGACCTATACTTATTATTTCTTTTGATTTCATAGTGCTTCTAGACATGGCCCACATCTCTAAATTTCTAAAAGTTATTTATTTATTTATTTATTTATTTATTTATTTATTTAAATTTCTGAGAGAGACAGAGACAGAGCATGAACAGGGGAGGGGCAGAGAGAGAAGGAGACAGAGAATCCAAACCAGGTTCCAGGCTCTGAGCTGTCAGCACAGTGCCCGATGCAGAGTTTTAACTCACAAACCGCGAGATCACAACCTGAGCCAAAGTCGAACGCTTAACTGTCTGAGCCATGCAGGTGCCCCTCACACCTCTAAAATTCTGCATTAATATACAACTTCATTCCATATAAATTCAGATTAATTTGACACGTTGCTTCTGCTGTGTTGGTGTTATTGTTGTTTCTAAGTGCAAGATACTTTGCCAGGCCAGATGTGGACTGCAACCGTGAGTCAGGGACTTTTTCCCTGCCCTCAGTGAGCTCTCTCACTAAAGGGCAGGAAGGATAATACATATAACTCCACAAGTCATATACAGGTGTTGTAACAAGTTCCTGAAAAGGAGGTCTAAAGGAACAGAGAATAGGTAGGGCTACATCACTCAGAGTGACCACAGAAATCAAAATTTCAAAGAGGGGTCACCATTCAACTAAAAGTGTGCATGTTACAGTTCATAAGGTTATAGTTCATAAATATTTAGCAATGATCCACTTAATGTAAAAGTCAACTGAATTGCTGACATTGACATAAACTCCAAAGGAGCCCAAAGCAGCAGAGATAAAATGTTTCTTTTTTTTTTTTAATTTAGTGTTTATTTTTGAGAGAGAGACAGACAGACAGAGCATGAGCTGGGGAGGGGCAGAGAGAGGGGAGACACAGAACCTGAAGAGATAAAATGTTTCTTCAAGTCCAGATCAGTTTTTTATAGATCTCTGCAACCTCCATAAAAACCTTGTATGTGTTAGTCTTCCACATGCTATCAGGACATTAATTGTTTGTAGGAAGGGTGAATGCATAAATTCACAGTAACAGAAGCATGCACAACAGCCTCTCTCTTCAAAGTCTTTCCCTCATGGCAAACTGCAGCCCAACAGGCTTCTAGCTTCTAGCTCCTGGCTCCCCCAAGCACCCTACCTGTGCCTACTAGTATCCACACTCTTAGTCCTTTAAGGTTTGAATGATACCAGCTGTGCTCAGTGCAAAACAGAAAGAGAACGCAAGAACTTTCATTCTACTGGGTAAGGCTCCAGGGAAATGCTAAATAAATGTTAGATACTCTTTGTGCAATGTTCCCCCCGCCGCGTAAAGACAAACTGGTATTTATTTGACGATTAGAGCAATGTCGTGCTGATTTCAAAAGTTAAGATGGGGAGATTATTTGGATAACATAGAACACAATTCAACTTTAATCCTTCACATTTAAAATGTCTTCAATTTGGAAGGCTATCAGCATTTCCTCAATTATTTCTTGACATTCTCTGGTTTTGTTGCTACATAGGACTTTGGGAAATATAAGATCACTTTTTTTCTTCTGCTTTTCTTACAATATGTTCATAATTTTGGCTTACTTAGTGTTCTTACCAAAGACATTCCTTCTGTTAACTGTTTTACATCCCTTCCCCCGCCCCAGGTACTAACTAGCTAGTCTGAATAGTCTACATGTCCTCTCAATACTGGGAATAAAGCATCCTTGTAATTCTATGTATCCTCTTCTAACAATAAGGCATCAGGATGGGTTGTTTGAGCACTAGTGAAACAGAAGATCAGGCAATGACAAGAAGCTTGTATATGTTATCATAGATTCTATTGTTTTGCACCAAATATCCCATTTTCCTGTTTCCATTGACTTTCTGGGGGCTGGAGGTAAAGGTTGGGTGGTTAGACAAACCATGTGACTTGCTTCAGCCCATAACATGTGAGAAGTGATGTGTATCATTTCTGGGCAGAAGCATTAGGTGGCTCATTACGTCTCTTTTACTCTGCCATCATCACTGGCAATGTTCCAGAAAAAGGACGCTTTGTCACTTAGGGTCCTAGAGAGAAGATGATGCAGGGCACAACAGAAACCAAACTTTGATAACTCATGATCACGTTTTCATAAGCCATTGAGCATCTGAAGTTGTTATTACAACACAGCTAAGCCAATATTGACATACATAACCTTTCTTCAGAGAATTCTCTATCCAAAAAATGTGTCCTTCCAAGTGTGGTAGGCAGAATAGCCCCCAAAAATGTCAATCCCAAAGACATTCCCTAATCTCTGGAACCTGTGACTATGTTATGTTCCACGGCAAAGTGTGTAACTAAAGCCATGAACCTTAAAAGAGGGAGGTCTTCTGGATTATCCAGGTCAGTCCAGTCTAATCACATGAACCATTAAAAAATGAAAAAAATTCTCTGGATGGTGGTAAGAGAATTGTAGCAAAAGGTCAAGTCAGAGAGATGATTCAAGCATGAGAAGGATTCCATGGAGCTGTGGCTGATTTGAAGTTGGGTGGGGGTGGGAGAGGGGGTTCAATGTTACTAGGAGCACGGGTGGCCGTAAGGAATCAGGAGAGCCTCCCATCCAAGAGTCTGCAAGGAAACAGGGACCTCAGTTCCCCAACCACAGGGAACAATCAGATTGGCCAACAATCTGAACGGATGAGCTTGGGACACAGATCCATTCCCAGAGCCTCCAGAAAGAAGGCATGAATCATTGGAAATTGATTCTGACCTTGTGATATTCTAAACAAAGGACCTAGCCTGAGCTACATACAACTGGACCCAGCATTCTGACCTACAGATCTGTGAGATAATAAACTTGTGGTGTTTTTTTTGTTTGTTTGTTTTTATTTATATAACTGAATTTGCATTAATGTGTTATGACAGAAGTAGAAAATGAAAATACCAACTTCCACTTGGAGTAATGATATGCATTGACTAGTAAAGGGACACTCGCCTTTCCAGGGAAGATTAGACGATTTAACTGAATTAACCTTGGTGGTCAGTGACAGGGAAAAGCAGATGCTAATAACAAGATTCAGTCTCTCACCTCCCATCTACTTTGCCTATGGCAAATTACACATTTATAAGAGTTTCCTAACCTACAAAAGAAAACTAAACATGTTTACTTCAAAGAGTTATTGGATACATTTTTTAAATTAAATGCATATAATCCAGTCTCTGACATATGATCAATGATCAGATATTGACAGTTATAAAAATATAGAGATTAACATAAAGTTACTGAAACTTGCCAAATGACCCAATTTGTAGGAGTATTAGGTTTCTTATATCAAGATAAAACAATATTATTTATTTAAATTTTTAATGTCCATTTACTTATTTTTGAGAGAGAAAGAGACAAATTTTGAGTGGGGGAGCATCAGAGAAAGAGGGAGACACAGAATCTGAAGCAGGCTCCAGGCTCTGAGCTGTCAGCACAGAACCCGATGCAGGGCTCAAACCCACAAGCCGTGAGATCATGACCCGAGCCAAAGTCAGATGCTTAACTGACTCAGCCACCCAGGCACCCCTAGATAAATCAATATTCTATCCTATCTATGCCTATCTTTGATGTTTACGGCACATCTGCTTGACATAGACAACACTGTTATTTTCAAAACAGGACAGGAATTACCCACCAATATAATATATTCAATTAATTGCATTTAGCTATTAACCTTTAAGTATCTACTATATGGAACTATTCGTAATTTCAACCTTTGTCATGTCTTCAGGTCATATTTACAAATAAGATTGCCTCATCATTTCTAACCATGCCTAGTTAGCCCATGTATTGAGAATATTTCCCCAAATTCTGAAGGAATGAGATGAAGAGAAATTTTGAAAACAATCTTTCACAGGACTGCAGTTTCTTACTTAATCATCCATTCATAATTTTCCTGGACCAACGGTTATTGAACATTTAGCATTTACTTAGTTCTACTTGTAAGTATTAGAATGAGTAGAGATGAAAACAATATGCTCCTTCTCCTGGTAAAGATCATAATTAGAAAGCCAAACACTGAAACAACCATTAATGTTTCTTCGCTGTAATGATATTGTCTAGCACAAAAGAGGGCAAAAGAGAACTTAGCTGAAAGAGTAGGAAAAACCTTACAGAAGAGGATAAATTTGATTTGGTTCTTGAGTGATTATTTGCACTGCTATTCATTTTGCATTTGCCAACTCAAAATTGTTGTCTTGTGATACATATCATTTCAATGCCAGAAGCCTATCCATATATATATATCAAAATTTATATAGTATATATATTTTTGTCATAGTATCTTCTTAAAATGGGCAAGACAAACTTTTCTCTAAAAAGCCAGAGAGTAAATATTTCAGGCTTTGCAGCCACATGGTCTCTATCACAGCTACTCAACTCTGCAATCCTTGGGAAAAAGCAGCCACAGATAATATGCAAATAATAGTATGTAAATTGTGGGTAAGGCTGTGTTCCAATAAAAGTTTATTTACAAAAACAGGCAGTGATCCAGATTTTATCTATCAGGTGCTTATTGCCAACCCCTGTCTCAGATAATTAAAATAAAAATACAAACTAATTAAAGGGTATTGTGCTTTGTGCCATGGCTTGTGAAGACACAGAAAAGAAAAGGGAGACTGGTTCCTGCCTTCAAAAAGTTTACCAATGTACAATCTTCATGTTAAAGGAATTCTACCAAAATTTAAGCTTATAATTTTAGTCTGAAACTCTCAATACCCATATTGAATGAGGAAACCATACTTAATCTGGTTTCATCTCATTTTGATATGTTGCTTCAGGAATTAACCAACTTATTAGGATTTGTTGGTTTGTTTATCTATTTCAAGGAATCCGTGTCTGTTCTATAGACTTCAGTCCATTCTGGTCACAGGAAAACATTCTTATGTTTCAACTGAGTTGTGATGCCCAAGGGAGTCCACATTAGGCACAGTTATAAGGTAGGACTGTGTTTCTAGATTAGAATTATAAACAGGGATCAAAAGGAAGAACCAAAAGAAATTTCATTTTTATGTGTGTGTGGGGAAATAGATTCTACTTACATAAATGGGTTAGAAAAAGGCTTAGGGAGGAAAGCCACCACCGCAGGGTGAAAGCACCCGAGATTAGCTAGTGAGATATTGTAATGGGATCATGAGTAACTTGTTAGATCATCTGCAGAAAATTACTTTCCATCTGATGCCAATATACTATTGTACTCTGGCCACAAACTCCACTTGCCCCCCAAGACCCTTTGCTTCTTACACACACAAGTTAACAATTACTGTCTGATTGTTTTCTTCATATTCACATGTGTAAGATCTTGTTTTCTTCAAGTTCACCACGTGAGTAATATCTTGTGAGCTCAGTAAGTATGGAGACGAAACCCCTGTTCAGGGCTCTTGTCTCCTCCTGGACATTAGCCTCTCTCATATTCAATTCTGCATCCACTCTCTTTCTGGACAAGAGAGAACTCCAGACTCATAGTCTGCGACATACATAGTCAGATTTAGTAAAAGGGGAGAAAAGACTGTGGTTCAGAAATAAAGGATAAGGCTGGAGAGGTAGGTCACCAGGCAGCAAAATATGAGGGTCTGAGATACCCAAGACCCAGCTGACTCTAGGGTAAATTTTATGTGCTGAGGCAGCTTTTTACCATATAACTATACTCTCTTTAGGATAGAATTAGTGCCTATTTAGAATAGGGCTGGGGTTAATGTAGGAGTTGAGAGATGTTGAGAGCTTGTTGATAACTACTAGGCTGGATGTCTAAGCTTCAAATTTGATATGGGATCGAATCAGGGCACTGAGAGATGGAAAGAATTTAAAGGAAGAAAAAAACAAAAACAAAAACACTGGGTCCAAGGAGAATCAGGATACTGGCCTTACTGGAATAGAGGCTTCACATTAGAAAAGACTGGCGGCAGGAGGCACCTGGATGGCTCAGATGATTAAGCGGCTAACTTCAGCTCAGGTCATGATCTTGCAGCTTGTGAGCTTGAGCCCCACATAGGGGTCTGTGCTGACAGCTCAGAGCCTGGAGCCTTCTTCAGATTCTGTGTCTCCCTCTCTCTCTGCCCCTCCCCAGCTCACACTCTTTCTCTGTCTCTCTCAAAACTAAATAAACGTTAAAAAGTATAAAAAATAAATAAAAGATTGGGAAATAAGATGGAAAACAGGGCAAATAAAGAGTTTGGAGACCTTTGCAAGGAGAGTCTTGATTTGAAACGTAACAGAGGCAGAATTTAGATTTTTCAGCCGAGGAGTGACATATTGTTTGAGAGATATTTTTTGGTGTCATAATTACAGATGAGTTTTGGTGTGGGGACAATATTCTTGAAATCCAGTCAAATGGTTTGCTGAGTGGAATAAAAATGAATCACTATAGGCCCAGGTTTAGAAGGTGTCAGGGGGAACAGCAAGAAGTTTTTAATTTTTTGACATCCTGAGAAAAGCAGAGATCTGTCAGAGAGAACTCCAAGGTTTTGAGTGAAAGTAATTGGAAAAATGGTAATATCCTTAGAAGAGACAAGGAAATTGAGGAGAGAATCTAATTTGGAACACATAAGGCAGGTTCACCTAAAGACATATCTGGAGGAAGAACTTTCTATTAACTTTCAATCTGGTGCAAATGTGCAGGAGGCTTTTTTTTTTTTTTTTTTTTTTAATAATGGAGAAGTAACTTTGGAAGAAATAAGCACTAAGTTTCTAAGTAGCCTCTCTATCCAGTATCAAGACTATTTGATTACAAAAGTTGGTTCAGTAACACAAGGCTACTCCTCACGCCTGACAAACTCACTTCACACAGACTGCTCTCAGCAGGATATAGACCAGATTTGGCTTCAGAGCCCAGGAGACTTTGGGGGGCCTACACCGCCAAACCTCAGCAGTAACTTGCCTGAGATCTTCCAGCTGTCCAGACGAAGCAAATGGTATAATTTATTATCTGAGGAAATGTTTTATTTTATTCTATTTTATTTTATTTTGTTTTATTTTATTTTAAATAAAATGTGTTTGTTTATTTGTTTGTTTTTGAGAGAGAGAGTCGGAGGGGCAGAGAGACATCAAGAGAGAAAGAATCCCAAGCAGGCTCTGCACTGTCAGCACAGAGCTGATGTGGGGCTCGAACTCATGAACCATGAGACCATGACCTGAGCCAAAACCAAGAGTTGGGTGCTTAACCAGCTGAGCCACCCAGGTGTCCCAGGAAAGGTTTTTAAATAAATATCTGTGTGTCAGTGTCTTCATCATGGAATACAATTCATAATTTTGTAGTACCCACTAATAGAACATGGACACTAATCTGATGTATACTGATTTATGATGAAAGATTTACATAAAAGTGTAAAGGTCCAATGTGTACTTTGAGACATAAGAGTGGAATTTCCTGTGAGTTGAAGGCTGGAATCATCTGTGTATGTAGCCACTGAATGTGAACCTGTAAGAGTAGGTGAGTTCTCCAAGTGTGAGACTATAAAGGAAGGAGCAGAGAGTGGGGACCAACCACAGGAGATGGTTTCACCGACATCTCCCCTACATAAAACTGGTACACAGTGGGAACCATGAAAGGGCTTTCTCATACAAAAACAAAGTCTAGTGTTATGATATCCTGCCAAGAAATTAAAACAGGAAATTGAAATGTATTAAATGAACTCTGTAAAGCTTGAGTAAAATGACAAGACTATTACCTGTATGAGAGAAGTGAACAGTATTTTTTTCGCCAAGAAAAATTTTCCAACTCTCAGAGTAGCCTTTAGTGAATAGAGTTAGAAATCAATGTTATCTCTAGGAATCTATCTTGATATCACAAACTTTTTGAGGCAATACTGAATATTGTTTTTTAATGTTTATTTGTTTTTGAAAGAGCACAAGTTGGGGGGAAGAAAGAGAGGGGGACAGATGATCAGAAGTGGGCTCTGCTCTGACAGCAGAAAGCCTGATGTGGGACTCGAATTCACGAAGCGTGAGATCACGACCTGAGCCGAAGTCAAACGCTTAACCTACCGAACCACCCAGGCACCCTAATAATGAATTTTCTTAATGAGACCCTCAAAATCCTTTACTGCAAGTAATAGGTCTTCCTCAGTGGGAGAGGCAGTGAAGAGAAAACAGACCATCTAAAGAGTATGGAGGGTGAGACTAAGAACCTCAGGGAATAAGTCAGGAGACCTAGGACTCATCCCAATCACCTTGATGTTTGCTTCTGCTGTTTCCTGCCTTCTTTACTCTGTCCAAGTGCCCGCCCACCACCCACCCCAGGTTTAGATCCTCACATAGATACCTGCATTGGCCTTTGCCTCATTTAGCAAATTGTCACACTGTGCTCCAAGCATCTGTATGTCAGTTCCATCGGCAGATCAGATGTCAAAATACCTCTTAGCAAATAAATAAATAAATAAATAAATAAATAAATAAATAAATAAATAAATAAATAAAATAAATAAAATAAAACCTCTTAGCGATGCTGCTTTGTCTAAAGAATAACAAAAAATTATTTAGGGAACAAAATTGCCTGTTGAAAATACCTTTGCACTCAGACTAAATATATTTGCTATAATTGTATGTTCTCCAAAATTGACTCAAAAGAGAATTGATGGGGAGCCTGGGTGGCTCAGTCAGTTGAGCATCAGCCTCTTGATTTCAGCTCAGGTTGTGATCCCAGCATCAGAGGCTCTGCACTGGGCATGGAGCTTGTTTAAGATTCTCTCTCTGTCCCCCTTTTCTTCTCTCCCCCACTCACACACACACTCTCTCCCTGTGTCTCTAAAGTAAAATTTAAGAAAGAGAGAGAATTGACTTTTTCTTTTATAAAACCAATGTCCATAGTTGAGAGAATTGGCTCCTTCTGTGTGGTCTTGGTATATGAACCATATGTGTGTTATCAACCACCCATGTGTCTTCTTTCCCTTGAACTTGAACAGAATCTGTTGTCATATATTTTATCATGACAATTCTCACTTCAGTCAGGAGTGGAGCCAAAGCTTCTCTGGAAACATGGAAAAGATGTAAACAACCTTATTTACTGAAATAATAAGAAAGTGCAGCTCAAAAGAGTAAAATGCTAAAAGGTGGAAATATTATTTGATGTACTAAAAAGTGGAAGAAGTGAAGAAAAAAATCCTATTATATTGTCAGAAAGTGGGCAGCTTAAAGAGACATAAAGAGAAAGTGATGGATTATAGTTAAAAGGGAAACTTGAAACAGACAAGGAAGTTTTTGTGCATATGTACGGGGAGGGGGGAGAAAAAGGAAGAGAACACTTGAGTGATATGGTAAAAAGCCAGTAGCAAGGCCAAGTTTAAGGTGTAAGAGAAAAGGAAAAGGGAGAATGTTTCATGGATTTAGGTCTAGAGTTGTGAAGAGAGTAGGCAGGTGACAGCTTTAGAAAGGAAAATGTCTTTTTTTTTTCTTTTGTAACTAGGAAGGTAGAGTAATTAGTAATGACACTGGGGAATTTTGAGGTGGAAGGGCAAAACTTTAAAATTTTTTTTTTAATTTTTATTTATTTTTAAGAGAGAGAGAGACAGAGTATGAGTGGGGGAGGGGCAGAGAGAGAGGGAGACACAGAATCGGAAGCAGGCTCCAGGCTCTAAGCTGTCAGCACAGAGCCCGATGCAGGGCTTGAACCCACAAGCTGTGAGATCATGATCTGAACTGAAGTCGGACGCTTAACCAACTGAGCCACCCAAGCGCCCCCAAAAAACTTTTAAAAATTGAAATCAAATTCGTTCTTTCTCTTCTGGGAGTAAGAAGAGAGGCCATCTTGGAAAATGAGATTGGACCTTTGAGGGAAGTGAAAAATCAATCAAGCAGCCATTACAGGGCATGACATAGACATGTTACAGAATGATTTATAAAATGACTATCTATAAGAAGAGGTGTCTAATTGAGATCAGGTACTGACATGGTAGCTGATAGAGTAAAGGAACAGGGAGAGATGGGGGGAGAGACAGGCATACAGAACAGAGAGAGTGGGAGAAAAAAGGAGAGGAAGGTAAGAGGAGGGAGGCTTTCATGGAGAAATCATGAAGGTGGCCAAGGTCCCTGGAGGTACCATGAGTGAGGGACACTAAGGGAATAAAGATTTAAGTTACTGAAATTGAAGAATTTGAAGAACGGTCATTTTCTGCAAATATTCTAACTGAAATGCATGGGCCAATCCAAATTCTTAGCTTAGCCCATCAATGCCTGTTCATCTAAACATCTAACTTTACCTACTTAATGCCTATTCATCCTTAAAATCTCAGCTCAAGTATTACCTGCTAAGGAAGTCTTTGCCAACTTCCCAGAATCAAATGTCCTTTTTATAGGCTCTCATAACACCATGCACTACTTGAGAATTTAGCACAGTTATTGTGTGTGTGTGTGTGTGTGTGTGTGTGTGTGTGTGTAAACATTTCACTTATTTCTGGTCTTCTAAATAGACTGCACATTTCATGAAGGCAGGGTCCCTTTCTGGCCTTATGATGTTATGCCCACAAACCTGTCCATGTCAAACAGAACATGTTACATGACGGACTGATGATTGAATGGATCAGGGTCTTGACTGTCTCATAGCCTCAGGGTAAAGGATGTTACCTACAACAGAGAAATGGCTAAGAATATGAAATATCTTTTAGGAATATTTTTTGGGGGGGGGGCGATAAGTATTTAATTGTACCATTTACTTTTTTCCTCAGGGGAAAATTGAATTTGTTTTGTCTACTTTGGTTTGGAAGAACTGAAAGAAAGAAAAGAAACTTTCCCCACTTTTACCTTTTTTTCTCTTCCTGGACCTTCTATCGCTTTAAGGCACATTCTAGTATGTAATTTTTTGCTCTAGTTTTCTGGTTATTAAAATGACACCTCAGGTAGATCAAGTGGTGAGTTGTGATTACAGAAATTGTCCCCAAAGAAATAGCAGTTGAGGCTTTGAACTCTTTAGAGAAGATCTAAGTTATCTAGAACAGGCAGTAATGCACTCAAATGACTTCGAGGGTCAGCCTGGGAAGGCAAGTGAAGGAAGCGGGTGAGTACAAGACAACATGCAAGAGTGGGGGCTATGGACTTCCAAAACACCAAAGGATTTTATTCTGTGTAAAATCACTCAGATTCCAAATTTTTTTGACTCTGTAATGGCCAAAAGACCACATCCTGCTATTATCTAGTGTATCAGACATCTTCCTATGGTTTGACTTGTTTTAAATCCCTAGGCTAAGTAGCAACAGGCTATTTAGATGCAAGCTGTCAAGTCAAAATATGTAGATATGTGTATCTACCTACCTACCTACCTACCTACCTACCTATCACTTCCCTAACACTGTGCTTTAAATCAAATGTTGGAAAAATAAACCCTGAAGTGTAATTGTATACTTGTTAATAGGTTGATGAGATGTTCGATTTAATTGGCTTTCTTCATGCTGTGTTTCTGGTGTCAGGGAAAAAAAATTGTACTTACTGTCAATTGCTTCCTAATTTATCTTGTATACTATGCCCTCTGCCAATTTACCTATTTAATTACAGCAATATCCATTTCTTTTACTTACAGTTTAGTTCTGGAATGACCTGCATATTTGAAAGAGATGATTAAATGAGCATCAACTCTGTTACTTGTGGTAATGGAGGACTGGGATACTATGATAAATGGAATGCACTGGTAATCCAAAAAAAAAAGCTCATTTTAGATAAACACATCAATATTCTACTAGAGTGACTGTTATTAGTCTTGGCAGCAAGAATCAAATAGTTACTGCATTTCCTTCCTCAATATGTCACTTATTAGAAGTGCAAAAGGGCAAGATATTGACCAATAGGGAAATAGAGGAAATAAGTAAAAGGTCCAGGGGGATATGCACATACCAAAGTCAGCTTAGAGAGAAATAAATGAGCCATTTATTTGTTTTACTTTATTTGATTTGTTTAAATGAAAGCAAATAAATAGGACATTTATCCTGGAAGAAATATTGAAGGATTACTGTGAAAATATCTAATTTTCTTAGCTATTAAAAGATATAATTTTATTGTTAAGGTAAGCAGTAGATAGTCACTCATTTTTATAAGTAAGGAAAATATGATTAATACCAGAGGCAAAAATGACAAAAACATAAGTTCTAAAATAAGCAAGAACAGAGGACAAACTTAAACACTGACTTCTACCAAACCATGTTTGTAGTCTTTTCCAAACCATAAGTAATTTGGTATCTCCATTTTTTTCCATCTGTAAAATAGAAACTAATATTAAAGACTTTTCCTAAAATCACATAGTTTGGAGCCTATTAAATAAAAATAATAAATATGAGTGATAAAAGCTAGTAATTTTGAAAACTGCTTTAGATATGTTGAAACTACATTTTGGACTAAAACAGAAGGTCATTTGTAATGGTCTTGTCTGACGCTGTTTTTTCCTGATGCTCTGCCACTTTCTTATAAAATAACCAATAATTAACACTACTTTGAATCCCTAATTTATTTGAACTGTAAGTAAATTATACTGCATTCATCAACCACCCTAGTTTGATTACTCATATAAAACATTTTTAGCAACATAACAAATAGTGAACCTACTGAATGGGGGAAGATATTTTTTCAAATGATGTATCTAGTAAGTTACAAATATATAAAGAACTTCTATAACTCAACACCAAAACAACAAGAACAACAACAAATAATAATAATAATCATCATCATCATCTGCTTAAAATGGACCTTAATAGACATTTTTCCAAAGAAGACATACAGATGGCCAACAAACACATGAAAAGTTGCTCAACATCACTCACCATAAGAGAAATGCAAGTCAAAACCACAGTGACATATCACCTTACACCTGTCAGAATGGCCGAATCAAAAAGACAAGAAATAACAAGTGCTGGCAAAGATACGGAGAAAAAGAAATCCTCATGTACTGTTCTTGGGAATGGACACTGATGCAGCTAGTGTGGAAAACAGTATGGAGGTTCCTCAAAAAAGTTAAAAACAGAAATATCATATGATCTAATAATTCCACTATTGGGGATTTACCCAAAGAAAAGGAAAACAGTAACTGGAAAATATATATGTACCCTTACGTTTGTTGCAGCATTATTTACAATAGCCAAATACTAAAGCAACCCAACTGTCCATTGATAGAGGAATGGATAAAGATGTGGTATGTATATGCAATGGAATATTACTCGGCCATAAAAAAAGACGGAGATGTTGCCATTTGCATCAACACAGACGGACCTGGAGGGTATTACACTAAGTGAAATAAGTCAGAGAAAGACAAATATTATGTGGTTTCACTTATATGTGGAATCAAAAAAAAAGAAAAAAAACCCCAAATGAGTAAACAAGCAAAAAGCAGGAGGTTAGAGTGGGAGAGAGCCGAAGCATAACAGACTCCTAAAAACTGAGAACAAACTGAGGGTTGATGGGGGGTGGGAGGGCGGGAAGGGTGGGTGATGGGTATTTAGGAGGGCACCTTTTGGGATGAGCACTGGGTGTTGTATGGAAACCAATTTGACAATAAATTTCATATACTGAAAAAAAACAAAAACAAAAACAAAAAGCAAAATCAGACCCACAAATACAGAGAACAAGCTGATGGTTGGCAGACTGGGGAGACTGGCAAAATGGGTGAAAGGGAGTGAGAGATAAAAGTCTCCCAATTATGTAATGAATAAGTCATGGGTGTAAAAAAACACAGCATAGGGAATATAGCGGATGGTACTGTAAAAGTGTTGTATGATGACAGATAGAACATATAGAGATATTGAATCACTATGTTGCATACCTGAAACTAATGTTAATGTTCTGTGTCAACTATACTCAAATAAAAAAATCAGCAAGGTTTGAAAACTGTATTAATTTAAGGCTATTATATGAATTGATTTGATGAACACATATTTAGTTTTCATAGATGTCTCTGTTGTATCTTTTCATTATTATTTATATATGCTTGAATGATTAATTTAGACATAATATTTTTAAATTCTATTTCCATACAAATAAGATTTCATCCTATTCCTCTCTATGCTGCACTAAAAACAAAACAAAACAAACAAACAAAAAAACCATCTACTCACTTGAAATCTTTCACAAACCCACTGTGTTTGATGGCAATGGGATAAGAGAAGAAGATATTTTTAAAGAGAGAAATGTGGTAAATTGGAGGGGTAAGTGTAGGAGAAATCTTGAGAGAAGTGTTATTCTCTCCACAAACGTTCTATTTCTGGTCCATTCTGGGGCACCACTACATGTACATTGGATGGAAGGTTTAATAATTTACACAAAATCAACAACATATGAGTGCATCCTGATGTCTCCTAGTTTAAAGAAATGGGAAGAACCTTTTTCTGCCCTCTAATCCCACCCCCAGTAAATGCCCAAGAAAAGTAAATATAATTTTCAGGAAAGAAAAAATAAGGTTGTGAGACATGCCTATAGAGAATGCAAGACTTATCCCAAAACTACAAGTAATTTTGCTGCAGGTTTAGAAAAATACATTACTGGAACAGCATAGACCCCAGAGACATGCTGATATGGAAATGAAATATACAGTAGGGATAGAATTGCAGATGTATGGGGAAAGAAAGGTCAGTGAAGTAGATGGTGGTTGGGTAACTACTTATCCACAGGAAAATCTGAGCCCTACTACACTCTAAACAACAAAATCAGTTGCAAGTAAATTGTAGATCTAATCACTTTTATTTAAGGGTGCATAAACATAAACGAAACAATTAAGCCACAAACAAAAAACCTCATTTCACTTTATATGCTTAGGAAAAACTGTAAATGGATATTTGTATGACTCTAAAGTAGGAAAGAATTTACTCAGCAGAGCATCAGAAGTACAAACAATAACACCATGATAATGATAATAATGGTATAGTGATAAATATGACTATTTTTAAATGGTATAAAAAAAGGCACAGTAAATAAAGTGAATAAGCAACTTCAGACAAGGAAAATATATTTGCTGTGCATGTAAATGACAGAGGTTCCATACTCTACACCTAAAAATAACTCCTATAAATTAATAAAGACATAAAATAGAGAAATCACAAAGGACATGAATAAGCAATTTAACATATGCCTAATACTCAAATGAAAAGGTATTCAACTTCACTAAAAATCAGAGAAGAACAAATTAAAATAATTGATGCATTTCACCCACTGGAACAGAAAAAAATACTGATGTCTGATAGTACCAGGTGTAGATAAAGATTGGAAACATCTCTTCTCACACTGCTGATAGGATTGTGAACCTGTGCATCAGGTTTAGCAGTAAATCCTCCAAATCTTGTCAACTTGCACTGCATTGAAAAAGTGATTACATTTCTAATTTCATACTCTAGACCAGAGGCATTGATTGATATGTTCAATATATATGTATATACATTCAAGGAGATATTGGAAAGACTATTCACTGCAACATTGTAAATGACCAAATTGCTCACCAAAACCAGAGCAGATAAATGCATCACAATACTATATTATTCAATTACCTCAAAAATGTAATTTTGAATTTGAAAAGTAATTTGAAAAAGGATGCATGGTATTTGATACACTTCACATTAATTGTGAAATATGATAGACAATATTCTACAAGGAAATAATGACATTGATTTCAGAAGATTAGTCTTCTCTGAACCTGAGAGTGAAATGAAATGGCAACAGGGAAGGGCATGCCAGAGGCTCATTTGAGTCTGTTATTTTCTTTGAGACTCTGAGTCTGTTACAAGCAAAGATAAAGGGCGCCTGGGAGGCTCAGTCGGTTGAGTGTCTGACACTTGATTTAGGCTCTGGTCATGATTTCATGGTCTGGAGATCAAGCCCCACATCGGGCTCCACACCGAGCTTGGACCTGCTTGGAATTCTCTCTCTCCCTCTCTCTCTCTCTCTCTCTCTCTCTCTCTCTGCCCCTCCCCCCACTCTCTCTCTAAATAAATAAACAAGCAAACAAACATGGCCTGATAGCAAGGGTAGGTATGTAGGTTTACAATGTTTCACAGTACAATAAATGAATTTAAATAAAAATAAGGCAAACAGTGTGCTATTTCTTACACTGGATATTGTTGAGAAAACAACAAAAACAACAACAGAACTACACAGAACTCAAGGGACTAGAAAACCCAGTCCGTCTGTCTACCAAATATCAATGATGAAAGCACTAGTTTTCTATACTAATTTTTACTGACCACACAAAGGGCACTTTCTTCATCCCTTTCTGTGTACTAACCTGTTCAATGCCCACAACAATCCCAAGAGGTAGAAAGAGGCACAACTTATACCAGGTCACTCCCCTCCCAGATGCCAAGATTACCAGATTACTACTACCACCACCACCGGATTACTTCCTGATGTGGCGGCAGAGTTCGCAGCTGAGAGGCCTTATCAGCTCTCCATGAACACTGGCATCATAGGCTGGGGTCAGATTGCTACACTTCCAGAATCTTTCTTCGTACACCATAGCTTCTCCGTTTTAAAGTACTTTGGTTATAATAAACATCGAGGGTGCGTCGTGGTGAGCCATCCGAATCCCCTTTTCAGGACTGAGGCAACCTTCCCCAGCTGCCTGAGTGCAGGCTGCGACAGACAGCTCACGGCTAAGGCCCTGTCTCAGAACTGCGCTCAAAGGGACGATGTGGGGCTCCAAGGCCTCTGGCGCCTCAATTTACAACTCTGAGCGACCATCCCAGCTCCATGGGATCCCCTGAGGCCTCACTTAAGAGCTGAATCACACACAGTTCTCTTGCTCCCCTGCCTCACCTCATTGTAGGCTGCGTTCCCGAGAATGCTCCCCACTGAGCCTCCAGCGTGCAAAACTCCCTTTGGGATGTCTCCTAGAGAAGCCAGCCTGACAGAGTCAGGGCAGGAGTGATCCCAGGAGCCCAATTCCAAGGCAGGCTGACTGAGCACCCCCTGCCTGCCTCCTGGCCCCGAGGACTGCAAGCTGGCGCTGAGCAGAGGCCCAGGAGCTCTGTGCAAGGTGTAATTGTACTGAGTTGTCATCCCCATGGTGACAACTGAGGTGGGAGACCAGTGGAGGGGACACCACCAGCCGATGCATTTGCAGCAGTCACTGCAAGGACAGAAGAACCAGGTGAGTGGTACGGAAAGTCATCAAGCCACTGGGGAAAGACCAGGAAAGCCTGAGGGTGACTGATCAGCAGTGCAAGGTGAAGTGTGAGAGCCTGCGAAGCAGACATTCTCATCTCATCTCATTATGACAGCATGAGAGCAGAAAAAACTGATCAAGCCCTAGACACAGAGATCAAAGTGACAAGCTACTGCATGGCCAGAGGAGCCCTACCCATTACTGTAATCCACTACATTTAAATGAATCAAAATAAATCAAAATTTCAGTTCCTTGGGTACATTAGCCAGGTGTAGGTTCTCGGTAGCATACAGACTGTGTAGACTCAAAGGGGCGTTTCCATCATCACGAAGCTCCAGTGGTTCCTACAGAAGGAGTGATTTCACTGGGGGAGGCACAGGAAGGCCCCATCAGTCTTTATGGTGTGGTTGCTCTCTGGTCAACTTCAGGTTCCTCAGGCAACGAAGGGTGGAACCCAACCGGCTAAGCATTGACGCAGATTATCAGAAGGAGGTAGGGCTGCTGTGGGCACAGGAAGGAGTCGGCTTGGCATCTCAGGGATGCCCTGGAGGGTCTCTCAGGAGTCCCTGGGCCAGTGTTGTTACACAAGGGCTGGAGAATCTGGAGTGGGTGGTGAGAGACAAAGAGCCACTGTGTTCTCAAGAGCAGCTGTCGCAGTGAGGGCTGCAGCCTATCCTTTGGGTTTCCCTTTGGTCAGTTCCCCAAGAAACCAGCCAGCAAGGCCTATCAACTTATGATACAGAGCAAATACATTCCAGTGGCAACGCCGAGGAGCTCTGTGCGTCCCACCCTCCCAGCTGTTGGGGGTCCTGCTCGCTGGCTACTCACAATCTCTCTACCGCTTGCCCTCAGCTACGGAAAGGTGCCGACTCAAGGTTTTACCACTTTCCACTGACAAACTGCATCCACTGGTCGATGTAGGGGTACAAGAGCCACATCCTGTTGCCTCAATTGAAAGAACTCTGAATGACCCTCTGTATTAGTTTGCTAAGGCTGCCCCAACAAAGTACCTCAAAGTGGGTGACATAAAAACAGACAAGCATTGTCTCAAGCCTGAGATCAATGTGTTGGATGTTGCTCTGTGAATCTTCTAGGGAAGAATCTGATCTCTGCTTCTTTGGTTGGCTTTGACCATATTTGGTGTTCCTTGGTTTCTGCTGCATCATCTGACCTCTGCCTTCATCTGCACACAGCTTTCTCACGATGTGATGTCTGTCTGAATTTCCCTTTTTAACGACACCAGTCATATTCAATCAGGGACCTACCCTACCTATTTGACCTCATCTTAACTAACTATATCTGTAATGACCCTATTTCCTAATAAAGTCACATTCTGAGGGACTATGAGTTTGGGGGTAGGGCAAAATTCAACCCACAATACCTTCCTAATATTAATCACTGATGCCAACTACTTCCTAAAATAGCCAATCTGCATCCCAGTGTTTCCCAAAAATCCAACAAAGACAAAGCATTCACAAGGTAATGACTTCTTGGAAGATACAATGTTAATCCTGTATTAACCATAGTTTCATTTCAGTGTTTCGGAAAAAATTTATGGCATACCTGCAATATTCCAGGAATTGTCCTAAGCTTTGGAGAAATCAATAGGTAACAAAGTAGACAAGATCTTTACTAACAGATAGTTTTTAGGGGGTGGAGATACACAAAAAGCAAGTAAGCTAATTAATTGTGATAAGGGTTTGCACCAAATTAAAATAAGACGATATATTAGTGAATGATTGGATGGTTGCATTATACTAAAAATGTAGTAATTAGTCATTGCTAAGTAGTATCATTAGTAGCACTATTAGAAATTAATTAACATTGGTAATTAATATTCATCAGTAATTAGTAATTCCTGAATTACTCTCTGCCTCTCTGTCATTTAACCTGGAGTCTAAATAACAAGAAGGAACCAGCCAGGCAAAAGAATAAACCTTCAGCATCAGGAGTAGCGGCAGCCTGTGGATAGAATGAAGTCGTTTATAAGGAATAAAAATAAAGCGAGTGTTTCTGGAGTGTGGTGGATGAGAGACGAAGGAGGTAGAGCTGAAACTCAAGAGACAAAGAGGCTGCATCACAGGTGGGCATCTCCCCACAGGTTAAGGAGATCAGGTACCATTCTACATATGATAGGAGTAATTTGGGGAGTAATATGGCACAACTGACATTTATACACAACTGGTTAATGACCAGTGCTGCAAAAGTGGAAGGAGAAAGACCAGTGAGGGCAATTCGGCAATAATCTAGCTTATTAACCACCCTGCCATTCCCTGGATGATATTCGTGGATATGGAGAGAAGCAGTGGGTTTAGAGTATGTTTTTTGACCTGCATGTAACAGGATTTAGCATGACTGGCTGATACACTGAACGTAGGAGTGAGGAAATTAGATGACTCAGGGTGAATTCATCTTGATTGGCCATTTTAGCGGGCAGTGGTACCAATTATCGGCATGAAGACCCCAGGAGGAGGTGGATCTCTGGGGATACATCAAGAATTCTTCTTTGGCCACGGTAAGGTAGACACACATGTTGGATAGCAAATAAATACATCAAGCGTAAGCAGTTGATATATGATTTTAGAGTTCTAGGATTGATCTTGGCTGGAGCTACAGGTTGAGAAGATATCAGTATATAAAAAAGCACTTAAAGCTTTGTTTGGATAAAGAAGAGAATGTGGTTAGAGTAGAGAAGCCCCAGTCATGACAAAGCTCTCAGGGACTCCAGGATTTAGAGAATAATTGCTTATGAAATAAAACAGAAGTCACCCGTGAATTTGTTAACGTTTAAGATCTTTGGCAATGTCTATGGAGAAGTAGAGATAGAAGTTCTATGAAATGGGACAGAACAGAGAAAATAATAATGAGGAAGCAAAGGAAGAGTATAAACTCCTTCAGCAAGTTTTAAATGGCACTGGATAACAGAATGATGGTTAGATAGAGATGCATGGTCAAGGAAAAGTTCTATGTTATTGCTTTTGTTTGTTGTTTGTTTGTTTTTAGGAAGCATGGGTGACAGGGGCACCTGGGTGGCTCAGTCAGTTAAGCGTCTGACTTCGGCTCAGGTCATGATTTCACAGTCTGTGAGTTCGAGCCCCACGTCAGGCTCTGTGCTGACAGCTCAGAGCCTGGAGCCTGCTTCGGATTCTGTTTCTCCCTCTCTCTCTGTCCCTCCCCAGCCTGTGCTCTATCTCTCTCTGTTTCTCAAAAATAAACAAATGTCAATTAAAAAAAAAAAGAAGTATTGATGGCAATGATTTTGTAGAGCAGGTAAAATTTGCTGATGTAAGAGAAGAGGTAATGATCATAGGATTGCCTTTGCACAGCATGAAGTAGTTATTCTTTGTCACAAGCTAGCACAACCATATTGAATTTCAGATTTCACAACTTTTTATTTCTGAAATGTATCCAACTGTTTCTATTCTCTACCACCATTGTGACAAATGTAAATAGAAGACCTTAGTTTCTAAGGTGAGTTTCCACACCCAAGATCTCCTTTCTGTAGAAGGCCTATCAGGGACTGAATCACATAGCATCCTGTCAGGAAACAGAAGGCACACTCAAATGGGATTCTTGATGGAGAAGTGTGAATGCACTCAGAAACCTGGTAGTTGAAGAGGAAGAGAGAACCAAAGAATTGTACTTTGTTAATGTTTTTGGTTTTTATGATAGGAGATTACTAGAGCATATTTCTATACTAATGGTATTGAATTAATGGAAGAAGAAAAATTGCTCAGGAGGGAGAAGTAATAATATTAAAAGTAAAGTTTCTAATAAGTTGACCAAGAATATGACACAGAGGACAAGTGAAGGAGTTTGCATTTTATACGAGCAAGAATACATCACCTGCAATGTAGCCAACCATGCGCTAAGCTAATTCCTCTCTCTGATCATACAACTATACTTTCCATTTATCTTGCATCTAAAGAGGGCCGCGTGATTGGCTGCAACAAAAGGAACACAGAAATAAGTGAAGTGTCACTTCATAGCTAGAGTTGTTAGGCCTTCTCTGCCATCAGTCTTTGCCTTTATGGTGACCACAGAAGCCATGTATTGAAGATGGCCTCACAACAGGAAAATGATGTGAATCTCTAAAGCATTGGTTGAAGGAGAGCTGCACAGAAAGTCGCACAAAAGCTCCACTGGACTGGACTCCACGTGAGACAAATAGCACGTCACATGGGAAGCCACTGACATGCTCGAGCTCTTTCACTTATGTCTCAACCTACCTTAGTAAATAATCAAAGTATGAAAGAGAGCACATCTCTGGACGCATATGGATTGACAAACTTCATAATGGGCAGGTGGGGTTAACATCTAACTTTGCGTTATTTAAAAATGAAGCGAGTCCATCAAAGAAGGAGGGAAAGGAGACTGGGTATTGGATGTCTGAGGAGGAAATTAATAACAAATCTGTCATTCTGGTGAATGAGAAGGTGAATATGCTGGAGGAGTTCAGTGGACCTGCTGGGTGAGGCAAAATCCTATTTGAGACTTGAGTTCACAAATTTAAAGTGTTGCTTGTAAGACATCCCAATTCGTGAAACATTAAAATGAACACATAAACTCAAGTTTATCTTAAAATCAAGGTAAAGAATTCAGACTTCATCTACTAATTACACTGATGAGAAAAGGATATTACAAAATATTTAAGACTAAAGACAATAATTTCAGGTGGACCTAACAATAGGACAAGAAAAGGCAGAGCATGGGACAATGGCTTTTGTTGCTGTAAATAACACTTTGGGGCTATAAGGGAATCTAAGGGAGAGAAAGTTGTGCAGGAAGTTTGAAATAACTACTGAAGACTTTTTCTCTTGAAACTACACATCCTGTATGTTCCATTGGTTCCCCATTTTTGGCATCCCTATACCACTCTGCTCCCTATTACTGATTAACTTGCCCTGAGTGTAGCATCCCAAGCTCACCCAATAGCTTGTTGGTTGACAGGGACAATGTAGGAACCTTCTTTGAGTTCTACAGAACCTACAATTCTATTGTGAAGAAGTGTTCAAAAGCACTTTCCTCATGGACTCCTTCCTGGGGAATAATAACACCAGTTTATAGAATGCTGACCATGTGCCTAAAGGTGCCCTAAGTAGGTTACATATATGTAACATATATGCCCTGAGTAGGTTACATGTATGTAATCCTCACTATAAACCTATAAAGCAGGAATTAATTTAAAAATTTTTTAATGTTTATTATTCATTTTTGAGAGATAGAGTGTGAGGGGGACACAGAATCAGAAACAGCCTCCAAGCTGTCAGCACAGAGCCCGATGCAGGGCCCAAACCCATAAACCATGAGATCATGACCTGAGCCAAAGTCGGACACCCAACTTACTGAGCCACCCAGGCACCCCAATAGGCATTGATTTTAATGTCCTCCTTTTAAATAGAGGAAAGGGAGGCTTCATGAGTTTAAGAGACTTGCCTAATGATGAGACAGTAGAAAGTTGTGTGGGGCATGAGATTCAACCCTCGACACCTGACTCAAGAACCACTGGTTTCTGAAAGCCCTACTACCCACTCCCTCTCTGCTGAGGGCCTCTGGGTAAAATACTCAGCCCTGATTCCTTCATCACCTCACTCCTCTGGGGCTGGAAAAGGAGCTGAGGGAAGCACGAGTGTGCAAGAGACAGTGTGCTTCCACTGGTGTTTCCACAAAATAAATGAACCTTTAACCTTGAAAAAAAAAATCATTAAAAAGCACAAAAGATGCTGATACCATTCTTATCTTCCTCATTCTCCTAGCAAGTTCCTCTAAAATTTCAAGGAGAGAAAGTGCTTATGAAGTTCTGTTTTTAAATGAAGAAGCTATATTTAATCTATATAGGCTTACTCTTCAGTCAAAATACACTTCGGTCTCTTACTCTGCCACACTATCACGGCTTTGAGGCAATTAACTCTGTTATGTCAATTTTAATGTAAAATTATTTGCTCTAAAATGATTTTGTTTCTTTGGAATTAACTATAAAATAAAGGTGCCATGAGATCACCTACATGTCTTCTGTCAAGCATATTTCAGTAATGTGACAATTTCAGTGATTTGGGGTGACCAAAGTTCACCCAAATGAAACTTGGCATTATGACCTGGATCACTATCTGTGTAAAAAAGTCACAGAAACAAATAATCGCAGGGTCAAATCAGTTTCCTCTAGTTCTGATGTTATCTCCTAGCCGATGTGCTGCCCTTGAAAGAGCTAAGATTTCAATATGCCTTTTTCTGTTCTGTCTTCCACATCTGTGAGTATCTTCATCCATCTATATCCTCTGTGTTTTATGAATTGAATGAATCAAGTAAAACTCATTAACTGAGACCACTAGGGAGGGTCCTTCTTAGCCTCCTCATGTAATTGCTGAAGGGAAAGTAGAAAACAAATACATGAAGCCACTTAAAGATGTTAATTCTTGTAGCAGCTAATATAGAGAATATATATAGATACAGATACATAAAATTATGAAGGAACGTCAGTAATAGCACTATCCTGAAACATCTGGGTTGCTTTGAAGGCTGGGATAGTATATCAGTTTCCTACTGCTTCTATAACAAATTACAACAGACTTTGTGCCTTAAAACAATATGGATCTACTACCTTACATTTATGAAAGTCAGAAATCCAAAATCAATTTCACATGGCTAAGATCAAGGTTTGGCCAGGCTACATTCCTGCAGGAGGCTGCAGGGGAGAATCTGTCTCCTTGCCTTTTCTAGCTTTTAGAGGACACTTGCATTCCTAGCCTTCTGCTCTTTCCCTCCACTTTTTTTTTTAATGTTTATTTATTTACTTATTTTGATGAGAGAGAGAATGCAAGCCCGCATGAGCAGGGGCAGGGACAGAGAGAGAGGACAGAGAGAACCCCAAGCAGGCCCGACGCTGTCAGCATAGAGCCCAAGGTGGGGCTGGATCTCACAAACTGTAAGATCATGACCTGAGCAGAAATCAAAAGTCAGATGCCCAACCAACTGAGCCACCCAGCTGCCCCCACCCCCACCTTTAAAACCAACATCTTCTCTCCTTTCTGATCCCTGCTTTCATATGTATATCTTCTCTCTCTGACTCTGACCCTCCTGCCTCTCTCTTATAAGGACCCTGGTGATTATATCGATGTCCCTGGTCATCCAGGGTAATCTCTCCCATCTCAAGATCCATCACTTAACCACATCTGCAAAACTCTTTTGCAGGCACATGTTACTTTGTGGGTAACACATCCACAGGTTCTGGGGAATCACGGTGTGGATATCTCTGAGAGACCATTATTCTGCCTACCACAGGTAGTGGTATCCGGAGAGCTGGATTCTAGTCTCCCTTCAGCCATAATTGGACATGACAGCCGGGGTGGGACTCAGATGATCTGGTGCACCACCACACCCACCCTACTGCCAGACATCCCAGGTCACACCTGAGAATCAAAGCCCAGAGAGGATTACCCCAGATTACCCAAAGCCAAAAGCCAAGAAGTATCAGAAGAGGAAGAAAAATCACCCAATCTCAGAGGTTGGGAGACCTCTGAGAGTGGCCTCTGCTGTTTCACAAGGACATGTGACCTGGCACACCCAGTGTGTGCCCAGGAGATTGTTGAGAGAAACAAGTGAGACGGTACAAGTGAAAAGTCTTCTGCTTCTAGAAAATGCTATTCTGTAGAAGGCATTTATATTGCTTCCACAGGAATAATACAGTGCTGTCAAAAGGGTGTCAGATCTCTCCCCAATGGGCAAAGACCAAAGCTTTGAGAGGAGAGAACATAGCAAATGAAACTTCAGTGCTTAAAGTAAGGGGGGAAGGGTAATTAAATATCATTTTCTGCCCAGGAGTTTTGCTGAAGGCCAATCCCAGACAGAAATATTAAACCCAGCATCAAACTGGTTATTTGCAAAATGCTTAGATATTTAGAGAGCAAAAGAATTTCAGGAAACATCAGCTTTCCACTCAGTGTCCACGGTGCTAACTCACAGGTCATCTACAGAGATAGAAATTCTAAATTAATCTTCAAATGCAGTTAGGGTCTTTCTCAAAATTAAACGGCCCTGACCATTCACAGAGTCCTATTTAATCTCTGGTTGTTTCAGGGCTAAAGTTGACTCTTTGGCACATGGGAGCATAACGAATGAAATAAAATGATTAACATTTAAATTTCATGGATTAAATTCAGTAACGTGGCAATCATGAGAGAAGACCTAACTTTTGGCTCCTCTGTGGCTTGTGAGGACACCCTTCAAATCCCGGAATTACTTTTGAAGAGGAGGGCCTTCAGGAGAGAGTTAATATGTTGAATTTGGGGAAAGGCAAATGGGCTTCACTCAACAGTTTCATCCCCAAAAGGATTAAATTACTTAAGGGAAAATGGAAGTACAAAGTTCAGTGACTGAGTATGTGAGAGGCTGGCCCGTCTCATACAGTCTGAATTTGATTTAAAAAAAAAATCCTACAGGTTCTGTGAGCCACTTGTTTTGTTAGTTTATTTATTTTTTGAGAGAGAAAGAGAGAGACAGAGACAGAGACAGAGAGAGAGCGCAGAGGAGGGGCAGGGAGAGAGAGAGAAAATCCTAAGCCGACTCCACACTGTCAGCACAGATCCCGATGTAGGACTTGAACTCATGAACCGTGATATCATGACCTGAGCCAAAATCAAGAGTCAGATACTTAACTGACTGAACCACCCAGGCACCTCTGTGAGTCTTATGTTAAGGAGAGGGAAAGCCCTTGCTATAGACCTTACTAGAAATCTGAAAGTAGAAACTCTTACTCATTTTGGCCATTTTTTGTAGCCTTGACATTCCTCTTGTAGCCTGAATTGTTCCATGCAGTGTTTCAAGACTGGAGCCCTGTGCCCAAGCTTATACAATGAGCAAGGCACTTAGCCTGGCAACATCCACCTCCCACACTTTCCCCACTTCACCGTAGTTGACAATCTCTGAATTTAGCAGCTTTAACAAACTGCTTTAGACAATAAAAAGCATTAAATAGTCACAAAGACCATTGTGGATTCTATTTCCCAAGTTCAGAGGTTTCTAGGTTACATCTTGGTGTTAGAAAGCAGGGCACCTCGTGTATTGGAGTTCACTTTAGGGAACAAGACACAGGAACCCCGAAAGGCAAAAGGGAACTGAATCAGGTGCATTTCCACAGATTTGTCACTTGCACATGACCGGGGTACAGGGAACACATGTGGAGACAGATCACATACAGTAATAAGCCTGTCACCACTCTTTGCCCATCAGAATCTTGGTATCCAAACATCAAAATTATGTCATTCTGAGGCTGGGTCTGTGGGAGAGGAATTTCCTAGCACATATGGGTCCAGCCATTCAGTTGATAAAAGATGTTGTATCCTCTCCTCACTGCATCTACAATACACACACACACACACACACACACACACACACACACACACACTGTGTGGGCTGAATCAGCCCTTAACCATGGGTTCTCTATTCTCTACAGTTGTGGAAGGAACAACATAAACCATAGAAAAGCCTAAATACTTGTTGTTTTCTGACTTGTTTCACTTAGCATAATGCCCTAGTCTATCTGTGTTGTCATAAATGGCAGGATTTCCTTTTTGTAGGGCTAAACAATATTACATTGTGTGTATACATATACATACACTTATACGTATATGTATACATATACATATGCATATACATATACATATACAAATATACATATAATCCATTCATCGTTGACAGAAACTTGGGTCATTGCCGTATCTTGGTTATTGTAAATAATGTTGTAACAAAAATGGGAGTGTGGATATCTCTTTAAGATAGTGATTTCAGTTCCTTCAAATATATACCCAGAAGTGGGATTGCTGGATTATATCATAGCTCTGCTTTAAAATTTTTGAGGAACCTCCACACTGTTTTCCGGAGTGGTTGTATCAACTCACATTCCCACCAATGATACATAAATGTTCCCTTTTCTCCACAACCTCACCATCATTTGTTATCTCTTGTCTTTTGGGTAATAGCTGTCCTAAGAGGTGCGTGGTGGTATCTCATTATGGTTTTGACTTGAATTTCCCTGATGATTAGTGATGTATGTTTTTAGCTGCCAAGTTGTATGTGTTGTTTACATTTTGTGGGGTTTTTTTTCAAGTTTTTAAATTTAAATTCTGGTTAGTTACCATACAGTGTAATAATTAGTTAGGTATATAATTATTAGGTATATTATTAGGTATAATATATTAGGTATATAATTTATTGATTCCACACTTGAATACAACACCCAGTGCTCATCACGACAAGTGCCCTCTTTAGTACCCATCCCGTACCCGTACTTCACCCATCCCCCCCCCCAGCCCACTCCCTTCTGGTGACCATCAGTTTGTTCTCTGTAGTTAAGAGTCTGTTTCTTGGTTTCTCTCTCTCTCTCTTTCCTTTTCTCCTTTGTTCATTTGTTTCTTAAATTCTGCATATGACTGAAATCAGTTGCTTATATTTTGGATATTGACTTCCTATCAGATAATGATTTATGAATATATTTTCTTATCCTGTAGGTTGTCTTTTCATTTTGCTGATCATTTCTTTTGCTGTGCAGAAGATGTACTTGATGTAGTCCCAGTGCTTTTGTTGGTTATGCTTTTAGTGTCATATTCAGAAAATCATTGCCAAGACATGTCAAGGAACTTTTTTCCCCCTTGTTTTCTCCTAGGAGTTTTATGGTTTCAGGTTTCATATTTAAACCTTTAATCCTATTTAAGTTAATTTTTGTAACTGCTATAATATAGGGGTTCAGTTTCTTTCTTTTGCATGTGGCTATCCAGTTTTCTATGCACCATTTATTGAAGATATTGCATTTTCCCAATGATGTATTCTGCATTGTTACCAGATACCCAGTGGCCAGCTCCATTGGGTCCCCCAGTGGTCCCCATGAGCTGAGACCTGAGTGAACCTTCCGGGAAGCAACCTATAATTCTGGGGAAGCTCTATATTCACTGTGGGTTTTCTTTTTCCTCTTTGGAAAAACTATAGGCTTGGGGCGGGGTTGGGAGGGTGGCGGGCGGGCTCTCAATATTGCACTATGCTGGCCCGGGGAAGAGTTGTGCACACCTGGTTCTGGGATTTTCACAGTGGTGTCTCATCTAAGGATAGTTGCTAGTTGGTCTTCTAGAAGAAGGCTGAAATTGGGAATACCTATGGCACCATCTTGATGACATCATTCCCCTGAAAGTAAATCTTATGTCCCCTGAAACAGTCTTCTCTGGTATATTTCATGCCACATCCTTGCACAAAATCCATTCCTTGAATTCACATCCTTAATTCTTAAATCCTGTCATGACTGAAGAGAATCTCCTCTTTTGTCGTGGAAATCCATCTTTGTTCTGCCTCTTCAGGATCTTTGTAGCACATGAAGATGGGGAGGGATTTGATTTACACACAGAGCTCAGAGTTCTTCCCCCATCCTCTTTTCTTAGCAAAGCCTGCCTAATTGGTGTGAGGATTACATTGAAGATATTTCCTTTTGGGGGAAATCTCTATAGTTTTAATCTTTCTACAGTCTAAAGATTTCAGGCAACATCTTGAGTTGAAACTAAAAATATTAAGAATCACTTATACAAATGTACCACTTTGGTGGGAGGTGTTGATAATAGGGGAGGCTATGCATGTGTGGGGCAGGGGATGTGTAGAAAGTCTCTGTAGCTTTCCCTTAATTTCACTGTGAACCCAAACCTCCTCTAAAAAATAAAATCTTACTTAAAAAAAAATCAAGGATGCTAGTGATAACTTCACATCCCTAAGGAAGGGTCTAGTTCTCAACTGGGCACTAATTTGCTCCATCAGGGAACCTCTGGCAATATTTGGGGACATGTTTGGTTGTCACAATTTGGGGAGGGAAACTACTGGCATCTAGTAACATATTCATATCCATATTTATGTTCTTCCAGATTATGGAATGGACATCTTTGGTAGAGGGGGACTCTGATGCTGCTCACCAGTTACTGATGTGTAATAAACCTGACACGGTGATATCTTAGCTCAAGAGGAGTAAATTACAGAATATTATAGATGCATCTGGGTAGTCATGGAACTAAGCTAGGAAATGTATATTTCACTGTGGTTCTTAATACTACCAATACCATGCCTGATCTCCCACAGAACTGAGTGGAAGACAGCAAGTGAAATTGGTCCTAGGTCAAAAAGCTCTAGACTATCAGCAGTAGAGCTCCATAATCTCATTTCTCAAAATGCCTCTCTGCTTATAGCCTTCTTTCTTACTTCTTTCCAAGCACCCCACGCTTCTTTAATAATGAACTATTTCTTGCCTCAATGTTCCTTCTCATGATGTTCCTTCTGTTTGCCTAGTCACAACTGTCATTAGCATTTAAGGTATCCTTCAAACCTCATCTAATCATCCACCAGGTCCTTTTTCCATTACCCAGTTCCCTGCAAGCCAATACCAATCCTTCTTAAATTTCTTGTGATTCTTCATCATCTGTCACATGAGATTGTAAATGTGTAGAAGGAAAAGAGAATGACAGTGCCATGCATAGTTTTCATTAACAAATATCTGTTAGAGTAAGCTGAAATCTTTAAAATTTATTTTTGTGAATATATATATACATATATATATATATATATATATATATATATATATATATGTAGTATTTATCATTGTAACCATTTAAAAGTGTGTAATTCATTTTCAGTGCTGTGCTCCCATCACTGCTATCTCTATCCAAGACTTCATCATCCCCAACGTACATTAACTCTGTACTCATTAAACGATTACTCCTCTTTTTCTCCTCCTCCCAGCATCTAGTAACCTTATTCTGCTTTCTGTCTCTATGAATTTTCCTATTTTATATACCTCCAGTAAGTGAAATCATATAGTATTTGTCTTTCTGTGTCTGCCTTATTTTACTTACCCCAATGTTTTGAAGGTTCAACCATGTTGCAGCATACATAAAAATTTCATTCTTTTTCATGACTGAATGCTATTATATATTGTGTGTATACTGCATTTTGTTTATCTATTCATTTGTTGATGGACATTAGAAGTTGCTTTCACCTTTGGCTATTATGAATATTGCTACAAATGGACATGGCTGTTTAGCTATGTATTCAAGTCCCTACTTTCAATGTTTTTTTTTTTTTTTTTGACATGTAACTCAGAGGTTCTTGCTGGGTCAATATGGTAGTGCTACGTTTAACTTTTTGAGAAATTGTCAAACTATTTTCCACAGTGGGTGCACTATTTTACCAATGAAAACAAAATAATTTTTCTAATTGTTACATTCATTCTACAGCCAAAGCATTTGCTTTGTTGTGCAATCTACAACATTCTAAGAAGCAGTAAAATATATCATTTATTTTAACCTCCTATTCTCAAAGAGGATAGGTAGCAAATACATCTCTTAAATTTTTAAAATTTTTACAGTTCGTGAATACTGGCAATAATATGGAGGTGTCTATAGGGACCCTAAAGTAACTAGATAAAATATAAGTTTTGTAAACTATATAATATAGGAATGATAGACAAAATAGCATAAATAAATGTAATGATTCTAAACAAATGTTGACAAAACAATCTGACTATTGGATGTGTATCTTGGAAAAAAGATGTTATTGAAAGCCATAAAATTTCATTTAACTTTTATAATATATCTGTTAACTAATTTCAACAAACTAAGTAATGTACAGTGTTAAATATCCTGTAAATTTCTTTTCAGTTAGGTCAATTACCTCCCTTTCTTTACAAAATGAGTTACTTTTTTAAGTCAGATCTAATTTAGAGCACAGGAAGACAGAACTCCCATTCAGCAGTGTCTCATTGTTGGCAGAATTAATTTTTGTTACATTTGTCATATTTGTTAAATAAGGAACCAGAATGTTTTAATTAAATGATGGTATCGTGGAGGGTTTTTTTTTAATGTGCACCTTCTGACTTAAAAATATTCTAATATAGAGTACAACTTAAAAATTAAAACAATGGTGTCTTGACCCTTCAGAAGTAAATTGTTAAAATACTAGAAATGTAATGTCTAGGTCAGTTATATGCTGCTGTGATTGACATGTACTGACAAAATGATTTTTTATTTTATCTATAGAGGTCAGAAGATGAAATTTTACTCAGTATGTTTAAGAAATTTGAATGTTTTGAATTGAGAACGTCACAAGGACTCATTTATTGTAAAGCCAGCAGACAGCACTTAGGCTGCATAAAAAGAACTGCTGTATCTCCTCAAGCATCTTGAAAGACTGTTGATGGTGCCGTGTCTCCACCACTTTTAGCTACGGTAACTAGAGACTTTGGTCTCCACCCATAATCTTGCCCTGGTGCTAAGCCAATCCTGATGAGGACAGGAGGCTGTTCAGGCAACGTTAGGTCCACCATCTGGAAGAATCTAAGTTATTCTGCCATCAGCCTGGAACTTGAATCACTAAGGATGAGCCCTGGGTTTCCATGCACAGTCAAGTCCACATTTCCCTACTCCTGCCAACAACAGAATTTCTTTAAAAGCACTTCTGTGTCCCACAATGACTGGATACTCTCCCCAACTTCCTAAATTAAACTTTTTTGTTTGTTTGTGACTGAAAGGGAATAGGTAGATGGAAAGGCAGAAAAACTGCTATAACTTGTTTGTGTAGTTCCTTCAACCATGTGGGTCTAGTTCCTCTCAACTGACCCTTCTGTTGACTTTATAAACTTCAGAATGAAAATAATACCTTCACATAAAGCCACAGAGAAGAGTCTCGGTTCACTTGCATTGTGTCCTGACCAGGTAAGCTTATCTCTTCAGAACAATGTCCAAAAGGGGCCTGGATTATTCATGACACTCTCTCTTCTATCCAGCCTTATCCACCGCACTTGTTAGCCTCATTTTCCACCTCACCCTTTTGCATTCTCTGCGCTGTGTTCTTGGGGACCCCTCTATGATGTCATCCTCCTGGCTACCTTGCCTTCTTACTTTCTATTAAGTTCTGTCAATGGGATGCACCAGAAGGAGCCTCTGTGGTGGTAGCAGACCGAATTCTGGGTATTGCTTCCCCAGCTCTCTTCTCTCCTCTGGTTCCAGAGGAGGCTGCATCCGTGGGACTAAAGGACTTTCTAGGACAGCCACTTCTCTGTGGTTCCAGCTTTTACCTCCCAAGGGTCTACAAATGGAAATGGGCTCCCAGTTGCCATAGTTACTAGTCCCCGGATGCCTCAGCATCCCCTATCGACTTCCTAAACCCTGAACACATTTACCCTTGTAAATCATCCCTTCATTACACTGTCTTCAGAATCTGATCTGATGGGTCCTGGGCCTCCAGCCAGAATTCTGATTGGTAAATCCAAAAGATCTTCCCTGGAGGGGCGAATTTGGACTTAGAAACCCGGGTTGGAACTCTAAGGTTTTATACCTCTAACCCAGCATGCTCACGATAGAAAACAAAAGGAGTCGGTGGGAAAGTTTGAAATGTAAAACCCAGATCACATCCAATATGAGGGCATCAGACTGTGACAGGCAGCACACAGAATACTTATTTTCACCCTGTGCAAAGCCCAGCCAACCGATCTGGAGAAAAAAGCGCATCCACTGAATACATTTCAGCTCCCTTCAATCCGATGTGTCATGCTCTGAATCTGTTAGCTCTGACAGGTCTCAAATGTTCAGCTGTGCCAACCTTACTTGTCAACATTTCTGAACTACCTGTAACTATAACCCTTTCAAAAGCCCTTTCAATAAAACAGCTCTTCTCCCTGTTTAAAACTCCGTTATTTATCTTGACTAAAGCAGGTTCTGCATGGTAAGTAATATTAAATATTACCCCCGGTGACTTTATAATCTCAAGCACTTAACAGATGGTTAATGAGGATTTGCCCTCCTCCCTCTGCAGAGCTCTTCCCCAGGTGTCAGTCCAAATAAGAAGAAGGAATGAAATGATTTTTCATTATGTTAGTAATTTGAGTCATAATTTTGTTTCCCTTCCATTTACAGAAGCAGCATGGTGAAACAAAATCAATGTCCTCTAGACAAAATATCATTACAATTGGAATTTAAAATGTATTCTCAAATTTGCTGTGTTAATAAACTGCTTCATGGTTACGGTGGCCTGATTCTTTGGAAGGAATTATTAAGTGATATCAACTTACTTCCTGTCCCTTGGTGACGCCATCAGTCCCTTGCCCGTTACTGATGGAGTACTGAATAAATGTTGTGCACATGATCAATAAGGACCTACAAGTGCATGCACATTTGTGAGGAAGGCTCCCCGCCAGGGGTGTGTGTATGCATGTGCGCATATGTGTAGGTATGTACATGTCAAAATTTTACCAGAACACACTTCTTTCTGTCACGGAGAACTGACACAGGATACTTCACTACAAAATACGTCTAGATCCTGGTGCAATTCACTCCAGAGTCCATTCAGATTACATAGAATCGTCAAAAGAAATAGAGTAATGAAAGCCTTCCACATGGGATCAGACAGTAGAACTTAATGGGAAGAGGTAAAGACAGCTTTACGTTCCCAGGCGGTTATCCAAGTCCAGTCATCTGAGAAATGCCAGCCTGGTGACCCTACTCCCCACAGCCACTCACCAGCCCAGCCTGCTGTAAACCAGAGTCAGAATCACAGAGGAAACTTCCACAGAGGAATGGGAATCTTGAACTAAGGGGATGGAGAGTTGTATTTTTAACCATTTGTCTTTGGTAGCCTGTGTTTCTCCAATCCCTGCCCCTTGAAGCAATCCTCTGGCTATGCCAATACATATCCTGGCAATGGTTTGGAGTCATTTGCCTGCAAAAACCCATGTAATCTTTAGGCGATTATGGCACAGTATCTGATTCATCAAGATATTCTGTATAGGCATTCAGATTTCTTCTTATCATGCATGTTACCACAATGAATTGATATAGTTTGATCTCACATGAAATGAACTAGGCATTTCACTTGGCTGCACATCTTGAATACAGCTAAATGAACATGTATTCATTTTCTGACACACTGAAAAGGATGAAATGAAAGAACATTTCTTTCAGTTTTAGTGACTTCAAATGGCAAAATGACTGACATGGTGGGATCTCAAGAAATAGTTGTTGTATTAGTAAAACAATGTTTAAACAAATTAATAATAACATATCTTGATTCCAAAAGAGAGCCTGGTTGTGTCCTCACGTCTCTGATTAAATCTGGAGTCGACTTAAAATAGGGGTGTATTGGGGTGCCTGGGATGGCTCAATTGGTTAAGCATCTGACTCTTGATTTCAGCTCAGCTCATGATCTCATGATTTCGTGAGTTTAAGCCCCACATAGGGCTCCATGCTGACAGGGCGGAGGCTGCTTGGGAATTCTCTCTCTCTCTCTCTCTCTCTTTGCCCTCCCCCATCACGCCGTCTCTGTCTCAAAAATAAATAAATAAACTTTAAAAAAGTAGGGGTATGTTTTATGCAGCCCTCTCCAGATTGCCCCCAAGGAACAGAAAGGTACAATTTATAAGTAATGCAGAGAAACTCGGAAGATCATCTAAGCCAACCCTTTCATTTCACAAATGAGAAAGCGGGCACAGACATATGAAGTGGCTGATTCAGGGCCACAGTGAGATAGGCACAGAGGTCAGGGATACCATAGTGCAGGACAAGCTGGGGAAGGAGGAGAGAGAAAAATGGGCCAATTTTAGCACCAGCTTCCCCCCTGTAGCCTCAACAGGAATGACAGAAGCCAAGCTAGGGAACGTTCCTCCCCACAGTCATAGCCCTGAAGATGCTCCTTATAATCTGTTTGTGTTTCATAGAGGTTGACTCTCTGATTTCTCAAGAACATACTTGTTAGTTACAAATTTAAAAACATGGATGGGCACCTGTGTGGATTAGTCAGTTGAATGTCCAACTCTTGATTTCGGCTCATGATCTCACTATTTGTGAGTTAGAACCCTGCATCAGGCTCTGTGCTGACAGCTCGGAGCCTGCTTAGGATTCTGTCTCCCTTTTTCTGCTCCCCCGCCCCTTGCTTGCATTCTTTCTCTCTCTCAAAATAAAAATAAAATTTAATGGTACATGTTGTTGTTACCTACCCACCTGCCACTGATTTTGTTCAGATTGCTGATAAGGGTCAGTGGTTTTGAAAAGCAGTGGATTTCAGACTTGAGCCTGCATCAGAGTCAACATGAACACCTTGTTAAAATACAAATTGTTCAGCCTCACACCCAGAAGTTCTGATCCAGTAGTTCTTGGTCGGGGAGGGGGGGGGCCAAGAGTGTGCATTTCTAACCCATTCTCAGATAATGGTAAAGCTGCTGGTGTGGGAACCACACTTTGAGAACCACATGTCTATACCTATCAGGGCAATTCTATTTCCTTTTCCAGTGATTAGATAGGTGGAACAATTCCAAAGGGTTCTCTCAATAAATGTTTATTGTGCACAAATTATGTACAAGACATTGATCTGTGGGCTTGGGATACCTCAGTCAATAAAACAAAGATCCTTGTTTTTCTGGATCCTATATTATGATTAGGGAAACATACAATAAATAAAAAAAATAATAGATAAACTTTAAGCTGATGCAAAAAAGAAAAAGTAGAACAAGTAAGAGAATCAGGGATGATACAGAAGTGAATGCTGCAGGGGCGCCTGGGTGGCTCAGTCGGTTAAGGGTCCGACTTCGGCTCAGGTCATGATCTCGCGGTCCGTGAGTTCAAGCCCCGCGTCGGGCCCTCTGCTGACAGCTCAGAGCCCGGAGCCTGTTTCGGATTCTGTGTCTCCCTCTCTCTCTGCCCCTCCCCCGTTCATGCTCTGTCTCTCTCTGTCTCAAAAATAAATAAACGTTAAAAGAAATTAAAAAAAAAAAAAGAAGTGAATGCTGCAATTTATAGAATTAAATATGATGGTCAGTGTACGTCATACCAAGAGGGTGCGATATGGCTAAAAGGAGGAGGAAGTCAGCAGGAAGTTCTCTGGGGAGGAGTGTACCAGATAGAGGGAATGGCAAGAGCAAAGGCCTTGCTATGGACTGAATGCTGTGTCCCCTCCAAATCCATATGTTGAAGTCCTAACTCGCAATGTGATGGCATTTGGAGGTGGGGCTTTTAGAGGAGGTCATGAGAGAAGAGTTTCCATGATGAAATTAGTGTCCTTATAAGAAGATGAAGAGGGACGCCTGGGTGGCTCAGTTGGTTAAGCGTCAGACTCTAGATCTCAGCTCAGGTCATGATCTCACGGTTTGTGAGTTTGAGCCCCACGTGGGGCTCTGTGCTGACAGCTCAGAGCCTAGAGGCTGCTTCAGATTCTGTGTCTCCCTCTCTCTCTCTCTCTGCCCCTCCCCCACTCATGCTTTGTCTCTCTCTCTCTCTCTCTCTCAAAAATAAATAAAATTAAAAATACTAAAAAAAAAAGATTTTCCTATTAAAAAAAATAAAAAATTAAAATAAATAAATAAACAAATAAGGAAGAAGAAAGGAGGAGGAGGAGGAGAAGGAGAGCAGAGCTCTTTCTCTCTGTCTCTACCATGTGAGGACACAAGAAGAAGGTAGTCGTCTACAAGCCAGGACGAGAGCTCTTATCAGAGCTCAGCCATGCTGGCACCGTGATCCCGGAGTTTCAGCCCGCAGAACTCTGAAAACAGATGTCTGTGTTTAAGCCACTCAGGCCATGGCACCTTGTTACAGCATCTTACACTGACTAAGACTGGCCCTTAGGCTGGAGTTTGCCCAGAGCATCAGAGGAGCAACAAAGAAGCAGGGGTGGTGGCATAAACACACAGAACACCCAATGTCCAGGTCCTTCATCTCAAAACTCTCACAGGCCTGATAGATTGGTTCATCCAAGTGAGTATAAATGTGCACCACCGTGTGCTGGCTTTCAAGTCACATAGATGGCTACACTTCTGAGGCTGTGAACTGAATGCTGCATTCCTACATAGCAGCTGTTGAGGAGCACCGGACTAGGAGTCATAGACCAGGGCATTCCTAATGATTCTGTCATCAATTACACAGGTGATATGAGGATAATTACATGAGATCTCTGGGGTCCAGTTTGCTCGGCTCTATAACCAATATGAATATGAATATAGTTTTTTAATGTTTTATTTTATTTTTTGAAAGACAGAGAGAGGCAGAGCATGAGCAGGGGAGGGGCAGGGAGAGAGGGAGACGCAATTCAAAGAAGGCCACAGCTCTGAGCTGTCAGCACAGAGCCCCACGCAGGGCTCGAACCCACGATCACGAGATCATGACCTGAGCCTAAGTCGGACACTCAACCGACTGAGTCACCCAGGTGCCCCTATAAATATGAATATAAATGATGATGCTGGATTGCATCATCCTGCAAGGTCTCTTCCAGCTCCCACATTCTTTCGCCTCCAGTGAGTTTTCTAAGGCTGTAGTGCAGCAATTACCAGCAGTGATCAGCAATACACTGCTATAAACCCACTGAAATAACTTCACATGCTCTGGCCTGACTGTGTGGCTGGGAAAGGCCAGAGGTTGATGTATCACAAGTCTGAGAAATATAGTCACATTGTCAAAAAGACTTCAGGTCCAATTTAAAAGCCAAGTCAGAAATGAGGAAAGGCATTCCAGAGAACAGTGCAAACGCTAGCAAAAAAAACACACTGTGCTGAAATGTGGTAATGAATATTGATCCTGAGTTAGATTTCAAGTCACAATTGTACCTATAGATCTTAGTCAACACCGCCATATTTGAAATAGATTATACGAAGACTTCCCCAGCTATTAACTTTACTTGTCCTCAGACATAACATATGTGTGTGTGTGTATATATTGTTACTAGCATTATTTGTTGACCATTTGAGCAAGTTATAGTCCTGATGTCTCATTACCCTCATAATATAACCCTCCAAGTTAGGACATCATCAGTGATATGACATCACCTTCCAATCCTTAGATGTCATTCAAATTTTACCAATGATTCCAGTGAAATCTCTATTTTCTTTCAGGTTCAGATTTCCATTCAAGAACACACATTGCATTTAGCTGTCATGCCTCTTAAGTTTTCTCCTAACTAGAAAATCTCCTCCATCTTCTGTGTTCTTTTCGAGCCTCAGAGTTCTAAAGAATATAGCTCTTAAACATTGTCGGATGGCCCTGAATCTGGGTCCACCTAAGGTTTCCTCATTACTAGACTCAGGACATGCTTACTTGGCAGGAAAACCACAGAAGTCGTGCATTTTTTCCATGCTTCACATCAGGACCCCACGATGGTGATACAGCTTACCAGTCAGGAGGTTAACCTTTAACACCTGGTGATGTTCATTCAACCAGGTTTCTCTATATATTCCCCTTCCTCCTCCTCTTTTTGTAACTGATATATTCCAGTTATGGGGAGATAGTCAAGGATTCTGGCAATATCCCGCTCCCCATCAAACCACCACCCATCAGCTCAACCCCCATCGACGGCGCCCACCTGAATCAATTGCCACAGTGACAGTGGGCCCGTGATGTCTTTGGATTCCATTATTTTTTCTTACATTTATTATTAGCATTCTACTGTATGGAAGATCTGTAACTTTTCCCAAGTACTTACTGACTCATTCAGCCAGTCAATATCGGTATAGACTCACAAATTCTAATTTTTATTCAATGGGTTATATTCCATCACTATTATTACCTATTTTGTAGCTCCAACTATCCTCAATTTGGCCAGTGAGTGTACCCAAAGTGGCATTGTGGCATGTCCCTATCATTTGTTAAGCATTTTCTCATTTTCTGACACAAGACATTCTAAGAGAATTTCCCCTAGCCTGGGTATCAACGATTCCTCCAAAGATTCTTGGCTCAGTGTAGGATTTGTATTTGGAAACCAAGTACTATATGCTTATTGTGATCACTGCTATGAGAGTGTCAACGTGTCTAGACTTGTTCAGTGGACACAGCCAGGAAGTACACATATGCATGCATGCACACACATACATACATACGCACACGTACATACAGGTATCTCTAATTCTGCATCCCTATATCTCTATATAGATACAGATATAGATATAAATACAGATATATTTTATCCATATTTATATATTTTAACAATATATAAATACAGATATATTTTAATATTGGTCCATACCAATACATCCAGTTACATTCCATCGCTTCAGGATATTTTTTCAGCTTTGTTTGTAAATACCTTCTCCAGCAATGGTAAGCTTGGCTTTTATCACCATCCTCCGTATTTTGATTTATGTGATCTGTCTACCTCTTTTCTCAAGCCAAGCAGATTCCCTATGCACCCCAGTGCTCTGCATCCTCGGGCACACTGTTGATGGGCCTTCACACCTGTCAGCATTACCTCCCAACCTAGAACCCCACCCTTGGGAATCTGTGGGTGTGCTCCTGGCAAGCCTCCATGCAGAGTGTCTGTCTTCAACTCATGGCCCTGTGGGCCATGCTCCTCCCTGCCGAAGAGAGAAGGACCAGTATACCTGAAAATGAATGAAGACTACAAAAGAACAGAGCTTGTCTGAGGCAAAACTGGATGCTAAGAAAAGCTAATTTTTGACACCACTTAACCCTCTTCCTCTGTTTTCTGATGTGCTGGCCTCACACTCCCTTCCCAGCACCGTGCATTCTTTAGCCTTATGCCGCTCTCCATCAGCCCAGATGGCCTCACCAAGGAGCCCTGGCCTGCCTTGCCTTTCTTGCTCATTACCAAATCCTCCCCTGACCCCTTCTTCCCTGCAGTTTGATTAATCCTCTTTAGGCATTAAAAGAAAAATTTAGCAAAAGAAGAAAAAACAACAACAAAAAGCCAAATAACAGAAACAAACTCATAAATATGGAGGACACACTGTTGGTTACCAAAAGGAGGAGGGCGGGGTGGGCAAAATAGGTGAAGGGGATGAAGAAGTACAAACTTCCAGTTACGAAATAAGTAACTCACAGGGATGAAAAAGTATAGCATAGGAGGAACAGTCAATGATATTGTAGTAACGTTGTATGGTGACAGATGTTAGCTACACTCACTGTGGTAAACAGTGCATGAAATATACAATTGTCAATTCGCTAGGTTGTCACCTGAAACTACTATAACATTGTATGTCAACTATGCTTCAACTTTAAAAAGGGGGGGGTAAATTGGGGTGCCTTGGTGGTTCAGTTGGTTAAGCATCTAACTTCAGCTCAGGTCAGGATCTCACAGCTCATGAGTTCCGGTCCCGTGTCCGGCTCTGTGCTGACAGCTCAGTCGGTTGAGCATCCGACTTCAGCTCAGGTCATGTTCTCACGGTCTGTGAGTTCGAGCCCCATGTCAGACTCTGTGCTGACAGCTCAGAGCCTGGAACCTGCTTTGAATTCTGTGTGTGTGTGTCTCTCTCTCTGCCCGTCCACCACTCACACTCTGTCTCTCTCTTAAAAATAAATGAACATTAATTTAAAAAAAAAAGGAAAATTAAATGATCTGTCATTGGTGGAATTTTTGACAGCACTGGAAAATGCAATCTCTTTCAAACAGGCACATTGAGGGGTGGGGTACTTCTCAGTCTCCCTTACCGCACTTTAAAAATATGACTGTACTCTGATTAACTAAGGTTAACACACATGTGCCAATGATTTTCCTTACGATCTTTCAGATTCCATAATGAGAAGCAAAATCACATAGAGAAGAAATGTGAGATGCATTTATTATCAAAGTATTTGAATAACTACTGCAGAGAAGTTTCTATTTTCTGTGTTAGTGAGTAGATCAGTGTTTACAACCAATTTGGACTGATTTGGAAAAAAAAAAAACACTGTTACGTAGCCAAATTAAGCATTAAATAACAATCATTAAAATAATATTTTTAAACTATAATAAATGTTTTCCTGTAGTGCAGATTTTTACTTATAATAAATATTTTAAGGTAAAATTTAGATATATCTTCTTAATTATAACCATAGACTCAAACTGTTAAAGTAATGAAAACAGCAAATAATTATAATAGAGTTCCCATAACAATGGTGGTGCTATAAATGCTATGTAAACATGGATGTATTTTTCATTTTATCCTCACATTGATGGGCCTAGCCACTGCACACACTGCTACTTATTAATATGGTGACACATTTAATGATTAAAACATATTTTTTAATGTTTATTTTTGAGAGAAGGAGACAGAGCACAGTGGGGGAGGGGCAGAGAGAGAAAGGGAGACACAGAATCTGAAGCAGGCTCCAGGCTCTGAGCTGTCAGCACAGAATCCCAACACGGGGCTCAAACTCACAAACCGTGAGAACATGACCTGAGCTGAAGTCAGATGCTCAACCGACTGAGCCACCCAGGTGCCCCCAAAACATATTTTAAACAAAGATAGGACTTCTTCTTTTTCTTCTTTTTTTTTTCTTTTTTTTTTTTTTTTGAGAGAGAGTGAGCAGGGGAGAAGCAGAGGGAGTGAGGGAGAGAGAGGGGGAGGGGGGGAGAGAGAGAGAGAGAGAGAGAGAGAGAGAGAGAGAGAGAGAGAGACTCTCAAGCAGGCTCCATGCCCAGTTGGAGTTGGGCTCCTCCATTTCAGGACCCTGGGATCAGAACCTGAGCCGAAATCAAGACTCAGATGCTCAACTGACTGAGCCACCCAGGGGCCCCAAGACAACATTTGTTTTGTTTTGTTTTTTAATTTTTTTTTTAATGTTTATTTCTTTTTGAGACAGAGAGACAGAGCATGAACGGGGGAGGGTCAGAGAGAGGGAGACACAGAATCTGAAGCGGGCTCTAGGCTCTGAGCTGTCAGCACAGAGCCCGACGCGAGGCTCGAACTCACGGACCGCGAGATCATGACCTGAGCCGAAGTTGGCCGCTCAACCGACTGAGCCACCCAGGCGCCCCGACAACATTTGTTTTAAATGGCACTTCTCAAACGGTTCACATTTGTGTAATATACACCTAATAATGTTACTAAAGTCCTGTGTTTTGAGGACACACAATTACTTTCTCACAATAAGCAATCGGTTTCATAAATGGGATATTAATTTATACCCTCACCACACCTATCCAGCTATGGAGAGTGAATTCAGTTGTTAAGAATACCTAAGCCACAATCCCCGTGTGGGCAGGGAATTGAGTAAGCGAATATTTTATATCACAAAGGGGGGATGAAATAAGTGCCATGTTTTAATTCTAAAATTTTAGTGAAATGAGAACAAAACCAGACAAATCACTGCATTCTTTGCCATCTCAGCAAAAAAGAAAAAAAGATTGCCTATAAGAGAGGAAATTTGTCTTTCTTCCTTCTTAGATATGATGTAAAGATTCTCCCTCTTTCCCTCTGCCCCTCTTCCCTGCTCGCACTGTCTAAAATAAAAGTTGAAAAATTAAAAAGTTTAAAAATTAAAAAACACGTAAACATGGAGAGGATCAACTCACTCAGGGAGTTGACTGGAAAGATATGCTTTAAAAAATGGCTGTTTGGGGGCACCTGGGTGGCTCAGTGGGTTAAGCGTCTGACTTCGGCTCAGGTCATGATCTCACGGCTCATGGGTTCAAGCCCTGCATTGGGCTCTGTGCTGACAGCTTGGAGCCTGGAGTCTGCTTCACATTCTGTGTCCCACTCTTTCTCTCTGCCCCTCCCCTGCTCATACTCACTCTCTTGCTCTCTCTCTCTCTCAAGAATACATAAGCATTTTTTTTTAATGGCTTCTTTCATCTTGATAGGAAAGTGATGGCTTCAGGGAGAACTTTCTCTGTTGCTGCCATCAGCACATTACTATGCAAAATGTGTTGTACAGAACAGCAGCCGTTAGCATCACTGTTGCTTATTAGAAATGCAGGTTCTTGGACCCTACTCTAGATCTGCGGAGTAAGACTCTGGATTTTCAGAAAATCCCCAAGGGATGCACTGCTCTAGAATGTGGTAGAGTGCTGACTGGCCCTCATCCAAATTATTTGTCAAGTAGCCACTAGAGGGATTAACAAACCAATCTGTGACATATGTAACCCTATTTAAAACCCTTTTATGGAATTTTGCTGTGCTTCTAATAATTCCCCAACTTCTCCCCACAGCCTCCAAGGCCCTGGCATACGTGGTCCCTGCCCCCGCTCTTACCTCATCCCGAGCAACTGTCTCCCAAGCTCATTGAGCTCCCTTCCCGTATATTCAGGACCTCATACACATGTTTCTTCCGCATGGGATGCCCTTTCCCTTCCCTGTTCATTTGGCTAACTAACTCCTACTCTTACTCTAAGCTCTACTCAAATTTGAGTGCTTTCCTCAAAGAACCTCTTTCCAAATCCCACACACAATTCATCCCCCATTTCCTGGCTGTTCTCCATTTTCGTTTTTTATCCTTCAAAGCTACTTATCTTTTAGTCACTGTTGCCTGTGTGTTAGAGTGTGCAATCACTCACCTGTCTGTCTCTTTCACTAAACTTATAGTGAGGCTTCTAAAGCCCTCAGAGGGCAGAAACAATTATGTTTTGCTCAAAATTGTATATTTATTACTTATAGGACCTCCTGAATACTTGTTTTTATTGAATGAATAACTGTTGGAAAAGCAAGTCAAAGAGGAAAAAAAAGGAATTATTCTCTAGTAACTCTTTAAAATGTTATCCTTGGAGTGCCTGGGTTGGGCACAGTCAGTTGGGCATCTGACTTCAGCTCAGGTCATGGTTTTGCATTTCGTGAGTTAAATCCCCACATCAGGCTCGCTGTTGTCAGCACGGAGCCTGCTTTGGATCCTCTGTCTCTCTCTCGCTCTCCGCCCCTCCCCTGCTCACACTTTTGCCCTCTCTCTCAAAAATAAATATTAAAAAATAAAAAAAAATAAAATGTTATCCTTTATCATTTCATACGTGTATGTCAAACACAAGTAGATGGCATAAAAATTATTAAACTTAAGTCTAGCTATGGGTTGATTAAATCACTCTGTCCTTTAAATTTGCTCGACATATCCATAAATTTACAAATATCATTTATTAACTCTGCACAACAGCACAGGTTCTGACCTTTTTCATCTCAAACGCCTGGATCAGTCTTTTGTCTGCTTGTTTCTATCCATTTCACAAAAATTACAGAATGTCTTCCTTCTGCCATGCTTATTTAAAGGTCACTTGTTACAATTTCCCTGAAAACAGAGCCAAACCCAAAGGGTAACAGTTGACAGATATGAGATTCCTTTGGTTTCTTGTACAGCCCAATGTACTACTAGTCTATTGCCGGGCAGTGTGTTTCTACAACCTCTTTGAATTCCAATGCAGGAGTTTTTGCAAAGGCATATTTAGACGACATCCCCTTCTTAAGACTGTTACATGTGCTGCTTTTCAACATCACAGAGATCTGTGCAAGAAAATTTAAAGTGAAGTTACTATTTACTGGAGATGATGAGGGTCCCAGTTATAGCATTCATGGCAGAAATGGGGAAAAGCTAATACTCCAGAGATATTCTGGGGTACAATCAACAATGCTTGAATACTGCAATCCTGTGGAAGGGGAAGGAGTAAAAATGATTCTAAAGTTGCTTTTCTTACCTTTCTTTTCCTTTTTTCCCAGCTTTATGGAGGTATAATTGACAAATAGAAATTGTATATATTAGGGTATACGATATGATGATTTAATATACATACACATTAGGAAATGATTATTGCAATTAAGTTAATTAGCATATTCATCAACTGACATAGTTATTTTGTGTGTGTGATGAGAACATTTAGAATCTACTCTCTTAAAAAATTTCAAGGACACGTTACAGGATTATTAACTATAGTCACCATGCTGTACATTAGATTCTTAGGACATATTCATATTATAACAGCAAGTTCTGGCATAATTGAAGGGAAAAATAAAAGAAGCATCATTTCAGGTAAATGGTAATGAGTTCAATTCAGTATGTACTGACTTTGAGGTATTATGAGATACAAAAGATAAATTCTATATGTGTGTATGTGTGTGTAAATATATGTGTATACGCATATACATATAAATATGTACATATATAAAGATTAGTATACACACAAATATACATATATTCATGTATTTGCACGTGGATATGAATAGACACCAGTGAAAGATTAGTGAATAGGAACACCTGTTTCATTCATCCACCAAATATTTACTGAGCACTTGTTACTTGTTAATAAGGGGTCCGGTCCCTTATCATGCTCTAGAGATAATAATAAACCAGTAAAAAAAAAAATCCTTGCCTTGTGGAACTTGCAATCTAGTGAGGGGGAAAATAAAATACAGATGTAGACAGATATAGATATGACAGATGTATAGATTTGCATATACCAAGAGGAGATGAAATTTTAAATAAAGTGCTTGGGGAAGACCTCCCTGAGAAAGAGACATTTGAAGAAATACCTGAAGGACGTAAGGAAGAAGTGAGCCATGAGGATATGGGATGAAGAACATCACAGGCAGACAGAGCACTGAATGCAAGCTCCAAGGTAGGACCATCCCTCATCCCAAAATGGGACCGTTCCTCGTCTACACAAGGACCACTGTGGTTGGTGAGAAACAAAGGGAGGAGGATAAGAGAGTGAGCAGTGGGAGATACGGTTGATGGTGAAATTTTGGCTTTCTCTCTATGGGAAGGAACTGATCAAAGCAGTGATAAGATCTGCCTTTCATTTTGATAGACTCTCACAACATTGAGAATACAGTGAAGAGGGGGATGGGGAAAGTACTAAATAAAGTTAGGAGAATGATACATTTACCCAAGCAAAAAGTATTGGTGGTCTAGTCCCCATGATGATGGCAGAGGCCTGACAAGCAGTTAATCTCTGGACATATTTTGAGGGTAATAGTAACAGAAATTGCTACTGGAATGGATAGGTAATATAACACAGTGGCAGAATATGGGATAAGACCGGATTTTTTCTGGACCAACTGAAAGGATGGAACTGTTTTATGCTGACATGAGAAGGACCAATAGAGGAACATAATTAGGGATGAAACAGAGATGAAGAACTCAGCTTTGGACCTTTTTTTTTTTTTTTATTTTTTTTTTAACTTTTATTTATTTTTGAGACAGAAAGAGACAGAGCATGAACAGGGGAGGGGCAGAGAGAGAGGGAGACACAGAATCTGAAACAGGCTCCAGGCTCTGAGCTGCCAGCACAGAGCCCGACGCGGGACTCGAACTCACGGATCATGAGATCATGACCTGAGCCGAAGTCGGACGCTTAACCGACCAAGCCACCCAGGCACCCCTGGACCTTTTTAACTTAAGGAGACTTCATTAACCATCACAAAGACTCAGACATCCTACTCGGAGATATCATGGGACCATTGAATTTATAGGACTGTGGCATTTACAAGTGTGTGGGAGCAGGGCAGGCTGGGAACATACATTTGGAATGTGTAAGTTGTAGAGATCATATTTAAAGTCACAAGACTGAATGAGATTGGTAAAGGAGTGAGTCAAGGGAAAATAGAAGGATGTAGTCGAAGCCATACAAGTAGAATGTTTTCCCAGGGACTATGTAGAGTCAGAAGGAATGGTGGTCACAGAAAGAATGGAACCCTGTCCACTAAAAGAGTAGTTAGAGGGGAAATGAGAGCCTTAAGAGTGAGGCAGAGAAAACGAAAGTGCTTTCACATTAGCCTTTGAGAAACAGAGCTTCAGAGAGGAGGCCATGATAACCATGGGAAGGTGGGACCAACCTACTTCCACTGAGAATGGCACTCAAGAGTGAGTAACCAATATACTGAGATCGCTTTCTTTTTTTTTTTTTTTTAATTTTTTTAACGTTTATTTATTTTTGAGACAGAGAGAGACAGAGCATGAACGGGGGAGGGGCAGAGAGAGAGGGAGACACAGAATCGGAAGCAGGCTCCAGGCTCTGAGCCATCAGCCCAGAGCCCAATGCAGGGCTCGAACTCATGGACTGTGAGATCGTGACCTGAGCTGAAGTCGGACGCTTAACCGACTGAGCCACCCAGGCGCCCCGAGATCGCTTTCATTGTGCAGTTTGGTAAGAAGTGAAACTGAAGGGGCGCCTGGGTGGCTCAGTTGGTTAAGTGACCTACTCTCGATTGCAGCTCAGGTCATGATCTCACAGTTCATGGGATTGAGCCCCATGTTAGGCTCTCTGCTGACAGCCTGCTTGGGATTCTTCCCCCCCCCCCCCCCCCCCCCCGCTTTGCCCCTCCCCTGCTCACACTCTCTCTGTCTCTCAAAAGAAAGAAATAAAATTTAAAAAAAAATTTTTTTTCAGTGAAACTAAAGTGGAGTATGAGTAGGATGTTAAGTCAAGAAGATGGCACCTGCAGACTGCTCATGGAAGGGAAGGAAGAAGACAGGGCAGTAAATAGAAGGTGACAGAGAGGTAGGAAGAAATTCTGTCTTTGGTTTTCAGTATTTGTTTTTGCTAAATTTGGGGAATGTATGTCCAACAGTCTTAGCTTTTCTAGACTGAGGAAAAGAAAACAAGGAAGAGGAACAGGCTGAGGTCGAATAATAAATGAGGAAAAGTAACAATGCATGCCCCAGTAAAAATGAAATGGTTAGAACCAAAAGAAGTTGTCACTGGACAAAGAGAGAGATGCCTTTCGGGGTTCTTGTTTGCTTGTTTGATTGATTTTTTGAGATCTAGTAAGTATTTAAGGTGGGTATAAATGCAATATGCCTTAGTAAATCATTAATTTATATATTTACATAGTTAGCAAATAGAATCACTGGGGTAATATATAGTACAATTACAATTTTCAGTTGCAAATTGTTAAGTTTTATTCCAAACATAGTTTAAATTACAGGTCTTAGCTAAACCCTAATAAATACGTGGAAGAGAATATTAATGCACTGTACATGAGAAAAATAGACTTAGTATCAGAAGCAGGCTTGAACACCACTATATATTTAGCTAATAGTCAAAGAAATAAACCCTCAAACAATAATGAGCTATAATTTCTTAACTTGTTAAATTACCGAAAATATTTTAATTACAATCTGCAAGATTGGTTCGGATGAAATAAAAATAGTACATTTATTCATTTATTCATTGCCACTCTGAGTATGGTTAGGACTAGATGGGAAACTAGAGATGGACCATATGGGAAAAAATAAACGGCCTACATAGCTTTAAGGATTACAGAAATGGAATCCATAGATATCAATTTGTCATATGTAAGCAACAGCCATGAAATGCCGATACTGTTTTGCTTCTTGTGAAAACGACACCAGAATTAATTCTGGTACCCACTCCGCCCCGCACACACCACGGGCAGTGAGGAAAGATGATGCCATCCATACCTACAAGTGTGGGGCATAATTCCCTGGCCCGAGTGGGGCACAGACTGCCATAGTCTTCACCAAACAGGTTTCTTCTTGTTGTTGGGCCCACAGCTAAGATATTCATCCCAGCCTCCTTTCCACTTAGATGGGGCTGAGTCGCTGAGTCCAAGCCAACCGGATGTAACTGGAAGTTATGCGCATCGAAAGTTTAGTCCTTAGAAGCATTCCCATACAAGCCTCCCTGTGTCAGCTGGCTTAAGGCAGTGAGCATGCTGACCTTGGAAACCACATGCTGAAGGTCCCCGAGCCACTGTTTAGTGAAGAGGTAACTATCGGTCAAGTGCACCCATGTCTTAGCCATTGTATATTTAAGACGGTTTGGGACAGCATTGTCACTGCACTAACAAATCAAAAATCTCTTAATTTTGGTGCAGTCACGACAAAACACTAACTTTCATAGAAAGATAATCCTCTGACTCCCCGCTCTTGATCATAAATATTGGTCTAAGAAGGGCCACACACTAGTGTGACTGCAGGAAACACTGGCTAGGGGTTTCAAGGAGAGAAGTTTTTTCTTTGTTTTTGTTTTTGTTTTTCATCTTTTCCAAAGAGCTATGGCAACAAAGCCCGCCTGTCCTCTGGATGGAGTTGTATATGCAGAGCTATCTAGACCTACTGCATGCTGTTTTCTGCCATAAGGGAATCCAGACTGAGGAAAAGTTGCCAGAGATGAAAGGAAGAAACAGCAACAACAACAGAAACGAGGCTTAGCACTAGACTCAGAACTTTAATCAAATAGGATTTCTGGATAGCCAAGAATGTGCGTCATCTGTATCCTTAAAGCCAGTTTACTTGGATTTCTATTACATACAAATAAGGCATGCTACCTCATAACTCTGAATGGATTATCATTTCTGGAAATGCAGTTAAAGAAAATGCACTCTAAGATTTTAATTAAAATTAAATTTGATATTTTTGTGTTTTTTTTTTTATTTTTGAAGGACAGAGAGACAGAGCGTGAGTGGGTGGGGGCAGAGAGAGAGGGAGACGCACAATCTGAAGCAGGCTCCAGGCTCCGAGCTGTCAGCACAGAGCCCCACGCAGGGCTCAAACTCACAAGCTGTGAGATCATGACCTGAGCCGAAGTTGGCCACTTAACCAACCGAGCCACCCAGGAGCCCCAAATTTGACTTTTAAAGATAAATTCTTTTGGCTACAGTTGTTCATTGAAAATTTACATGTTTTAAAACGAGGAAATCATCAAAATGTTCGTCAGTAAGGTAAATGTTAATTTAAGCACAGCATAAAATTATATAGGATTATGTAGACTAAAAATAAGGACAAAAAAGTGCATGGCAGCATGGATGGGACCACATTCACATACGACAGACTATCCCAACCTGTGTCGGGAAAGATGTACTAGTAAGCTGAGAAAACATTACAAATATCCTGAAAGGTTTCTATTTAATTGCACAAATATAATTTCCTTGTGTTTCATGATATGTAAAAGTTGCAGGGAACATGGGGCGCCTGGGTGGCTCAGTCGGTTGAGCGTCTGACTTTGGCTCAGATCACGACCTCATGATTTATGAGTCCAAGCCCCGTGTTGGGCTCTGTGCTGACGGCTCAGAGCGTGGAGCCTGCTTCGGATTCTGTGTCTCCCTCTCTCTCTGCCCCTGACCCACTTGCATTCTGTCTCTCTCTCTCAAAAATAAATGTAAAAATAAATACGTAAGTTGCAGAGAACTGATTCATGCAGTGACCTCTACATGTTACAGTGATTATATTTGTGCTACTTTGTTCTTCATCTCAAACATTTTGTAGTGCAGGTCTATTGCATTAACAGTGGAACAAAGAAAATGAAAATACAGTGTTATTTGACAGCCTGGAAAAAACAAAAGGCTTAAGAAATGAAAATAATAGAGATCTTTTTCTCACTGAAACTGAATCTGCTCAATACTGAATTGCATATCACGTTATGTTGTCTTTCTCTTAAAATGTTCAGCTTTTGAAATCCTAGCTCACATGTTGTCAGAATGAAAGTGTGCAAGGCAGGGAGAGCAATATACGTATACGGGGAAGACCAGGGATTCCCAGTCCCTTGTTAGTTCCAATTCTGACTCTGAAGTTGCTGTGTGATCTTGGGCAAGTTACCAAAACTGTGCCTTAGTTTCCCGTTCTGTAAAGGGGTGGATAATTATAATTTTCACCTCAGGAACTGTTTGACAGTTAAATGACTATATATATGCATAAAATATATATGCATATATATATATATATATTTATATATATAGTTATATAGTTACATATATGCTTAGCTAAGGACGTGGCAGGTAATAGCAAGCAAGCACTCTAAAAGTTTTATCTATTCTTATTCTAAAGCTGAGACACACACAGACATTTCTATCAGGCTGACACTATAATAATTCAATTAGAAAAAAAATGGAAGTAATGTACAGTATATTGGCAATTGTAGGGTTTTTAAAAAATCATTAGAGGCATACTCAACTCCATTTCCTCCTCAAAGTTATTTTCCACCACCACACTTTTTGGCAGCTCAAATGACAAAAATGGCCCCTGTGACAGCAAGGTCAAGACAATCACTCCCACTGTGAAAGAGGGAACTGCTTTGTGCATCCCGTATTTATAAAGTTATTCAGAAAATATAACGTTACATTCTATAATACCTTCAGGTACAAGTAATTCTCAGTGGACAAACGCAAAACAAAATAAAAACACATAGGAGTAAATGATACTGGTAGGTTAGGAAGAAGGTGTAGCGTTTGTACCTAATTCCATTCCACCAAAAAGGAATTGGTGGACTGGACTGCTGTTCAGTTCAGAGTTTTCTCTACGCACGCAGGCTTCCACAATCACCATAAAAAAAGCCCTCTTGGGCGGGGGGCGCTTGGGGTGGCTCAGTGGGTGGAGCATCTGACTTGATTTGGGCTCAAGACGTGATCCCAGGGTCATGGGATAGAACCTCGAGTCTGGCTCTGTGCTGCATGTGGAGGCTGCTTAAGGTTCCCTCTCTCTCTCTCTCTCTCTCTCTCTCTCTCTCTCTCTCTCTCTCTCTCTCCTCCCCCTCCCTCCCTCCCCCCTCTCCCCTGCTCATGCACTCTCTCAAAAAAAAAATCTTAAAAAAAAAAGAGATGTGGGCGACTCACGAATCTGCTGCAGGTACCAGAGCAAAGGCGGTAGGTTTTCGGCTGCTAGCTTTATTCTATCCTGCTTCTCTTTGGCTCACTGGTTGCTCCTTGGCCAAAGGGGAGATGGGCTTTGTAGCTCCACATCACCCCCTGCAGGCAAGGGGGAGCCGAGGCACCCTCCTCTGGCTCCCCTACATTCCACAAGCATGTGCACGCACCTGCACACTCTGATACAGGAAACAGTGTCCTACTCCTTCTGAGATCATCACTGCTGATATGTGATAGCTTCCATGAAGCAAAACAGTTGGACAGTTTCCGTAAGGGAAGAAAATAAACGGTCCTCCATAGCTTTGGAGACGATAGCAATGGAATCCGTAGACATCACTCATATATGAAGGGGAGAGAAAAGGATAGAAAGAGAAAATTGTATAGAACTTCACATTTTCCGATGCCCTTCCGCATTCATTGTTTCTTTTATGCGACACTTTTATCAGGCTGAGTGAGCAACACCAAATTTCACCAACCCTCCCCAAGTCACTGACCCCCCCCCCCCCCCACCTTACCGAAACCACTCAACATCTCTCAGGATCTGTGTCTATAGAAGTTTTAAGTCCGTCAATAAACAATTAGAGTGCAATTGTGAAGATAAATAAATGTGCAGTCACGTGTGAAAACTCACACACCACACAGAGATAAACCTATTGTTACCATGGTTCCTAAACACAAAAGTAGTTGGCTATGCATTTCTTTTCAAATGCAAGCTACTGATTGAGAGAATTTTGCATATAATTAAGATGCTTTAGTGATATTAGCTGAGTGCAAAATGTCAATTGCTCTCAAGGGCAACGTTTTCTTTTATTGTTCTGTACCAATTATTCAAACGTGAGAGGAATTGAGATATAATTACACATTAGCTGCAAGTATTTTCTGTGAAAATGAAGAGGTCACTTTTTTATCTTCAATCAAAAATTAGAATTTGTTTTTTAATGTTGGGATTTGGATTTATTCTTGGAATATAAACATGAGTAAATAAACATATTAACCTTATTAGTGTCATTTCCCCAAAGAAAATGACAAAAAAGCAAAAGTTGTAAGTGGAGAAACCAAAGATATTATTTTTACACTGGTCTGTGTAACCTTGAAAATGTGCTTTGGCGGGGCGCCTGGGTGGCTCAGTCGATTAAGCTTCTGACTTCGCTCAGGTCATGATCTCATAGTTCATGGGTTTGAACCCCACAGTGGGCTCTGCGCTGACAGCTCAGAGCCTGGAGCCTGCTTCGGATTCTGTGTCTCCCTCTCTATCTGCCGCTGCCCCACATGTGTTCTCTCACTCAAAAATTAATACATAAACATTAAAAAAAAAAGAAAGAAAATGTGCCTTCCCATCTATTTATTATATGATAGGATTCCCTACCCCGATTGCCTCGTATGCAATGAATAAAGACATCTCAAGTTTTATGAGCCATTTTGGAAGAGGACTTGACCATTATAGCAGGAATCTCTAAGAAATGGACTTCTAGAAAAATCTCAAAATGATGTTTTTCAGTGTTTAAAAACACAATGATAATTGTATCTTTTTCAGGAAGGCCTTATTTTACAACAACGTTGCTATGTCTTGTGTGCTGTTAGTTTAGGAAATGTATGTAGGGTCAGTAGTTCAATGAGCAGATTACACCTGCTCATGCAACACGTATGGTGAGAGTGAATAATTGCAGTAATTCAATTCCTCCGATACGTTGACAACTGGGGAAAGGAGAGCCTTGAATGTTTGTTCAGATGTCCTACATTTCTAGGTTTGGTTCCGCGTATGATAAAAATGTTCAAAGACATATTTAGCAATTGGCCACAGGGGGTGCTATACGCCAGGGTCCTCCAAAGACATCTACCTACTTGGAGGTTACTCTGAAGAAGCACTTTATAGAAGGACTGGAACACATTACCTAAGAGCTTCTGGATGAAAATATCTACACTCCTCTAAAGATAGATTCCGATCAAAGCAACAGCATCAACATAAATACATGCAGTAATACATCCACAAATACACATCATGGATTTGCTATTTTCAAAGTTGTAACATATTTATGCTGATGACCTCAATTCCACTCTTCCACTCATTTTACCTTCCATTCATTTGCCGTTGGATTCCTCTCTCAATCCCTTCACATAAAATCAGAATTAGGAGTGGTTTAACAATCATGATAATCTGGAAATACGCAATTCTTTTTTTTTTTTCTCCTGTCATTTCCATCCAAGGACTTACTGCATATCGAGTCACAGACCCAAAAACACTGCCTTCAAGTGACATATGAATCATCACTGAAAATAGTTTTAACACAAAGCAGAAAGCGAATCAGTAGTGTCCACCTGCACTTTGTTTTTTAATCTGTTTTTCGCAGCCCAGAAACATATAGGTACTTCAAAGTTATCTGGTCTGAAAATTTCAGGAACTACTACCATGAGTAGTCTGCGTTTCTGGTATAAAACCAAGATTCAAATAATAGCAAGTGTATGCAGGTTTTTTTTTAAACCATTCATTCCTATTAAAACTTATAATAGAACTCACAGAATGCAAATATAATGTTCTGATTTTTTTTTAATTTTTTTTTAACGTTTATTTATTTTTGAGACAGAGAGAGACAGAGCATGAACGGGGGAGGGTCAGAGAGAGGGAGACACAGAATCCGAAACACGCTCCAGGCTCTGAGCTGTCAGCACAGAGCCCGACGCGGGGCTCGAACTCATGGACCGCGAGATCATGACCCGAGCTGAAGTCGGCCGCTCAACCGACTGAGCCACCCAGGCGCCCCTATAATGTTCTGATTTTTGAAGACACTGTTTAAAACATACAAATAGCAAGTGTACACATTCACAGACCTATTGGAATTGTAGGTAGATTTCAGCTTACCATTTTTGAGAAACACTTTAAGAATCTCCAAATAGACTCCGTTCTCCATGCCAAAGAAACTGTCAGAAAACCTGTCAAGTGAGGCCTCATGCTTAACTCAACATGGAGGGGAGGGCGAAAGTGTGAGAAGGACACTCACATAGGCAGTGTGAAACCCTCCATCTCCCCCCAAAACTTTAAGATTGTTATGACTCACTTGCACAAGACACATAGTTAGCTGGCTTTGGGAATAAAACATGGGCGAGCAAAGGATTCAGAGCATTTATTTGAGTGAAAATATTTCAGAAAAAATGAGAAAAATCAGTGTGAAGGATGCAATATATTTGTGTTTAAAAAGATGTTGAAGGTTCCAACTATATGGTGCATTCTGGAAAAGGCAACACTATGGAGACAGTAAAAAGATCAGTGGTTGCCAGGGATGAGGGAGAGAGGGAGAGAGAGAGAGGGAGAGAGAGAGAGAGAGAGAGGGAGAGAGAGAGAGAGAGAGAGAGGGAGAGGAAGAGGGAGAAACGAACAGAGCACAGAGGCTTTTTAGGGAAGTGAAAAATACTCTGTGTAATGTATATGACTTTATCCATTTGTCCAAACCACAGAATGCACAACACCAAGCGTGAACCCTAAAGTAAACTGTGGACTCTGGGTGATTACAATGTGTCAACGTAGGTTTATCTTGGTCATAAATGCACCACTCTGGTGAGCCATGTGAGCTCACCATGCTATGCATGAGCTATGGGTGAGCTATGCATGCGTGGGGGGCAGGGCTGTATGGGAAATCTCTGAACTTTCCTCTAAATTTTGTTGCAAACCTAAAACTGCTCTAAAAAAATTTGTCTTATTATTATTATTTTTTTAATCAGATAGGTTGATAATCAAAGATGCAAGCATTTCCTTACACGGTCAAATATGATGGAACCCTTTTATGAATGTTGTGTTAAACATAGGATTTAAAGGCATATAGAGAAACATATCTCTTTATGATTGTGTCTAAATAGAATCTTTATGATAATAGATTGCATCATAATTGGGTTGTAGTATTTACTTTTCCCTACACCAAAAGATTACTCGCATGGTGTGTGCTTCATAATCTATAAACAGAGATGGAGGGAGTCCATAGATGGAGGCTTCCTGTGGTAGTGTATGTGAGCATCTGGGCTCTCCACTCTTGGTTGCTGATTGAAACCAGAGTATGGTAGGATTTCTGTACCTAGTGCAATACTTATAAAATGGAAATGCGATATCTACATTGCAGGATTGTTTTGAAAAATAAATCAAGCAGTATGCTTTACATGGCATCGGCACTCCATAAATGTTAGCTCCTCTCTTTAACATACTATGTCCTACGTTAGTGAACAATACTCTCTGGGTACCTATGGATTGTACCACAGGAATGGTCATTAAGTTTTGCAATATAAATTTAACTACTCAAATTCATCGCAGATGACTGTAAGTTCCTGACCTCTTCCCAAACTGGAATATGTTGTAAAGATGTTTTGATTCCCTACCCCCACCCCAGTTTGGGCCAACAATCCTGTCTTCCCGCCCCCCCCCCCACACACCTTAGTATTGCTAATCAAATAACAGCTGAACTTTGGGGAAGTCTTTTGTTTTAAAAAGAACCATTCTTTACAAAGAATGAAAAAGTTATCAAATATCCACTCATTTGAACATACAACATGATTGATTAAATTGGCTTTTATTTACAATTATCCTCAAGCATGGGGTTTCTAAATGAATTCTCCTGTAAACAAAGTACAAATCACCCATTCTGCTCTGATTTTTTTTTTTTTTTTTTTTTTTTTTTGCTTTTGAAACGTTTAAGGGGATTATATACAGCTCGCACCATTTTGTAACAAGGAGAAACTTAGCAAGGCTGACTCTGTTTCCTTCTCAGCCGTGACCTATAGCTTAGAAACTTCTGCTTAGCCCTACAGGTAGGCATGTTAGTCATTGAAGGAATTTTGCTTACAGCTGAGATTTGCAGAAAACTGTTTTTACCCAAAACCTACGTGACTCAAGGAGATAAGGAAGTATGTACAGAAATGACTATACCATGTTTAAGATTTACAAGAACGACATGGCCAGATTCCTGTACACAAAGACCATCTGACCAAGGAAAAAGAGGTTATACAACCTTCCCGTCAGTCACCTTTTGACTCCAACCCCCTTACCCCTCCCCCTAATGTAAAAGAAACTCACATCTCATGCTGGGAGAGATGGTTCTTTGGGACAATAGTCCATCATTTCCCTGGTTCTCTGGCTTGCTGAATAATTGTTAATCATTTCCCAATATATACATATATCCAGTATACTTTAAATATATTTTGATTTTATGTGTCATTTATACCTCAGTGAGGCTGGAAATGAAAAAATAAAATGCAATGTCCAGAAAAAATAAATCAGTCTGTATATCTATCTATCTGTTTATCTATCTATCCACCTACACATGTTATAGGGTCAATGTTTGTAGCATGAGAATAATTTGATTATACAATTACATAACTCAATACGAAATAATTTTGAAATGTATCTGTATTATTTTTGGTATGTTTATTTTCAGATAATATTTATATGTTTTCAGAATTATTAATGCGGAATAGTCAAATATGACAGGAAGTATTCTAGTGGAAGCAAGAAATATAAAGTAAAATAAAAAAAAATCAGCAAAACCTTCAACGTGTCAAAAATTCTTGTATCACAGTAGAAACTAAAACAGCTGATGGTCAAAATCACGGATTAAAGAAAAAAAGAATCGGGATGCCTGGGTGGCTCAGTCAGCTAAGCGTCTAACTGTCTCAAGTCATGATCACACAGTTTGTGGGTTCGAGCCCCAGGTCAGGCTCTGTGCTGACATCTCAGAGCCTGGTGCCTGCTTTGGATTCTTGTCTCCTTCTCTCTCTGCCCCTCCCCCACTCACTCTCAGTCTCTCTCTTTCTTAAAAATAAATAAACATTAAAAAAATTTAAAGGAAAAAAGATTCATGCATGAGAAGACAACACAGACACTTCAACCAATAACTAACTAAATAAAGACATCATGGGAATCAGAACACCCTCAGGCATAAGACTGAAAGATGGAATATGAAGATACAAGCATGAGTTCATAAAATTGTCAGAGTATGGACAAAGAAAACCAGCAGTTTTGCTTCAATAAATTTTATGATCATTGAGTAAGACCTGGTATTATGAGTAATGAACTCATTCCCTTGTATACAGTTTGTATTCAGAAAACACAGTCCATGGCTTTTAAATTGTGATAAAATAATACCTACAGAGAATCAAGCATAAACATATTTACTACTTTTTAAAAAATCACTTTTTTATTGTAGTAAAATAGACCTCAAATAAAATGTGCCATTTGACCCATTTGAAGTGTTAATTCAGTGGAATTAATCCATTTGCAAGTTGTTCAAACATCACCACTGTCCATTTCCATGACTTTGTATCATCTCAAACAGAAACACCATAACCTTTAAATAATCACCCCCATCATTCCCCAACTTCTCATCCTTGGCCAAATACCGCCTGTTTTTTTCTAAATTGTAATATTTACACTGTTAGTATAGCACATTTTATTCCAAGACTAAAGTTCACATATATGCTTTTGTTTGTATACTGTGCTCAACAAGACAGAGATCACTGACTTGGAAAAAAATGAAGACCCCAGCAAACACTAAATGGTTATATTGACCTGCTTTACCCCCACATCATTATCCCCACATCAGAGATGTAGCAGAGAGAACAGTGTGCTCACCTCTAAGCATATAAAAGTACTTATCTCAGTATTCACTGTCTTATATAGCATGTCTGCCTTTCAACCAAAAATTACAAGACACACAAAAGGTCAAGGAAAAGAAAAAGAAAAAGAAAACACACACACACACACACACACACACACACACACAGTCTAAAGAAACAAAACAGTCATCCAGTGCAGACTAAGTAATGACACAGATGTGGGAATTATCAGATAGGAAATTCAAAACGACTATGATTAATATATTAAATGCTCTGATGGAAAAATAAGTGACATTAAAGATCAGATAGGTAATTTCAGCCCAGAGATTAAACTAGAAGAAATGATTCAAATCAAAATGCTAGGATTAAAGAAAATTGGTAATTGATGCAGTTTTGGAGTGGTGGTGGGGATCCAGAGCCAAAAGCCAAGAATGAATTCTTGAGATGTCCTTGTCTTTGGTGCAAAAAGGTGATTCTATGAAAGCTTGGGACAGGACTCAAGGGCAGGAAGAGCTGCACTGGGGTTGTGAGGAGAGACTGATTATACAATCTGTAGTTGGGAGAGGTCAAGGCAAAAGGAAGGCCTCCAAAAGGACTTTCATATGCTAAAGAGGACTCTTAAGATAATGGAGGCCTAACCGTCAAGCTAAGGTTGTTTTTCCTCCTAGCATAGCCTTAAAAGTTCCTAGAGAAATGTTATATACCCAGCCTGCCCCAAGTATTTGTCATTAGGCTGCAAGTTATAAGGAAATTGAATTTTATTTACATTTTCCTCTTGCCTCTATTCCCCACACCACTATGGAAGGGAGGGTAATGTTAGGGTTAGGAAGCTGAGTCTATGGGTTTCTGGAGGTTAGACTTTGATAAGATTTACTAAGACATTTGTAAACTAATTTGTTAACCATTTGTTTTGTTTTGTTTTGTTTTGTTTTGTTTTGTTTTGTTTTTTTCCTTTTTTAGCTTTAGGGCAGACAGGAGTGCCTGAGGAAGTCCCCCTTACCCCACCTGAGGTGGGGAGGGGGTTTGGAGGGTATCAGCTTGCCTTATGCTCTCTCATTAGTAATAAAGATAACTAATAACTTTGATAAGCTCATCAGATGGTTCAACTAGGAAATCACTGAGCTGAAAATAAGTTAATGGAACGTACCCAAACTGAAATGCGAAGAGGAAAAAGAGTAAATAGAACGAAACGAAAACAAAACCCAGAGCATCTTGAAAGCTATGAAACAATACCAAAAGGTCTAACATATATGGCATTGGAATCCCAGAAGGAAAATAAGAGAGAAGAGGGCAGAATAAATACTTAAGAAAACAACCGATGAGGCTTGGGAGTGGTGGGGGTTCAGGTAAGATGCCAATGGCCCAGAAAGAATTGAGTCATCTTTGATGCAAAAAAGGTGATTTAATGAAAGCTCTGGGATGGGAACTGTGGGTAGGAAGAGCTGCACTGAGGTTGTGAAGACTGACTGGTTATAGACTATGGAGTTGGGGGAGCTAAAGACAAAAGGGGGGGAGCTCCAGAAAGACTTTCATATGCTAAAGAGGACTCTTAAGATGCCAGGGGCCTTGCTATTGTCAAGGTTGTTTTCCTTCTAGTAAGGCATTAACATTGGGACAGTAGGGGGTTCCTGGAGAAATGTTCTACTCTGTATTTGCCTCCAGTATTTGTCCATGGGCTGCAGGTTTATAAAGAAATTTAATTTTACCTGCCATTTTTTTCTTGCCTTTGTTCCCCACATCACTATGGAGGGGTGATGTTGGGGCTCCAGGAAACTGAGTCTATAGGTTTCTGGAGATTCGGCCATTGATAAGATTGCCTTTTTCTTGCAATTTACTACGATATTTGTAAACTGATGGAGACTCCTGTCCTACACAATTGTGAGCTCTATAGTTAACTATTTGTTTTCTTTCCTTTCCTTTGTCCTTGGGCAGCCAGGAGTGCCCGAGGAATATCACACATGTCCCACCTGGGGTGGGGGTCGGGGGAGGGTGGTGTTGTTTGCAAGGGGTCAGCTTGTCTTATGCTCCCTCATCACAATGTCCTGGTCTGATTCTGACACCAATTACAATGTGTGTGTGTGTGTGTGTGTGTGTGTGTGTGTGTGTGTGTGTGTGTGTGTTTTCCACATCACCAGCAATTAATTCTATTCTAACACTGTTTACCTGAAGATAGCATCAGATCCCACAGGTTCAGGGCTCAGTCCTATGAGACTTTAGACACCAATTACTAATCCAGGTCATCACCTGTGCTTTTGTCCACCCTGCTATTAGATGAGGTTACAAAGACCCCCTCCTTGGGTTTAATGTACTAGAATAGCTCACAGAACTGAAAGAAACATTTTACTTATTACATGACCAATTTATTACAAAAATGTATTAACTCAGGGCAGTCACACGGAGGGCATGTGCAGCACAAAGTATGTGGAAAGGGTGTGGAGATTCCATACTCTCTGGGTGTGTCACTCCCCCCAAATCTCCACATGCTCACCAATCCAGAAGCTCTCTGAATCCCCTCCTTTTATATTTTTAATGAAGGTCTACTTATACAGGAGTGATATATACAGGCCAAATCTTTGGCCATTACTGATGTGAACTCAATCTCTGGCCTCTCTCTCCTCCCTGGAGGTCTGGGGTAGGATTGAAAATTCTACCCTCTCATCACATGTTTGGTTCCTCTGGTGACCAACCTTCCCCCGACCCCTGCCCCCCCCCACCCTGCCCCCCACCTCCTTAGGTTAACTAGGAGCTTTCCAGAAGTTGCCTCACTAACATAACAAAAGACACTTTAATAGCATTCTACACTTCGGAAACTCCGAAGGTTTTAAGAGCTCTATGTGTGGAGTAAATGCATAATTCCTTATTATAAACCACAATATTTCACTGACTGTTTTCCAAAATTAGTGATAGATAGCAAACCGTGAATTCAAGAAGCTCAGAGATCACCAAGCAGGACAAAAACCCCAACAAAAAGCTCATCTTGGCAAGTCATCTTCAAACTGATGAAAATCAAATATAAAGAAAAAATCTTGAAACAATAGGAGAGGGAATCACATCACTTACAGAGAAACAAGTATAAAAATTACCATGGGCTTTTCATCAGATGTCATGTGAGAAGGAAGACCAGATACTTTAAAGTGAGAACAAAAAAAAAAATCTGTGAACTCAGAATTATTTACCCAGTGGAAATACTCTTAAAAAAAGTGAAGGAGAAATAGACTCACAGACAAACAAAAACAGGGCATTTGGTGCCAGCAGACCTACACTGATGAAAAGTTAAAGGAAGGGGCACCCGGGTGACTCAGGCGGTTAAGTGTCCAACTCTTGATTTTGGCTCAGGTCATGATCTCAAGGTTTGTGAGATTGAGCTCCGCATCTGGCTCTGTGCTGACAGCCTGGGCCTGCTTGGGATTCTCTCTCTCTCTCTCTCTCTCTGTCCCTACCCCACTCATGCGCTCTCTCTCTCTCTCTCTTTCAAAATAAATAAATAAACTTAAAAAAATAAAGTGATAACTCACAATTATAGGATGCTCTACAGTTGATCGGCATGAGGTGGAAACTTCACAAATACTAATAAACAACTTGCCAGAATTCTCTTCTGAACGACAGAAGAAGGGAGATGAGGAATAACAGTTTAGTTACTTTATCCTAGTTTAATAAATCATTTATTCTAAGACACTGTAAGAATACATCATTAGGGGGTGCCTGGGTGGCTCAGTCGGTTAAGCATCCGACTTCAGCTCAGGTCACGATCTCACGGTCCGTGAGTTCAAGCCCCGCATCTGGCTCTGGGCTGATGGCTCAGAGCCTGGAGCCTGCTTCTGATTCTGTGTCTCCCTCTCTCTCTGCCCCTCCCCCGTTCATGCTCTGTCTCTCTCTGTCTCAAAAATAAACGTTAAAAAAAAATTAAAAAAAAAAAAAGAATTTAAAAAGAATACACCATTAGGATATGGTTTTCTCACTGTTTAGAAAGATCAAGTGATTATCCTATATAACTCTTCCCCAATAGGGGAGGAAGCTCATACTCGGATCAAGTAACTTTCCCATAGTCAATGGCATTGGTTGCAGGGTTGAGATGACAGTTCAGTTCTAAGTAGATTATCGCTGAAATGTGGCTGGGAAAAGGAACGGGATGAAATAGGACTTCCAGAGAGGACGCCTCTAACCCAAAGGGAAGTGGAGATCTCTCAAAGCTGAGAGGCTAACTCTGCCAGAGCCCCAAGGGCACTAAAGCTGCAGGGGTCAATTCTCAGGTTCACAGTCAAATTTTAGGTCAACCCCGCGAATACTATTGAGGAACATCATATGATGGAACAAGTGATCAATCCGATTGTTAAAAGAGTTGCCCTTCCAATGAGTGCAGCTCACGCATAAACATGCCTTTCGAGGAAGACTTTACAAACTGCTACTGGAGAAGGCTTTCAGCTCTGAGGCTAATCCAGGTCACCCTCTTCCGGTCCCCTGCAGCACCCTTACCCCCACCTCCTACCCTTTCTACTCACCCACACTAGCCACCATATTTCTACTCAGCTCAGCACTAGTTACTTCCTGCTTCGACAGCAGCCCAGTGTAGAATCATTTTCTCATAGGACCACAGAGCTTCCCTTTGCAAGAGATGAGTTTTCACTTCAATCTTAAGGAAATCATTTGCTACCTGCAGCTTTTCTCTGGTTTCCCAACTCCAGAGCAGTGAGTTGGCTGAGAATAAGTAAAATGCAGGCCCAAGATTATGAAGGTCTATAATTTAATATAAAACACTGGATGCAACCCCTGAAACACTGGTGAGTGTACAGATTTTACAGTGTCTCTGAGTGTGATCTACCCCAGGATGTCTGTTTCCTGTAGTTACTCAGTCTCTGGCAATGTCACCAAAAGAGCATGTTGACTGCATATCAGTGCCTTTCAATCCAAATGGAAGAATCAGTACAATCAGGTCTTTTGCAAGTTCCTGATACCACCTGCCTCTTACAACTATCATAACTGAATATTAATAAGCCACAGAGGATTGTCGCGGAAGGGCACGAAAACATACGGTCCATCTTAATCCACTTACCATAAATCACTGTGCCTTATGTTGGGTGGAAACCCGTGAAGAAAAGTCAAATTACATTTGATTTCACTCCTTTCATTTGAAATATAAAACTCCTCTTTCTAAGGTAACATGACAGGGGTGCCTGGGTGGCTCAGTCGGTTGAGTGTCTGACCTCGGCTCAGGACGTGATCTCGCAGTTCGTGAGTTGGAGTCCCACGTCAGACTCTATGCTGACAGCTCAGAGCCTGGAGCCTGCTTCCGATTCTGTGTCTCCCTCTCTCTCTGCCCCTCCCCCACTCACACTCTGTCTCTCTCTCAAAAATAAACATTAAAAATTTTTTTTAAGTGACATGACACAATCCTAAGTGAGTTTTTCGGAACTTGTGCCAGCTTTATCTAGTAAGACAAGCAAATAGATACACATTGTTCATACCATTTTTATATGAATAATTTAAGTTTTTAAATTTTTCTCTCCCTTTGTGTCATTACTAATACACTAGAAATAGTAATACAAAAAGTGGCTAGTATTATTTAAATAATCACACCATTTACCTAAATGGTTTTTTCTACCAACTATATGCCAGGACCAATAAATTTGTTGTTTATATTATCCCCATAATGCTCAGATGTTGAGTATTATAATCCCACATTTATGACAAAATTGAGGTTCACAGAAGTTACGTGATGATCTCAAGATTACACATACAGCAAAATTTTTTTTCTCTGCTCTATCCTATGCATAAAATAATGTTTGCACAGAGTAGAATGGCCATAAATATTTGTTTAGTGAATAAATGAGCATGAATACACACAGGTCTGCCTGTGTCCAAAGCCTATATTTTACTCTATGCTGTGTTTGGCTTCATCTTCTGATGTCTAATAAATATTTCACCAGGTGGTAACACCAGGCACATAAAATGGGGTGCCTGGGTGCCTTAGTTAAGCATCTGACTCTTGATTTTGGCTCAGGTCATGATTTCACGGTCTTTGAGACTGAGTGCTGAGTTGGCTTCCTGCTGGGCGTGGAATCTCTCTCTCAGCCCCTCTACCACTCATGCATACACACACACATGCTCCGTGTTCTCCCTCCCTCTCTCGCTCTCATAAATAAATAAATAAATAAATAAATAAATAAGGGGGGGACATAATCTAATAAAAGAAGGAATGCAAAAGAATAGATTACAGTATCACAATCCAAATGCATTCCATTTTTGTCCATGTCTCTGTCTTTTTCAAAGAAATGGCACACTATAATTTGACACCATCGATAAACTGTGAGTACCAGTTGAGACTCCAGCATAGACGATGTGTGCTGAATACACCTGAGCTATGGACACACCTCTCAGCCAATATTACCCAGGATTGCTAGCATCAAGATTTACAGAGCAGTTATTTATTGTGGCTCTAAGTGAGAAGAGGGGGTATAATTTAGCAGGCTAGGCCTTTTGCTTGAACCAGGAATCTCTGTTTCTCCTATGACCACAGCTTTTGATGGAAAAACTCATCAATAGTCAAGAGAGTTACCAGGTTTTCCACCTGCAGGCATTACTCAGCTACAGCAAGAAAACAACATACACAGGGGCACCTGGGCGGCTCAGTCTGTTAAGCGTCTGACTTCAGCTCAGGTCATGATCTCATGGTTTGTGGGTTTGAGCCCCACATTGAGCTCTGTGCTGACAGCTCAGAGCCTGGAGCCTGCTTGGGATCCTGTGTCTCTGTCTCTTTCTCTCTGCCCCTCCATGGCTTATGTTCTCTCTCTCTCTCAAATAAATAAATAAAGCTTTAACAACAAAAAAAAAAGAAAACAACATACACAATAACACAGGTGAAGAATAGTGTTTCAGTTTGACAGTGCTTTCCATTGGGGTTGAAATGCATGGAGTTAAAACTGACCCACCCTAAATCAAAGGACTCTGTTATAGACAATGATGGTTTCCTCTCCCTGGATCCCCAGCGGATGGATTCACTGACAGGAGGCCTGAGCTGCTCAGAGGTCTACTGACAAGAGAGAAAACACATCAATAAGCCACACAGATAAACAAAGCTTGCCACTTCTTTTATATTTTGAAATGGTGGTTTTATAGTATAAGAAAATATCAGGCAGAGTTTTGTTCTCTGTCAGCTATAAATAGTGCCAGCCAATCTGCAAGTATGACAAGATGATTATACATTCATTGGGATGATAATTGTCCTTACTGTTCTGAGTTTTCATCATATAGAAAATTTATCACTTCCAATTCACTCCAAAATATTATTTTGAAAGAGAAAGAAGTATAGATATCGTCTTATTTTATAACAGTCACAATTATTACAATTGCACAAACCCAAAAACCTACTACCTTTTTATGAGAATTCCTCATTTTATAAGTAATGCGGGTTACTCTGTCACTCAAGGCATACCTGCTGAAAACTGGAAGGTTGGAAAGGTAATGGTTACTTCAATAGTGGTGTTTCATTAAGGTGTCACAGATGAAAATATGGTTTTTATAGAATGCAGAAATGTGAAAGAAACCTGCAATAAATATGTATCAAAGGTAGATATACTTTTAAATTGCAAAAATAAGGATAAAAAATATTTTATTTTCCTTTCATATGATTATGTAAATTTCTAACCATTTTGAAATATAAAAGTAGAATACATTGGTTATGGCGTAGAGCAAAAAAAAAAAAAAAATCACCAAACTGATTTTTTTTCTTTTTTTTCCCCTCAGAACCTAGTAGAGTCTGATAAAGGGTAATGTGAGAACACATCGTAGGTCTAAAGGAAGCTCGCTAACTCCTTCAAACCTCAAATGTGGGATGGGTGCGTCCTGGCCTGACAAAACTCAAGGACAACATAGACTCAATTTAGCAATCCTGACACACAGATCGAAGAAAGCCAGCACAACTGGCAGTTAGCAGTGTGGATTCTAGAGGCAGATTCAAAAACACATCGTGTGACCTTGAGCAAGTAAGCTCTTCACACTCTATCCCTCAGTCTCCTTACCTGCAAAATAGGGGTAAAAGCATACCTACCTCACTCCTACCTAAAAACCTACCTTACTTTTGTAAAAATGAATGGAGTTAATATTTGTAAAAGGTCTGTAACAGTGATATGTAGTGAGAGTTATGTATTTGCAAGTACTGCCATTATTAGTATGTGGACTCATGATACGGAAGGCACAGTGATAGCACTCACTGAAACGTAGTTCAATTACCGCCTGAGATTTATAGTATTAATACCACTTCTCTTTTTTTTATTAAAATTTTAAACGTTTACTTATTTTTGAGAGAGGGACAGAAAGTAAGCAGAGGAAGGGCAGAGAGAGGGGGAGACACAGAATCTGAAGCAGGCTCCAGGCTCCGAGCTATCAGCACAAAGCCCATAGCAGGGCTCAAAGCCATAAATTGGGAGATCATGACCTGAGCCGAAGTCAGACACCCAACTGACTGACCCACCCAGGCACCCCAATACCACTTCTCTTTTGAGGCTAGAGTTAGGAAAAATATATCAGTCTGGCCTAAGGGGAAGGTAGAAATTTCTTTTTGGTCATGGTGTTATCTTAGATAACAGTTGTAAAATTCAACTTTTAGTAAATGTCATTGAGCTTCCTCCATATTGTTGACAATTTGTTGGAAACTAGGAATAGAACAGTAAGTGAAAAAATACCAGTCAACATCGATGGACTTGGTTTTCAAAGTTGTAATACAAAAGGTCATTGAGAACTTTAAAAAAAGGGTATCCATTAATTTTATGAGCATATATATGCAGACACATATACATACATACACATATACATATATATATAATATATACACATGTGTACACATCATATATACACATACACATATATGCACATATACATATATATGCATATATACATATATGCACATATACACACATATACATACATAATATACACATGTGTATATACATATACACATCATATATACAAACATACATATACACACATATTCATATATACACATGTATACATATATATACATACACATGTATCCATCCCTAGTGATTCATAGAACACTACAAGATGCCTGCCTTTAATAAATTAGTTATTGTTCTCCCTATACCTTGGAAAGTACAAGAGCTGAAAAAAGAGGAAAGATTAAAACAAAACAAAAACACGTCTTCAAAAACTAATTCAATACCAATTTGTGGGAGATATGTTAATTCCTGTTACTAAATGCATTAAATACTATTAAAATAACACAAAGACAGAAACTAATCATCACAGAGGTCTATCAGCCTTCATGGCGATGGCTGGTGTCATTCATGTGGCAATCAATATATATTTATTGAGTGTCTACGATGGCCCAAACACCGGTCCAGTTTCTAGTGAATATAACACTTAAAAAAAAACACTAGTAAAAATATACCACATAAAGTGTGCTATGTACCATGAATAAAGCAGAGTTAAGAGGCTATATAATATCTGAAATCTACTTCAAAGGTTTATATAATCAAAAAAATGTGTCCTTTTATAAAAAGTTTGCATTGCCTACTATCACGGTGTCATGGTACCATGAGTTCTATCACGGTAGTAATCCACATTCCACAGAAAATATAAATTGGGAGGAATTTTATCAGAATGTACCTGAGAATCCAACCTGCAAAATGTCTTTCACCTCCAATTTTGAGATCATTCTCCCGTATTTGATGTCGCGGGCTCTGGGAACAGGGTTAGAGCAGCACACTTGTGCGGTGCAGCGTTGATGTGGCAGGACCCAAGACTGCCCCACTGAGCAATGCCAGCTTGCCAGGGGAGCCCTTGGCCAGTGACCGGAACTGGGATTCCAGGCCAGTTCCCAGCACTGCCTAACTAACGAGAAGGTCCTCCTGTGCCTGTGTTCGTGCTAGCGAAATGTCAGTGTAACCAACATGGTTGTCCCTCCTCGGCTTTCCTCCTGGGAGTGTTGGTTCACACTCAGCAGTGGGTGCCTACATGACCGGCCCTCAATAAAACCCTGGGCATGGAGTCCCTAATGAGCCTCCCCAGGGGAGGATGCTTCACAGTTGCTGTCACGATTCAATGTTCCAGGACGTAAGGGTGTTGTTAATGACTCTACTGTGAGAAGACTGGATGTTCGCACCCGGTTTCCTCTGGAATTGGCCCCATGTGCCTTTTCCTGTGCTGATTTTCACTGAATCCTTTCCCTGTAATGTATCTTAGCCATGAGTATGATTGTACGCTGCATCCTGTGAGTCCTCCCAGCAAATCACCAAATGTGAGGGTGGTCTGGCGACCCCCAACGCAACGCCCAAGATGCGTATTCGCTTTCTCTGCAAGTTGGCAACGAGAGGATTCAGGTAACCGCCCCCCTCTCATAACCTAACTGAATAGAGCAAATATACATCAAAATAGTAAGACAGTCCCACATGGTAAGAAACCCTGCAACAAAGAAATCAGAATTCACAGGGTAACCCAATGACCCTTTAAAAAATGGAGGGCTGCAATGGTACTTAATCATAAATAATAAAGATAAAGGGAATACTAGCCAGATAATATTGCACCCCTTGCACCCTAAGCAACAAACAGTATAAATCCTTCTCAATGTGCATCATTTTATAAAATTTGTAAGTTAGAAAACAAGTATAGGGGCACCTGGTGGCTCAGTCGATTAAGCCTCTGACTCTTGATTTCAGCTCAGATCATGATGTCTCAATTTGTGAGATCAAGTGCCATGTTGGGTTCTGTGCCGACAGCACAGAGCCTGCTTGGGATTCTCTCCCTCCCTCTCTCTCTGCCCCTCCCCCACTCTGGCTCTCTCAAAATAATTAACTTATTTTTTTTAATATTTATTTATTTTTGAGAGAGAGAGAGAGAGACAGAGTACAAGTGGGACAGGGATGGGGCGGGCGGGGGGGGGGGGGGGGGACACAGAATCTGAAGCAGGCTCCAGTCTCTGAGCTGTCAGCATAGGGCCTGATGCGGGGCTTCAACTCGGGAACAGTGAGATCATGACCTGGGTTGAAGTCAGATGCCCAAGTAACTGAGCCACCCAGGTGCCCCTTAAAATAAATAAATAACTTAAAAAAAATTCAAATTATTTGAATAATCCTCATATTTTCATTTTAACCCATATAAGCCTCTAATTTTTTTTTTCTGAGGAAAGCTTTGGTTTTTGAGCTGTTTTTTCTTAACATAGGAAAAATTGTAAAAAAAAATATAGAAAAAAAGAACTTCAATAGATATTAAATATTTTCAGTGAGTGGATTCACGCCTACTTACTTCAAATCTATTCTCTATTTAATCTGAGGTGTGATATGGGTATATAAAGACGAACGACAAACACATCACCCTGATCTCAAGTATCACATAATTGAAAGAAAAGAAAATATACAAACCCCACAAATAAAAAGTTTAAACAAATGTAGGCAGTCATGGTGATTTACCTAACCCAGCATATGGGCCTGGGGAGATGGCTTTCTATCGAGGGTGGACATGTACCAATTCTTATCAAATAAAAACTAGATAAAATAAGAAGGACTTCACTTTCAAAATATATTAATGGGGCACCTGGATGGCTCAGTCAGTTAGGGGTCCAACTTCAGCTCAGGTCATGACCTCGCAGTTCGTGAGTTTGAGCCCTGCGCTGACAGCTCAGAGCCTGGAGCTTGCTTTGGATTTTGTGTCTCCCTCTCTCTCTGCCCCTCCCCTGCTCACACTGTGTCTCTCTCTCTCTCAAAGGTAAATAAACAATAAAAAAATAAAAATATATCAGGTAACAATAATTTTTATCACGTGTAGGTATTTAATAGTCAAAGTAAGGGGTGGTTGCTTTGGGGGTGTGTATGAATTATGTTCTAGTTGCATTATTTTGTCACTGTCACAAGTATATAAAATAGATAACACGTTTATATATTACAACTCTGAAAACATACATCAGGCTCAGAGGAAAATAAGAAAGGGTGTTTCTTGATTTGTTCGCTTTCATTTTTTTCACAAAGAGACTGTAGTGAATTGTCAATTAGAGACTCAGATGTGGACTCAGAGACAGACTCAACCAAATAACTTTCTATGAATCATAAAAATTTGGTAAGACAAAAAGAATATCAAGAACATTTGAAACTTTGCACTTTCTTTAAAACCATGACAACTATAGGGGCGCCTGGGTGGCGCAGTCGGTTAAGCGTCCGACTTCAGCCAGGTCACGATCTCGCGGTCCGTGAGTTCGAGCCCCGCGTCAGGCTCTGGGCTGATGGCTCGGAGCCTGGAGCCTGTTTCCGATTCTGTGTCTCCCTCTCTCTCTGCCCCTCCCCCGTTCATGCTCTGTCTCTCTCTGTCCCAAAAATAAATTAAAAAAAAAAAAACGTTGAAAAAAAACCATGACAACTATTGTGGCAAAAAAGAATACGGTGTTAGGTGACGGCAGCTGAATGTGAGACAGAGGCAGTCACAGTTGATGGCTGAAGCCACCGTTAGAGACTCTACAAGTCCCATGGGTCACATCTAGGCCCCTTACTTGATTCTCGTTTAAGGTAAAATCAAAGTGAGGTATTTCAGTATATTTTTACACGAAGTATTTACAGGCTCATAAGTTGTCAATCAACAAAGTTCTTCAAAAACAATTTTGGTGGGGAGTGCCTGGGGTAACGCAGTCAGTTGAGCATCTGACATCAGCTAGGTCATGATCTCATGGTTTGTGAGTTCGAGCCCTGCATTGGGTTCCCTTCTGTCAGCCCAGAGCCTGCTTTGGATTCTCTGTCACCCTCTCTCTCTCTCTGCACCTCCCCTACTTGCACTCTCCCTCCCTCCCTCCCCCTCTCTCTGTGTCTCAAAAAAAATATTAAAAAAATTTTGGTGTGGTAAAATATATATAAGATTTGTGATTTTAACCATTTTGAAGTCTATACTTCAGGAGTATGTACATTTACAATGTTGTGGAATCATTATCACTGTTTCAAACATTTTTTCATCCTCCCCTCAATAGAAACCCTGTAACCACTAATCAATAACTCCCCTCCTTCCCCCTTTCTCCCAGCCCTTTGAAACTTTGATTCCACTTTCTGTCTCTATGAATTTGCCTATTGTAGATATTTCATTTACATGGAATCATGTAATATTTGTCCTTTTGTGTCTGGCTATTTTTTTTTTTTACCTGGCGTGATATTTTCAAGGTTCATCCATGTGGTAGTGTGTATCAGAACTTCATTCTTTCCATGGCCAAATAATATTCTATTGCATATATATATATATATATATATATATATATATATATATACACACATATACATATATCACATTTTGTTTATCCATTCGATTGTCAATGGATATTTGGGTTGTTTCTACCTTTTAGCTATTGTGAGTAATGTTGCATTGAAGCAACATTTTTTATTCTTTTGGAATACACTCAGGAACTGACTTGCTGAATCTTATGGTAATTCTGTGGTTAGTGTTTGAGGAACCACCCAAGTATTTTCCACAGTGGCTGTGCCATGTTTCATTTTCCCTAGAAACACATGAAGTTTCCATTTCTTCTGCATTCTTGCCAAAATCGGTGATGTTCTTTCTTTAAAACTACATATTTATATTTTGTAAGCATAGCCATCAAAAAATGGCATGTCATGGTTTTGACTTTCACTTCCCTAATGACTAATAATGTTGAGCATGTTCACATGTGCTCATTGGCCCCCTGTACACTTTGGAGAAATGTCTATTAAATCCTTTAACCATTGTTTTGGGGGGGTTGTCTTGCTTTGTTTTGTTCAGGAGTGGTTATTCATTTGGGATATTAAACCCTTATCAGATACGATCTGCAAATGTTCTCACATTCTGTAGGTTGCCCCTTCACCCTCTTGATAATGTATGCTTATGCAGAGAAATTTTTAATTTGATGATGTCCAGGTCATCTATCTTTTCTTTTGTTTCCCGTGTGGTTGACCTTATATCTAAGAATCCACTTCCAAATTTAAGGTCATGAAGATTTACCACTGTTTTCTTGTAAGATCTGTATGGTTTCACGTCTTACACATTTAGGCTGGAACCCATTTTGAGTTAATTTTTGTGATTGGAGTGTGGCAGGTGTTAGCAACTTCTTTTGAATCTAGACTGAAGCGGGAATGGTAATTGTGGCCTCTTTTTTTCTCAGGAACAGTTCAAGGTATAAGTAAATAATGTGTAAGAATTTGTCTTCTTTAAGTATAGTGTCTCACTCAGAGCAGATTTTCCATGAAGCTAATGAAGCTTAGCCTTTAGGCCTCCACACTTGTGAGGGCTTCTTTCAAGACCCTGGAAGAAGCTTAGCAGGTTCACATGCTCATGTTTTTGTGAAATTGAAATGCTAAGATATTTTTGCTGCAATTGGTTAATGCCGCTGTCTCTTTTTATTTTGACTTTCCCCTTCTCTACTTCCCTCATATCAAGAGGCTTTGAAGTAGCCAGAAGCATTTCTGAAATCCAGCTAAAGGGAAATGGGAAATATGCCATTTTAACTACAATTTAGAAGGACATTTGGGACATTTCCATTTTTTTAAATGTGAGAAATTTAAGAGGTTTGTCATCCTCAAATGTATTTATTACAGAACAAAGACAAAATTCTGATGAAAAAGTAGAAGATGAAATAAAGGTAATAAAAATGGGTGATGAAATTAAAACAAATGGTCTGATATCAAGAAGCCAATTATAAACAAGATATTCTTTTTTCAGGTCATACCAAAAGCAGCAATGCGTTACAAACAAGAGATAAATTGTGAACAAAATAATGACTAGGCTTTGGCTTCTTCCACAAATCCAATTAACAGACAAGAATGAATCATATGAACACAATAAAAAAGGTTATTTTTTTTTCCAAAATGTTATAGTTCATTAACATATAGTATAATTTGGGGTTTAGGAAATTTTATAGTGGAATTTTTGGTTTTACATACAACACCCAGTGTTCATCACAACAAGGGCCCTCCTTAATACCCTTCACCCATCCAACACTGATGAAAATAACATAAAATTCATAATGTACCCCTACACCGAGGATACTGATGATTAATGGATGTAGATAACTGAAAGAATATTTATGATAGTTCTCTGGGCAAAATCTTGTAATGCCCCGAAACCCCTCATACTACTTATATATGAGAAAAACTTGATACATGTTTTTCCAAATTTGGCTGCAACACTTATTGACATTGAGTTGTAAAGGTGAAACTTTTCTAAACTCCCATTAATGAGACGATAACTGATCAACTATGCTAAAGACTGAGTGATCATTTTGTTCTGTCCACCAGAATGGTATCAGACCATCACAGTTGCACAGAGAGGCCGATAAAATACATGTGCTCCAGAAATGTAGAACAAAGTGTGTAGAGATGAGTCAGGCAATTAATGAAATTATTGTTATTTTCTGGATTTCAGTGATGTTTGTAGAATTTGGCAGTTTTTCAAAATCAGCACTTCATTGTGGCTTTTATTTTAAGTAAATATTTACTTCTTCTGTACTTAATATTGTACTTGTATTTTAAATTTTTCTTTTTTCTTGGAGGAGGACCCTCTATAAGTTCTGCAATGACTAATGTTGCCTAAAGATTCCCAGGTCAATTTTTATTTATTTAATTATTTTTAATCTTTATTATTTATTTTTGAGAGAGAGAGGGAGACAGAGCATGAGTGGGGAGGAGCAGAAAGAGAGGGAGACACAGAATCCAAAGCAGGCTCCAGGCTCTGAGCTGTCAGCACTGAGCCCAACTCTGGGCTTGAACATGAGATCATGTTCACATGAGATCATGACCAGAGCCGAAGTCGGATGCTTAACTGACTGAGTCACCCAGGTGCCCCGCAGGTCAATTTTTAAATATATTCTTCATGTATTATTTTATGCAATGCAGTGCCTTTGAATGCATTTGGTTGGGGAAATATGGATCTGTATTTTAATATTTCAGGGAGTTCAGATTATCTTGGCCCAAGAACATCACATGATTCCTATTACTGGAAATATTTACATAAAATTGTAACTACAAATACACATCCATACACACTTTTTGTATATATGTAATTTATTATATGATTATTTCAAAATATAAATTATAAATATTTGCATATTTTAATATAAATATATATCCTATCGGTTCTCTTGTTTTGAAGAATCTTGACTAATATAGAGTGCTAATGAATTAGCTCTAACAGAACTAATAATTTAATAATGAGTAGACTTCCCGGTTTTTGTCATTTGTGGACTCAAATTTCTGTTAAGATGCCTCCCAAGTCTGGGATTTAATGCATTTAATTCTATAATGGCCAAGTAAAAAGAGGCTCATTGGGATGCCTGGGTGGCTCAGTCCATTAAGCGTCCAATTTTGGCTCAGGTCATGAACTCACGCTTTGTGGGTAGAGTCCTGCATCGGGCTCCGCACTGACAGCTCAGAGCCTGAAGCCTGCTTTAGATTCTGTGTCTCTGCCTCTCTCTGCCCCTCCCCCACTTACACTCTGTCTCTCTCCCTCTCAAATAAACAAACAAACAAACAAACAAACATTAAAAAAATTTTTTTAAGTGGCTTATTTTTTTAGTCTGTTAAATATCCCTTTAAGGCAACAACAAATATTAATACGTAATTAAATTACCACATCCCCACATTTTGAAAAAGCAACGTTAACTCACACCTACAAATGCCCTCAAGGAAACACTATGTCACTGATCTTTCTTGGTGATAATCATAAGATTACTTAAATATGATTGACACAAGTTCTTCAGATTTTTAATGGCTAGAAATGTCTGTTCAGCCTAACAACAATAGATACGCCAAGTAGGAATACCTTACTCAGTAAGTGAGGAAGCAGTCAGTCTTACTAAGTAAAATTGATTGCATTAGAGTACGAGAATAATCCCCACAGAAATAAAAGCCACACGGGAAGTTGCACAAAGGAGAATGGATACTGCTGGGCATGCAGGAAAGGGTGTGCAGACAAGCATGAGAAGAAAGTAACGTCTCAAGTGAAGAAACTTTTTAAGAAGCAGAATGAGAACTGTAGCTATGGAAGACAGAAATGGGGTGCTCAAACACACAAAACCGAAGGTGCCAAAAAGTGAAAATTTGTGGAAAGTGAAAAGAGAGACTATGAAAATCGGGTATTCAATTGACACCTTATTTGACAAAGACCATACTTTTTTGGTTATGAGTCCATAATGAACCTCAGCCTTGCACCCACCACGGTGCCTGCCCGGGGTCATGCACGTGAGAAGTACCACGCAAGTGTCCTGGATTAATGTAGGACAGTCTGAGATGCAACCAATAATGTGTACATTTTCTTTGCTGAAGTCACAAGTTGACAGTAAAGCATACCCGGTAATTTAAAACAGTAATATGTTAACAGGAAAGCTGCCATAGGTCGTAATATAAATTTTTTAATTTGAAATCTACTGAGGCACAGAAACGTACTTTTATTTTATCGCAGATATTTTCAACTACACAGCATACTCACTTCCCAGTTTAATAATGGAAAGCAGGCTAATGTCCCATCTGTTATAATACAGCTTTCGGCTTCAACGTGTGGTCTTGGTGAATTCTCAAATCATCAGCTGCTGGATCGGAAGCAAAGATCTTTTTTGACATGTAAAATGCTGTTCATGAATATCCCTCTGTGTGCTCTCACATATTCTAATCCTATCTGTAGATTCTCCTACACTAAAACTATTAAATGAGATCTGAGGTGACTTGGAAAACAGTCCTACTTCCTTTACAGTTAGATTTGTTAGATTTAGAAAAGGACACACAGTTATATTCGCATCCCAAATAAACAATCATTTTTCAGTAGAAGCATGAATGTTTGGGATATACATATACTAAAAAGTAAACTTGCTGGGGGCACCTGGGTGGCTCAGTCGGTTAAGCAGCTGACTTCAGCCCAGGTCATGATCTCATGTTTCATGAGTTCCAGCCCTGCATTGGGCTCTGTGCTGACACCTTGGAGCCTGGAGCCTGCTTCAGATACTGTGTCTCCCTCTCTCTCTGCCCCTCCCCCACTCGTGCTCACTCGCTCGCTCTCTCTCTCACTTTCTCTCTCTCTCTCAAAAATAAACAAACATTAAAAAATATTTTAAAAAATAAGAAATTTGCTGTTTTATTTGAAATTCACATTGACCAGGGCAGCCTATATTTTATCTGATAATTTTTATGATGGAATAAAAGCTCTTTCTTATGTGTAGTATGATACCATTTGTTGCTTTCTTAAATGCAAAAATACAAATCACGTAGACCTTATTTTTGGTAGGGCAAACGCGAAAGGATTACTCGTAGCGGTAAAGTGCAGAGCAGGAGAAAACAAGGTGTGTACCACACAGGGGCTCACTATGGCCACTGTTACATCTTCCAGAGGGCCAGGAAATGGTGTCTTAGAACATGGACAATGTTCTAAGACAATGCAGTGTGCGAGAGACAAATTGGAATAAAACATAAAACCGTCATAGAGGTAGGTGTCCACACAGCAGGCAGAATGTGATACTGGAAAGGCAGGGCATCCCAGGCTGCTTCTAACACGTATGGCTTCGTCCAGAAGGAAAGCAGCACCACTCTTGGGAACAAGAGCCCTGGACTCCAAAATCAAAACTTCGAGATTCATGCCCACTGTCACTTCAGGCACATCTTTTACCCTCTCTGACCGTTCATCTCTTTGTATGTAATGAAAGGAGAGTAATATCTGTGTTGCCAATGGCTGGAGGATCAAATAAGATAGAAACTGTCTTCCATGCCATCCATTATACAAACACAATTTGTTGTGTTTCTTCCACTGCTGATTAATATGACTGAAGTATTATGATATTATCAGTACTAAATTCTAAGCATGCAAGTCAGTAAGGAAGAAGGGCTTTAAAAGGTGACACTTTTTCATTAGTAAATACAACTATATATTCAGGTTCTAACTAGATTATATGGCTCAGCATAGAATTATTAGGGAAAATTCTTTCTTTTATGCTCTTAGTTTTTTAGGTAGGGAGAATTTTATTTTATAATCTTACTTCTTTCGGGCACTAAAATATCTCATCATTGGCTTCATCTGCTTCCCAATTTCTCCCCCCCCAAAATTATTTTGCTTCTATGAAATTTATATTCTTACATTTACACTTTTTGTTCTGCCCTTATAGACAGAAGGAGATATTTCAAAAATAAAAGTTTTCTACTGTCCAAAGAAATCTCGGAAAAAAATTTTAAAAAGTTAGATATAATCAAGCTGCCTCTATTGACATTAATCTTTTTTTTTGGATGTGAACATTATTCATGCAGCTCATTTTCATTCAATAAAGGGTGACACGTTCTCTTAAAAAGAACTACCATAATACAAATAGCTACAATAAGCTCATTTCATCTAGAAAGTCAAGGTTCCATTTTTCCTCAATGTTTGTCTGCTCAACAAGGTCATGCAGATGTTGAAAGCGATCTTGCATATATTTGTTCCAATAAAATGGTGAAATAAAATGTGACAGGACTGATAAAAGACAGAAGAATCAGATAGAATGGGACTGTCAAATCCTGGCTATATTATACATCTTCCGAACATAAAATAATTGTGTGTGTGTGTGTGTGTGTGTGTGTGTCTTTCTTGACACTTAGCCCAGTAACTAAACAGGCTTCTAATATTTCAAATGCAAAGTTGCAATTTCTAAGATGATTTCTCCTCATACGTTCAGACTTAAAGTGAGATACACATTCCATTCTCACATAAGATGTTCCTCCTTGGATTGTTCAGAGCTGATAGTTGTAAATGTCAGTGAAGGTTGACTCAGTTGGTTAAAACTAAATGCAAGAGCACTACACTCATAGGTCTCAGCCCCTTGCCTTGTGTGAACTTTTCTCTGTTGAATAAGTATAACCTGTATAACCTGAGCCCTGGTCCACTACTTACATAGCCATGGTCAAGCAGGATGCATGACAATAAAATACGAAAAGGGAATGCAGTGGGCTCCCTTCATAAATATTAATGAGGGTGTCTGATGGGATAGGCACTGTGTTGAGTGCTGGAAATGTGCCCATGGGTAAGACAGATGGAACCTACATTCTAGTAGGAGACCAAAGGAAGGAAGGAAGGAAGGAAGGAAGGAGGAAGGAAGGAAGGAAGGAAGGAAGGAAGGAAGGAAGGAAAAGAGGAAGGAGGAAAGGAAGAAAGGAAGGGAGGGAGGGAGGGAGAGAGGGAGAAAAGGAGACAGGGTGGAAGGCAGAAAGGAAGGCAGGGAAGAAGGAAGAGAGGCAAGGGAGGGAAGGAGGGAGAAATCACAAACTAAGCACTACAGATTTAGAGAAAAAGCACTGATAAGTAATATGAACTTTAATAAAGAAATGAAATAAAGGTAGATATAAGGAGATTTTTCTTAGACTAGATGATTAAAATATATCTCTCTGATGAAAAAAACCTAACTTTGAGCTAGTTTGGAAGTAAGCTAGCCATTACCACTATTTGGAAGCGAGTTCAAATTAATGAGTTCTTCTTTGGATATTATTATACCTAGCATGTCTCAAATTAAACCAGATTTTGTTGAGATAACACAAATTTCAAATTTAAGATGAGATTGGACTTGTAATGAAGTTTAACTTCATCCATAAAAAGCCAGTGTGCTTAGAATATCATTGGAGGGACAAGGTAAAAGACACAATGTATAAATTGCTTTGGGGAGCAAGGTTATTTAAACTGCCAGGGGTGCCTGGGTGGCTCAGTTGGTTAAGTGTCTGACTCTTTGACTTGGGCTCAGGTCATGATCTCATGGTTGGTGAGTTTGAGCCCCATGTCAGACTGTGCTGATAGTGTAGAGCCTGCTTAGGATTCTCTCTCTCTCTCTCTCTCTCTCTCTCTCTCTCTCTCTCTCTCTCTCTTTCTCTCTATGCCCCTCCCCTACTCATTCACATGCACGTGATCTCTCTCTCTCTCTCTCTCTCTAAAAATAAATAAATAAACATTTTAAAAATTAATTAAAAATAAAAATAAAATACTGATAGGGGCACCTGGATAGTTCAGTCGGTTAAGCGTCCAGCTCTTGAGTTTGGCTCAGGTCATGATCTCAGGGTCGTAGAATCAAGCCCCACGTAGGGCATACTAGGCATTCTCTTCTGGAGTGTAGAAGGACTGGAATCTGAATAAAATATCCTCGGTCCCTTAGCATATATTCTGAGTTTAACACGTTATTTCTATAAGCAAGTTGTATTTTAGGAAAGAACTGCTTTTATTTCAACTTGTTGGAATTAAATCACCAAGTCTTGCATGAATACAAATCTTTCACTATCTTAAATCACGTGTTTCCACATAGGTGAAACTTTCTGGCGACATCCAGATGGATGATCACCTCTGGAGGAATTCAGTGATACATAAAATTCTTCATGAAACAGACATGTGTCAGTGCCTCACTTTATATCAAACACTACTACTCTAGGTCCTACGAAGTCCACATTAGAAACAGTAAAAGGTCATTTCTACTCTCAAGGAATTCATATTATCAGAGACATAAACAGGTAAAATCTAATAATAGTACAGTGTGATAAAGGTGTTGCCATATCAGAGACACTCATACAAAGGAGCCAAAGCTTGCCCTTGTCTACTAACCCTTGGCTGTGTATTTCTTTATTTTTTTTAAGTTCATTTATTTACTTTGAGAGAAAGAGAGAGAGTGAGCACACAGGAGCAGGGGAGCCACAGAGAGAGTGGGAGAAAATCTGAAGTAGGCTCTGCACGAACAGCACAGAGCCCGAGGCAGGGCTCGAACTCCCAAGCCGTGAGATCATAGCCCGAATTGAAACCAAGAGCCGGAAGCTTGACCTACTGAGCCCCCCCAGGAGCTCTGGCTGGGTATTTCTTTACAGTGCTCTGAGACCTATTTGCCCACCAGTGACAAATTCAAATTTTTATATATCAGTTGTTAAACATCACTCAAGCAGATTTTTAGCCATTTAGAGTCTCCCTGCTTTGTAAACCTTGCATAACTGTACCCTATGCCTGCTACCCATAGATAGGATAAACCCACAAGTCCCAAGCAGATACCCCCATTAAGAGCTGTCTGAAAAGAAGAGTCCCGGCCAGGGTGCTGAGCAACATCACCTAGATGCAAAAGCTCCTCTCCTTTGGGAGTTTTGCCCTCCTCCTTTTCTAGATGGTGGTCCTCACACCTAACTGTCTCCTGCTGTGGGATACCTCCCCTCCACGCATAAGTAGCAAAATAAGGGGCAGTCGGAGAAAAGGGTAAGGGCAATCACAGCAACGTGGACAAAATGTGTAACGATCTGAAATGTAGTGCATTCTGAATACAACCTTCCAGGAATTCAGTGAGTGTCAAAGGCAGAATAGTGAGAAATGAGACCAGACAGGTACACAGCAGGTAGACAGTGTCATGCCAGGGGGGATGAATTTATCCTGGCAGCATTGGAGAGCTGTTTAGGAATTTTAAGCAATGATCAGAATTGCATTTTAGGAAGATCAACCTGGCAGCAGTGTGGAGAATGGTTTTGAGGAACACAGTACGAGCAAAAAGTTGCCAGAACAAGAAGCCATTACAGTAACATCAGTAAGAAATTATGAGGCCTTCGATAAGATGTGGTGGAAACTGTGAAAAAAAAATGAGTGTTCTGTTGTTGTTGTTGTTTTGTTTTGTTTTCTTAAGAACAAGAATTGATAGGATTTTTCCAATGGATTTGACATAAAGGGTGAGACGCTAGGAAGGAAAAAAAATAACTTCCTCGTTTGGGCAGAATGGATGCACCGTGGTGAGTTGATTAAAACTGACACAGACAATTTAGAAGAAGGAATAAATTTTTGTGTTGGCAGGTCGACATTAATTTCAACTTTGGAAGTGTCGGGTTTGAGGTTTGGAGTCATTCAAACCATCACAGAACTGACTAGAAGTCAAATGTCAGAAACCGTGGATCTAATCTCTGAGCAGTAGCCCATGAGCACTCAGAGGAGTGACAGGATTGTCCAAAGATAGTGACAAAATATAGGAAGGGAGAGTGGATCCCCGGAAACACCAATACATAGTGCGCAGTGAGCGACTACAGAGAGGGGTCGAGGACAGAACAGTGATGTGCAAGTGAAGAAAGAGGAAATGCACAGAAAGAAGGAGAGGATGGAAGCTTTCCACAACCTCTCGATCTGATCAAATTAGTTAATAATTTTAAATTCAAATCATCGGATTTTTGGTTTTTACCCTGAAATTTCACAATAATTCTGAACTCATGACTATCTTTAAGCTGAGCTCTGCACACTGTGGAATGTGGTCCACACGCATCAAAGTCACCTAAGACTTTGGTTTAAAATTCAGCTCCGTCTCCAGGAATCTGAGCCGGTGGTCTAGGACGCGGATCCAGGAATCTGAGTTTCTAGGCTTTCCAGGTTTCTGGATACATCTTAGTCCTACTGCCTTGCAAGGAGCTTAAGCTAAGAACTCCCCAAGTAAGGAGAAGAAGTGAAAACCAGGATTTAGGACATGACGTTTGATTCTAAAGATATTTTTAATCACTTTCTATAGTGTACTCAAAGGTGATAAAAAATAGTTAACCATACAAGAAAGATCACACTACTCATCAGCTTGAGTCCAATTGAAAAGTCAAAGACTTGGAAAACAGAATAGACTCTATTCATGAACAATTATCTATATATTTTTAACGATCATACTTAGATCCATAAAATACCAATCTGTGCTGATAATTAACAAAAGGAAATGAGTGTTTCTCTTTCAGTTATTTCAGCAAAGCCAATGAAGTGTAAAATGTCCACTAAATTTTAGTTGAACAGAAATCTTTAAAGTGTATCTTACCTTGTTCTTTTTTAACACGAAGGTTAAGAATAAATGAGTTGTTGAATGATCAGCTCCTGTCATAGAAATAATAGCCCAGGAAACTTTATAAGAACAGGGACCACAGCCATCTGCTTTGTCACAGCATCCCCAAGCTTAGCAGCCTTTCTGGTAAGTAAGGTCCTCAAAAAATATGGTTTAAATAAATGGGCTTGTGATCCAAACAGATCAGTGTTCCAATACACATCTACCAATCCTCTGACCTTGAAAAATCATGTTACCTCCCTGTATTAGTGAGGGTTCTCTGGAGAAACAGAATTAGTAGGTATATTTGGATATATAGAAAGAGGTTCATTATGAAGGATTGGCTCAGAATTGTGGAGACTGAGAAGTCCCAGAGTCTGCCGTCTGCAAGCTGGAGGCCCAGGAAAGCTCGTGGTGTAGCCCCAGTCCAAACCCTAAGGCCTGAGAAACAGGGGAGCCAGCGATGTAAATATCTCCAAGACTAGGCCTGAGAGCCAGGAACATGGATGGCCATGAGCGAAAGATGAGAGAGTGAGAATTCCTTCTTCCTGTGCCTTTGTATTCTGTTCAGGCTCTCAACAGATTGGATGATGCCCACATATTGGTGAAGGGGATCTTCTTTTTTTTAATGTTTATTTTTGAGAAAGAGAGAGAATGAGTGGGGAGGGGCAGAGAGCGAGGGAGACACAGAATCTGAAGCAGCTCCAGGCTCTGAGCTGTCAGCACGGAGCCTGACATGGGGCTCAAACTCATAAACCATGAGATCATGACCTGAGTCAAAGTCAGATGCTTAACTGACTGAGCCACCCAGGTGCCCCAGAGAGGATCTTCTTTACTCAGTTTACCAATTCAAATACTAACCTATTCAAGAGACACCTACAGGCACACCCAGAAATCATGTTCTACTAGGTTTCTGGGCATCCTTTAGCCCAGTCAAACTGACACATAAAAGCAACCATCCCACTCTCTCAGACCACTTCCCTGGAAACTTATTCCAACATTACATGGTACAGTGTATGACAAGTGAGTCACACAGCATAAACCATCAATACATGCGGAGGCAGACTAACCTCGAGCTAACAAAATTTAAGTCAGGGCCCCTCACTCGCAAATGCGCCTTCCAAGGCATTGGGGGTCTCTATCAATGGGATAATATGGTCTGGCATCTTTGCAATGTTTACACAAGTAGCGTATTTTCATATTCATTTTATTAAAAGGGTCCCCTAAATAAGTTTTAGGTCCCACAAAACTTGTGAGTTTGTCTAATGTATGATAGAGATTATTATCATCATCATCATTATTACTATTATGCAACCTATAGAAAATTCCTAGCACATTATTGGCACTCAATAAATAATTTTTATGTATGCTTTAAATTGTTTATTTACAATGTAAGTTTTTCCAGCAAGAACACATGGTGGTTTATAAATATATATAAAATACATCAAAATAAAAATGAGTGGAAGATGTTAGAAACGAAGTTTTCTAGCAGAACAGATGTAAGATGAACTCATACACTTTCTAGCAGCCGAAGCAAAAAAGGAAATAAAATTAGGTACTTAACAGTGTGCAGAAGGCTAAAACAGATGAACTGCTAAGTAGAAACGCAACTATTTCCAGTATGGAGTAAGATATTTATTTTAGGAACTTTTTGTTAAAAGAATACTATATTGGGAGAGCCTGGGTGGCTCAATTGGTTCAGCATTGGACTCTTGATTTCTGCTCAGGTCATAATCTCAAAGCATCAGGCTCTGTGCTAAGCAGGGAACCTGCTTAAGATCCTCTCTCTCCCTCTCCCTCTACCCCTCCCCAGCTTGTACATGTGCTCTGTCTCATTAAAAAAAAAAAAAAAAAGAATATTATAATGTAGTGAACAGTATCTTCAGGGCATTCTGAGAGTTCAATCGGCAACTGATATCACATGTATGTTAAAGTCCCAATAAGAAATGTGCGGTCATGATTATAATTCTATTTTTAGATGTCATGAATTCTTAGTAAAAGGATGTGAAAAAAGAAACATTTAGGTGTGCACTTAGTTGTTGAATGAAGACGTTAATGGAGGAGATAGGAAATGCCAGCTGATGGCAGATGTTTGCTAAACGAGGTTGCATTTGAATGGTAATAAGTACAGCTAAGGGAGGAAAAATTTATGTAGTGGCCTGAACAGTGGGAAGGTGGTTAAAAACAGATGCAAGTATTTGGGGTGGAAAAATGGATTCAGGAAGTATTTATATAAAATTCTCTGTATAAAGTCTAAAACATAATGGTGGCTGCGAGGCTGTGACATCAAAGTTCAGCAACTTAAGGGATTAAAGGGCATTCTACAAACAAATAATAGGATAACTTTATTTTCCGAAACAGAATCTGCTTTGTCCTAGAGAATGTCAATCAGAAATTTAACATTTTCTAGGCACAATATCTAAATTTTGAATCCCCTCAATGAGGGGTTGGCCAACCTTTTCTGTACAGGGCCATGGAATGAATATTTGAGGCTTTGCACGTCACATGGTCTCTGTCTCAACTACTCCCTAGTAGCAAAACAGGAGCCATCAGCTGTGAATGAATGGGGAGGGCTATGTACGAATAGAAGTTCCTTTAGGGACAGTGGCATTTGAATTTCCATATGTCAGACTACTATTTTGATTTTGATTTATAAAGTCATTCTTGAATACTGCAGTGTTCCAAAAGAGATGGCAATCAGGATATCGCCATTAGGAAAGAGTTTGCCCACCCCTGGCCTAGATGTCATTCAACAAAGATTCCTTTTTTTCCTCCAATAGAGTAATAATCTTGATTAGATATAATTGGTAATGAACCTAAAAAGAGATAGGAATAAAATTCTCCTAAATTAAGTATGATGTGACATTTGTCATTTTAAACAAATAAACAAAGTATCCCAAAATATTAGAGAATTTGTCATATCTTGAGAAAATACTTTTTAATAATATGCAGTAAACTTGTTATATTTTTGGTTGGAATTTTTAAAAAAATAAGTACCAAGATGTCTTATAATGTTAATAAGTCTTTGCCTTCTTTAAAATCATTTTGAAAAAATTTTGTCTCCCTCTTTTCAATCTGCGTGTCTGCTTTAATGCCTGATTGATTTTGAGAATATTGATTGAACTAATTTAACTTTTTTAAAAGTCTTAATTTTATAGATAACCTTATCTCCTTAATATATAAATATTTATAAAAGTTTCAAAGTAAAAATCATATGGCCTGAAGCCTTGCCATTCCCCTTTTAATATATAAAATACACATTCAATATCTTATTTTTTACCTCTTCAATTTATATGCAAATATTTGTGTGCTATTTCATATTCAAAAATCCTAGTTCAAATGATCTTCTTTGCAATAAGGTAATTTAAATAATTCTCTCCTAAAAGTTTAAATTTAACCAAAAAAAATGTATATATGCATATTTCTTAATTTTAAACCCTTTCTTTCCCACCAAGTACATTTTTGTTATGTACATGCATTGATAATGCCATTTCTTTACTGGTGAGACCCATGGTATCACAAACCAACCAAAAGTACACAAACTATCCCATCACCTCCGTGATTGAGAACGAATTTGTTATGTAGTGGAGACCCTAAACTTCCAGTCTCTGGTAATGGGCATTTCAGTATCTTCATACGCCAAACAGCCAAACCTATTCAATTTTAAGAACATCTTGCTCTCCCTCCCTTCTGCCACAATAAAGTGGATTGCACTGGTCCCACCAAAAATGGCACTTAGTATCTAACCCTCTCTTGCCATCTCAAGGAAGGATCTTACCCTACTGTTAATCACTTCGATTTCCTGCACATTCAAACTCTCATTGTCAATAGATTCTTTGTAATTGGAGGTGGTTGTTTTTCTGTTGTTATTTTGGACTTAATCAGGACCTAGTTAGATTCCTTATAATCCTGTTTTCATGACACAATCTCATCATTAATCCATTCATGTGCCTATTTAATTATTTAGCTAGTTACCAAGTTATTTTAAATAATATAGCAAACAGACCTAAGCCCTCCAACCAAAACACAAAGCCAAGATCTTCACCTATATCTAAATATTTCGTCTTCCTGTCTGATGTAGCATCATTCTGAATTTCATGCTTATTTCATTGTTCTCTAGATATATAATTTTATCATGTCTATCTATATAGTTAAGAGTATATTTTGCATACTGTTAGCTTTATAAAAAGGATATCATTCTGTACTCCTTTTGGAGTTTTTCCACTGACTATTCTGATAGTAAGATTTACCATACATTGTTTCATTGTAGCTTACTCATATTGACTGCCTGTATAATATTTCATTGTAGGAATATAACACAGTTTATTCTTCCATTTTCTCACATAGAAGAATTGAGTTGTTTCTGTTTTTATGAAAACAGTGTTGGGCATCTGGGTGGCTCAGTCGGTCGAGCATCTGACTTCAGCTCAGGTCATGATCTCATTGTTTGTGGGTTCAAGCCCCACATCAGGCTCTGCGCTGACAGCTCAGAGCCTGGAGCCTGCTTCAGATTCTGTGCCTCCCTCTCTCTCTCTGTCTCTCTACCCCTTCCCTGCTCATGCTCTGTCTCTGTCTCTCAAAAATAAATAAACATTAATTTTTTTTTTTAAAAAAGTGTTTCCATGAATATTCTTATACATGTCTCCTATTAAGGCAAAAGTTCCTTTTAGACATGTACCTAGATGCTGAACAGCTAAATCATAGCATATATAAATGCTTAACTTTAGAAGGCAATGTCAAAAAATGTTTTCATAGTGTCTGCACAGTGAGTTTAGATTTCTATTTACTTTCCCACAAGCAAAGTATAGCAGATTCTAGGGACCCACATCTCTCTTACACTTGGTATTAACAAAATTTTTCATTTTGCCAATAGGATGGTTATAAAATGCTACTTAATTATGGTCTTGAATTACATTCCCCTGGTGACCAATAATCTTGAACTTCTCTCCATTTATTTATTCCCTTGCCTTTTTTTCCTGATGGATTACCTGTGCTCATATATTCTTGATACTAATCTAGTTATGTGTATTGTGAATCTTTTTCTGGTTTGTAACTTAGGTTTGAAATTTCTTTAATTTGAAAATTAGTATTTGATGAACAAAAGTGATTAGTCTTGGTATTTTAAGTTTAGTAAACTTGTCTTTTATAGAAAATTGAATCATGCCTTATTCAAGACAATACCCATATTCTGAGCTCTAACAATATTCATTTACAATTTTTTCAGTGCTCAAATGTTATGTTTTTTAGATTTACTCCTAAATCTATAGGGAGGTTATCATTTCATTTTATTTCATTTTTTATTTTAGAGAAAGAGAGTGTGAGCGGGAGGGAGGGGGCAGAGGGAGAGAGAAAATCTTAAGCAGACTTCACATTCAGCACAGAGCCCAACAGGGGGCTTGATCCCACGACCCTGGGATCATGACTGAGCCACCCAGGCACACCTGGAGGTGAGTGTTTTAATGGTGTGTGGTAGGAATCCAATTGCAACATTTTTCCACATAAGTTATTTTTCCAACTCAATTTATTGAAACATCTCTTCACGCATTCCCTACTCATCGGACATACTACCTTTGGCATATATTTAATATCTCTACCTACGTGCATCAGTCAGTCTCTGATGTATCCTATTGGTTAGTTTGCTTTTCTTGAGCAAAAACCAGTCACATATGCTGCCACTTAATAAAAAGTCAAAGTAATTATTCTACCTCTACATACATATATGTGTACACACAAACACACACACACACACACACACACACACACACACACTGCTTGGACATTGTAGAATTATGTGTAGGCTCCCTGACAAATCCTGTTCAACACTGCATGCGATGTAAAGATCAATTTAGAAAGAATGACAACTTCATAATACCAAGGCCTCCTATGTATGAACATGATTTACCTGCCCATCCGTTTATTCTTCTTCAGTATGTCTCAGTAAAGTTTTTCCCAGCAAAGATCTTAAACATGCTTTGTTATATTTATTCCTGATTCTTTAATATATAGTCTGATAGTCTCATAAGTAATATATTCCCCTTTATTATATTTCCTAATTATTTACTGCTGATAAATAGATTTCTACATTAACCTTATATCCAACTGATATTGTAAACTGTCTTACTGTTTCAAATAACTTATCTATATATTCTTTAGGGTTTTCAATGTAAATGTAAAAATAGATGGAGATCATTAATTTTGAGGCAGTCTTCTTTATAAAGTACTTAAGCTATAACTTTGTACCTTCATACGATATTACAGCCCACCCCCCATCGATACAAATAGTTATCATAGTCGTTCAATCCTAAATAATGTTTAAATTTATATTTTTATTATTTTATAAACCCATGAATCAGTCAGAAGGTTTCACTTTTACTTCAAAATATTCAGGGTTTTGTTATTGTAGCTTACTTTTCATTATTTAATTCTACATTGATGATTTTGTGGTCAAAGATCTTGATATCAAAGATCTTGATCTGTATGAGATCTATTTTTAAAGTATATGGAGGGTTTTTTTTTCAACATCCTAATAATCATTTTCTATAAATGTTCAATGTGTGCTTGAAATAAATGTGTATTCCTTCATTGCTGGATGCATAAATCTCTTTTAGTTTATTTTAATTCTATTTAAAACACATGGTCCATCTGTTCTAATATGTCTGCTTCTGTTCAAATCTGTAATCTTGAAGACTTTTTTTTTTGTTCAAATGATTTTGCACCACCAAAGTCTTTGTGAGCAATTTTATCCCAGAAGGAGAAGTGTACCTGTAGGATAGGGAGTAATTTATTCAGCTTTTTTATCAAATGAGTCTCTGCAGCAAAGGGACCAGCGATTTTAAATTCCTTTAAATATATTAAAAGGGATAAGGGAATTTGAAATAAGAAAATAGAACAGAATGTAGCTACTCTCTCAAAAACTTGGAAGGCAGAAGGATGGACCATGCTCAGTGGGCAGAGAACAGGTAAAGCCTGAGGGGATGCACATTCCTAAGCACTGCCGAGCCCTATCTATCTACAGAGAACCGCAATTATTCACCCTCTCTAAAAATAATTCTTAGGTCTGATTTTCATCCCTCTCCTAGGGCACCGTGATAAAATACAGATTCTACTTTAGGAGGCCTGGATGGGGCCTGAGATCCTGCACTTCTAACCATCTCCCAAGTGATTTTATGCCGCTAGTCCTAGACAACATTTCAAGTACTAGGCTAGATTAAACTTAGGCTTTGCTTAAACTGGAGGAGCAGCCTCTTCTCAACAGGAAAATGACAGGGAAACCATATCGAAGCACATAGGAGAGGCTTAGACACAATCCGCCCATGGACTCCTCCTCTGGTACAGTGACCCACAACTGGGAGGCAACTCAAAACCTGGAGCTTCTCCCTGAAGAGCAAAGCATTCCAAACCCACATTGGGTGCCCCAACGTTAAGACCAGCACCTGAGAGATGAGCTCCCAAAACATCTGGCTTTGAAGAACAATGGGGCTCACACCATGAGACCTGCAAGGCTGTGGCAAACTGAGGAATGGGTCTTAAGCAATCCGAAACAACAACCAATCCTAAAATTTGTATGGAATCACAGATGGCCCCAGAGAGCGAAAGCAAGCTTGAGAAAGAGAAAAGAGCTGGAGACATCATGCTCCCTGATTTCATACTATGTTACAAAGCTATAGTAATCAAAACAGTATGGTATTGGCATGAAAACACATAGAGATCAATGGAAAAGAACAGAAAGCCTGGAAATAAACCCACACATACATGGTCAATTCATTTATGATAAAGGAGCCAAGAATATAGATGGGAAAAAGACAGCCTCTTCAATTAATGGTGCTAGGAGGGGCGCCTGGGTGGCTCAGTTGGTTAAGTGTCCAGCTTCGGTTCAGGTCACGATCTCATGGTTTGTGAGTTCAAGCCCTGCGTTGGGCTCTGTGCCTACAGCTCTGTGTCTCATTCTCTCTCTGCCCCTCCCCCACCTGTGCTCTGTCTCTTTCTGTCTCTCCAAAATAAATAAATGTAAATAAATAAATGGTGCTAGGAAAACTGGACAGTCACATGCAGAAGAATTAAACTAAACCACTGTCTCACACCAGTCACTGTAATTAATTCAAAATGGATTAAAGACTTGAACGTAAGATCTGACACCATAAACTCCTGGGAGAAAATATTGTTTAATTCTGCTGTGATCCAAGAACGTATTTTGTATGATTTCAATTCTTTCAAGTGTTTTGAGACTTTCCTGGCCCAGGATATTATTCTGTACTGGCAAACACTCCTGTGTGCACTTGAAAAGAATATACATTCTGAGGTTTTCACTACTTTGATGGGAAAAGTATGGTGGTCTTCCCTGCCAGTTAGCAGACCGCAAGCTGATAGTCAACTCATAGACAGTTTAAATTTTTCCTCAGTTACACAGCAGTGATAGTCTGACATCAGGTTATCAGGGCTGAGTACATGCTCACAGGTAGGCTTGGCATCTACTGCTACATTGTACCTGACCTACCCAATCTGATGCGAGAAAAAAAGGTGAGGTGGGGGCATAAAGTAGCTTTGCCTATCAATGCTCCCTTTAATTTTATACAGAATGCAAATTGGCTGATGGTGGATGAACATAAATAGAGTGTTATCTACCGTTGATCACTAGGCTTATTTAAAGACCAAAATTTTTGATGCAACCTTCGTATCTGGATAGTTATGTTTAAAAGACGTTTCGTATAATAAACTCTAGGTAGCTAGCTAAGCAGACACCATTCTTTTACAGGAGCGTTGGTTTTAAATCGAGGAATCAGGGCAATAACCAAAAGCACTACAGTTTCTGGCTTCTGGAACTATAAAATTAGCTAGGTAATGACATACTTTTCAGCTGATTAACTTTTTTTTTCTAGCGGGGACATCTGTTGTCATTTGAAAACTGTCCAGTATGAGTATATGAAACAGATGGGAACAGCATGGAAGATGTCAGATTGGCTTGTGGTTCTAAGCAATATTTGCTTCTTTTGGATAAGCCTTCCGCAGAAAAGGATTGCTATTTCCTATCAGTTTCAGCCTTAGGTAGCGGTCAGCAATCACAGGTGGAAGTAGGCTCAGCATTCTGGGAGAACTGCCTTCCATAAAACAAAGTTTACAGGGTGCTACTTAACATGGCCGTGACGGTTGCATGTCGTGTGATTAAACACTCGGTGAGTTCCTAGAGCTGCCAGCTGGACATGATTTGACACCCTTATTAATCTTGAGAAATGTTCCCATTTTCATCCAATTAGAAAGTTTTGGAAAAGCCCTCATGCCATGTGTCTGTGTCCCTTCCAGCAGATAATGCCAGTTGGCGGTTTTCTTTTCATTAACTGGACTGAGCGCTTCCGAATAATTCCTGTTTGTTGTAACTTCGTGGGTAAAGGCTGTCAATGGAAAGTGGATGCTGCCTAGGACAGGCACCTGAGAAGTGCTGGAAATCCTTAAAGATGTCCAGCTTCCCTCCTGCCACAATATGGCGTGAGTCCTTTTGTGACGGGTTTCCTTCTGAAGTCTGGCCATGAGCCTCAATTCCTGGCATCTGGGTGTTGGTACATGACTTTGCCAATGTCATGGTCATCAGCTGGGCTCTGCGGCAGAGGAACAAAAGAGCATGGAGTTCTTGAGCCTAAAACTTCAGTCCTTCGAGAATAAAATTGATGTGGAGTACCCATGATGGTTTGGACCTTTTTCTAGGTGGATGCACAAATGACTGAGAGAGTACCTATTCTTCGAGATCTCACAGACTAGTGAGCCATGAGACATGGAAAAAATAATTAAATGTAGCAAGTTCTATCATATATTTCCATAAATAATTATGAAAGAAAATAGGGTAGAATGTGGAAAAACAAGTTGTTAATCGAGTCTTTAAGGATCAAAAGAATTCATTAAGCCACACAAATGAGGAAGTATTATTCCAAGCAGGAACAAATATATGCGGGTATAAAAATACATTTGTAGGCATTAGACATGCATCAAATGAAGGAACAGACAGAGAAGAGACATTCAAAGTCAGTGGTGCCCAAACTCCACGCTCTCAAACGCGTTTACACTCTTAAATATTATTGAAAAACCCAAAGAGCTTCTTTTATGTAGGTTTTATTTATCTGTATTCACCATATTTGAAATTTAAACTGAGATATTTTTAAAATATTTATGTATTAATTTCTTCTAAAAGACACATACAGGGCACCTGGGTGGCTCAGTCGGCTAAGCGTCTGACTTTGGCTCAGGTCACGATCTCACAGTTTGTAGGTTTGAGCCCCACAATCAGGCTCTGTGCTGACAGCTTGGAGCCTGCTTCAGATTCTCTGTCTCCCTCTCTCTGTCTGTCCCTCCCCCACTTGCACTTTCTCTCAAAATAAATAAACATTTTAAAAAGGACACACATAACGTGCTAACATAAATATTGCATGAAAATACTTACATGTCCTAAACAATATAAAATAGTAGAGAAGGTGGTTTTTGTATTTCTGAATATTTCTTTAATTTCTGGGTTGCTGGATCACCATTAGATTTTTATATCTATTTCTCCATTCAACCAGCTGCACTATAGTGTTTTGCCTGAAGTATATGAAAAAAATATGTGGCCTCACACAGATAGGTAACTGGAAAAATAATGAAATTTTCAATAGCCTTTAGAGATAAGTGTAGATATTCTTTAGTACTACACAAAAAACTCAGTAAGTGGTCCTTTCTTAAACGTTTGTTGCGATGACAAATCTGACTATACTAATAGACTTTTCATACTTGGTTACCTTAAAATCCATTGATCTGTCTTGCCTGTGAATGAACCTCTTACCGATGAATGATTTTGTAACATCATATGTTGGCCGTTTGGAAGATATCGGTTCACTAAGTCATGTAGCTCTTCTAAATGTTGACACTTTTTATCACACAGTATTAAACTTTACATCTGTTCATATTACCACTAATCCCATGATGAAGGTCCACAGTGGCAGATACAAGTTTTCTGGAATTCCAATTTTTGCTGGAAATCTTGAGTTTTATTGGTCATTGTCCTTAAAGCAAGAAGCCAAACCTGCATACCTAAAGTCAGTCTGTCAGTCATTCTTCCGACAGAACATAGCAGCAAGTGCAACTTGTAGCTCAAGCTTACAAATGTTTTTTTTCTCAAGAAGACCAGAAATACTCACTGTGTGATTCCTATTTCATCATCCAGAATATTGAAAAGGCATGACTCAAGAGTCAAGATTTAATAAAATTAGTAATTTTTTGCTGCTTCATCGAGGACATTCTTACATGAAACTAGCTAACTACCTTTTTTTTTTACCCCCTGTAAGTGTATGGAGGGAAAAAATACAATTGTTCCTTGTAAAGCTTGGTGCCACTGCCCTGATTTGTGCTCCGGCACCAGCAGATTTAACCACCATTGTTTCGGAACCATCGGCACAAATGCCAATGTCATAAACAGAGAAAATAATTCCCAGTTTTGATTTGAACGTCCTAAAAAGAGTCTTGGGTATCATATTTTGGAACTTCTATTCTATATACAATTATGCAGTAGATAGAAGACAGGAAACAGAAGAAAAAAATAATATTCATTGAGCAACCACTATATGTTAGGAACTAAAGAGTATTAGAGTTCATTTGGTTCAAAATGATCAAAAAATGAAAACAGGTAAACAAAACAAAAACTGACAAATTAGCTAAGGCAAAAAGGGATTGTACTGGTTCACAAAGACGAACTGAGGTCAGATTAGGGAAATCACAAGAACTCAAGAATAATTGAAAATTTAAAAACACACATCATCAGGCCATTCTCCATCTCTCCCTCTGGCCTTGATCTGAAGACTTTATCCTCTGACCAGTTCTTCCCATGAAGTTAGGACTTGGCTGCCACAAACTACTGGCTCATCTTTCTAGCTCTGTAATCAGATATAAGGAGACTCTCTTCCATTACTGGCTCTAATGTGAAATCCCAAGCAGACTGCATAATCTGGGGGAAAGTGCCATCTCCATGGCCAGGATGGGGTGGGAGAGGGAGAGATAGGAACACCTTCTGGGACTGGCAGGGCCCACTGGGGTCATCTGCTTGGGCTAAGAACAGGAATTGTTCCCCAAAAGTGATATGAGAGTTGTTGCTTTCAGAAGAAAGGGGATGTTTTTGGCAAATTAAAGAGATATCTATTGCATAGACAGATGATAGATGGACAGATAGATAGATAGATATGGATAGATGATAGATTAGATAGATGTAGATAAATATTGAGATATTCCCTATATTATATTGAATATATTAGTATATGTAATATATATAATTACATATATTATGCATATTACATTACATAGATTATATTTATATATCTATATCTATATCTATATCTCCCTCAAAATACATTATTCGTCAGCCAAATTGCGTTAGCCATTTTTTTTTGAAATGAGCAACCTAATGGTCAGAGAGTTTAGGTCTACTGTCCAGCATCACAAAACTATTAATTTGGGGAGCTGAATCTGAATGCCTGGTTCTGAAGCTTCTAATTTCAACTTTGTCTTGCTCTTTTCCAGTGAATGAGTGTGTATTCACTGGAATAGGAGAATGAGTGTGGATGATTCAAAACATAAACCCGTCCATAAAGCACAGAAAATCTGACTGTTTTCAACAGATTTACTTACTTAGTACTGCTTTCTTAGCCAAACGTTAATATTTAAAAATTTGCTGGGGCTCTGTGGTGGCTCATTTGGGTAAGCATGTGACTCTTGACTTTGGCTCAGGTCATGATCTCATGGTCATGAGATAGAGCGCTGCTTAAGATTATCTATCTCCCTTTCCCTCTCCCCACTTCCTCAGAAAAAAATACTGATTTTATGATAGTAGAAAATGATGAATTTCTCTTAAATGCATGATTGGATGTATGGCATAAACTTTCCGTGATAGTTTATCCACAAAGAGTTGCTATAGTATCAAATTGTGCCATACTGATGACTACTATTTATTGATTACTTGCATGTGTTGAGATCCATGTTAAGCATTTCATACACATTGTGATGATTTAACCCCTTCACCAGCTCTATTAGCCAGGTAAGGATCGCTACCACCATTTCCTGGGTGAGGAATCGGACTTTCTGAGAGGTTAAACACACCCCCAACCACCACATCACCCACCCACGTACACTATTAGTCAGGATAGGCTGGGTTATACAGAGTCAAAAAGCTTGTTCTTGTCCCCACTTTCAGTTTATTGCAGGGATGAAGGGGTGTGCTGCTCATTATAGCTCCTCAGGGACCCACAATGATGAAGAAGCCAACACCTAAGAGGGAGACAGAGTTCTGCTGGGTTTCCCTAGTAACTAAGAGCTCCTGCTGAGAAGTGACACATGAGTCTTTAATGCACAACTCAAGCCAGAACTGCTACACAGGACCGCCTAACCCCAATAGGCAGAGAAAAAAACAAACCCATGTGTTTAGAAGAAGAAAAACCAAGAATATTTGACAAACAGCACAAATACCAGAAGTATCTCCTACCTCTTCTCATTTGCCTGAAATTATGTCTGGAATCCCAATGTTCATTGCTTCCACTGAAGGTATTACTTTCCATAAGTATAAATTGCTATAAGAGAAATGTTAATGGCTATAAGATTAAAAGCCATTCTTTTTAATCTTTAGTTTATGACACTTGCTGAGGTAGGAATAGAAGTGTTTCAACAATACTCATCCAAACCAAAGATTATTTTAGAGTCAAATTATATACCTTTAGGCATGGCTTTTAGTTAATAATAGAGGGTTCCATAAATTGGTTATACACCGGGCTATAGTTTATTACAGCTAAAGGATACTGATTAATATTGGCCAAGGGAAGAGGAACATAGGGCAGAGTCCAGGAATATTCTAAATGTGGAGTTTCCAGTTGTCCTCTCAGTGGATTCATGGGCATCTTTACTTTTCTAGTATCACTGTGTGACAATAATCATGGAGCGATGCCAACTAAGGAAGCTTCACCCAAGTCTTGGTGTCTAGAGACTTTATTGGGGCTCCATCACTTAGGTATGGTTAATTGTCCACATGGCTCATCTCAGTCTCCAGCTACTCTAAAGGTCAAGTTGAAAGAGTGACCCAAAGCTCTTACCCCAAATCACATTCTTAGACTGCCTGGTATGACCAAACCCCACTCTCAACTGTATTGCTACACTCACATCAAGGAATGACATTCCAAGGGTTTAGAGATTACCTAACAGGGGTCAAAGGCAAAGGCCAAGGGATGCCTGAGTGGCTCAGTAGGTTAGGCATCTGACTCTTGATTTCAGCTCAGGTCATGATCTCACAGTTCTTGAGATGGAGCCATGTGTCAGGCTCCAAGCTGTCATTGTAGAGCCTGCTTGGGATTCTCTCTCTCCCTCTCTCTGTGCCCCTCCCTCAGTGTCTCTCTCTCTCTCTCTCTCTCTCTCTCAAAAATAAATAAATAAGCTTAAAAAAAACAAGGCAAAGGCCAAAGCTCTCCATGTGTAAGGTTAAATGCACATGCACACACATACACACACACAAACATACATACACATAGAGAGCTATACCCAAATCTTTCACACTGAAGCCCATTCAGAAGTCATATATTGTCCACTGGCAGAAAAAAATGAACAAAAGCAAAATTCTGTTTATTGTAGCCTCTGACAACAACTTCTGTAAATGCTGCCTTTTCGTAAAAATATCCTTTATTGGGAGGATTTTGGAAAGAAATAACAACAATTATTCCAACTGTTTCAAGAACACATTGTGCAATCTATCTACAAAGTAAAAATGAGGATATTAGTATCCTTAAAATGAATGAGCTTAATTAAGAGTTTATCACTATTTTAAAGAAGCTGGAAAACTCAGCCTTACATACTCTCCTTTCTGCTGACCTAACTAACTCATTCTCTGGAGACCTCTAGATTCACTCTGAAGTTTAGGGCATGTCACTGCTGATGAACAAATTAATGGTATAGAGGAATCAAAATCAAAATTAGTATGGAACTAGTATCCTACTGCTCTCTTCAGGGAAAACGAAATTTATTAGGAGATGTCTGGATGAGAGAGAATCAACTCTGACAATAAATTTGGTTTTCTTTTTTGACAACTTTTATATAATATTGTCATTAACCCCAGGCTATATCAAAAGCATAACATCTCGGCCCTTACCAAATAATTGTTAACTATGATCACTGCAATATTTATGGTCTTTAAGAAATAAAAGTTTGATACAAAAGAGAGTCTAAGCCATGAAATTGAATTGATTACCCTTTAAATTGATTTTATTTATGTTCACCTGGTAGAGACTCTTGGAGAAGTGGGGGGGGCGGGAGGACTGTTACATTTTAATGCAGCTCACTTTAGGGAATCAAAGGAAAGAATATTCATCTAAATGGGCTTCAGAAAATAGTGATAGAAAGAGCCAATATAATAAGGAAGTACCCACTCAAAAATAATCAACACTTAGCCGAAGTTTATATTGTCCATAGCACTTTGGAATTACTATTGTTGTTGTTGTTGTTGTTGTTGTTGTTATGTTTTTTTATTTTTGAGAGAGAGAGCATGAGCAGGAGAGGGGCAAAGAGGGAGGGAGACACAGAGTCTGAAGCAGCTCCAGGCTGTGAGCTGTCAGCACAGAGCCGGACACAGGGCTGAAACTCATGAGCCATGATATCATGACCTAAGGCTGAAGTCATCTGCTTAACCAACTGAGCCACCAAGGCACCCCTATGATTATGCTTATGATTATGATTAATTACTTTCATAGCATGTCATACCAGGGAAACTTCCCAGAAAAAAAAAAAACAGACTTGGAGAAAGGGATATCATGGGACAACAAAAAATTTAAATGTACATATTACTAGAATCTGTTTCCCATCAGTGTCTCTCTGATTTTTTCTAATACTTTTTTTATGTATGTTCCTTATGAAAATTAAGGAAATGTTTATTTTCCAATTGATTTCTTCTGAGCATTATAAACAGGTTGTCTCAAAGTTGAGTTGACATAATTAATATTTGAGAAAGACCATTTAAAATATTTGGAAAATCTAGGGTGCCTAGGTGGCTCAGTCGGTTAAGCATCCCACTCCTGGTTACATCTCAGGTTATGATCTCATGGGTTCCTGAGATCGAGCCCTGCATCAGGCTCCATGCTGACAGTGAGGAGCCTGCTTAAGATTCTCTCTCTCTCCCCCTCTCTCTCTCTGCCCCTCCCCTGCTCATGCTCTCTCTCCCTCTCTCTCTGCCTCTCCTGTACACACACACTCTCTCTCTCTCAAAATAAATAAATGAACTTAAAAAATATTTAAAGTATGTGAGAAACACATGGTTTTAGGACCAGGTGGTCTAAGACATGCTGAATAATCACAAAGCAGGGGAGGTTAGCAAATTATAATCTAACATCGTAACCCTAGGCTTGATTATGTTTGAAGCAAAAATCAAACAATGTGTTTGCCTTTCCAGCAAACCCGCTGTTGGAGATATTGTCAAATTTGATATTTAAAATCCTCTGTATAAAGTAAATGAAATGTAAAGTAGATCCTTTTAGAATGTAAAGCCAAGGAATGGTTTGCTCTTCTAAAGCAAACACTTATAAAATACACTTATCTGGTGTATTTTACCAGATAAGAAAACTCTCTAGCAAGTTATGTTTCTCCATGTTGGTTACCAGGAAACTTTGAGCCAAAAATGCTCTCTTCCCAATCTCTTGGTGGTTGTCTTTCTCCCCAAGGGGGAAGGTGGCCTCCAGCAACATAAGGAAATCCACACTTTCTGTACTTAAATCTTAAAATAGGCTCTGGAGAGAGGGAGAGAACAATGACTGGACAGTGCTGACATGATCTCATGACCACTGCTATTCCCGTGGTTCACCATGCTTAAGCCTGGATGTGCTGGGTATTTCAATGACAAGAGTTAACTAAATGCTCAGAGAGAGCAAGGAGAAAAGAAAACATCAACAATTTCTCTTGTTTCAGCTTCTACCAAAATATGTTGGCTCCCAAGGTCTCGGAACCCTGCTCCCATCGGGCATCCTCCACAGAGAAGGAGAAGATGACCCCTCACTCAGATGCTTCGTTTCCTGGTGAAATTTAGCATCTTCTGGAATTTCTCTTATACGTTTCCCCCCTCCATGTTTTCTTGACTTCAGTCCTTATTTTTAGCTTCCATATGTGTGTTTATATTGTAAATTGTTTCAAATTACCTCTCAAAGTAAAGAGAGACCAAAAAGACAAGTAAATCAACACAAAAATTGAGAGCTGGGCTAATTTATAATGCTAATGAATGCTTCCTGAGGGATTGAAGGCCTCGTTTTGGATCAGATTGGCAGAGCATGTAAATACCTTACGGGTTGTAAAATTCGACAGGCCCTAGGAGATTTGGTAGAAAACAGCACATCATTCACACTCCTTCTCCATATTAAACAATGTAAAATTATTTTTGTATCTCTGTGAAATAGCAATTCAAAGCAAGGGTAAACTTGGTCTGTTTTCTACTTCAATTTTCTTGCTTTCCTTAATCGTGACATGTATTTACTCCCTCTTATAACCAGTTTTTCTGTTTTAGGTCATCTGTTTGCAAGCAGACAAGGGGAGATAGGACACACACCGCCAGAAAAATGAGTCATGCACGTAAATCATTCCGCAAGGGGGAAAGCCTGAGGTTTTGTGCTGTTACTCATGCAATGGGGCCAAAAAAAATTCTATATATTTACCATCTTCCCATATATATTAGCACTATTTCCTTCCGATAACCTCTTCTGATCCTGTTCTCTCCCTGCAAAGAGCTGGGTGATGGCATGGCATTGCTCAGTGGAAGATTTTCTCTTTCCCATTGTATTTGACAACTGCTACATGGTAAATGGAATGACAAAATGGCAAGGTGATAAACAAAGCTATAATCCCATCTGTTCCTATGGAATTTGAACCTCGCATTTGGCGGGATGCAATACAACTACGATCTGATACTTATTGTATCAGGCTGCACTTGTCCTCTAGACTCTTAGTCATAATGAGCTATACGTTCTGTTTTGGCTTCAGTTACCGATACATCATGATTTGCTACAAATGCTGCATTTTCCCCAAAGAGAAGGGAAAGAGGATTGATAAATAAGTCCCATTGCCCTCATTCAGAACAAATGAGAATGCAGGACACAGGGAAGAATGGTCAATTCCAATGTGTTTGATGTGATTCTTTACATAAGTGTTTAAAGATACCATCCAAAAAAGGAATAAAATTTTAAATGCATATGCATAGTATGCATATTCTCAAAATAAATTTTATTAAAAAATTCTGATTACTTATATATATACATATATATTTAATATTTAATATATGAGTTCTGCAATATGAGTTCTGTAAAATCTGAATTTCTTCAATGCATGTCACTTTAAAACTATATATGTGTTTCCATGTAAGCCAAGTATGTATTTGTTTATATACAGAAATATGTGTGTGGATACATACGTATATATCCAACTACCTATATATATGAGTATGTATATAATGTATCCACATGCATGCACACACACATACATACAACTATAATGCCTGATTGCATTTGAGAATCATAAGCATAGGCTGCTGATATAAAATTCCAGCTTTCATTAAATTCACTCCATTTACTCATTTACTCATCCAACAACTAACCTACTCAACAAATATTTATTAAGCTTTTTGTGCAAGCCATTAGGCTCCTTGATGGACTTTTAAATGATTAAGACTGATGCTTGCCCAAAAAGAGGTTACAATCCATTAAAGGAGATAAGACAATTTACAAACAACTACTATGGAAGTGAGAATGATTAAGAATGACTGACTGGTGCGGATGGAGAACTTTTCTTTCAAATAAATGGAATTTGGAAAATTATGGAGGATGCGTGACCTAAACTAGGACAGTTAAACAAGTACCGTTCCAGAGGTTAAATGAAAATTTAAAACATTTAATTCGAGTAAGAGACAAGGAATACAAAGCAAGCAAAGAAATTTTGGTTGAACCTGAGAGTCATCGAACTTGGTACAATGTCAGCTACATTTTTAGGCATGATTATGATGAAGCTGGACGAGGGAGTTAGATTCGGATGGTAGAGGATCCTAAACGTAGGACCGAAAGGCTGTCTTCGGTTAATATGCGCGAGGGAGTCATTGAAGTCTTCAGATCACTAAGTGAAACAAACAGCTCACGCGGCAAGCTTTATCCAGTGGCGGCATGAACCACAGATTGGTGTAAGGAGACACCAAACAGGAAGCTTGTATCAGAGGCCGCATGGAAGTGATAAGAGGTTGGATAAGAGTGCTGAAAAGCAAAGAGGCAACCTGTGCATGTCTGCATATGTGCCAAACACACGCATGCAACGCATTTGGCATGGGGTTCTATTACAGATCTAAGGGACAGATGGCTTTTCTGATATTAGAGGCTTACGAGAAATAAAAATTAAATTATTCTAAGATTCCTGCCTGGGCAACTGAAAATACAGTAATGCCATGAACAGATGTTGTATAGGGACATCAGGCGGAGAATAGTTCTATAAAAAGGAGGGAAAAGATACAAAAATGCTGATTCGAAGGGGTACATGCATCCCAATGTCGATAGCAGCACTATCGACAATAGCCAAAGTATGGAAAGGGCCCAAATGTCCATCAACTGATGAATGGATGAAGAAGATGTGGTATATATGTATACAATGGAAAATTACTCGGCCATCAAAAAGAATGAAATCTTGCCATTTGCAACAATGTGGACGGAACTAGGGGGTATCATGCTAAGCGAAATGAGTCTGTCAGGGAAAGATAAATAACATATGATTTCACTCATATGTGGATTTTAAGAAACACAACAGATGAACATAGAGGAAGGGAAGCAAACATAATATAAAAACAGGGAGGGAGACAAACCATAAGAGATTCTTAAATACAGAGAACAAATTGGGGGTCGCCGGAGGGGTGTTGGGTGAGGGATGGGCTAAGCGGGGGATGGGCAGTAAGGAGGGCACTTGTTGGGATGAGCACAGGGTGTTGTATGTAAGTGATGAATCACTAAATTCCACTCCTGAAAACATATTACCCTATATGGTAACTAACTTGGATTTAAATAAAATTAAAAAGTAAAAATAAAAGTAAAATTTTAAAAAGAAGAAAAGATAAAGGAGGGAAGTTCTATCTGGACTTAAGAATGGAAACTTTATTTACTTAGCAGTCCCTTTTGCTTTATTACAAATGTTGAGGCAGGGCACAATACCTATTCTATGGATGAAAACTCTTATTTTCCCTTGGATGTGCTTCTTTCAACAATTCTTACCTTCACTCTGAAACTGTTGATAATTGGATGTGATCCACTGAAACTTGTCATCTACTATTTTATACGTTTTGCACCATTCCTCCGCTGAAACCCCCAGCAAGCTCCAGTGGATGAATGTTTTACACTCTCACAAGAGGCAAAGCACTTATAAAGATGATAAAACCAGACAGCTGGGAGAAGCCCCAGGATGATTCCTCTAGCATCCCACCCCATTTCACAGTTGGCCCTTGTCTTACTTTTATTTGTCCATATTTCTCTTCCCTATCATGCTGCACCTGAATCTACTAATGAGGCCCTTTTGTACTTTTGGGGGCCGCTATGCTCCTGAGCCAATCTTGTAGGGCACAAGAAGCATAATAATAGCAGTAGTCTGTCCAGTGTGCCAACATGTGATCGGGACTGATCTTCAAACTCTCCCTGACCCTTCCGCCTCCCCCTTCTGCTTAGAAAGACCCTTGGGACTTCATGGTGTCCGCTTGAATGATCCAGGATTATCTTCCCATCTCAAGACACTCCGCTTAATCACCCCTGCAAAGTCCTTTTTCCCACACACGATCATAGTTTTGGTGGACATCTTTCAGGTGGAGGTTGGGGCATTATTCTGCCTGCCCCTTAAAATCCCTAGTGGTCGAGCCCAGCAATCTGCACTTTCAGGGGCTCTTCAGGTTAAGTTTATGCAAGTGTGGAGGCCTAAGGATTGTTTAAAGTTCTGAACAATCAAAAGATTTTGAAGCTAGACTTGTGGTCTCTGTGGCAAATATAATTCTTTCTAAAGTGTGGTAGGTTTCCTAACTGTGTGCTTCCAATCAGTCCCACGTGCCATTATCCATGATCAAATTACTTTTCTAGAAATATATTATGTCTTCATTCTTCTATTTATTCCTCACGCTATCTCTGCCTCTCTGGCTTGCTTCTTAACAGCGGTGATCTCAAAGGCATCTGAACAGGCTGGGCAAAGCAGGAAGGGGCCTTAACTCCCACTGCTTGGGAATTAGGAGCATTTGGTTTTCCAACTATAAAACCCCCAATATCCCAACTTTCTATTCTCCCTTCTATATTTGTCCTTAAACCCGTGATTTTTTCCTGGAGCTCACCTTCTGTGAAAGATCTAAGCAAAGGCAGGAAATAAAGTCACTATAATAACACTTCCCAAATGGTTCTCCCAGAGCTACAGGCAGTCACAAGGTCTGCCTGTAAGTTAGGACGGTGGGTGTTTTACTAAATGTGGGACTAAGCTTTGTCAACTTCTCAGAGTATAGTATGTGTCATATGACGGTTCCAGCCATCCAACAGTAAGGCCAGCGTCTCATATCACATTTAGCACAGCATCTTACTTCAGGATGCCTCTTTCTATATCAGAGTGTAGGAGCAAATAGACCTAAAATATGTGTATAGCTCATTGCAATAGAAATGTTTTGCTTTATGATAGGCTGATGCATATGTTCCTGGTGATGCGTGGTTTTCCCCCAGATGGTGATTTAGAGACCTATGTTCTGTCCACCTGGTGACCCCAGCATCCTTACAGTTCTCACTCATCCTGAAGCACATCCAACCAGTAGAAGGAGAAGACAGCAAGGGAAGGATACAAAAAAAAAAAAAAATGACACCGATCATTTCCACTTACATCCCATCGGACAGAGCTCAGTGACACGAGTTATACGGCACATCCAATTTCAGTTAAATCAGGGAAATGTAATCAATCCACTCTTAGAGGAAGAAAAAGTAAATTTGTTTTGTTTCTGGTAAACAGCTAACAGTCTCTATTGTACCAGCAAATGATTATTTATATGCCTTCATTTAGGTTATTTGTTGTCACTTGAAAATAAATAGAAAACTTGCTTCAGCCCATGTAAAACTATTTGCATATATCGCACATAGCCTGAGACACATAAAAAAAAATTAGCCTAGTCTAATAATTTTTTTAAGAATTTGGGTCAGACTCTCACTTCTAGAAATGTAAGGAAAAAAAAGCTTTCTCATCTGGTCTTCAGAAACCTTATTCCCGTAGTCCCACCACCCCCCCCACACCCCATAAACTGGCACACTACGGATGGCCACTCCCAGAAGAACCCCGTGAAGTGTGCTACTGCACAGAGTTCCCTGAACTACCAGAACCATCAAACAACTGGCAAGATAATCTCTAATTAGAAAGGGTCATTCCAGTCTACCCTGCTTCTTACTCTTCCCTTTGAGATGGTCCCAGGTGTCCTGGGGGGTCTAGTACAGATTTAGGAATCAGAAGTATGCTTGGGGTCCTGTCTCATCTCAGCATTTATCCTCTGTCAAACCTTACTGAATTACTTGTTTCTTTTCACACCCTGTTAGTTTCTCACGCCTGCTGTAACAAATTATTACCAAAGTGGTGGCTTAAAACAAAACGGAATTTATTCTCTCGTGCTTCTGGAAGGCAGAAGTTGGAAATAAGTACCACTGGCTGAAAATGAAGTTTTGGAAGTGCCACACTGCATACTCCTAGAAGCCCTAGGAAAGAATCTGTTCCTTATTTCTTCCAGTTCTAGTGGCTTCCAGCATCCCTTGTCTTATGCCACATCCTTCCATTTTTAAAATCTCTCTGCTCTGACTTCACATCACCTCCCTTTCTCTGTGTAGTGGGATCTCTGCTTCTCTGTTAGCAGGACACTTAAAATGGCATTTAGGAGCCACCCAGGTAATCCAGGATAATCTCCCTATCTCTGTTTTAAGAACCTTATCTGAATTTCGTCTTCACAGACATTTTTCCAAATAAGGTAACATTTATAGGTTCCAGGGATTAGGAATTGACACTTCAAGGGGATCATTTTTCAGCCTGCCAGTTTATTATCTGTTGTCCAAAGATTCACCTCCATTTGTAATGCAAAATGTATTCACCCAATGCCAGCATCCCTCATAGTCTCTGACCATTATAGTATCAACCCAAGTCTAAAATCTCATCCAACTGTCATCAGCTCCAAAATCTCAAATATCATCTAAATCATTAAACCAAATATAGGTGAGACTCTGGGTGTGATCCACCACAGGATAAAATTGTTCTCTATCGGCCGATGTCGGAAGCTAGAAAACAAGTTTTTTATTCCCAAAATCCAAGAGTGGAACATGTGTTGCACAACAGTTCTTTTCCCATTCAAAAAGGGAGAAAATGGAAGGAAGAAATGAGTCATCAGTCCCAAGCAATTTGAAAATCCAGTAGGGAAAGCACCATTAGGTTTCAAGTCCCAGGGAAAATCTTCTGTGGCTCATCCTTCTGCCCTCTCTACCAACAGCTCCACCATCTGGGCTCAAGACTTCGCCTTAGGAAGTTGCCCCTTTTTTTTGATGTATATACAGCACATGTTTGCAGCAGAATTATTTTATAAACCTGCTTCATGCCTATAAAATTAGAATCTGGACAGTCTTCTTTTAATTCATCTTGTCCCTGCCTTAATCAATCCAAATGTTTCCGATGAGGTAACATTTCCAAAATCCTTGAGCTTCTGCTGTGTATGTCATGAGAATTTACCCCATTAGACAAGAGGGTCCTCCACAGATCCTTCATGGATAATCTCATCTCTATGCCTGGCTTTTGCTGACATTGTTGATTGAGTCCATGAGTCACATACCTAATACCTTCATCACGCAAAACGTTGTCCAGCCAAATCCTTGGCCTTCCCTCCAGAGCATGCTTTCCTAACAGTGAAGCGCCTAATATTAGCATTTTCTGCACTCTGCGTAGGTACGGAATTTTAATATCAGCAGGTGATGGTTACTTTTTGTCTGACGATCCTTTTCTATCACACTTTATTGTAAGAAGCAAGAAGAAACAAAGAAGTACCTTCAACACTTTGCTTGAAAATCTTCCCAGCTGAATATCCAAGTTCATCACTCACACGTTCTGTTTTCCACACAACCATAGGACACAATTCAGCTGGGCTTTTGGCAGCAACGTAACAGTGTCAAATAACGATTTCCTCGTTTCCTTCTGAATTTATTCAAGGTCTCTAGACTTTTCAGTCAGGTCTGTCATTCCTATTTCTTTTCCTGTGATCTGCTCACTACCCAATTCTGAAGACCACATTTTTTGGTAGTTGATACAGCAGTATGCCAGTTCCTAGCACCAAATCTGTTGTATGTTTTTTCCCCCCCTGTGGCCTCTGTAACAAATTACTACACATTTGGTGGCTTAAAAGAACAGAAAATTTCTCTCTCATAGTCTCAGAGGCTGGGAATCCAAAATAAGTATCACTGAGCCTATCACTGGTCGGCAAGACCACACTCCCTCTGGAGGATCTAGGGGAAAATCATACCCTGCTTCTTCCAGCTTCTAGGGGCTGTTAGCATTTGTCATGTCTCTCCAATTTCTGCCTCTATCTTCATATGACCTTCTCCTCTTCTGTCTGTAAAATCTAACCTGCCTTTCGCTTCTAAGGACACTTGTGATGGCATTAGGGCCCATCCTCAATCCAAAGTAATCTCCCCATCTCAGTATCTTTCATTAGTCACATCTGGAAAGATCCCTTTTTCCAAATAAGGTAACATTTACAGATTTCAAGGATTAGGACCTGATAACTTTGAGAGTACCATTTTCAATCTCCTACATACATGCCCAATGTTGAATTTTTTGCTTCAGAGAAACATAAACACAAGAGGCTGGGGTAGACCAGTTGGCGTGTTAGGCATGGGCTATGTTTGCTAATCAAACTGTCTCCATGTCCCCACTTTAATCTCTCCCCAGTGACTGGATAAAAAGCAAGAAGAAATTGGTCTTCTTTCCCCTTTTTGCTTATGCGTCATAAAAGCAAAAAATAGATAAGAGAATTTTAGATAGAACCAAATTATATTGGAGATTTACCTTAGTTTTTACTTGAGCGTTTACTCAAAAGAGTTGAGGATACCATTGAAGGTAAACGCCACCAGTAAGACACGTGCTGTCTGGTATAACTCACCTGTTATAATCTTAAACAGTGACTGGCTTTCATTTTCAGTGAGAATCATAGACTCCCAGAGCCAAAAGCAGTCTCTGAGATCATCAATTCTAATTGCTTTCCTTTATAGATGAAAAAACTAGGTCCAGAAGGCAGGAGTTTCTTGCTAAAGTCACAGTAGCTAGCTTGCAGAATTATGCCATTGTTCCTTTTTGCCTCCTTGTAGCATCCTGACCTTTCAGAACTATGGCTATGATTGCTTTCTTTATTGTTTTGCAGGTTGGCAGTGTACCATTCTAATCATCCCTAATATAGAAAGGTCTAGATGTTGCCCTCTGAATTCTCTATTCACATTTAGACGTAGAATAATAACTCTCCCCCAGAATCCACTTCAAATATGTGGAGGCAATTGTAGACAGAGAAGATAAAGAAAAAGGCAGGAGGAATATAAAGGAAGTCACTACCACAAGAAACAATATCTGGCCAGTGGGACCACCATTACCTCTTTAATAAGCCTAAATTTTATTTTATTTTATTTTATTTTATTTTATTTTATTTTATTTTATTTTAATTTAATTTTATTTTATTTTATTTTTATATTTCAAGTTTTTATTTAAATTCTACTTAGTTAACATATAGTGTAATATTAGATTCAGGAGTAGAACTTAGCGATTCATCATTTACATATAACGCCCAGTGCTTATCACAAGTGCCCTCCTTACTGCCCATCACCCATTGACCCATTCCCCCACCACACCTACCCTCCAGCGACCCTCAGTTTATTCTCCATAGTTAAGAGTCTGTTTTTATGGTTTGCCTTTCTCTCTTTTTTCCCCCTTTGTTCATCTGTTTTGTTTCTTAAATCCTACATATGAGTGAAATCTGAAGTCTTTCTTTGACTTACTTTTTTTAAAATTTTTAATCTTTACTTATTTTTGAGAGAAAGACAGAGTGTGAGTGGGGGAGGAGCAGAGAGAGATGGAGACATAGAATCCAAAGCAGGCTCCAGACTCTGAGCTGTCAGCACAGAGTCCGACGTGGGGCTCGAACTCACGAAAAACAAGATCATGACCTGAGCCAAAGTCGGACACTTAACCATAACCAACTGAGCCACCCAGGCATTCCTTCTTTGACTTATTTTGAATAAGTGTAAATTTTAAAATAATGTTAAAGTAAATAAAGTGACAAGTAACTCAACTTTGAAAATTAAAAAAGAATTTAAAATATTACCTAGCATAGGGGCACCTGGGTGGCTCAGTCAGTGAAGCCTCCAACTCTTGACTTTGGCTCAGGTCATGATCTCAGGAATCGTGAAATGGAGCCCTGAGTCGGGCTCCCTGCTGACAGCATGGAGTCTGCTTCTGATTCTCTCTCTCCCCCTCTCTCTCTCTCAAAATAAATAAAGTTTAAAAAATATATTACCTAGTATGGAGAGTATAATGCTAAGTGAAATAAGCAAAGGGGGAAAACAAGAAAGAAAGAGAAACAAACCAAGAAACAGACTTGTAACTACAGAGAACAAACTGATGGTCACCAGAGGGGAGTGGCTGGGGGGGATGGGTGAAACAGGTGATGGGGGTTAAGGAGGGCACTTGTGATGAGCACATACTGTTGTATGGAAGCGGTGAATATTGTACACTTGCAGCTAATATAACACTGTATGTTCACTAACTGGAATTAAAATAAAAACTTTAAAAAATAAAATATTAAAATAAAATAGAATAAATAAAGTAGAATAGAACAACAGTCTTTAAAGTCATTCTCTGAAGTCCTTACAGAATTCAATATGTTATTCTATATTTAGAGAGAAGCATTATCTGTGAGGCTTTCTTCAGAAAATATAAAGGAGAATTAAGGATATATCAAAAACAGAAACATAACAATCCATGACAAGGTTTATCTCCTTCCCCGGTGTTTACATGCTAGCAACCTATTCAAGCGTCAAAAATACTAATCAATTCAACTCAGCAGTTAAAACAATTTGAAATTATCACCACGGTTCTGGAAAATAAGCGAATGAATGATATGCCACGTTTTCTATGTAAGCATTCCAAGGAAAGCCACTTTAACTCTGGTGTGTGGCAGAGCATTGCCAAACCCAGGCTCTAGATTTATCTCTCATTGGGCATGACCTAGAGTTGCTTTGCGAATTCTATAGGATTGATTTTATATTTTGGACATACCTTTATTGGGTGTCAAGCTATTTATGGTTTCAGACCATAAGAGTGAACTTGTATATTCCCAAAGAAATAAATAGAATGAAGTCTGAAATCATGGCAAGTGACTTTAGTCTATCTGTCCATGCAGGGGGTGACAGAAATGCCACATTGGAGAAGAAAAGAGAGAGGCATTTTTGTGAGTGCCTAATATATTCTGTGCCAAGCACCATGTTAAGAATTTATTTTACCTCTATAACTCCTTTTTCTATCCCCTTCCTACTCCATCAGTGGAATGACCATTAGGATACCTTTTCCTAGTCCACCTTTCCCACTGTAGAAGTGAGATCTCAGTGATTTTCTTGCCCTATTGAGATATCAGTTTCCTCATCTTGTTAAATAAAGGATTTGGACTGAGCCATTGCTAAGGTCTCTTTCAGCATGTATGACCTTCAGGGTCTTCCACAAACTACTGGGCCACAGCACAAGTCCCTGTTGTTTCAGTAAATTCCTCCCCAAAATTAGAGATTTACAGTACATCCATTCCTGCAAAGATGGGGCTATGGGTTATAAACCTGAATAGGAGAATCATTCCTATTCAGAAGTAGCTTCTACTAAGACATATTTTGAAAAAAGTTACTTCCTACGCCCTTTGTTAAATTGCTTTGTGACCCCCAAACAGACAGAATATAGCATAATTTGTGTGATGTCAGTGATACAGATAATTATTTAACATATTGTTGTATGTTCCTATCCACCATTCATTTTCTCCTATAAGGAAAATGCATCCAAGATACTAATAGCATTATTAATAATCATGACCTAATTACAATAATAAAATATTACACCCAAGAATGGCAGAATACATATTTTAAGTGCACATGGAACATATACCAAAATTCATCATATGCTGGGCTATAAACAATTATCTGTATGACCTCATTCATACAGAACATGGTTTCAATTATATACAATATAATTAAGCTGGAAATAGGCAACCATAGGTTATAAGAAAGCTCTGATATTTGGAATTTAGGCATCTATTTCTATATATTTATGAATGAGAGATAAATCAGTGAATGATTTCAATATGACAGAACTTGTACGATATAGCTATGCATTCTATAAAGAGAATATTTAGAGCTTGAAATGTATATAATAGAAACATAAAAAGAAGTATAGTCAATCATTCAAGCATGCATTTCAAGAAGCAAGAATGTAGATCAAAGAAATAACAGATATGGGGCACTTGGGTGGCTCAGTCCGTTGAGCATCCGACTTTGGCTCAGGTCAAGATCTCATGGTAGGTGAGTTCAAGCCCAGCATCCGGCTCTGTGCTGATAGCTCAGAGCCTGGAGCCTCCCTCTCCCTCTGCCCCTCCCCTGCTCACCTGCTCACTCTCCAAGTGAATGAATGAATGAATAAATAAATAAATACATAAATGAAAATGTTTAAAAAACTACACTGGTATAAGATTGGAAGTTGGTCTACCCTTGATAAGAAATTGTCAACAAAGTTTTGTTTTTGTTTTTTTGCCTTGAAAACAACCAGTTTCTATGCTTTGCCTTTATCACGTCTTTGATTACGTACGAAAACTCAATCTTCTTAATACTGAAAAAGCCAAGTTTAGCTAACAACTAAACAAGTATATAAACCTCTGCAGCATCTCTTACTGCCACAGTAAAACCTTCTGGTATTTTTTTTTTGACAGAGTTCCCCAAATTCAAAGTCTAAATGAAGTCTTCTTGACTAAATAGGCTGGTTTATTTGGTATGGGAAGTGTTATCAACTGAGCAGTAATAAACCTTCTTAGGCTACGTTGTATGGGAAAGTGCTATGACTCATCTAGAAATTATATGACGTCTCTAAAGTTCTAATATCTCCTGGCATAATGTCATCACTTGTATTTCTGATTATCGAGATGTCGTAAGTCACAAAAATACTATAGCCAGCAAGGAATATAAGGCGTCAAAGAAAGGGCTGATGTGGATTAATACCTCAGGTGTCATCAAAGTAAATATTAAGAAAATCTTGAATCAAGGGGCACCTGGGTGGCTCAGTCAGTTAAGCATCCAACTCTTGGTTTCAACCAAGGTCATGATCTCACAGTTCATAGGTTCAAGCCCCACATCAGGCTCTATGCAGACAGTGCAGAGCCTGCTTGGGATTCCATCTCTCTTTCTCTCTCTTTGCCCCTCCCTTGCTTGTTTTTTCTCTCTCTATCTCTCTCTATCCCCCTCTCTCTCTCTTTCTCTCAAACTAAATAAACTTAAAAAAAGAAAATAAAATCTCAAACCAAGCAGCTTGGTTGCAAACCTTCAGCCAAAAAGAGGATCCCCGATGAGGTCTTAACAGGCTATCCAAAGGGCACTACACATCTCACATGGTTTCTCCCCTTTCTGGGGCCACTAATAATCCTGCTACTCTTACTACTTTTTGGACCTCATGTATTTAACTGTTGGCTGCAACTTGTGACCAAGCATATAGAGTCCATGACATTACAAATGCAGTAACACAAGGGTACAAGCAGTTGGGGCTAAACCTGATAACACACAAGCATATCTCAGACTATCTGGGAAAAGTTCTGTTCCCCTATTGCTCCCCATGACAACACCTGGGCCCAGCAAGAAGTTAATAGGTCTAGCACCTGGGTGGCTCAGTTGGTTAAGCGTCCAACTCTTGATTTCTGTTCAGGTCATGATCTCCCGGTTGTGAGATGGAGCCCCGTGTTGGGCTCTGTGTGGAGTGTGGAGCCTGCTTGAGATTCTCTGTCTCTCTCTGTCTCTCTCTCTCTCCCCCTCGGCCCCTCCCTCACTCACGTGCACACACACTCTCACATGCTCTCTCCTCTCTCAATAAATAAAAGAAAAAAAAAAGAATGAGGAGCAGTATAAAACCAGAGGAAACTCCTAGAAGCTTTTGCCTGTCAATCTTAACTTTTAGAAACTAACAGACCGCTAGTACAAAAAGAAACATTTGAGGAAGACACCTGTGCAGATGATTCAGAAAGCGCCTTGCCCTTATTATAATGTTAATATCTCCCTCTGGATATTCCTCCCAAGCCCCAGTAAAAGGATCCTGTTTTCCCCTCATTTGGTGGAGTCACAGCTTTGGAACTTATTCCCTGTGATCTCCGTATTAGAACCAGTAAATATGACTCTGTGAGGCAACTCCCCCTGGTGTGGTCTCTGGAGCAGACCCACTCCGGTCCAGAGAAAAAGGCAGTACAGGTAACGAACAGGAACAGGAAGTTTCCGTGAATTGCAAGGTAACTAATTGGGAAATGCTATAGACAAACTGATAATAACATCTAGTGGATCACCATCCATTAAAATCACCATCTAACATTTCCTAAATACATACATTCAGACTTTACAATAGGGAAGAAAAGTACAATTGTCATTTTGTTGATTCTGCATGTCAATTAAAACTGTGGAATGAGGGGGATACAGACGAATTTTACCACCATGAAATCCTTGCCCCCAGACATGACAAGCAACGTAAAGAAGTATATACCTTTTTTTAAACATGCATTTTTTTGGTGGATCTGTTTAAAATATGAAAGTGAGCACAATAATTTTCCTTGACATTTAATTTTTTAAAGACGTTAGTCACTTTCCACAAATTGCACTATTTGAAGTATGAAACAAATTCACTTGAGTTTTACAATATTAAGAAATTAGAGGGGCACCTGGGTGGCTCAGTCGGTTGAGCAACCGACTTCAGCTCAGGTCATGATCTCATGGTTCTTGAGTTCGAGCCCCTTGTTGGGTTCTTTCTGTGCTGACAGCTCAGAGCCTGGAGCCCGCTTCAGATTCTGTGTCTCCCTCTCTCTCTTCCCCTTCCCCACTCATGCTCTGTCTCTCTCTGTCTCAGAAATAAATACATACTAAAAAAAATTAGAGCTTAGCTAGAATTAATTTTATTACAAAAAATCATAATAAATAGCAAAACAAAAATAAAAGACTTTAATAATTAGAGTCTATTTCAATTGCACGGAAGTCAGTTCAGTAGGCATTGTCTATTTAAATATTTGATTTCCCAAAAAATGTGATCACTTATGTTTCATTGTTTTTAGTGAAAAAAATTAAAAATAATTCTTAGCAAAACTCAAATTGTTTTATTGGAAATAATATTTTTCATATTAAGGAAAATCTGAATTCTGCATTATAAAGATAATCTTTCTTATTTATTTTACTTGAAAAAAATATTGCAAAGAGAGCTTAGAGACAGGCTTTTAATTTAAATAGAAGCTGCCAGCCACTCACACTGGTTGAGCTCATTTGATCTACATTAGTGAGGTCGGTAATGAAAACAACAAATGTTAAAAGTAGGATGCATCATGCTAATTTAAGTGGGTTTTTTTTAATGTTTATTCATTTTTGAGAGACAGAGAAAGAGCATGAGCAGGGAAGGGGCAGAGAGAGAGAGAGAGAGAGAGAGAGAGAGAGAGAGACCCAGAATCCGAAGCAGGCTCCAGGCTCTGAGCTGTCAGCACAGAACCCGACACAGGGCTTGGACTCACGAACTGTGAGATCACGAACTGAGCCGAAGTCATACTCTTAACCGGCAGAGCCACCTTGGCATCCCTAAGTGTTCTTTGAAGAGGGTGACAAACAGTCCCTAGTGTGCCTCCCACATTCGCATCTTGTATCATCACCCTGTCCTTGAGTGTGAGGGGGACCTGTGATTGCTTCTAACTCATACAACTTGGCTAAAGTATTGTGATATCAGTCCTAGGATGAGGTTACATTTTATGTCAAGGTAATGAGATGTCACTCTCACAGTTATACTTTTATATACACATCAGGCTCCACCAGGATAAGGAGAAGTTAGAGTCCCATGCTGGCTATGAAAGAGTGGGCTGCCTCCCTGAGAGGGCCTATGGACAGAGCCATGTGGAAGGGGCTATGGAGGGCCTCCACTCCCTTTGGCCAAAAACCATCAAAGCTGAACAAACAAATGCAGAATGGAGACAGAGGAGGGGACTTCAGTCCCACAGCCACAAGGAGGTGAACCCTGCCAAACCCCTGAATGAGATTAAGAGTAGACATTTCCCCTGCTGGGACTGCAGCCCGGACCGACATGTCAACAGTAGCTGGGTGCAAACATCACCCAGAGAGCCTCGCTAAGCTTCGCCAGACTTCCCACCCACAAACACCATGAGGCAATACACATATGTGTGCTTTACGCTGAGAAAGTAGAGGGAATTTGTGACATAGCAGTAGAAAACGAATACAAATAGTAATTGTATAAAGTTTTCATGTCACTTTTAGGAGAAGTGACATTTTCGGACACTGTCTTCTCATGTATGAATATGGCATCTATTTCCATTTGTTCTGATCCTGTCTTATATTCTTCAGCAAGAGCATAAACATGTCCTTATAACTTTTCTATATTTTATGTTATGTATTTCTTCATTGAGGCTTGTATATTTTTGTTAAATTTATTTTTTTATTTAATTTATTTTTAAAATTGTTTAAGTTTTATTTTATTATTTATGTTAAAAGAGAGAGAGAGAGGGAGAACAAGCAGGGGAGGGCAGAGGGAAGGAGAGACAGAATCCCAGGCAGGCTCCACACCATCAGGGCAGAACCCAACGTGGGGCTCGAACTCACAAACCAGGAGATCATGACCCGAGCCAAGATCAAGAGTCGGATGTTTAACCAACTGTGCCACCCAGGCACCCCAAATTTATTTTTAATTGTATTATGATCGTTATCACTATTATGGAAAAATATTTTCACAGTTTTAGTTCCAGGTGAATTAGTATTCTCAGTGTACTAATAGAGAAAATGTATTTGATTTGGGTACTTATCTTGCATTCAGGCATCTTATCAAATTCCTTTTCTAACCTACTTGATTGTGAATATTGTCTTCTGGATTTCTAAAGATGCAACCATTTCATCAACAAAAGTGATAATTTTATTCCTTCTTTTACAGTATTTTTTTCCTTTTTTATTGGATCCCTCTTACAGTAACCCAGATGCCGACCCAGTAGCTTCTAGCAATGATCTTACAGTATAAACTCCTCTAAATTCACTTTATATTCTTTCAGCTTTTTCTGTTTTATTTTGTTATAGTAGGAGGACTGGTTTGCTTCCCAAAGCTGCCTTTGTCCCTGCATTACTATTCCCGGTGATGACTTTAAATGTCAGAAGAATTTTTTGAAGCGTATAGAAACCATGTAATATTTCTGGAATCAAAGTTATATTAGAGTTTGACATTCCCTTTCTACTGTATGCTATGTAAAATGTGGGAATGTTGAATATAATACATAATACGGGGTATATGCACATAGATGAAGCAAGTGAATCTGGGAACAAAGAGGATTTTGTTTCAGAATCTAAAACAGGAAAGTACTAGGAGAACAGAAAATACTAATTCTCAACAATCAAAATGATTGAACCAGTGATGATTCAATGATAGGCAACAGTATAGTGTCTGATGTGAAATTTAATCAACTAATGATACAAGGTCATTAACGTGTCAACATAATTTTAAAGCACAGCTAACTCTCTGAAAAAACTTTTTCAGAACAAAACAACATCTTCTAGTATAAAAGTCACATATTAGGCCTCTAAAAGTGAAAAAGAAACCAGAAAACAAAAACATAATTTAAGCTTATGCCATTTATAGCAAAACCAAGTAAAAATCATATGACCACCAAGGATTTTTAAAAAGCAACAAATTAAATGATTAATAATATTCTGGGAGCACCAGGGTGGCTCAGTCAGTTGAACGTCCAACTTTGCCTCAGGTCATAATATCATGGTTCTGTTGTCAAGTCCCACATGGGGCTCTCTGCTGACAGCACAGAGCCTGCTTGGGGTTCTTTGTGCCCCTCTCTCTGACTCTCTCCCACTCACACTCTCTCCCTCTCTCTCCAAAATAAAAACAAAACATTAAAAACAAAACATTTATAATAACATTCTGGGTGGGGGAAAAGTCACCAGAAATATAAGAATGGGGTTCCCATTGAAGCCACTAGACTTAATGTAAAAAAAGAAAAAAATACACATGGCCTCTATTTCAAGGGGTTCAGTCCTCCCTCTTACATAAAGCAGAATGCTGAGACCAGCTTTGTGAAGAATGTGGACAGTTTCCTTGAGGCATAGTCCTAGGGACATTGGGTTTGAAAAAAGAAGAACAGAACAGGAGGCATTAGCCCACTGTGCTCCAGATAAATATTTTTCTTGCTTTAAATGAAGATGGAAGAACCCAGATTAATGACTGACTTCTACTCCATTCAGGGTCCTGGTGAATTGGAGAAATTTCTGTACATGCGAATTACCATCCAAATTACCATTTATTTATTGTTACCATTTTGTTCCCAGTGCCTTACACAGCACCCAGCACCTAGCATCTATTGAACTGGATTAAATCAATTAGAGCTAAGTGACTCCATGACTTCAGGAGGTCTAGAAACAAATGTTCTCCTACCCCAGCACTCAACACACCTCAAAACACCTCCCCAGATTTGGTAACTTTTCTTCCATAACAACAAAGCAAGCTTAAAACGTAACCAGTGCTGGGAGTAGAATGCCAACAACCTAAATTTAAGTCTTGAAGTAAAAGTTTTCTTTAAAAAAAAGTTTCTGTCAGTTGGTTAAGCCGTCAGCTCTTGATTTCAGCTTGGGTCATGATCTTACAGTTCAGGATCCTGCCCCGTGTTGGGCTCTGCACTGACAGCATGGAACCTGTTTGGGATTCTCTCTCTCCCTCTCTCTCTCTCTGCCCCACCCCAGCTTGAGTACATGCACACACTCTCTCTCAAAATAAATAAATAAACTTTAAATAAATAAATACACAAATAAATAAAGTTAAAAAAATCTTTCCTAAAGGAGGAAAAAGATATTATCACTTGAATGTATTGAGATGAAGGCTAATCAAAGAGGAGACATTTCACATAGAATGAAGGTGGGGAGAGGATCCACTTCTGATACTCAAATGCCAAACTTTTAATTTTTTTAACGTTTTCTTTTATATTTGAGAGAGAGAGAGAGAGAGAGAGCGCAAGCAGGAGAGGGGCAGAGAGACAGAGAATCTGAAGCAGGCTCCAGGCTCTGAGCTGTCAGCACAGAGCCCGACGCGGGGCTCAAACTCACAAACCATGAGATGGTGACCTGAGCTGAAGTTGGTCACTTAACTTACTGAACCACCCAGGTGCCCCTTGAAGGCTAAGCCTTTAAAACTCAGAAACCTTTTTCTCTGAAGAAACTTTGGGTGGTTTTCAAAAATCTATCTGAAAGTAAGGATCAAAGCATCATCAGTTCAGTTTTTATGTATCTATTAAAACAATGCTACCTAGAAGCCTAAGTACAGAATTCCTTAAACCGAGAAAAGTTAGAGCTAATAAGAAATAATGCGAACACACACACCATCCTAATATTTCAGAATGCCATGTCATCATATGACCACATGATGCGACAGTATGAAAATCACTTGGAGATTTGACAAGAATAGTTTACTGGTGGTTAGGGGACAGAGAGCAAGATAGAAGTAGATTAAAGAATGTATTTATGGGCATGAGGAAGTTAAGACAATGTGCACATAACTGTTCTGGGGGAAAATGGCAATAAAAGGCTGTATGGGTTACTGATGATCATGTAAATAATGGGAATATTTGGTAAGCTTGTAGGGAGTGGCATTTCCTACAGGAAACAAGGAGGAAAGTTTTATACTGTGGCGTACTGACAGAGAGTATCAGAGTTGTATAATTGTTTCAGAGTTGTTCTTTAAACATTTATTCAGAATTCTATGTGCTATGTATGCGCGTGCTTGTATACCCATGGAGGGGTCACACTGAAGAAGACGCACATCCTGTCTTCATAAAAATTAAACTTTAGTGGAAGAGGCAAGACACGAACATAAATCAGAATGGACTCGATAGAGAAAAAGAGAGTGGAAGCAAAACAAAAGAATCGGAAAATATCCAAAAATGGACAATTCAATCAATGAACACATCTCCATAATGAGTTCTGATAAGCTCATTTTGTTAACGCTGTTCTGATTTTTTAGGGACAAAAATGCCATCTTTGCTTAATTCATTGTTGTTTTGAAAAGGTAACGTTACGTTTATTCTTATTCTGGTATGTTTTTAAATAACATGCCAACCTCTTTCAGTTCACTGTTAGGAACTTCCTGTCTGCTGTCTGGTGATGAACTTCTCACCATGTCATGACACCTGACGCTGCTCATGTCACTGTGTCTTACTAAACCTGAAAGCAAAAGTGTCATTCGTAACTTTTGCTGAATGACTGGTGAGAGTTGATGGGACAAGTATTGGCTCATATTTTAGAGAACTTATTTTAAAATTTTTAAATAAAACTTTATGGTCCATATGTATACAAATCACAGACCTGGGGTAGAAAGATGTATCATTTCAACCCAAGAATTCAACGGTTGTAACAGACCACATGCCCAAAGCCACCAAGTTGCCTGTGGGAGCTGGGGAAGGCTTAACACAAAAGGTCACACTTGATACGATTCTTGAAAATGTTATACTAGCCCCACACACTACAGTATTTTGACATCAGACATCTAAAAAAAGCAGGACTGTTCACTATATATATATATATATATATATATATATATATATATATATAACCAAAAGACAAAAATTATGTTTCACTTATTTAATTGACAGGATACTTAAATCATTCTAGAGAGATGTTTTATATGATTATATTTACTGTCTTTGCCATATTTGTTATAGATTTTCTAAAAAATGCAGATGAGGGGCACTTGGTGGCTCAGTTGTTTGAGAGGCTGACTCTTAATTTCAGCCCAGGTTATGGTCCCAAGGTCATGGAAACAAGCCCCGCGTCGGGCTCTGCACTGAGCACTTAGCACTGAGCATGGAGCTTGCTTGAGATTTTCTTCCTCTGTCCCTTTGCCCCTGTCACCTGCTCTATCTCTCTGTAAAATAATAAATAAATAAAATAGTTCAAAGGAAAAAATCATAATGAAAAGGAAAACTCAATGGTACAATCCAGTTTACAATATACTCATTTCTAATCATGTGTTTTATCAGGACACACATTGCCAACCATTAAAAGATAAACTGAGGGATTTTTCAATTTTCAAGAATTTAAGCGTGTATATATACATCTGTTGGAATTGGACACTGCCAAACCTGATGTGGGCCGGGTGTCTTCCACCAGCCGGGGCGAGGGGAGAGATTTTTATAGAGAAGAGGTGGAAACAAAGGAAGAAAATTATTTCATTGTCTACAGCTTAAGTAGTTGCCCGACTTGAGAAAGCCTGCTTGGCTTATTGTGAGTGGTTGTGCTTACGTTTCTTTTCCTCTGATTCAAAGGTGCTCTCTCTGGTTTAGGTTCTGGTTTGCTTTCGCAGGGGATTAGAACCACCCCCAATCTAATGGCCTCTTGCTTACTTACTTTGACAGGTCTCACCCCTTATCTCACATTTAAAAACCGGACTGATATAAACAGTGGCATTCACATCTTTTGTCATCAGTGCTCTATGCTCCATCCAAAGCTTCTAAAAACTCAGACCTAAAAGATACACAAGCAGTAGTTCTTTATGTAGATTGGGGGAGTGTGTTCAGAAGTGAGCCCTGCCTGATTGCCTATCCTTCCTAGCGTACAACTGAAATGCACATAAAGCAAATCACTAGTCTACCTCTCAAATTTACACCATTTCCATTGGAAAACAAAGTCAAATGAAATAATCTGACTCAGGAGTGTGGTGGTATTTACGTTATCTCCATAGAAATTACAGTAAAACTCTGGCCAGGATATTAAGGAAACACGTACTCCAGGACCACTGGTTTATCAGAAATGTCCCTGATTCCACTGGGGAAAAAAAATCTGCCTAAAATACATGACCAAAAATACGAATTTTATAGTGTCTCTAGTTTGCAAACTCTGTGCAGGCAGGGATTTTGTCCTATTGATCTGTCTTATCTCAAAGATCTTTTGCAGTAATGGACCAAAGGGATCTAGAATGTCTTAGGGAAGTTTCCTAAATACCCTTTCCCTATCAATTCTTCACATGTTCAAGTGAAAGAATATCTTCACCTTGCAGTGAGTGCCGTAAGGCAAAATTGTGTACTATTAACATTTGTTTCTCTAGCATATTGACAGGTATGTACAAGAGTTGAGTAAGTAAATGAATGAAAATGTGCAGATTTCAAGAGCTCTCCCTCATAACTTTTTTTTGGGGGGGTGTTTTTTTAATATCTGACAAAAGTTTTGTTTCATATAGTCCAAGTTATCAAGATTTTTATAATTTTTTGTATCATATGCTCACTTCTTCATAACTAAGCTCTTTCACTAAATATACAAGAAAAGCCCTCACGGTTCTGCCACTAATTGGCAATACAATTGTAGGGAAATTGTTTAATTGTTTTGTCCCATCAGCTATAAAATTCTGATCCCTAGACAGAAGAAAAGTATGTTTGAATATCGGTGTGATCCCTTCTCTGATAGTTTCTTCTAGCATGTCTTCGTGATGCATTGCCTTTTGGCTCATTTTAGTACGTCCAGTAAAAATAAAATATTTGTATAGTAATAACATGGTCTTAGAATATATTGGAATGCTCTTGCAAACATTCATGTGTCATTTAATACTGACAAACAGCCCTATGAATTACTTAGTATAATACTGTTGTTACGCCCATTTTGCACGGAAAAGACTGAGGATTAGAAAGATTAGATAGGTTGCCCAACATGAGGGGAGGTGAGCCTTGGCACCCCAGCTCTAAATTTGGATGCATGTGACTCTTAAAAACAAAGATGATCTTCAGCAAAATCATCAGCAGCTGCTATGAGTATATTTTTCCTACTTGAAATGGTATAGAAAATATTTATATTCTTGTCTTTAGAATTTATAGGATAACCAAATCAGGCTACCTATTTCCTCACCTTTCTGTATTAATTATGATGAAACATACAATGTATATACACAATGTGGACATGTAATCTCCAGGTCCAAAAGGAGTATTTAGAAACTTATTTCATTTTCTTTTTATTTCTCTTTGCATCCTCCCCCCATTTTAATCTGCTTTTGGAGGGTCAAGCAGGGAGTATGTTGTTTAAGGTAGTAATTTAAGTGGCAATGTAATAATAGATGGACCTAACTTCAGAGGCTGGAAAATATTTCCTAGAAAATAGGACTGGAGAAAGATCATTGCTTATGTCTTTTTAAAAATGTTTTTACCAACTTTCTAAACCAGAGATTTGCCTTATGTGTTTAACATTTTATAAATATTGGTTTTTCAGAGTGGTACTTTAATATTTTACACAATGTCTATAGACTTTAATGTGAGCTGACAAAAAAAATCACAAATAACAATATTTAAAAACAATATTCACAAAAGTATGGAACTGTGCTTGTTGTCTTATGCACGTAATTGTTATTTTTAGTATTTGTTACCTAAAGGAGTAGTTATGACAATTTTTCTCTGATTAATTTGACTGCTTTTGCATTCTTTGACCAACACACAAATGCTTTTTATCACCTATAAGATATACAAGCTTCTTAGAAAGTAGACCAAATTCGAGTGATTGGAGGCAGCTGAAGAAGGGCACAGAAATACTTGTCTGGAAATGATAATATAAATTCCCAATTATAAATATACATATAAATTCTAGACAGTTCAATCTGGACACAGTTCAGAAAGCATTATTTTTCTAGACTAAAGGGTAGTCTTGTGGATTGTTATGTGGTGATTCACTTTCCACATTCCACTAGGCATTGATGTGCCTTCTGCACTGCCTGACCTCTGGTAACTTCTATTACTGGGCAAAGAGGAAGTAAGGTGATTAATATTCATGAACACTAATGCAAAGCTGGAAAAGCTAAGGAACAGTGCAGTGCATTCATCTGTAACATTTCTCAAAGTAAACCATGGCATAAAATGAATTTCTTTAAGCATGAAACTAGACGTCTACTCTAAATAGATCTCTCACTGCATTAGGATACCTTACCAGCAGAGATTCATCTGAAGCAAGGTTTACTGCATCAAATCTTATTGCAGAAATTCTTAATTGATGATGGTTTACCTTTTCTGTGAGTAAGTATATTCCATGAAAACATAGTTTTAATTTTGATACTATTTCTAACATCCTTCTAAAATTCTATGACTCTAATAATTATATACAGCAGACAGACACTGTTTAAAACTATTTTTGGAATGGTCTTTATATAAAGAATCATGTTCAGTACATCATGACTTTCATCTATATTCTCATAATTTAATATTTTCAAGTTAGATACAGCTGTTAAAATCATGGAACTTATTTGTTTAATGAGTGTCTTCAGGAAATGTTTTTTTTTTCATGTTCTGAAATAAGAGAGCAAAAAACTGGAAGGAAAACAAATAGTGAAGAACAATTTCTGTTCAAAAATTATTTAAAGTTGCATTACATGAAAACAGAATTATTTTTGAAGGGCAGCAGATGAGAAAAGCAATTAAAGCCAGGAATCTGAAGACAAAAATGACTTGAAAAACACAAGTTTTCTCTTATGCTTTTTAAGATGGCTAGCGGGAAGACAGCTGTTAAGAAACACAAAATGCTAATTATAATGTTTAGTTAAGAGGAGTGATTATCAGCAAAAGTAAAAAAAAAAAAAAAAAGGAGGGGGTTGGACTTACATTCAATTATCCATTGAGTCGCACAGTGTTGGCATTCAACAGAATCCATTTTATCTTATTCAGGGCAATCAAAGAGGTAAACAAAAAAATTTTCTTCAAGAGCTTGCAAACAAACAGAACCAGAAAACAAACAGTCAGAGCCAGCTGGCTGGAAGAAAGAAAGGTAAGACGCAGAGCCAGAACTTTGGTTTGGGGCGGTATGAGCCAGAACTTTGGGAATTTTTATTAAAAACGCATGAGAAAAAGCCCATTAAGCACATTTTCATTGGGCTAATTATTAACCCTATAGCCATATAATTAAAGACACCCTTTTACTTGGGATGTTAGCCCCAAGAACTAGCATCAGTCCCTCTAAAACTTGAAATAATAGTTTTAGCCTGGTAAAAGCAGAGGAGTTCAAATCTCTCTATCCCCCTACAATCTATTTATTTATAGGAATAAAAGAGCCACATTCAAAACGTGCCCACATACGGAGTGCACTGATTCATGTTTGGTCCTAATTTCCTTGCAAAAGAAAAGGGGTCCCTGTAAGAGCACTCCCTCTCACAGGTTTGAAGACTTGAGGGGTTTTGACCCAAAATACATTCATACAAAGACATCACGAATATTAGATACCTGGGAATTTTTCATTCGACTTCTCAGGTAAGCAATCACTCTTGCCATTTTTTTTTCTTTAAAAAAAGAAAAAGCAAAATAGGTTGGTGACATCAAAGGTGACTCAAATGGCAAACCTAGGTAGCACATGAGCTCTGTTTTTTTACATTCTATTCCTGCAGACACGACCAAATGGCTCCAAGCCTCCATCACACAGATCTTGAGATAGATATGCAGCCTTATGTGGTGAAGAGGGAAAACTAAGATAGTTTCTATCTAGACACACTAGACATCTAGACACACTAGAATCTCATACTTCTGAAAGCTTAGAAAGAATATTCTACTCTCCACCATGATAATTCAGTCCAGAAATGAGCAAAACCCATCCAATACAAAAAGCTTCTTTGATGCCCAAAGTAAATCATGTATATTGCTTTTTAATTCAACTAACATATATTGAATTCCTATTGTGTGTCAAGCATTGAACTAGTATGCTATCGTCTACAAAGATTAGTAATGCAGGACCCTTAGTCTTAAGGATTGCATCATATGTGGAAAGCATGGAAATAATGGTAGCCACCATTGATCCAATCCCTATGTAAGCCCAGCTCCAATAGTCACAGAGCCCTACAGTGTCAGTACCATTATCCCTAAGTTAAAGAGGAATCATCGAAGAACGGAAAGTTAAATAACGTTTGCGAGATCACACAGCACATAGCAGGACAGTATTTCAAACCTAAGGCTTTCTACCCTATCACACTTGACACAAAACTTTTGCACTTTACTTGGTGCTAGGTTATTGCACATTGCACAGCTTCCTTCCTTGTAGTTGAAAAACCCCAGGTCCTCTCCCATTTCTACTTGATTATTATGGTGTGTGTAGCTCCTTAGACATTCATTCAATAATGTCTGAGTGCCTGTATGCCTGGGTAATCATTTTGAGTAGCACTAAATGCCCCAGAGCTCTCCATCATTCTTTCTAGCCTCACACATTTTACAGCAAAATAAAAAAAAAAAAATCTTTGTGAGTCCTAGTAATATTTAAACCCTCCCCTAAACATGGTATGCACCACATATGCTCTCTGCAGCTGAAGAACTCTAAAAAGTATTCAGAGAGAAGGGGGTGAGATATGAGGAACTGAGAATGTAAAGACATTGGAATTATTGCTGGAAAGCATAGCATTTTATTCAGGGAATTGTTGCTGTTGCTATGGACATTTTCCGATGCAGCTTTAGGCACTGACAATGACAAATGGTCTACATCGTTAGTTCAGGCTATAGAGCCAGCAGGAAAAGTGTGAATATTAGTCAAAACGTTGACTTAACTGAAGCACTTTAATACCCTCATCAGGTATGGTATGACACATACTATGACATTAATTACTCTCTGGCTTTGTCTAAAGTTTTACCCCACTCTTAGAATTCCTTTGACTTGTGGGTCATAGCATTTGGGATAAAATTAGTCATGACACTCTGGAGCAAGCATATTCATTGACATTCTATTTCATTCCTTAATTATCCACAGGGAAAGACAAAGGAGCAGCCAGTATTAGTATGAAATCTACAACTGTAATGTATTTCTTTCACTGATCTAAACAACTAGAAAATATTATTAAGAGAGTTTGCAAAGTATGTCAAAGTTTATCTGCAAAGATCAAACCCCAAAACATTTATTTATCTGTTAATCATAGCACTGAGCACTGTGCCTGACATTCAATAAGCTTTGTTAAACAAATGAACCTTCCAAATTATTCATCTTCCTTGCTCTATAGAAGGACATTTTTATTTTACTTTCAACTTACTTACAGCAAAACTTAACATAAATCCAATCATCCATCATCTTCATGATGATCCTAAAACATCCTACCATGTTTTCTAATTCTTTCAAGAAATATTATATTTTACTCAAGATCACTTTAGTGTTCGGTGCATTTTATCATATCTTAGTGCTCTAAAAACTATCAGCCAAGTATGGTCTCTGTCACTTAGCCAGAAGGATGAGTATCTCCATGATTACATTATAGATGTATTATCTTAAGAGCTGCTGTAAAACATTACCACAAACTTGGTGGCTTAACGCAACAGAAATTTATTTCTCACAGTTCTGGAGGCTCAAAGTGCAAAATTAAGTTGTCACCAGGGCTGTGTTCCCTCTACAGCCTCTGAAGGACAATCCATGTCAGGGAGTTAGGACCCACTCTAGTCCAGTAGGACCTCATCTTAAATTGATTACATCTGCAAACACCTCATTTGACCTTAAAGACATATTTTGACTATAAGGTCACATTCACATGTTGTGATTAGACATCGGGCATTGGACACGAAGAAGGTTAGTGCATTCAGGTTGGTATTGCCACCCTGATGTCAGCAGAGGATTACTTAATTGATTTGTCTACTACTAATGAGTTTGTTCATTAATACAAACACTATGTCTGAACTGAAGAAACTAGATAGAACATTGGTCAATAGAATGGTCAATGACAGTCTTTCATGATAGTTCAACTTTATGAAAGGAATGTGTGCAAAGGGTTGATTTGAAATCAATAGGCAGCTTTTATTCCATCATATACAACCACTCAATCACAGCTCTGCAATATGAATAGCTCCAGTATTAAAAACTCTCTACCAATGACTGCAGATAAGCCTATCTCTAACTAACCATTTTCTTTTTTTTTTCCATGAGGATTTGAAATGCTCTTTTTCGAATTGGTACCCAGTTGTCCCTTCCCAGTGTCTCCTCCTATTTCTCAGGCCACCATGTTGCTTCTCATTCCTCCCAAAGAATCAGATTATCTCATGGGAGAGAAGATTTGAGTTTGCAAAAATAAAGCCATCTCTGCATATGTTCTTTGTGAAAATACCCATTACTTTCTTTACACTTGTAGTTCCCACTGGTTGAGATGCATTTCCTCCAAATAATTAGATGGCTCACCTTCTCATTTCATTATGGTCTCTGCTCACCTATTGGTTCCTCCCAGGGGCTGCCCTGACCACTACCTAAAGTCACCATTCTTCTCCATGAATCCCTAAATTTACCTTGTTTATTTCTTTCCTTCAAATCATTTATCCCAACCCAATGACACAGTTTATTTGTAGCTTTGTTTATTGTCTATATATCCCACTAGAATATAAGCTCTATAAAGGCCATGACTCTGTCTCTATAGTTCACTGTTGTATTGCTTGTACAAACAACAATACTAAAAGCTTGCCCCAGATCAGATGCTTAATAGAAATAGATGTTTGCTGAATAAGTGAATGATTTGAAGTACATTATATCTCTGCAAAAAAAAAAAAAAAAACAACAACTTTCCTGTAGTATCAATTGACTGATTCTATGCTCTCTATATTTTATATATCATACTATCATATATATATATGATATACTATACATATACACATATATATGTACATATATGTGTGTGTGTGTGTGTGTGTGTGTGTGTATACTATCAATATCTGATTCTCATGGATTTCCAGGGATATATACACAAATGGGAAGAAATGCTTTTCTCATGATGAGTTCAAAGCTCTTACAAATATAAAATTACTAATTTATAAATTAGCCAATTATTCATTAAGAATTCTGCTGTCTGGGGATGCCTGGGTCGCTCAGGTAGATGAGAGTCTGACTTAGGCTCAGGTCATGATCTCACCGTTCAGGGGTTTGAGCCCTGCATCGGGCTCTGTGTGGACAGAGCCTGGAGCCTGCTTCGGATTCTGTGTCTTCCTCTCTCTCTGCTCCTCCCCCACTCATGCTTGCTCGCTCACTCTCTCTCTCTCTCAAAAATAAATAAACATTAAAAAATAAGAGAAATAAAATCTTAAAAAAGAATTCTGCTGTTCACTGGTATTTTTTTTTAAATTTTATGATATAATTGGACCAAACATATTTTAGTAAATTAACCAGTTGTAATAACTCATGCTAATAATTATATTTTTAATTTTTTAATGTTTTATTTTATTTTTGAGAGAGAGAGAAAGAGTGTGAGTGGGGAGGGGAAGAGAGAGAGGGAGACAGAATCTGAAGCAGGCTCCAGGCTCTGAGCTATCAGCACAGAACCCAACACAGACCTTGAACCGATGGACCATGAGATCATGACCGGAGCCAAAGTTGGATGCTTAACCAACTGAGACACCCAGGTGCCCCATAATAATAATCATATTTTTAAATGACAACCAAGAATATACATTATATAAATAATGGAATTCATGCAAGATATTTTTTCCACAACAGTATTATCTGAATGTGAGTTTTAAGGCATCATTCATCAAACTATTTCTGCTATCCCTAAGTTTGGAGCCAATTGAGAAAAGACACAGGATGTATCAGTTTTCCACTCTCTACTTACACATAACCACAAAATCTTAGTGACCTACACAAGAAACATTTATCTGTGCTCACAAATCTATGAGTTGGCCCAAAGCTCTGCTTAACGTGGCTGGGCTCACTCATGCATCCAAGGCTAGCTGACCGGTCAGCAGACTGGAGGCTGACTGGTTTAGGGTGCCCTCAGTTGGGGTAAATTCTTTCCTCCAGCTGACTAGTCTGGGCTTATTTTGGCCCAGTAAGGGTTCAAAGAGAATAAAGAGAACAAGATATACTGTCACTTCTACCACACTCTACTATCCTAGGCAAGTCACAAAACCAGCCCACAGCCAGGGATTAGAGAAATAGACTCCACCTCTTGAGGGGAGGTGAATGCAACGTTACACTGCAAGGCACAGACAGGGCTACAGGCAAAGAGTGAGGTCAATTTTGGAGTCAATCCACCACATGCAGACTACACCTTCTTAGTTGGGCAGATCCACTAAGAGACAGAAGGAAAGACAAAGCTGATGCTACTTATCCCCCCACCCCAAATGACGAGGGAGGAACAGAAAGAAAAGAAAAGTGTGTTGCCATCCCTGAAGCCATTCTACAAAATTCCTGATGCCAGGAGAAAAGACGATCTCTCTATCATGTATGTAGGCATGACGTCACCAAAGTGAAGTGGAAGAGTAAGGTAAAATCAGAATTTTGTGCAGTAAAAACCAAACAAACAAAAACATGGCTAAATCTTCTAAAACTAATGAATTGTTTTGCCGACTTTTTACCAAGTAAACGGTCTTGTTTGCTTTTCTCTTTCCTTTTTACTTGTCAGAGAGCTACCACACAGTTGCCTTCTTTCACTGGAAAGATTTCACTCTGCGTGTTAATTACTTCAGATCACAGAGTAGACTGTTGTCCATGTAGAAACAGCATGGCTTCTTTTAAATTCTTCAAGGCTGTCGTTATGGAAAGGGAACATCAAATTTGGGATGAACGCCAAGCAAACAAGCCGTTCCTCCTCACAAGTTCCACAAAATACTTTTAACTTGGTGGAATCATTTGGAAGAATCTGTTTCTTACAGATTTGCTTGAAGAAAGCTACTCTCTAATTAACTGTTGTCGTTACTATCATCAATCACAGGTAATATTTCAGGCTTTTTTGGTGGGGAAAAGAAGAAAAAAAATTAAAAATTAAGCAGCATATATTTTAATAGAATACTAGCCCAGTAAAAGCTTGAAACAGAAAAATGAATTTTTTTTTTAATTTTTTTTAACGTTTATTTATTTTTGAGACAGAGAGAGACAGAGCATGAACGGGGGAGGGGCAGAGAGAGAGGGAGACACAGAATGGGAAGCAGGCTCCAGGCTCTGAGCCATCAGCCCAGAGCCCGACACGGGGCTCGAACTCACAGACCGCGAGATCGTGACCTGAGCTGAAGTCAGACGCTTAACCGACTGAGCCACCCAGATGCCCCCAGAAAAATGAAGTTTTATTTTACAATAAAAATATTAACATAGTTATTAACATGTTAAAGACATAAAATATAAAATGCTACTTTATATTGTTTTACACTAAAGAGCCAATTTGCCATGTTACAAAGTTTAATTATTGTTAATAATATCTATTTTAATAGTTTTCCAATGATAACTTTTTAATCGTTTTCAAATTTAATAGACCTTATTTTTTTTATTTATTTATTTTGAGAGAGGAGAGAGAGAGAGAGAGAGAGAGAGAGAGAACGTGAATGCATGAGTCAGGGAGGGGTACAGAGAGAATCCCAAGCAGGCTCCACACTGCCAGCATGGAGCCCAATACGGGGCTTGGAGTCACAAACCACGAGATTATGACCTGAGCCAAAATCACGAGTCAGATGCTTAACTAACTGAGCCACCCAGGTGTCCCTCAATTTAATGGAGTTTAAATCCTTAGCGTCCGACTTCAGCCAGGTCACGATCTCGCGGTCCGTGAGTTCGAGCCCCGCGTCAGGCTCTGGGCTGATGGCTCGGAGCCTGGAGCCTGTTTCCGCTTCTGTGTCTCCCTCTCTCTCTGCCCCTCCCCCGTTCATGCTCTGTCTCTCTCTGTCCCAAAAATAAATAAAAAAACGTTGAAAAAAAAAATTAAATCCTTCAGAACAGTGGTCTCCAATTCTTTTTTTTTTTTATCACACAGCTAGAATGTAAAAGAATTAAATCCCTCCTTATATGTATGTCTTCATATTCTATAAACATATATATTATATATCTAACAAATTTTGCAAAAAAGGCCTTAATAATGAGCTAAAATAAACATTGGTAGAATTTTCAACACTTTTATTCCAAACTCCCATGATAATTCTACTGACACCAAAATGAATGAGACCGTGTAGGGAAGCAAAAGGAAGACTGGAGGAAATATTTGTTCAAAAAGTCATGTAAGATCTCAAGCTTCTAAAGGCATCTCTGATCCTCACTTCTCAAAAATGTACAGATCTTCAAACAGAAGAGGTGTCCGCGTCAAGTCTTCTCTTTCATCCCTTCTGTATGGTAGGCTTGAGGAAAAGGTCCTCTGGCAGCTATTGCTGTTGTCTGCTCAGATACTTTCCCAACACGTACACTAGATTTTACTCTTCTGATCACAGTGGTAAGTAAGCCCTTGAGATTCCCCTGGCCAGACAGCTTCTCTGTCCTGGGACTGAACACACACGGACAGGAGGTGGTAATTACAACTTCCCCCCTGATAGCAGCACATTCGAAGTTTCACAGACTTCCCAGGGTCCCTGGATGACTTACTTGGTTGAGCATCTGACTCTTGATTTCAGCTCAGGTCATGATCTCATGGTACACTGGATCGAGCCCTGCCACAGGCCCCGTGTCAGGCTCCACATGGGTCTCCACGCTGACAGCACAAGACGCGTGTGTGCTCTCTCTCTCAAAATAAGTAAATAAACATTTTTTTTAAAGTTTCATAAACTTCTCTAGGGTGAATATGCAGAACTGTGCTGAGGGCCATCTTCATAAAGCTGGATTATTCACCCCTTTTTTCTATTCCTGAGCTATCTTTGTAGCTTTCCAGTTACCCTCTCTTCTTGCTCAGGCTGCTCAGGGGAAGATTTTGTTGTTTTGACCAAAGAAATGTTACTGATATTTGCTCCATCACCTATAGCTGATTTTTTTTTAGGTTTATTTATTTATTTTGTGAGAGAGAGAGGGCAGGGGAGGGGCAGAGAGAGAGAGAAAGAGAGAGAGAGGGAGAGAGAGAGAGAGAGAGAGAGAGAATCTCAAGCAGGCTCTGCACCTTCAGCACAGAGTCCAATGGGGGGTTTGAACTCATGAACCATGAGATCATGACCTGAGTGGAAGCCCAACACTTAACCAAGTGAGCTACCCAGGGGCCCCAACTACAGCTGAATTTTCAACAGCTCGAGTCTCATCCATTCATCCAGTCAATCAGTCTTTCCTTTAACAAATAATTATTGACTACCTTTTATGTGTTAGGTGCCAGGACATAGAATAAAAAGATGCATAAGATATGTTTGCTGTTCTTTGAAAAACAAACTTTAAAACTGGGGAAACAGCTGCATCAGAGGCATGGCTGTGGTGAGTACAAGATGCTAGGAGAGAAGAGGTAGAAAACCCAGGCATGAAAAGGCAGGGGCTGCTTTGAGAAGGGGTTGATAAAAATGACAAGCCTTAAATTATTAATATTTGAGAATGTGAATACTGCCTGGGGCGTTTTGAGAAGAGGGGAACCACAGGAGCAAATGCCCAGAGGGAGAAACTGCCATAGTTGGTCCTGGTAATGTTATGGCACCAGGGATGAAGTTAGATAGAAAAGAGGTTGGACACTGTCTCCTATATGTTTTTTTTTTTTTTTTTTTTTTAAGCCTCCTGATCAAATTAGAATGCTTAGCTCATCTGCGATAAATCTGTTAAATGTTCTTCAAATTCCTACACTATCCCTGCGACTCGGTCATGACTGAATGATTCACCTTGCAACGAGCAACAAGCCGCCAAGAGGGAGGCCAAGTTTATTAGCAGTCACTAATCTTCTTAAAGCAAATTCAGACACAAACACTGGTTCCATGACCACGGATCTTTTGATCCATATTTAATCAACACAAGGATGTATCAGACCCCTGAAAAGTAATACAGGAAACATGTTGTTGGTGGCAATGTGCCTGGTAAGTTTATGTAGGGTCATAAAATTAAGCTCCATATTAGCAAGATTCTGCTAACCACGTAAGTTTTTCTTAATCTTGGTATTCTAGCTTGTCCAGCTCTACTTTTGGTTTGTCATGCAGCACTGGATCCCAAATATGATTTTTTAAGCCTTTCCTTTCTCTTTTTCCCTTACTGAACACTACAGACTTTAAACACACGCCTTAGATTGACGATCATGAAAGTCCCCCAGCTCAGGTGTTATTCTGGCATTCTGACAGGTGAGTCTTCTGAAGGAAGCAATTATAATACCGACTCCCTCTGGCAAGTTAGGTAGCTGATGCCTAGCATTTTCATGCTCATTTGAGATAGCCAATGTTTTGCTTTTCCAAAGCAGCTGTCTTTTCAAACTTGAAAGCCCTTTGATAACTGAAGTTCTATTGTGAGGTGGGGGGAAGGGGATGAAAAGAGATAAGACCACAAAAAAAATCAAATCATGGATTTTCACCTCTCCTAACCTTTCATCTTGGGCCTGAGAAACAATTTTATCAAATGGCGTCTGCAGGTATCCTTCTGAGATGAGATTAAGTGCGGAGAGGTGCCAGGTAATTATTTTTCCCCACACCTGCTTTCTCTCAGTCTGACTCAGACACCTGCACATGTTTTTGGGAAATGAAAATTAATTCAGAGAAAGGCACTTCTAAAGACCCTAGTTCCTAATAAAGGATTTTCAACTGCGAGATGAAAAGCCATTTGATTTTCCTTTTGAGATGCTTGATTTCTGGTCCCCCAATGGGGATATAATCCTTCCATCAGGGAACTCCAGTCTCTAAAGAGAACACTGGAGACATGAACATCCTCATGAAATTATGCCTGAAACACCTTCTTTTCATTAAATGCTGCCGTTTTTCTTCTTTCATCACTTGACCCTTCCCAATGTTTCTTCCTCTTCTAAAGGATACACCAACGAGTACCTGGCTCTGTTATTTCACAGCTTTTCATGAGCATAATAGCTGGCCCTGTTCAACCTTTGCAGCTCAGCAAAGCAACACAAGGCTTATCTAAAGGTTAGAGGGAACAAAGTCTACATGACATTTCCCTGTAACCCATCAGGACACATACCATCTGCTCCTAATGAATATCCCCCTAAGGCTGCCACTGACTCTGACTCTATAGCTATCAGCAAATTTTCCATAACACATAAATAAACATCTACAGAACTGGTGGAGAAATTCTTCTCCCCCCCCCACCCCCCCCAAAAAAAAATCTTAACTTTGGGCATGAGGCACCACCAGACTGAATGTCACAAGGGCATGGGACTGGACACCAGGGATGATGATATGACTGAGAGCTTCTAATGAAAAGAGGTTGCCTGTTCATGAGGACAAGGAAAGGCCCAACTGGTCCACCCGCATCAGTGGAGAGAGTATTATTTGTTGAGTTCCATTTTGAATTTTCAGTAACCTGCATCCTAGACATGGTTTTTGTCAATCAGTAATTTTTGTAATGGAAGTTGCCAAGGGGCCAATGTGGCAATGCCTACCCACAGCCATATCAAAGACACTAGTTCCAGAACAGATTTCTTCAGCATTTGTTGGGCTAAAAGAAGATGTTGGAGAGAGAAAGTCCACATCAGCCCCTATCCTTAAGCTTGGTCTTTAGTTTCCTTTTTCCTCTGCTAATATTCTCAATCTACTAGTTTGCACCGCATTACTCTCCTATTTTCTAGAAGGAATCTACTGGATTCAACTCTAAGGAAAAGAAAGAAGAGATATAGGGCCTGTCTTCAGGTTGCATAGAGTCTAATGGAGAGTCAGGTTGACAAAGAAGGTACGGAATACCAAGGGAGAGAATCTTAACTTATAGGGTGAACTTTTTTTTACTACGAGTGGGTTTTCACCACACAACGAATCATATCCTTCTTAAGAACAGAACCATAGCTATGGCCTCTTTGTGTTGCCCATGACAACTGACACAGTGACTTGTGTCTAGTGAGTAATCAACATTTGATTTTGAAACAGAATGGCATTACATGTAGTTTTTAAGAATTATTGTAAATACTTAGGAACACACCTGTTTCTCCTGTCAATTCAAAGACTAAATAGATTGAAACAAAAGTACTTCCACTGTAAACAAATCAATAAATATGAAAGTGTGTCTTAGAGTCGCATGAAATGACTTATAAATTAGCGCTACACTTGTGCCCAATACGCTGACAGCAAATACTAATCTCTTCAACTCAGTGGGTTGAGAAGTCCTCAGAGTCTTGGTACATAGCTAATATGTGCATGGCTGCCTTGGAAAGATCCTGGAGATCGGAGTAGTCAAGACCTATTGACGGGCAGCTATTGATAAAATTATCTGAGAAGTCCAGGACAACAACTGGGGATATTTTTAAAGTCAGGGTCATGGGAACCATTCGCCAGGCAGAGTACCATTGAGCACTACCAAAGGTGGGTGGTTATGGAGGACACCTAGCTGCTGTGATATGAGAAAGATGCCCCCGAGAGGAGTTTCAAAAAGTGTGGGTAGGGTCATGGAGCCCTCCAGGCAGTACAAGCAGGAATTCAGAAGACCAGAGTTACAGATTTGCACCTGAGAATAAAATCTAGGCCCCCTTTCCCAGGTAACCTGAGAGAGTCAGAAGAGATACCCCGACACAGAGCCTTCCCCCCCCATCAGAAGAGGGAGGCCTGAGGTCAGAACAGACACAGTGTCACCACTCCCACTCCCCCTGTGAGCACAGAACTTGACGCTGATCTGTTCCTTTGTGCAAGGCAGAGAAAAATCACCAACAGTCTGCACTGTTTACCGCAAAGGGTTTACTTTGAGATGAGGGAGTGAGCTAATCGACAGAAGCAGAAGGGAGAAGCCAAGCAAGACAACAAGGTCAAGAGGAGCTGGAATGGGAGGCTTCCCAGCCTGTGGCAGATGGGAGAAGCTGCCAGAAACACAAAACACACTTCACGAGTTGCAGAGGCACCAGGTGGAAGCAGAGCAATTTTCCTTTCCTGACGCCCTGTGGGAGTTTGAGAGAAAAAACTCTCCTGTGTTTCCCCTCTACTCTAATATGACTTCCTACTTCTGTTCTTCAAATGTGTAGGGGTTTTCTCACACCAAGAATTCTTCAACTCTTCAGCAGACACCAACTGGGTGTCCGATAAACGTAACTCAATCCTAACACTACCTACCTGGAGTTAGCATAGAACCCACAGGTCAAAGGCTCAGTCCCATAGGACTTCCCCCACCCCCAAGCCCCCACTTCAACACTAATTGCAAGTCCGGGTTGTCACCTGTGCTTCGGACCAAACTGTTATAAATCAGAGATTGCCACAACCCCCTCCTTAGGTTTGATGATTTGCTAGAATGGCTCATGGAACTTAGTTCAGTTGCTACTGCCAATGTATTACCCAAGGATGTAACTCAGGAACAGTCAGGTGGAAGGCACGCATTGGGGAAGGTATAGGGAAGGGGTTTGGAGGTTTGGGGCTTCCCCACCCCCTCTGGGTGTGCCACCTGCCTAGCACGTCAATATATATGTTCATCATGCTGGAAGCTCTCTGAGCCCCATATTTTAGGGATTTCTATAGAGGCTTCCTTACATAGGCATGATTGATTAAATTCATCAACTATCAGTGATTGGACTCAATCTCCCCTCTTCCCTCCCTGAAATTTGGAGGCTGAAAGTTCCAACTACCTAATTACCTGTTTGCTTCCCAGGGCAGCCAGCCCCCATCTTCAGGGAGTTTCCAAAAGTCACCTTATTTACAGAAGATGTGTGGTTGACAGGGCTTTGTTACGTATAACAAAAGATACCTTTATCTCTCTTATCACTTGGGAAATTCCAAGAGTTTGGGGAACTGTGTCCCAGGACTGGAAGAGGTGATCAAATATGTATTTCTTTTTTTTTTTTATTTTTTTCAATATTTTTTTTTGAGACAGAGAAAGAGCATAAACAGGGGAGGGTCAGAGAGAGGGAGACACAGAATCTGAAGCAGGTTTCAGGCTCCGAGCTGTCAGCACAGAGTCCGACGCGGGGCTTGAACTCACGGACTGTGAGATTGTGACCTGAGCGGAAGTTGGATGCTTAACCGACTGAGCCACCCAGGCGCCCCTCAAATATGTATTTCTTATTATAAATCATAATATCACAGGATCAGAGTCTAAGATGTCTCCCAATGACCCGCCTCCTCGTATTCATGCCCTTGACTTATCTCCTGTTCTTGACTGTGAATGGGATTTGTGACTTCCTTCCAACCAATGGAATAATACAAAGGTAATGGATGTCACTTCCACGATTCAGTGACATAAAACTATGATCTCTGTCTTCTAGCAGACTCTCTCTATTGCCTTCTTTGCTTACATGGTTTAGTGAAGCAAGAGGTCGTGTTGGAAAGGACACAAGGCAACAAATTGGTGGCCAAAGGCCAACAAAAAGCAAGGAATTAAAGCCCTTGTGCAACAACCTGAAGCAACAAATCTTACCAATTACCAGGTAAGCATGGAAGAAGTTCTTTCCCCTGTGAACTCTTAAGATGAGGCCCAAGTTATGGCTGACATCTTGACTATAGCCCTGCAGGAGACCCAGAAGCAGAGGACCCAGTAAGCTATGCCGGGACTCCCAACCTACAGGCAATGAGATAATAAATGTGTGTTGTTTTAGGCTTCTTAACTTTTTTGTAATTTGTTATACAGCAATGGATAATTAATAGAATCTCCATGGCTTGGTAGGTGTCCACAGCCTACAATCTATGAGAGGTACCCATACTGGATTGGTCAGAAAATTACCTGGCTATGACTGTCTCTAAGGGGGATCCCTTGAGACTCAGGAAATAGTGTGGTAGTTAATATCATGTGTCAATTTGACAGGATCACAGGGTGCCTGGCTACTTAGATAAATACTATTTTGGGGTATGTCTGTGAAGGTGTTTTTGGATGAAATTAATATTTGAGTCATTCAATAAAGCAGACTGTCCTCGCCAATGTGGATAGGCTTCTCCAATCCATTGAAGACCTGAATAGAATAAAAGAGAAAGAATTCGTTCTCTCTGCCTGTCTCTGAACTAGTACATCAGTCTTGCCCTGCTTTGGGACTCAGACCTAGAATGAACGTACACCATCAGCTCCCCCATTGGTGTATTAACTGCAGATCTTGGACTTCTCAGGCTTTATAATCACACGAGCCAATTCCTTGTAGTAAATCTCTTTATATGTCTATATACATGTAATCTTTCAAATGCCCTTCCTCCTACAAAGAAAACTGCCTTTCTCATTTGTCCTTCACCCAAAGCCACACCCTCAAGAGAATTTCTACCTCTAAGTAATTATATTTTTCATCTGGGAAGGGAGTAACATTAGAGAGAAGAATTTCACTGAAGTTCACTCCAGGTCAAAGGTACCCTTTAGAGCTCATGAAACATTATAAAAGACTTGATTCCTTTAGGTGAGGGCCAGAAGGGATACAGTTAGCAAAGCTGAGAGCCTCGCTCTGTCCTTCATCACACCCATCTCCGGAGCCCCACACTCACACCGTACTTCATTTATTTTGGTCCCTCTATTTTGTTTCAGTTTCTAAACAAACCAATAAACGATAGATGCGTATTTTTATACTAGCTGTAGATGTGGCATACATTTTAATTCTACTAAATAGTATTTCCTTTTTTTGGACAAAAGTCGTGGTAAGGGTTTGAGACATTTATTTCAGATATTGAAATAAACCCACATCATTAGAAGCTGAGAAGCATCTAAAAATGCCAGTTTAAATACCACATCCTCTGAAGTATATACCCCGAGACCTATTTTTTTCCAGGGTCTTAAAAATGCTTTACTAACATTAACTTTACGCAGCCTGACATCACCTCTACTAATATTATCGTATCCCCATTTGAAAGATATAGAAAGAGTCACACAGAAAACTATAAGAGGGAGGGAACCCAAGGTCGCAGGCTTCTGTGCCCGGAATATAAAATCTGTAAGAGTCAGGCTTTGGGGATGTTTTCTCTTTCCCAATTGACAAGAACTAGTCATGCAAGTGACAGCTTAGGAACACTATCATTTGCAAGTATCCCTTCCCTGCCTTTTCCAAGTCTTTTGCATAGCCATTTACATAGAGGGCCATGAATTATACATCAGTAGAATCTCTTTGTATCCTTCATGCACCTACACTTCACATAGTTGTGCGATCTTGAATTCATCATTTTGATTTTTCCATCCACGCTCTCCTTAATTTCCGGTAAACACTGTTCCTGCTGTCAACACACTACCCCTTGCAACAGCTCTAAGAGGTTAGAGGGCGAGAAAATTCTGCCTTTTCCCTGCTCATGTTTTATCTTCCAAATTAAAGAGCGCTCTCTGACTTCTGGCCATGGCTGAAGAAAGAGGTCAGCGGATCCTCTCCCAAAGAGCAACTATAAAGCTGAGAAAAATTAACAAAATAATCATTTCAGTGTGGTGGAAATTGACCAAAGATGTGTAGCAATCTGAAAAGAGCTTTTGCTTGAGGAAGGGCTGAACTTCAGGTGAGTTAGTGGGGGTCTCCGGCACTCATACCTACAGCTCCCCATCAAACCCGCGGGTAGTCAGCATGGAGTATCTGCCACAGCAGACTGAGCCTCGAGGACCAGGAGCTTTGCTGCACTGGTCAGTAGGGGCTCACTCAACTTAGAGTGGCGGAAGAGGCCTATGCCCAGGGCTCTTGTCAGCAAAAGTTACAATCTTGACAGTGGGTAAGCAAACAGGACCAATGACTCCATTACCTTGCTGTTTTAGATATAGTTGGGGCAAGTCTACACCTAGATAAAGCAGCCTACACAGTGGAGACCAAAGCGGTACCAAGTTATCCACAAATTTCTGGCTTACCCTAAAGTTACACAAATGTACACAGGAAACAGAAAAGAACCTGAGGAAAAGTAAAAGCTGGGCATGCTTGAAAACAGACTGAACTTTTAACGTGCTCCCGTGCCCACAGGTAACTGCACTGGCAGAGGACAGAAGCCTTACTGTCTTGAGGTACTTGAACACAACCTCTATCTAATCACTGGCTGACAACCGGCTATGCAGACATTTGGCAACCTTTAGGAAATCAGGCTTAAAAATAAATAAAACAACCTGGCAGAAATCAGCAAAGATACAGTTGACTTAAACAACATAACTGACATATATAGAACACTTAATGCAATGACTACAAATGCATTTTTTTCAAATGCCACATTGAACATTCTCCAGAATACACCATATACCAGCCCACGAAACAATAAATTTCAAAGAATTAAAATCATATAAGATATGTTTTCCAAAAACAAGAGAATTAAATTAGAAATCAACAACAGAATGAACTAAGAACTCACCAAACGTTTGGAATATAACATATAACAGCACTCTTCTGGAAAACACATGGGTCAAAAAAATTGCAAAGAAATTAGAAAATATTTTAAACTAAATTAAAATGAAAACACAATATAGAATTTATGAAATGAAGTTAAAGCAGTGATTAAAGGGAAATTTATAGCTTTACAAGCCTACTCAAGAAAATAAGGAAGGTCTTAAATCAATAATATAAGACTCTATCTTAAGAAACTAGGAAAACAAGGGGTGCCTGGGTGGCTCGGTTGGTTAAGTTTCCAACTCCTGATTTTGGCTCAGGTCATAATCTCACAGGTTCATGAGATAGAGCCCTATGTCAGACTCCATGCTGACAGTGTAGAGCCTGTTTGGGATTCTCTCTCCCCCTCTCTCTCTGCCCCTTCCTCACTCACATGAATGCATGTGCACATGCTCTCTCTCTCAAACTAAATAAACTTAAAAAAAAAAAAAGAAAAGAAACTAGGAAAACAAAAGCAAGCTAACCCCAAAGCAAGGAGAAGAGAGAAAATAAGAGAAATCAATGAAATGAAACCAGAAATTGAACAGAGACAAATGAATGAAACTAAAGACTGATTCTATAAAAAGATAAAATAAAATTGATGAAACCTTAGTTTAAATAAACTGATGAAGAAAAATAGAGATGGAATGCAAATTTCTAAAACCAGGTATGAAATAGGGGACATCACTATTGACCCTACAGAAATTATGAGGATTTATGGAAATATTAGGAACAACGTTACAAAAACAAGTGGAGAATATAGAGGAAATGCAAAAGTTCATAAAAATAAAATGCAAATTACCAAAATGAACTCAAGAAGAAACAGAATATGTGAGTAGAGTTAACAAGTAAAGATATTAAGTTAGTAACTGAAAATTTTCCCACAAAGGAAAATCCAGGCCCAGGTGGCTTCACTAGTAAATTCTATCAAATATGTAAATAACAAACAATACCAATACCTCACAAACTCTTTCAGAAAGCAAAGAAAGAAGGAATCTTTTCACATTTAACATATGAGGCTAGTCTTATCCTGATAGGAAAGCTAGATAAAACATAACAAATAAACCATGAATGAATATTACTCACACTTACACAAATACCCTTAATAAAATATTAGCACATATTATCCAATAACACACAAAAAGGGTCATATACCATGACCTAGTTGGGCTTATCCCATAAAGACAAAATGGTTTTGTGAAAATCAACTAATACATTACACAAAGGACAAAATACATAAAGGACAAAAGCAACAATCATCTCACTAGATGCAGAAAACTCACTTTTAAAAATCTAATACACATTGATGAAAAAAAAAAAACCTGTCAAAAATCAGGAATAGGAGGGAATTTGTTTCACCTGATAAAGATTACCTGGTAAAACCCACAGGTAACTTTATGCTAAATTGTAAGAGCTGGAATGCTTGTCCAAGGCAATAATAGGTAATGATGCCTTCTTGTTATTCCTATTTCACATTATACTGGAATGTATAACCATTATGATAAGAAAAAAAATTAAAGTCATCTAGATTGAAAAGAAAGATATAAAACAGGTTTTATGCACATATAACATAATCCTAATGTAGAAAACACCGAGGAATCCACAAAAGCCTACTAGAACTAATAAATGAGTTTAGTAAGTTCACAAGATACAAGATAAACCTACTAAAATATTGTATTTCTATACACTAGCATCTCAAACATCCAAAACTAATTCAAGAAAACAATTTTATTCACAGTAGGATCAAAAATAATAAAATATTTAAATAAATTTAACAAAATGATCGTAGGATTGGTACACTAAAAAGCACAAAACTTTGCTGAGATCATTAAGGAAACTCTCAAAGAAAGAGAAGACACTGCATGTTTATGGATTGGAAGACTCATACTATCAGTATATATCAATTCAGTATCAATTCTCTTCAAATTGATCTCTAAATTCAACACAACCCCTATCAAAATCCAAGAACCCTTTTTTAGAGGAATTGACAACTAGATCCAACAATTTAAATGAAAATTCAAAGGATCTAGAATAGACAAAACAGTTTTTTAAAAAGTAGAACAAAATGCAGACCTTTATTTGGTTTCAATCTTACTATACTCTTACAGTAATCCAGACAATGTCATATTGGTATAAGAAGAGGCATAGATAACAGGATGGATAGTCACTTTATGTTCATGGTGGTCAGTTTATATTTAACAAATGTATCAAGATAATGCAATGGGGGAGACATTAGTTTTTTCAACAAATGGTGTTGAGACAATTGGATATCCACAAATACTTAACTTAGTCCTTCACTCATACATACACAAAATAATAATAACTTAAAATGGATCACAGATTTAAATGTATGAGTGAAACTACACAAGTTCTGGAAGAAAACAGAACGTCTTTGTGACCTTAAATTAAGCAAAGATACAGAAACTACACAAGTTCTAGAAGAAAACAAAGAATCTTTGTGACCTTGAATTAAGCAAAGATACAGAACTAAAAGCATGACCTAGAAAAGAAAAACTAATAGACAACATTAAAAAAAAAAAATACAAGCCACAGATTGGAAGAAAATGTCTGCAAATTATATACTGATTGATGAAAGACTTATATTCAGAGTATATAAATAACAAAATAATAACAAAACAAACCACCAGATTTTAAAATGAGCCAAAGATTTGAATAATCACTTCACAAAGAAGTTACATAAGTGGTTGATAAGCATATAAAAAGACGCTCACAGGGGCGCCTGGGTGGCTCAGTCAGGCGTCTGACTTCAGCTCAGGTCATGATCTCATGGTCCCTGAGTTCCAGCCCTGCGTCAGGCTCTGTGCTGACAGCTCAGAGCCTGGAGCCTGTTTCAGATTCTGTGTCTCCCTCTCTCTCTGCCCCTCCCCTGTTCACGCTCTGTCTCTCTCTGTCTGAAAAATAAATAAACGTTAAAAAAAATTTTTTTAAAAGACGCTCACCATTATTAGTGGATAAATGCAAATTCTACCCCAACATGACACTATCACACACCCATCAGAATGGCTGTAGCATAAAATCAGAAAATACTAAATGCTGGCAAACATGTCGATAAACTGCGACCCTCATGCACTGGTGGTGAGAGTGCAAAATGGTACAAAACCAACTTTGAAAATGTTTGACAGTTTCTTAAATAGTTAAGCATAAAATTAACCATGCAACCCAGAAACTCCACCCCAGGGAATTTGTCCAAGAGAAATAAAGACACACATTCACACAAAGGTGAGTGAATGTTCAAAGCATCATTCTTCACAATAAGCCAAAAGGGGAAACAAGTGAAATACCCATCAACTGGTAAAGCAGTAGACAAATTATGATAGATTTGCACAAAGGAATATTGTTCAGCAATAAAAAGAAATTAACTACTGACACAAACTACAACAGTAATAAATTTCAAGAAAATTAGGCCAAGTGAAAGAAGCCATCTGCAAAAAAACGAAATATTGTATACTTCCATTTATATAAAATATGAGGAATTGCAACTGATAGAGAAAGAAATTGGTCTGCGGTTGATTAGTCCTAGAGAGTCACGATCTCATAGCCTCATGGGTTTGAGTCCAGTATTGGGCTCTGCACTGGCAGCATGGAGCCTGTTTGGGATTCTCTCTCCTCTCTCTCTGAGCCCGCTCACTATACAACTACCTTCACTATACAGTTGTGGATGTATCAACCATGGATATACCTAACACATATTGACTCAATCATATTTATATAAATTAAAATGTGCTGTTTATGGTGACCTTAAATCAAAAGTATAGAATCAAAAAGAATTGCTGATTTTAAAAAATTATTTTAATGTTTATTTATTTTTGACAGACAGAGACAGAGCACGAGAAGAGTAGAGGCAGAGAGAGATACACACAGAATCTGAAGCAGGATCCAGGCTCTGAGCTGTCAGCACAGAGCCTGATGTGGGGCTTGAACTCATGAACCGTGAGATCAAGATCTGAGCTGAATTTGGAGGCCCAACCAACTGAGCCACCCAGGCACCCCAGAATTGATTAGTATTTTAAAAACAACGTTCTTGTCTTTACTCTTTGGCAATTTATTGATTTCTTCTTTAGAAACATTGAAGGATAACAAGCTAAGATCTAGTTAGAAATCAGTATTGGTTACAAATAAGTTCATTTCCTCTTGATTTTTTTCTATCCAAGCTCTGTATTTCTATGGTATCAAGAACTCATCACTTGTTAAAATACATGCACACACACACGTGCACACACGTGCACACACATGCACACACATGCATACATGCACACATGGGCACACACATACATGCACACCAGCATGTTCACATAAGTCTATTTCTTCACACTGATAGGACAGATATTTCATCTGTTTTATTCATCTTACAAGGCAAATGAATAAGAAGCTAAGTCTACATCAAATTGCAATTCGAAGAGGCATAAATAATATAAAATAACCTGGGGCGCCTGAGTGGCTCAGTCAGTTAAGCATCTGACTTCAGCCCAGGTCATAGTCTCATGGTTCATGAGTTCGAGACCCGCGTCGGGCTCTGTGCTGACAGCTCAGAGCCTGGAGCCTGCTCCAGATTCTGTGTCTCCCTCTCTCTCTGCCCCTCCCCTGCTTACACTCTGTCTCTCTGTCTCTCTGTCTCTCTCTCTCTCAAAAATAAACATTAAAAAAATAATATAAAATAACCCTTTTTTACCCTAAATTAGATTGTCATAATAGCAACAGAAGTTAGTTTTTGTTGTTAGTTAAATTCCAGAGTAACTGTTCATCTCAAAATAATCTTTGGCAAGTTTGCTTATATAATCAGAAATAGCTCTGTGCTGGAAAAAAAAAAAAAAAGATGTTGCTTTCTTTCCTCCCAGGTGGAAAGATCAGGCCAGTTAAACTGTGCCAACACTAACTGGGAATTTGAAGACGTCCACAGTAGATTATTCTTATCCAGTTAGAAAGCCAATGTTTCACTATAAAAGAGTTGAAAAGTTACCAAAACACTGTCCCAAGTCATCGTTAATAATTTTTTAATACTAAGCTTATGAAGCTAGGAGACTGGACAATTACAAAAATTCAGAGAATGATTATACAGCAGGCTGAATCCAGAAATTAAGTTTAAATTTAAAAATAAACTACATACAACAGACCCACCACAAAAAATACTTTTAAGACAAGAGGAGATCAAAAGTGAGATCTTGAAAAGACTGAAATGAGATGTAAACATTAAATGTTTTGCTGAGCAGAAATTAAGCACAGCTTAAGGCTCTAGGGAGTTGGACAGTACTCTGCGAATTCGTGTCAGTCTGGGAATGAAGCACTGAGACAGGCCACAACATGGATGAATCTTGAAAACATCTGGAAAAGTGAAAGAAGTCAGTCGCAAAATACCACATGTTGTATGATTCCATTTGTATGAAATGTCCAAAAGAAGAAAAGCGATAGAGACAGAAAAGTATATTAGTGATGGTCTAGGGCTTGGGGGTTTGGTAGCAAATGAGGAATGAACACTCAAGGAAACAGGGTTTCTGAAGTGACTGAAATGTTCTAAAATTGATTGCGACAATGATTACACAATCGTGTCAATATATTAAAAACCATTGAATGGTATGATTGAAATAGGTGGGTTGTACGGTGCATGGATTGTATCTCAAAAAACCCATTGAGGGGCGCCTGGGTGGCTCAGTGGGTTGAGCGCCTGACTTGGGCTCAGGTCATGATCCCACGGCTTGTGAGTTCAAGCCCCGCGTCGGGCTCTGCGCTGACAGCTCAGAGCCTGGAGCCTGCTTCGGATTCTGTGTCTCCCTCTCTCTCTGCCCCTAATGCACTCTCATTCTGTCTCTGTCTCTCTCAAAAATAAAATAAAAACATTAAAAAAAAAACCCGGTGAAAATGACTCTGAATTTCAGTCCATTCTCATATATGTATGACTAATATTGTAAGGCCATATGTTCCAAATATGGCTGATTCTATGGGAGTACAGGGATAAAAGTTGCAATCTCTGCTCCAACATGTTCAATACAACAGGAGAAACAAAGTAAAACATCATACCCAACGGCGTGAAATGGGTTTGCTTCAGCAAGCACAGAATGTTACAGGAGCACAGGAATCCCATATACCCAATCTCTCAAGCCTGGAGTTGAGAGGTGAGGGAAGGCTTCCCAAAAGGGAAAACACCTAAGCTGAATCTCAGAGCACACTGAGATGAGAGACAAGAAAAGAGCTTACCAAAGAGTTGGAGGAGGAGGTGGAAGACAGTGAGATATAAAACCGAGGGCTACATAGGCCTGAGAACTGTGTTCAGAGGTAGGAAGAGTGGCAGGTAGGCAGGGTGAGATGGAGTTAGGCACTATACACATATATCGTGGATGCCAGCACACTAAGGACTTGTATCAGTGGGCAACAAAAAGTCACCATTGGTATGGATTTGGGGGAAGATAGAGAAGATCAGATCTGTATTTTAGAATGCCATTTTGGCTGCAAAATCTAGGGATTCAATTAGATGAAGTCAATTAGGAGACATCATTTGCTATAATCCAACTAAAATGATGATAATGGAGACAAAGGGGAAAGGATGCATTTGTAAGATAGAACTGATGTGATATGGCAGGGGATGACACAGCTATCAAGGATGAGAAGGAATCAGGATGGTTCTCAAGTTTCTGTGTTTAGAAACGGTATTTGCCAGTGGTGCCCAGGCATCATGATTATGGACTAAGAAGAATGGGGAATGAGAAGTTTAGTGAGGGACTTATTGTGCTTAAGGTGTCAAAGCAGGCATGTCCAAAGTCAGATGGATATAAGGAAATGGAGATCAGGAGAAAGATCTTTCCAGAGAAAAAATAAGACAGTTGGCATGATATATGGACACTGAACTTACTGAAGTGGAAAAACATCCACAGAGATGTTACACTGGGGTGCTTGGGTTACTCTGTCGGTAGAGCGTTTGACTCTTGATTTCTGTTCTGGTCATGATCTCATGGTTCATGGGATCGAGCCTCGCATGAGACTCTGTGCTGACAGTGTGGAGCCTGCTTGGGACCCTCTTTCTTCTTCTCTTTCTGTCCCTCCCCTGCTCACACGTGCACATGCATGCACTCTCTCTCTCTCTCCAAAACAAAAATTTTTTTCAAAAAGGGTATACCAAGAAGGCAGAGAACAAAACCTATGAAAAGCCAGATTTAATGCCTAACAATTCAGCTTTTTCACTCATTATCTGTGTACTAGGAACAAGATAATGCTCTGAACTTCAGGAGACTTGTCTCTTCAATGAGAGAAAAAAAGGAAGAAGGAAAGTGGAAGGAAAGGAAGGAAGGAAGGAAGGAAGGAAAGAAAGAAAGAAAGAAAGAAAGAAAGAAAGGAAGAAAGAAAAGTAAACTCTGTAACTTTTGCTATAGTGCCTAACACATAAATGCTAATTCATTTCTCCATTCCCCTTATGTAAGGAATATTCATTCATTCCGTTAATACTTTTGAGCGCTTATAATGTGTCAGCAGTGCTCTGGGTGCTGGAAATGTGTTGTTCTGAATAGCCCTGTATTGCATTCTTAGACGAGTAAATGCTTCCCTTTCCATGTGGCTCTTGTGGAGTTGTTTCTCATGCTCCCTGTGGCCACAGTGATGGGAAAGTGACTTAGGTGGGCTTTTGCTAGTCAGTAGTGATTGACCTGGGGTAGTGGATGAGATACCCAGGTAGGGCCAATAAAATCCTAGAATCACTAGATCCTTAGGAAAAATAATCCCATTTTTATTGGATTTTATTGGATTTTCAGCTAGTTAATACCCTGGCTACCTGGAAGAAGGCCACCTGATTTGTGAGAGAAGTAACCCAAGCCCAGAGATGCATAGAGAGAATATTAGTGATGTCATTTGAGCCAGTGGAGCCAACCATCACTGAAGTGTGATCCTGGCTGGATTTCCTGGTTAGATGAGGCCCCCTAAATGTTTTGGCTTGAGGTGGTTTCATTAGACTACACCACTTGCAACTGAAAGGACTCTGACTCATACACCTTTCCCGGCTCACATAAAGCTCTTCAGCCTCAGAAGCCTTTTGTCTATAGAAAGACTATGGCCGTCAAAGGGATTCCACCCTTTGGAGCAGATCTCTCAGGGGCTAACAGGGCTAATACAATCCCTGATTACTTTAACACGTGGGTCGTCTCTGTCAAAAAACTACTGAGTATATAATTATTCCAAAACATCTATTGAGTATTTATAGTGGGCCAGGATTCAATTTTCAAGTCATATGGCAAGATCACAATCTCCACATTTGAAGTTTTATGTTAGGAGGTGAGAAAGACTGGATATTCTTAGAAGACCAGCAAGAATAAGCGCTAAGAAGAAAGACCCACCACTTAGACTGAGATCCTCCTAACCTTCTCTTTATCAAAGATTTCTCCTTAAAGGAGGATATCACCCAGGACAGGTGCAATCAGGACATCCCCATTCAAAGATCATTTATTGCATAGAATGATGGACAAATTGAATAATTCACAATTCAGGAAATACATGAGCATAGGTGGGGGAACATTTTATGATGTCAAAATCACTTTCTATAAAGCACAACCACTGTATAAGAAAAGTTCATCTGACTATGTGAAAATAATATACAACTCATTATTGACTGAGAACATACATCTTTGGAAGCTTTGTTTGCAAAGGGCTATCCAACAAGTGATTTTATAAAAGGTTTCTTTTTCTTCCTAAAATATTTATTTGTTCATTTTGCCTTCATATAAATAACCCAAGTCCATCATGGGAAACTTATAAAAATTGGACAAAGTAAAAATAATATAGTCATCCAAACAACTTTAGTTTAGTTAGAACTGTTACTATTTTAGTGATAGTCGTGGATGTGCTGGATGTGGGATATGCGTATGTGTTTACACATACTGATTCCGATATTATCACTTAGTGATATATCATGGAGATCTTATAATTTTACACGTACATGCACATAATCTGCATAATTATTTAAATAACTATACAGCAACCTAATGTACAATACCTAGTGTTCCAATGTACAAGTGTTCTATAATTCATCTAGTCTATCCGATGTTAGACTATTCGTAATTTTTCCAAATTCAGCTATTAATGGGCTGAAAGTGTGTGGGCATGTTTTTAGCTTTTTACATATAGTTGTCAAACTGTCCTCCATAAAAACTGTAACACCTTACATCTCCACTCATCAACAAGCAGGAGAAATCTACAATTCACACCTTCACCAGGATTATCATTTTAAAAATCACTGCAAATGATTTATAAGAAAATAAAGGTAAAAAATAAACATGCAAATAAATATGTATAAAAACCACAATATCAATTCACTGTACAAATGAGTTGATTCTTTATAAGAAAAAAATCACATTAAACTGAAAAGCTATATTAAAAATATAATTTTACAGTAACTTGCATGCATCTTTATAATAGTAATTTGCATCCATGTAATTCACTTTTCTGTGAGTAACATCAATTCTCTTTCAGGATTATGTCAAATAGACCTGCTTTCAATGAGTCGCAACTGAAAACAGAATTGTTTACAAGATCAAACTTTCTCAAGCGTACTATTAAAACATCAATCAGACTCTTGGATTTTTACTGTTAAAGGGTACATTATGTTCAGAGCAAAAGAGGTTTACAGACTGGCACAAATAAATAAAACAATCTACAACTTTGTGAGGAAAATCTGTATTTTGTTAGTTTTAATAATAGTACCATGGCATGAAAAGTCCATAAAGCCTGTTAAAATGATGTTGGGGGTTCTCTCTAAAAAGAAATTATTTTTTAAAAGTTTATTTATTTATTTTGAGAGAGAGAGAGAGAGAGAGAGAGAGAGAATGTGAGCAAGGGAGGGACAAAGAGAGAGGGAGAGAGGGAATCCCAAGCAGGCTCCATGCTGTCAGTGCAGAGCCCAAATCAGGGCTCGATCTCATAACCGTGAGATCATGACCTGAGCCGAGATCAAGAGTTGGATGCTTAATCAACTGAGCCATCGAGGTGCACCTACGTTTTTTTATCGTTAAATGTCTGAGATTTGTGAGTCGTTTGCTACTGCACTTAGACTACCTGCCCTAATATAGAAATTAGTCAGTGTTCAAACCCAAAAGGCAAGCGCATATTTTTTATGCTCCCTTTGTTCTAATAAATGTAAAAGTTACAATCAGATCTTAGTGTGATTTTATTTAAGGACAAAGACAAAAGTAATAATTTGCTACTGTGATTTGTTTTCTGCCCAAAATAAGGGGTGAGGGGGACCACTATAAAGAGTGCTGGGATCATAAATGTTTCTCCTGGGACACTAGATCTAATGAATGCATTAGACCATGACTGAGGGACAATATTAGTGTTCTTCTCATTCCCAGAAGATTAGACTTATAGAATGGAAATAAGAGAGCTACCTCAATGCCTTCATCTGGCACCCTTGTGCTAATCACAGGTATATAAACCATTTAATTATGTGATTTATCCCTAGCACAATTGGATAAGCCTTCTGATTCATGGAACATTAATGATTCTGCTTAATTTCCTACTTCAGATCTATTGGATGGTTTTCTCGTGTAAGTTTTTACAAATACCAGATCACTTGTGTCTAATAAAAGATACATATTGTATAAAAATCATATTTAATGTATATTTATTCATTTTGAGAGAGAGAGAGAGCGTGGGTGAGCGAGCATGACTGGGGGAGGGGCACAGAGAGAGGGAGACTGAGAATTCCAAGCAGGCTCCATGCTGTCAGTGCAGAGCTGAACATAGGGCTCGATCTCGTAAACCATGAGATCATGACCTGCGCCCAAACCAAGAGTCTGACACTTAACCGACTGAGCCACCCGGGCACCCCCAAAATAATACTTTAATATGATCTGTCTTGTTATGTTTACATTTATTTTAAAAGAATACACTTTAAAGCACTTAGAAAAAAACTTTTTTCTGAAAGTCCCATTTCAAGGAAGTTTTAGCAGAGAAGATACATGAAAAGAAAAAAATCTTATTCTCCTGGAAAAGATCTAACTATTCCCTTAGAAAGAAAAAATTAGAATGAGCGAATGTTAGAGATAATGTCTGTTGATCAAAATGACACACGTATGGAATAAATACAACGAAAACTTAACTAATAAAAAACTGCCTATTTAAAGATAAATAATGCCAAGATGAAAATTGACGTGTCAAGCATTATTTAATGGTTTCCTAATAGTTTGGTTTGATGATTGGAAGACTGAATTTTCAAGTGGATGTTCTGATTCTAACATACCATATCACCAGGTAAGTGTCACCTTTCAGCCCCTCAAATGTAAGCAATATTCAGATAGAATAAAATGCTTCTTAATTTAGAATGAGTAATATTTATAGACATAATAAATTATTAATCTTACCATGAATAATTTATACCAGAAAACTCAGATATTCAAGGAATATTTCAAACTCAGGCACATTTGAAAGAGAGGTAGAATTTTCCAATCCCAGAGATCTACATAAATTATTTTTTTCAAGGACAAATACATTTTCCAGAATGCTTCATATCAACATGAGCGATTGAGGTTGATTTTGTATTTAAATTTATACTTTGCACCTGGTTCCATTCTAGTCCCATTTCCTAATCACTACACTGTAACAATATCTTTTCAAGATATTGACAATGCTGTGATATTTTGGGAATGGTGCTTTAGGGGGGATTTAGTGAAGATAATTATTCAATCTTCATGAATTTATGGCTTAACATTTCAAGTTGATATGTTAGCATATAATCGTGTAAATGTAATTAATGCAGCAGTTCCACAATCAAAATTCTTTTAGCAAAAGCTGAACCTTTTGATTTGTTAATGTCTTTCTTAACTCCTTTTTCCTTTTTACATATTATACCTTTCCAATTAAAGTTTAAATAAGGGTTCAAACATTGCCCTTAGATATTCATTCAGAAAACTGACCTGATTATCTGAGGGCAAAGATTAGCACATTACTTCCTGAGAGAATTACACATGCTAATTGAGGGTAGATATCAGCCCTTGATAATAATGGAACTTACTCATGCTCCTTACTCATGTAATTGCAACATTTGGAAACCTTCTATTAGTGCATAGAAATAAAAATGCTGAAAAGCCCTGTTTTTCAACTTGAATGTTCGTGTTTGGTTGAACCAGCCATATAAAGCCACAGTTTTAAAATCTGATTATTATGTGGTTTCTCTCTCTCCTACCACCTCTGCCCCACTCTCCCTAGTTAGTTATTTTTACCCTTGTAATTATTTATAACCCTTTGACTAACATCTGATTGTCCTGACTGGTATAAAAGAAGTCCACATAAATAAACCATTTAAAAAAAGAAAAGAAAAGAAAACAACAAAAGAATAAAAAAGTATATTTAATATGTTTCTGCTAAATTAATGTGTTTTATTAATTTCTGGGTTGAAATTTACAACTATTTTGTATCTAAGTCCTTTTGGGATTCTGTTAAGATCTGGGCATTCTGTACATAGCAAGCAATCATAACACCTATTTGCAAACTAAGACTAAATAATGTAAAGAATGTGATATTCTTTCTTTTTTTTTTTTTTAATTTTTTTTTTTTAACATTTATTTATTTTTGAGACAGAGAGAGACAGAGCATGAACAGGGGAGGAGCAGAGAGAGAGGGAGACACAGAATCTGAAACAGGCTCCAGGCTCCGAGCTGTCAGCACAGAGCCCAACACGGGGCTCAAACCCACGGACCGTGAGATCATGACCTGAGCCGAAGTCAGATGCTTAACCGACCAAGCCACCCAGGCGCCCCAAGAATGTGATATTCTTAACACCATATTTTACAAATACAATGTTGAGAGGGATAAAATATAAACAGGGGCAGGGGTGCCTGGGTGACTCAGGTGGTTAAGCGTCTGACTTCAGCTCAGGTCATGATCTCACGGTTCATGGGTTTGAGCCCCCATTGGGCTCCGTGCTGACAGCTCAGAGACTGAAGCCTGCTTCTTGTGTCTCCCTTTCTCTATGCTCCTCCCCTGCTCATACTCTGGCTCGCTCTCTCTCAAAAATAAATAAACATTAAAAAAATTTAAGAATATATGAACAAGGCCATAGAATGTGTAGCAACAGTAGATTTAGTGACCAATGTTAAAAATCAGAAATTCTGGGGCACCTGGGTGGCTCAGTCGGTTGAGCGTCCGACTTCGGCTCAGGTCATGATCTCACGGTCCATGAGTTTGAACCCCGCGTCAGGCTCTGGGCTGATGGCTCAGAGCCTGGAGCCTGCTTCCAATTCTGTGTCTCCCTCTCTCTCTGCCCCTCCCCTGTTCATGCTTTGTCTCTCTCTGTCTCAAAAATAAATAAATGTTAAAAAAAAAAATAAGAAATTCTGAGACCTATAGCTTATTTCATTCATTCACCTCTGACTTTGAGACTGAGAAGTACTTTTATTATCCTATGACCTGATTAACAGTCTGACATCACAAATCTTCTGAAATTCACATGCTAACTCAAAACACCGTAACTTCCCTTCCCAAGGTACATCTCCCTGATGACGTAAGCAGAGCATGTGGTAAGCTTGGATGAAGCACTAAAAAGCCAGCCAAGTGATGAGCTGAGTAATTCACTCATATCGCCTGTACTTAGCCACTGTCATTCGTTAGATGTTGCTAGATGAGCACATTAGCTATGTGTGGAAAAAGCCTCCATTACACAATCACACTATCATTTTTTAAGTGGTATCTTACCAGTAAAAAGAGAGGATTATCAATAAAGGGTCACCTGCACAAATAAAATTACATTTTATGTATTTATGTAATTTATTTATGTATTTTGTAATTTATGTAATTATGTAATTTATGTAAATTATGTAATTTATGTAATAAATTACATTTATGGGTCACACAGCACTTCAACTGTAGTAAGTAAAAAAAAGTAAAGAGCACAAGGGTTCTTTGGCCCATTTCACTAAAATTGACCCATTTCACTAAAGCAACCCTCTGCCCTGACAAATATTAGTTTGCCTTATTTTATCTTTTTTTTCCCAACAAGCAAAACCACTACTGTTTGTCTTTGTCATAGTGCTAACCTATCCAAGAAGCAAGAACTGTTTCTCTTTGGTTTGGGCAACAACTGTAACCACATTAGAGTCCCTTTTCTTCCCTCCTGGCTCTCAGCCCAGCTGCCAGCTGTAGAGACAGCCCCCAGAGGGATGGTGAGAGATAGACATGCCCGGGAGCATACATTCAATTTTTTTAAAAAATCAACTCAATTTCAATTGGATTGAAGAAGGGAAAGGCCCCATGCAAAGATAAGTCTAAGTCAGGCTTGAATAAATGTACATCCTTCCAGACCGAACAATGACTTTACGTCTATAAACATCTGTGGCCTGAAATAGTAAAGCACCATTCATTAAAGTCTAGGGTACTAAGTGAACGGAACATTTTTTTTAAGTTTATTTATTTACTTATTTATTTTGGGGGGGGGGGGGCGGGGGGCGGGAATCCCAAGCAGACAGGGCGGAGCCCAATGCGGGGCTCAAACTCAGGAAGAGTAGCTTTGGGAATATTGGTCCAAGTTGAATCCATCTAGAGATGTGGATACCACCATAGTGGTATTTGAGTTGAAAATAGTTGGCCTAACTGGCTTTAGTGCTCCAGAGGGTCACTCTGGACTAAGGTAATGAAGGTCCTGACACCTCACTGCATTATTGGAGAGTCAAACATTGGCCAGAAGTTGGTATTTCTTCTCCTGAAACACATCAACTTAAAATGTGTGGCTTCAAAGAATCATCAATCCAGTATTTTTTTTTCTTTTCGACAAGGTGGCATGTTGGTTAAATGAGGGAAGTTGATAGTGTTGATGAATTTTCTTGTGGGACCCCAATCTGTCATCTTTTGTCACCAGGGTGTGACGTGAGCTTTAAAATCAAAGTATAGATTTATTCACTCACTTTCACATCCATCTTTATGGATTTCTTTGCCAAAAAGCTGCCCTAGAAGTTCTGGGTAAGCCTTCCTGCTCAAAACTCTCTCCCCCAATTCTATACTTGTCTGTCATGAGACTTTATCATTTTTTTTTAATAAAAGCAATCCTAGTCATCCTGTCTGCTGCTAAAGTGAGCCCATAGAATGTGGGTTTTATTCATCCTGAGATAGAATCTTACACTGACAGGGATGGGAGCCGCTTACAAAGTTCCTGAGAAAACGCCATTCGATCAGTTTGCCCTGGGTTTGAAAAAGCCTTGCCAAAATGCCATTTTTCCAGGTGGGCAAACCAATGCTATGAATTCTACCTGATAATTCCTCCAGGATTTTTGTTAGGTAGGAAAGAATAAGATGCATAGAAATTGAACCCAAGAAAATAGATCTTGACAAGCCAGGGGACCCAAAAGGTTATTCAGAGAACTTCAACAACACATCAGGTCCAACAGCATCAAAAACAACTTTCTTCACTGCTGGACATGAAGTTGTTGGCCCATAAACTGTCCCTCATATGCAAAAGACAAGGAGAGATGAAAAAAGGAGCAGACCTCTCCAGATTGGTAGGTGGCAGGCTTAATATTCAAAGGAACTTAGAGACTAGAAGGCGCCTGCCAGGAGCCTTTTTAAAGGGTTTAGTCAGGTATATCATCCAGATGATCTCAACAACACCTTACTCTCTTAAGGCTGTCTTTGGATCAGCTCCCACTGGGAGAATGGTGGACAGAACATACATTTCAAGGACAGGGGAGGGGGTGAGGAGCCTCCAATTGCCAGCGTCTGGTTCACAGGTGAACTTCAGGTCATGTCCCCTCAATTACCTCCTCCAACAAAATCAAATATTAACATTTATCTGCAGCATCAATTGGAATGATGATTCGGCACATATTTAGCACATGCTTTACAGCCCTAGAATAGAGAAATAGTGATCAATTTTTAAATACTATCTCCCAGTATTTTGTAAATCAGTGATGAAAACTGAAATGACATTAAGATAGCAAGATGGCAACTGTCAACACCTCATCTTTAAAAAAAAAAGTGAAATTAAATAAAATGATGTCGTTCTGAAGAATAATTTAATTCTGAAATGCTTACTTGCGTCATTTGTGTTCTTTCCAAGTTAAGCCGCTGTTCATGCCTGGGCAACTAAATGAGGAGAGGTGGTTAAGTATAAATTTCAAATGTTTTCCTGAAGAGGAACAGAATATATCACCCCCAAAAATGCCATTTTGGCAAACTGATTCTTTTGATTTGAAGTTATTTGAGAAGTAACTCCTCACATGAAAAGTAGCCTGCCTGTACCAGAAAGGAAGAGGGCATCCCTTTCACCAGAAATAGGAAATTCGGGGCCAGGAAGTCCATACGGACAAATCTTATTACTTCACTAATTTACTACCCCAAGCCCAAACCCCTTTGTCTTGACAATTCTTCACTAATTTATTGCTTTTTGTTTTGTCTAAAAGATACAAAAGTTTCCCATTTTGGTCACATATTTGAGTCTCATATTTTTATGGGGTTTCTGTATGTACAAAATTCAATTTGTTTTTCTCCTATTAATCTGTTGTATGGGAAAAAAATTCTTCCTCTGCCCGTCAAGGTCTTCCAGGGGACTAAGAATTAAATTTACATGAGACAGATTAACATGAGAAAAAAAACCCAAAGTTTTATTACATGTGCACAGGGCCCAATAGTGACACTGAGACAAAGAAGTGACCAAGGCCAGCAGTTTTTATACCAGACAAAGAGACTATAAATTTGTGAGGAATTGATAGGATTTTTAATTCAAAGGAAAAAAACAGATATTTGGGAGCATTAATTAGTAAGGAATTCTAAGTGGAATTTGGGCTGAGATAGCAGAATAGTAAAAAAGTAATAAGGTTTGTTTCAATAGCTTTCTTGGCTTTAAAGTTTCTACCTCTGGTGATAAGGATGTCTTTTTATTGCTTAGTACAGGAAGGGCACCACCCACATGGGAGATTTATTTCACACTTTCAGACAGATAGACAGAGTGACCTTGTACGGGCTTTTTCCCAAGTAGCTTCAATTCAAAATAATCAATATGCCATTGTGGTATGTTTTGGGCAGACTGTCCTTGGCCCCTACACTGTCTTATATCAATTTAGTTATTAGACCAGCCAAAGAACCTAGCAGGTTCTTTGAAAGGAAAGGTTTTTCTGCCCCTATACCCCATTTCATTTTGTAAGTGATTTTTGAAAATCCTAAGAAGGAATCTTTAACTGGGCTGGAAATAATTAGATTTTGAACTGTAAAAAGGCATTACTTAAAGTCTTTCATATTCAATAGACTTCTACTTTATTCTGTAATAATTTCTAAATATAATTTTAGGAGATTAGTATCTCCAATAAAGGATGTGTTGGTGATCGAGGTAAAGGTGGGGTCATGTGATCTACATCCCCTTTAGGTCTTTTGGTCCATTTGCATTTAGAACTGGGCAATTCGTCTCCATGTTCTTTTTGCAATCTTTCCTTCCCTATCCTGACATTCACCAGAGACGTGCCCCTAAATAGGAAACTGGATGGGTTGGTGCCCCCATTCACTTCAGGCCCCCAAACAGGTGAGCCACATGATATAGCACTTGAAACTCTAGTTTTATTTTTTATTGAGTGTGCAAATGCTTCTATTGGTTTGAAAAGGCTACATTTTTCTCTCTGAATTGGATTTATTTTTAGATATATTAATATACTTACTCAAAAGAACTGCCTTCCTCCCTCATTCATTCAACAACTATTTACTGAATCCTTGCTGTGTGTCAGAATATAAGGCAGCAAAAAAAAAAAAAAAATCAGATATGGTGGTCACTGCCATCTTGGAGCCAAATGTACCATCTGATCAGTGTTTGGCTTCTGATTCATCCCCTGCCTTTCATTCTCCCTCGAGGAGTCCCACAACCCAGGCTTTTACTGAAACGACCATCCTGCACGTGTTTACATGATTTCCAAGGTGGAAAAACTTTCTTAGAGGATTTCTAGCCTCCATCCTTGCCTTTCAGAATTTCAAAGACTTACATAAGTGAATTTAATTAACACGCTCATGAGTCCCCACGTTCTTACCATGACCGTGACCTGAGGAGATGTTATTATTTCTCTAGCATCGGGCACGCAGCGTAATAATCTTGGATACTGTTTAGCACTCACTTTGTTGCAAAAGGAAATCTCATTTCACAGTCCTCTTAAGAGGCTTCCAATTTTTGTTTTATGACAAATTATTATGAAGTATCATTCAGAGTTTTTCAAGATGAACTTCAGTTTCCAAATTAACACTTTCCCTCAGAACACTGTGGCTTTGTTAAATTCTAGGTTGGTTGCTTTAAAATAGACCTACTCCCGTCAAAACGCAGGGGTAAGAGGCAAAGAACACCACTGAAGTGGGGAAGAGAGTAGTTTATGGTGACAGCTCCCCAGTTCTTCAAGGTTTTAGCAGAAATAATTAAATTGAGGCTCAAGCCTACTCTAAGCAAGGCATATTTTTATATATCTTACTCACTAAATTATCCCAGACCCAAAGGCCCTATTCCAGGTTAGTGAATACCTCCTGAGGTATGATTTGGGTAGAAAAACAAAACTCCACACTGTACTGCTAATAAATGAAGATTTTTATCTTTCTCTTACATCAAGGCAAAAATACTAGAAAATGGGCCCAATGAGATGAGTACATTTAAAAGTAACATGATGTGTTGGAAATAAAACTGGGCCAAGAGACAGAGTGATGGATGCTAATGTCAGCCTCTGCCACTGATAAATTTTCGACCTTAGATTAATTTGCTTAATTTCTCTGAGCACAGAGCTCCTAATGCATAGATACAGGTTAGCGATAACTCCGTTCTGGGATTATTAGGGGAAACAATGGGATAAAATACGTAAGTACATAGCATAATGTCTGGCACGTGGTCGGCCCTCAATAACAATTTTTTCTTCCCTCTATGTCTGTCACCTCCGTGCTGGAGAATTCCAGGTAGGACGATGGAAAGTTTAGGTTTCATTGTTCACACCAGGGAGCTATAGACCATACAGGCAAGAAGAGCAAGCATGGTGGCAAGTGGGGGAGCCACTGCCTTTTTGGTGTGACCTCGTGCCTGTCAAAACATCCACTGTGGAACAATGGGCATCTCACACTCACAAGTGTGGTCATGCATAATAGCTGTGCAGAGTTATGCTCCGGTTATCACCCTATTGTTAGGTTGTTGTCACTGAATGCTTTCAATCTAATGCGAGATTTAGCCATTATTCTCTCTGGTGTTTAATTTCCCTATTTCCTCTTACCCATCTCTCAGAAACATCATCTCTGGCTGCTTCCTTCTTAACCTCCATGCTGGACTCCTTCCTCTTCCTGACTTCTAAATGCTGGAATGACCCAGGCAACAATGTAAGTGCTGTTCTCTGTATCTAATTCAGGACTCATCCACCTCCCACACTTGAACTTCCAACCGTATTCCAGTGACTTACAAAGATGTTTCCCACCCCACACCTCTGAAGTTTCGTGGCATATCCAAATGCCTACTGCTTAGAAGTAGGGGGTGGGGAGGGGGGATAATTTTCCCTCTACCCTTCTGATTCTTGGCTGAGACTCTTTTAATAAAAGATTGACAAGAGAAAAACAAAGGCATTATTAACACATATACCTTATGTCCACATAAGAGATACCCAGGAAGAAAAATGGGGGACTCCCTGAAGTGGCTTAGAATTCCAGTTTATGTAACACCTTTAACAAAGAACAATACATTTGTGGAGAAATGATGGGAAAGGAGAGCAGTTGTAGACTTCCAAAGGAGGAAATAAAGGTTAGTGAAGTTTGTTACCTAGATTCATCTGGTGACTTCTCCAGGCTGATAGGGTCTAAAGTTCTCTTGGGGATTAAATCTGCCCTTCCTGGTGGGGGGGGGAGGAAGAGCACCTTTGTAAATGTATATCCTGTTTATAAGTATATAATAGGAGAGGAAAGAGAGTTTTTCTTATATCTTCTTCTTCTCATTTGCTTTGAGCTCGAAATAACCCTGATGCCAAAGTGCATTATTTTGGGGTGGTATCATCCATTACCCTTCAGAGATCTGATAAGCAAAAGGGAAATCTTGATTTTCTTCCCCTAAAACTACTTCCTTGACTCAGTGAGTGGCACTGTCATTCCTTTGTTTGCTTAGCTCAAAAATCTAAAAGCTGGGGCACCTGGGTGGTTCAGTTGGTTGAGCATCCAACTCTTGATTTTGGCTGAAGTCATGATCTCACGGTTCGTAGGACTGAGCCCCACGTTGGGCTCTGCGCTGACATCCTGGAGCCTGCTTGGGATTCTCTCTCTCCCTCTCTTTCTCTGCCACCTCCCACTCATGTGCACTCACTCTCTGTCTCTCTCTCAAAATGAATAAATAAACTAAAAAATAATCTAAAAGCCAACATTGATTTCACTCGGCATCCTGTTTTTGCCTGCCCCCATTTCCCCAATATCCAGTGGACTTATCAGTTCCATCAGCTCTCCTTTGAAAGTATATTCTAATGTCACACCTCCCAGCAACTGGCCCAAACCACACTTGTCTCTGCAGTAGCCTCTTAAACAGTCTCCCTGATCCCACTTGGACCTTCCTGAGGTCTGCTCCTCACCAGTGCAGCCAGAGCGATCCTTCCACGATATAAGTCAAGTCCTGTCCTTCTCCTACCTCAAGTCCTCCACTGTACTGCTACTCAACTCCTACCCAAGCTTACAAGCCCCCACATTACCTGATGGGGAGTGCCCACATGGCTGCTGTGTCCCTCAATGATGTCATGTGCTGCCAATTCTCCTTCACTCATGGTACTCCAGCCACCCTGACCTTCTTGGGGATCCTTCAATGCACCTGCATCTCTCCTTCTCATAGCACTGCCACCCTTGCAAATCCTCCTGTCGTAAGGTCTTCCTCAGAGCTTCACATTTGTCACTGCTTCTCTTCTTTTTGGGCTTTTCCCATTACCTTCAAATGGGCCATCCCCAACCATCCCATCCAAAGCAGTTCTTTTACCCTCCTTGTGGTGATTGTCTTCCCTTCATTGGCACAATTGACTTGGCCTTCTGTCACCAATGGGAATCACTTCATGGATGAGTTTATTGATCACCTGAACCCCGCACTAGAAGGGAAATTCCTTATGGCAGAGATTTCATCTTTCATTCTCTTCCCTGCCACCTCCATGGCATATAATCAGTGCTCAAGGCTATTTTGTGTAATTAATAAGCCTTATTCACGTAGTCACTGGAGCTGTGAAACTCCTAATGGTGTTTAATCTCTTTTTTCTCCCATGACTTCTTCATCACTAGCTCTCATTTACTTTATGTCCAAAAGGATGTCTCCACATTTGTCTCCATTTTCCCACCCCTCATCATGTCTCATGTGAACCATTACAGTAAACTTCTAAATGATTTTCCAAGTCTACCTCTTTCCTACCCCTTGTTGCGAGAGTCCTCTATCTTTTTTTTTTTTATTTGTTGGCAGTCCATTAAGGCTCTCAGCTCTTGCTCAGAGGGACAACTTAGTCTAGAAGTATCTAGAACTCTCTTGGGAACCACGAGTTACTTGGGTTGAAACTCTAGTGAGTCTTGTGTGTGTGTGTGTGTGTGTGTGTGTGTGTGTGTGACCTTAGAAAAATCATTTGAAACCCCTGAGTCTCAGGTTTCACATCTATATGATGGAGATAACAATGCCTGTCTTATAGGGTGGTTATGAAGATGAAATGAGTTGTCATAACGATAAAATAAGTTAGTTTCTGGGGCGCCTGGATGGCGTCAATTAAGCATCTGACTTCAGCTTGGGTCATGATATCACAGTTTGTGGGTTTGAGCCCCACGTCAAGTTCTGTGCTGGCAGCTCGGAGCCTGTGCTGACAGCTCAGATTCTGTGTCTCCCTCTCTCTCTGCCCTTCCCCCTCTAGTGCTCTCTCTCTCTCAAAAATAAATAAACGTTAAAAAATTAAAGAAATAAGTTACTTTCAGAAATTAGAATAAGACACAGCACATAGTAAGTACCAAATAAATGTTAGCTATTTTAATAGAATTCCTTCCGTCTGACATATATTTGTCCATGGCTTTTAGTTTCCGTGACATTAACTCTATGCTGCCTTGTGATTTCAGTGTTCAACCTCAACTGTCATATTTCCTTTCTCTTATGCAAATTCTTCTGAAAGGCATCCTTGAGTCATTGATCACCTTAGGTCCAGTGACCTCAGGCCAGGAGAGAGAAGGGTCAGCTGATGCAATCATGCCAACCTGCACCCACCCCTTCAGCAAGGGCACGGGGGCACTTAGGAGATAGCAAGGGCAGGCTGGGAAGGGACTGGCATGTCGATCTTAGCAAGAAAGATGCCTGCCAAGTGCCATTGGTCCTTTGGGAATAGAAACAATCTTAGTCCAAGAATCCTCTATTTTGAAAAAAAAAAAATGACTATTTGGATTCTGGTTTTATTTTCTGTATTTTTTTGGGTCTATCCTTATCATTTACTGAAGATCTCTTAGGACCACTATGCTTAACTGAAGCCAAGAGAGTGGTTTGGAATAGGTAGTTACCTATGGGGTTAGGTGCAGGGGAAGTTCTGAGATACATCTGGAGCTTCTTTCCTATCCTACAGGTGGTCCCTAGGAGGGCCATGTCTACATTCTGCTTCAAATATCTCCCCACCACCTCCCTGTCCCTTGATACTCTTTGGATATTTAACTACTAATCACCTGTATTTAAGAACATAAAAGCCATGGTTAACATGTAAATACGTTCATCGGAAGAGTAAGTCCTTAGGAGCTATCACTTAGTAATATCAAATCCTTATTGGCTTATCAGATTTGCCAGCAGAAGGTGATGTTCCTAGGGAAGAGAAAGGAGGACAGGTCCGTTTTTGTGCTAGGAAGGGAACCTAGAGTCCAGAGATGGAGCATGAACCTGAGGAGAAGATGCTTAGCTGAAGGAATGTACACTGGGTGCCATGAGAAAGAACAGATTAGGGGAGCCAAGGGGAAAAAAATAAATAAAAAGGAAAGAAACGCCTATAATTGGAGATAGAGGGACAGTCTTAAGACATATATTCCAAATGTTTGTTTGACAGCAGCCCCTTAATAATGAAGACCAATTAGCTTCAGGTTCAAATGAGGGTTGCACCATTGTATGGATCCCAGAGTGGGTGTGGCCAATGGTCCATCCCCAACTTCCCCAGAGCAGCATGGAGTCAGCAATGGCTATGTGTCTCTCAAGTTGATAGACTGCAACATGGTTATCTGTCAACCTGTTTCCACCCCCAAGATTGTCAAGGAATTTGCAAAGGCAAAACTTGCTTAGTGGGTTAAAAGTTGAAAGTCAGCAAGCTCCAAAGCATAAGGCATCTTTGGTGAGCACACGTGCTACGTACCAACTAAGGACATGGTTTTTAAACTTGACTCAAGGTCTTGCTTTGGACCTCAATAGCCAAGCCCAGGGAAGATCACACATTTTTAAAGTTGTGAGAATAGGGTTATTTAGGTCAGAAACAGAATTCACTCTTCAACCCTTTCAAAGAACATGGTAGCTAAGTTCGCCTTTATAAGCAAAGAGTGAAGCATGCCTTACAAAGTCATCATTACCGATAGGCTAAATAGGATGACTTCAACCAAAGTGGACCTATGTGGCTGCCAGGCAAGGACATGGCAGAATGTCCCATGCTGCTCTTCCCAATTAAGAGGATTCGTATCATTGTTCTTACTTAAAGTGAGCAAAGAAACATCCTCTGTCTTCCTTAAACATCGATGTCTCGAAGTAAATATTTTTGTTTGTTTGTTTTGAGGGGATTTCTATTTTCTGTGTCAGGAGCACAAAGTAACACTGCTAATGCTCTCAAGGTTTGAATCACTGTGATTTTGAGGACACAGTGATTAAAAGCCCAGATTCTAGAGTCTGATGCTTCCATCCAAGTCCCCCCACCTCCTAGCTATGTGACTCCATTTATACCAATCTCCACTGTAGTAAGCTCTGCTAATCTCTCTTATGAGCTAATAAATGAATGCACTTATAACCATGCCTGGGACAGGAGTAAGCACTCATTACTGTTGGCATGCTTCAAGGACCACCTCATTTGGTCTTCACTGCAACCCTCATTTACAGATTACGAACAACCTTCTGAAATTGATACAATTAAAATCCTTATTTTATAGGTGAAGAAACAGGGCTGAAGAAGGTTAAGCTGTGTGCCTGGGGTTACAAAGCTAAGAAGTGATAGAGGGAATCAATCCTGGGTCAATCAGACTCTAATTAAGACACAGCCATGTCTGTCATAACCCATCTATTGTATGCTAGCCGTTCGTCAAAGATGTGCTAGAGATCTCAATGGTGTTTCTGAGAGACTGGATTGTCCACAGAGATAATTAGAGCATAAATAACAAAAGGAATCTCAACAAACATAAAATTAACTCAACCCTTATCATACTGTATTAACTTGGGGGGGGGGGGTGTGTGGAATAACCCACCTAAAGTCTTGAAGTCTACCAGACTGTCAAACGAAAGTAATCCTGAAGGAGGTAGAGTATGTGCTATGGGACAGATACAAGATGTGGTCACTACCCTTGAGTAGATGACAATCTAGTTGGACAGAATAAACAGTATAGTCAACATGCAAAATAATCATCGCAACTTTACCATATAATCACCGATGGGATGTGTAATGCATGACCAGCCTAATATAGGGTTAATCAAGCAAGGATTGTTGAACAAATGATGAGCATGGGATCTTAAAAACATTGAAGTGACATGTATCATTCAGATCTTTAAGGCTATACGAGTTTGGAGTTGGGGAGATAATGACATTACTGTAGAGCAAGAACTTGAATTGAATCTTTGAAAGAAGGCATAGATTTGGATACATGGATGGGAGACTGAAAGGCATCCCAGAAAAAGAAAGCATGACTAAAGTCACGGGGTCAGGAAAAAGCATGACATGCCTGGGGTGAGAAGGAAAGGAAAGGAAAGGAAAGGAAAGGAAAGGAAAGGAAAGGAAAGGAAAGGAAAGGAAAGGAAAGGAAAGGAAAGGAAAGGAAAGGAAAGGAAAGGGAGGGGAGGGGAGGGGAGGGGAGGGGAGGGGAGGGGAGGGGAGGGGAGGGGAGGGGAGGGGAGGGGAGGGGAGGGGAGGGGAAAGGAGAGAGACAGAGACAGAGAGGGAGGAAGGGAGGAAGGGAGGAAGGGAGGAAGGGAGGAAGGGAGGAAGGGAGGGAGGGAGGGAGGGAAGAAGGAGAGAAAGAAAGAAAGAAAGAAAGAAAGAAAGAAAGAAAGAAAGAAAGAAAGAAAGAAAGAAAAAGAAAAAAGGGTTCATTCAAGAAGGTAAAGCATGTAGCTATCCAATGTGATTCAGCTTATAGAGTTTTCACAAATGACCAATTACTACCTAACTCTAAAGTAGAAGTGTGTACCAATATTTCCATTCAAAAAATAAGCTGAAAGTTGAACATATACACAGGTCTGCCTTAAGTCAGTGTTGCAGCCTCTTTTGTTTTCATTACATTATGTATTCCCTGAAGTACATAGGATAGAGAAGAATTAGACTTTTCAAAGTCAGGAAAAGGACGAAATAAGCATTACAGAGTCATATGTAATTCTAATACATCAAATGGAAAAGCATCTGATACAGTCAGGATGTTACTATAGGGTTCTATAAGCTCGCTCTCTCTCTCTCCCTCTCTTGTCTGTGTCTCATCTGTCCATCTATATCCATACATAAGGTGTCTATTTGAAGCACCATCTCTTAGTGTTTTTTCCTTAAATTTATTTTCTTTACCTAAAAAGTGAGCTTTGTTCAAAACACATTCATAGAGAATACATTTGATGGATCACTATAGTCCCTTTTCAACGTCTTTCCTTCCCTCTTCTTAAATTTTCAACTTGAGCTATATGCTAGTCGAGAATCTCTGAAGATTCATTTTTATGAAAATATTCTTCATAAACCAATTGAGATGATAGAATTGTGAAAACATTCATCTCCCACTTAAAAAAAAACCCACACAATAAAGGGAAAGGAAGCTTTATTACTCAGATGGAAAGATTCTGACCTAGGGTGGAAAGCTTTCACAGATTTTTTTTTTTTTTTTTTAACATCCCTCGGTGTCAGAATCCAGATGATTTGTCCATCGTGGTTTATGCTGGAAGCTGAAATTCAGGCTCACATCCAGCATTTCCTGTCAAGGCTCATATGGGGGACCTATCTTCAGTATGTGTTTGTAAGGACTGAGGTTGTTAGGACTGGGAAACTCTGGCTTATAAGAAACTTAGATAAAGCCAGAATTTTATAATATTAATGTTGGCAGCAGTTACTGTTTGTTGATGACTTATAATAAGTGAGACTCTGTGCTAAGTGCTTTAAACACATGATTTTATCTTCACAGGATCCCTGTGTGGTAGGATTTTTTTCTGCCATTTTACATCCAAGCGTAGAGGGGGTGAGCAACATGTCCCTAGTGCCCTAGTACAAAATATTAAGCAGCAGAACAAAGAATCCATTGTGAATGCCTCTATGAAGTAAAAATGCAAGAGGCGCCTGGGTGGCTCAGTGGGTTAAGCATCTGACTTCAGCCCAGTTCGTGATCTCACAGTTTGTGGATTCGTGACCCATGCTGAGGTCTGTGCCGACAGCTCAGAGCCTGGAGCCTGCTTTGGATTCCGTGTCTCCCTCTCTGCTCCTCCCCTGCTCATGCTAAGTCTCTCTCTCTCTCAACGATAGATAAACATTAAAAAGAAAAAGAAAATTTAAAAGTCACTGAATCTGGGGGCGCCTGAGTGGCTCAGTCGGTTAAGTGTCCAACTTTGGCTCGGCACAGGTCACGATCTTGGTTCATGAGTTCGAGCCCCACATAGTGCTCTCTGCTGTCAGTACAAAGGCTGCTTGCGATTCTGTCTCCCTCTCTCTCTGCCCCTCCCTGCCCACGCCTGCCCCCTCTCTCTCTCAAAAATAAATAAACATAACAAAAAGTCACTGAATCTGCTGCCTGCTACAAGGTGGGGCTTTATCATATTTGCTTGAAAATGGCTTTGCTCCAGCTGGTGGGCTTGCTGATGTGGGAGACCACAGGAAGCCACAGGCTCCGGCCAAGTAGGCTGGGTGTTTGTGAGCAATGGGGGCGGGGGGGGGGGGCGGTTTACAGGGAGCAAGGCTTCCCATCCCAGCTCTACGTCTCATGTGATGTCCTCCCCTGCGTCCTCCTCTGTGGAAGTCACAGCGTCAACAGCACATAATAATAGCCTTCCATGTGGATGAAACGGCACGTTAATGTAAATAATGGACTTAACGTAGTGCCTCGTATAGAGGAAGCACTCGAGAAGGGCCATTCACATGCTACGAAAATAGAGTTCCCGTTTAATGAATAGGCCCTTTGTAAGGATTATTGTTTTACCTGTACGAGTTCACCTAAAAATATGAATTCCTCTGACCAGGAAGAAAAGGGGAGAAGAAGTAAAACAGAAAAGAAAAAAAGTTGCAGTCAATAGGACAGTCTCCAGTATTCCCAATGTCACTAAAATCTCTGCCAAGCACCCGGCAAGAGGGCATCATGTTCCCCCGAATAATCGGTGCAGTGATGGGGGGATTTGGGGGGCAATGCAGTGAGGGGTGCTGAGGCTCCCTAGCCACACCTGTCACCTTCCCCTGCATCCTGAAGAGCCAAATGTGCACTTTCATTAAAAATAATCACAGGGGCACCTGGGTGGCTCAGTCGGTTAAGCGTCTGACTCTCGGTTTCGGCTCAGGTCATGATCTCATGGTTCCTGAGTTCTGGCCCCACTACGGGCTCTGCGCTGATGGTGCGGAGCCTGCTGGGGATTCTCTCTCTCTCCCTCCTTCTCTCTGCGCCTCCTCCACTCGCTCTCTCTGTCTCTCAAAATAAATAAACTCAAAAAAAAAAATCACAAACATCACTCCAGACTTGCAAAATCTTTAGTGCTGCTGCAGGAGAATCGTACCCAGAGTTCCGTCCCCAGCCGCTCAGATCTCTCAGATCCGTTGTCCATTCGGGACTCAAAGAATAAGCTGCTTGGCCCCTGGCTGCCATCTGTTTCACCCTTCTTAGACCCCCTCATTCCTGCCCACACCCCTGCATGTTGCCCTAGTGTCTTTCCCAGACTGACCCTTCGTGTCACCTGCGTGCACAGCTCTGCTGGGGGACCCTGACACTTCCAGGCCCTCGTGTCACTGTGGCTTATTTCTTGCTGTCACTGATGGGTGATCCCACCAGGGAAAGGCGGCCTCTCTAGCAGGAGATGCATCACAAAGCTGGGAAGCAAACAGTTGGGAACAGCCCTCTGTGGGTGTTCCTGTCATATCACTCCCAGGCGGCTCTAAGCAACTACGGTCCTATTGTACCGTCATTTATGTCTAGATTTCTATACAGGCTTTTCTATTCTAATGATTTAATAGAAGGGAAAAGAGAGAGATTCCAGAAATACTCTAAATTCAGCTAATATTTACTTTGCATCATTCACTTAGAACACCTCTATGCCCCCTTAACCACTCAGCCTCTCCCTAAATCTGTGCAAGACAGTGTGAAAGACGTACCCAAGGCCTCCCAGCCAGTCAGTGGTAGAGTTTGAACCGAACTGTGTCTCCTGACTCTTTGTTCTTAAGATCCGGGCTCTGACAAATGGCATGTGTGCTTCAAGTCCGTCTGGGGAAATGCCACTCTATGAAAATACAAAGTCACTGGAGATGGGGTTTGGATTGTCTGGAACTCTAGTCTGTCATGTAACTCTGTGACAGAGTCCCAAATACAAACGCTGTTTTTCTTTTTGTGTAAAGTTCCAGGAGTAGAAACTACTTTCGCCTTTCGATCAGTAGGACTGACCCAGGAGACCAAGTCTCTAGGAGCCAAAGCTGTCAGAAAGAGAAACAAAATGCCTTTCTTTGCAACACAAGCGCTTGGGGTGGATGTTCTGAGCGGTACATGCTGCAGTCAGCAGTGATATTGTTTCACAGGGTGTAGCCAGAGTCAACCGGCTTTTTATTCCCAGGATATCTTAGCCCAAAGACATAGCATCCTTTCAGAGACAGCCTCAGAGAGTCGACTGCTTGCCTGCAGCCGCTCATTCCTGACTATAAAGCAACTTTTCTGCCACAGAAGAAAGAACTAGGACAGGAAGTTTTAAATGGTGGTCCCTTTAGCAAAATGTCGTGGTGAATTTATGCTCCTTGATTACAAATTTATTTATGGAAAATCAGAAGTAATACCATGTAGTGTGATACACTGTATTGGTAGGGCTTACATAGTATTACTGCCACATCATTTTTAAATGCTAAGGATATGTATGCATATAAATATGGTTAGTTAGTATTTAAAAATGGTGTTGCAATCCGGTCTGTGTTGGTAAATCTACACTAGAGCAGTTCACATTTGATTATAGACAATGTTATACTCTCTGGTTTCTTTCTTGAGGGTAAGAAGTGTTTACTTCTCTTCTTTAACAGCCTTCTCCTCCCAGTGCTGGGCACTAGTAGGGTTCAAGAAGTAAGTATGATTCACAGCCTCAAGATTCTCTTTTTTAAATATTTATTTTTGAAAGAGAGAGATAGAGAGAGACAGATAGACAGAGTGTGAGCAGGGGAGGGGCAGAGAGAGTCGGAGACACAAAATCTGAAGCAAGCACCAGGCTCTGAGCTGTCAACACAGAGCCCGACGCAGAGCTCGAACTCATGAACTGTGAGATCACGACCTGAGCTGAAGTTGGACGCTTAACCGACTGAGCCACCCAGGCACCCCTAAAGATTCTGATCTTCACTTCCTTAACTGCTACAAGTAAAGACCGCTGTTTATTCTATCTTAGAAGTCTGCTGTCTCTGTCTCTCTTAGCCCAAGAGACCATAGTTACATTTTGCTCCAAGTAAGATAAAATGTTGGATCAGCCCCCTGGCCCGACCCCTACCTCCCATCCTATGGTTCCTGAACAGTTAGGTTTCAGTCAGCCCCGAAATTGTAAACATCTATTGTGCATATGTGCTCATGTGCAGTTTTTTGAAGGTCCTTAGCTCTATTAATTCTCAAAAGATTGTGGATGCAAGACTGAGTACACTGTGTGAGTCTTAGAACATCCTTTAGAGTTAAGCAGCAAGTTTTTCTGTTTTCCTCTGATTTGTGATATCTTATATTGCAGTGATTTTATAACCCATGGCCCAAGGGTGTCCTGGGCAATAGGATGGTCATAAACAAACACTTCACGGTGTCAGCATATACTGTTCATTCTAGAATCTTGGTGTTTCAGTTAAGAATGACTGGTCACTGTTTTTGAAGAAATAGATGTCCTGAAATGGACCCACATGGAAAATGGTACCCCATCATGTGTCTAAAAAGCTAAGGATTGCTTTAAATACAACTCCTCCTTTTCCCCGTGTTATGATTCGTTTGTAGTGGCCACAACTTTCCTGAAACCATCACGGTAACAAAAACCAGTCAGGTTTGTGGAATCTTGCTGTTTTACTAATGATGTCACCAGCACACCAACACCAAAGAAGCCTTCCACCATTGTGCGTGTAATAAAGCCTTTGCTCACACTACAAACAACTGTCACAGTTATCTTCCAGTCATGCCTACTGCCTATAATATGGCAAGACTCTTAAGAACACTTATAAGAAAAACAAAAAAGGGAACCCACAGATATGATCTTTGTCCTTTATTAGGAGAATTGTGCCCTCCTAGGTCCAACCAGGGATTCCCAAAAGTTTACAGAACTGACGAACCACCATTTAAAACCTTCCTTCTGGACCAAGTGTCCCAAATTCCTGACACTGTATAGACTGCTCTGGTCTGCAGTATCTTCCGTGAGGATAGGCAGGATTATCTAGATCTGTGCCAGTCAGCAGGGTGGCAAATGTCTACATGTGGCCACTGACACTTGAATGTGGCTAGTTCCAACTGTATAAAATACACAACAGATTTTGAATATTTAATATGAAAAAAGGTAAACAATTTCATAAACTATGCTATGCTAATTTTTTTAAAGATTACCAGTTAGTATACTAAAATATGTTATACAAAATGGTAATCTTCGGATATGTTGGGTTAAATTAAATACATTATTAAAGGGACACCTGGGTGGCTCAGTCAGTTGTGTCTGACTCTTGGTTCTGGCTCAGGTCATGATCTCAGGGTCATAGGATCAAGCCCTGAGTCAGATTCTGTGCTGAGCATGGAGCTCACTTAAGAATCTCTCCCTCCCCCACCCCCATCCCTCTCCCCTGCTTGAGCTCTGTCCCTCTCTCTAAAATAATAATAACAATAAGTATAATAAGTATAGTAAGTATTATAAGTATTATTATGTGGGGAAACAGGTTCTACTTACATAAATGGGTTAGAAACACGCTTAGAGCAGAAAGCCACCACCTCGAGGTAAAAGCGCCTGAGGTTAGCTAGCGAGATATTGTAATGGGATCATGAGTAACTTGTTATGTCACCTGCAGGAAATTACTTACCATCTGACACCAATATATGATTGTACTTTGATCACAAATTCCACTTGCCCCCCCCCTTTGCTTCTTACACACACAAGTTAATGATTACTGTCTGATTGTTTTCTCCATGTTCACGTGTGTAAGATCTTGTTTTCTTCATGTTCATCACGTGAGTAATATCTTGTGAGCTCAATAAATACAGAGAGTAACCCCCTGTTTGGGGCTCTTGTCTCCTCCCAGAAATTAGCCTCTCTGGTATTCAATTCTGCCTCTGCTCTCTTGCTGGACAAGAGAGAACTCCAGACTCATAGTCTGTGACATTATTATACTTATTTTCTGTTTAACTTTTTTAACATGGCTGGTAAAAAAAAAAAAAAAGAATATCTTATACAATAATGAGTGATTTCCAGTATATACAGGATATCACTGAGGTAAGTAGAGGTAATAAGGAGGCCCTTATTAAATATGGCCAAAAAATTTTTTAAAACAAAGGACATAAGCAAGGTCAAAAGCCAAATGACAAATTGCAAGAAAATATCTGCAACACATAGGTCAGGTAAATGACTAATATCCCTACTGTACAAATAAAGACACTTTAAAAATTAAAAAAGCAGAGCCCACAAATTCTAGAGAAAAATGGGAAAGACTAGAACATTTAACAAAAACTACATAAAAATGCATATGAAAAGGTGTCCAAACTCATCCAGAGTTACAGAAATGCAAATTAAAACAGGAGTGAGATTCTCATCATCAGAATGACAAAAATTCAAAATCTTGACAATACTGTCTGCTGTCAGAGTGGAGAAGTAGGCACTGCCATGTGTTCCTGGCACAACACAACACAATACAACCTCTCTGACAAGAATTTGTCGATATAGAGCAGAATGCCATTCACATTTGCCCTTGGACCCTTATTTATAAGCTATTCAAACTGCTTCAGATGTGGCCAGTGGGGACGCTTTCGGGATCGCCCTTCAGTCTTCTTGTCATGCTTCCATCACTCTCGGGGCACTTTCTTACTTTCTATCTCAAGATATTCACATTATTTTAAGCCTTCCCTGCTCCAAGCCCAAAGCCAGGCATTTCCCCAAGGAGACCTGGTTCTTCCTCTAAGAATTTGCACTGAAATTATATTTCCAATAACACAGAAATATCTATGCAGAAAGTGATTCACTACAGCATCCTTTGTAATTGTAAATACTGGAAATATCTAAGTGGGAAAACATAAGGGTTAAAATACTGCTCATCTGGGGAAAAAGAATAAGAAAAAAAAGAATATCTTATGAAATGATGAGTGATTTCCAGGATATACAGGATGTCACTGAAGTAAGTAGAGGTAAGTGCTCTTTGTTAGAGGTGCTTATTAAATATGACTCATTGCCTGAAGATTTTATGATATATATTAAAATCAAAGGGAAAATAAGGAATCATACATGGTCTTTTTAATTGTTCAAAAAGAAACACAGAATAAACCAGAAAGTAACGCAATTGGTTTAACCTAAGAGATTGGGGATAAAGGGAAAGAAGTATAAAGTCTGGAAAAGGGAGAGATCCTTTTCTAAGTGCATTTTTGTATAGTTTTGCTTGTTTGAATCATATTTATGTTCAACATATAAAAAATAACATTAAGTCATCAAGAATGGACAGAACCCACAACTAGATGCATTGTTTCAAATGAATGAATGACTACACTGAGAGAAGAACCATAGACCCCGTCCAAGTAATTTCTTAATGTTATGCTTTGAGTATATCTATCCTCATCTAAAGAGGAATAAAGAGCTACAAACAAATCTTAGTTGGTTTGTTTATATTTTGAAGTAGTATAGGAATGACAGCTCTGAAACTATTTTGTGTGTATTCTAAGACTGAGTAAAAGTATTGATGTCATTGGAACTCAGGTCTTACTGTGGAAGAAACATAGCTACATTTATGAAATGGGATTAGGTGAGTAATAACACTACATAGTTCCCAGTTCTGTGTGTGTGTGTGTGTGTGTGTGTGTGTGTGTGTGTGTGTGTGTGTCTAACTGTTCTTTGATAGGTACTATAAGCAAAGAGTACCCCTGGGACCCACAAATTGGTTTCTAAATATCATTCCTAATGAAAAATAATCATCCTTAGAAAAATGACTGATTACAGGGCTAGTGAAAGGAAGGTAGAAGGTGGGAATTGAACATCTTGTGCCACAAATTTTTAAAGTGCTCCAGAAGTAAAAGAATTATGTCAAAAAAACACAGGAGCAAGCTTAAGGCTCTTGCTAGCCAAATGTAGGGCAATTTGATCATCAAAATAAATGAGGATGTTATGAGCTTATAACCCATTATATAAAATGAAGGTCCATGAATCTATACTGATGACTGATACAAATAGATGACAGATAGATAAGTAGATGACGGATGGATGGTTAGATAGATGGATAGTTAGATAGACAGACAGATAGACAGACATGTAGATGATAGATACATGTAGACAAGGGAAAACTCTCCCTTGCTCTAGTAGATTAACTTAGAAAAGGAGTGATGGATCAAAAAATCACCATTTGCAACTGTCATGGTTAACACTGAAGCAAGCATCATCAATGAATGGGAGGGCAGTTTTGTTCAGAAACAGATTATATAATCTCAAAATATTTCCTTGCAATATATGTAGTAATTACAGAAGGAAGAATGACAATTACGTAGTGGGAAAATGGCACAAAACCTTAACCAAATGCTCAGAGTTAACATCTCCAACAATGGTTACATGAAAACCACAAGTCTCCAGGGATGTGACATATTCTAGGCAGTATTCTGGGCAAACACAGACTGACCATCTACTCATGAGGATACTTTGTAGAATCCCAGATTGAGGGACATGACTTTGTCGAATTCCTCACAAATATCCATAACATGAGAAACAAAGAAAACCTGATTAATTATTCTGGATTAAACAGTATTAAACAGAAATGACACCTAAATCTTGACTTCAAAACTTCATGATCCCAGACTAGAAAAAAAAAGTGCTATGAAGGACAAAATTGGGACAATCGATGAAAATAAAATATCGACAATTTTGAATATGGAATATAGATTCAAGTTTTGTATCAATGTTAAATTTTGTGAGTCTAATAACTGAACCATAGACATGTAAGAAAATATTCTTGTTCTTATGAAATACACACTGAAATTGTGGAGTAAAGTGATATGATCCAAGCAACCTGCTCTCAAATGATTGAAAAAAATAAAAACATGTATGTATAGAGGGAGAATGATAAAACAAGGGAGGTAAGATACTAAAAATTAGTGAAACTGGATAGAATATACAAGATTCTTTGTACTATTCTTGCAATTTTTCTGAAAGTTTAAAATTATTTCCAGATAAAATACTTTTATTTAAAAAATGTTTTTTTTCAATCTCTTTATTAGGCTTGTCAGATAAAACAGAGGCAAACTCTGTTCATTTCCCAGATAGAACCTGGGAGCTCCAGGCAAGATTTAACAACGAATGGCCACATGGACTATCTGGTAAGGGACAGTTTAGCTAATTTGGAAGATGTCTATGATCACTTTTGCAAACAGACTCAGCACAGATTACTGAAGTGCCCAAGAGTGGCTGAGAAAAAGGAAAGACAATTGCTCAACTGGATGGGACATAGGCCTTAGACAAGGAGATGGGTACCTGAGCTGACATCTGAATGGCCAGATATCAAGGACTAAGTCCACTTCTGCCTTCCCGCCTCACCCCTACTTCCAACACCTAGCCCATACCTGGTGAAGCATGAGTCTCTTGACAATTAAAATTCAGATTAGAACCCAAGTCCAAGGAGACTAAAGTCAGCCATCTTGGCCAAATGGGGGCCTCAAAAACCAACCTGAATGTTAAAAGCATCTAAAAGAACTCCTGAGATTTGGACTTGGTAGAATGTACTATTTACACTTAACAAATAACATCTACCACTTAACTTGACTCTCTAAAGACATATATTTTAGGCAACCTGGGTGGCTCAGTTGGTTGAGTGTCTGACTTTGGCTCAGGTCATGATCTCAGGGTTTGTGAGGTCGAGCCCCACATTGGGCTTGCTCCTGTCAGCGCAGAGCCCACTTTGGATCCTCTGCCCCCGCCTCTCTGCCCTTCCCCCGCTCACACGGTCTCTCTCTCTCTAAAATAAATAATCATTTAAAAAAAAGAACCTCACAGACTAATGTGAGAGTTTTAAAAACACATATTTTAGTATCATATGTGGTTTTTACCTAGATAAAAGCAGCATTAAAGAATTTTTCCCTTCAAAGGGAGAATATGTCTGCTGAAATTAAGTCTAATTCTGAAACTAGATCTAAAACAAATTAGTAGATGTCAAACATATCCACCCTGACAGCAACCAAAAGTGATTAGGTTCACAGTTAATTTCAGCTCTTTTGATGCAAGAAGGAACCACAAGAAAACACCCATGGACAGCAAAGTGCTATTGACCGGACTTTTCATGGTCATAATCCAATTGCACTGCATGCTCTCTCCTGTGGATAGAATTTCCATTTTCTCCGCTTCTTAGAATGATCCAGAAGCTAAGAAATCTCCTATAAGATGGTGTAAAAGGACCACTGTACCTAGAGCTTGCTGTATTCGTGCCTTCTTCTTCTAGTAGCTCTGCCTATACTGTTCTTCACTCAAGCAATCGAACACTTAACAAGTACAAAACAGTTGTTCTCTGATTTCCATGCTTAAGTGATGCTCTTAGGATGCCTGAGGGTACCCTAAAAGTGATTCAGTGTCCTCCACAAGACAAGGGGGCTTCTTTGGCAGCCACAGTGAGGTTGCTATCATCCCCAAGGTTACAAAATTGCTAACTGTCCAATCGCAATAAAAGCTGATGCTTCCAAACTACTACCATCCTAATTATAATAGTGTGTGTATATGAGTGTGTGTGTGTGTGTAATTTCATAGTTTAGTAAATAGTTTTTATACATAACCTCATTTCAAACTTACACTTTAGTGTCCTCATTAGAAAATAAATTGGCCCCGGGCACCTGGGTAGCCGAGTTGGTTAAGCATCTGACTCTTGATTTCAGCTCAGGCCATGACCTCAAATTGTGAGATCGAGCCCCTTTTTGGGCTCTACACTGAGCATGGAGCCTGCTTAAGATTATCTCTATCCCTCTGCCCTTCTCTCCTGCTCATACTCTCCTGCTCATACTCTCTCTAAAATTAAATTAAATTAAATTAAATTAAATTAAATTAAATTAAATTAAATTAAAATCAAAATCAAAATTAAACAAAGAAAAGGAAAGAAAAGAAACTGGCCAAAGACCCATGGCTGGTAACTAGTGGAGAGAAACTCAAGCCTGACCTTCTTGTGCCTGTTTAGTATTAAGTTACCTCAAGGTAAATGTAAACATATGATATGATGGTTAATTTCATGTGTTAAGGGATGCCCCGATATTTGGTCAAACGTTATCCTGTGTGTATCTCTGAGGGCATTTGGAATCAATTTAACATTTGAATAGACAGGGGGTGCCCAGGTGGCTCAGTCAGTTAAGCATCCAACTGTTGATTTTGGCTCAGGTCATGATCTCATGATTTGTAAGATCTGGCCCCACGTCAGGCTCTGTGCTGGCAGCACTGAACCTGCTTGAGATTCTCTCTCCCTCTCTCTCTGCCCCTCCTTTGCTCACATGTGTCCTATGTCTCTCAAAATAAACTTAAAAAAAACACATTTGAATACATTGAGTAAAACAGATCATCCTTCCTACTGTGGGTGGGTCCTATGTAATCAGTTGAAGGCCTGAATGAAGGCTGACTCTTCTACAAATAAAGGTGAATTCCTCCTGCTTGTCTTCAAGTAGGGTTATTGGGATTTTCCTGCCTATGGGCTTCACTGAAAACTCAGCTCTTCGTAGGTCTCTTTGCTTTCCTTTGGTCTTGGACTACATACACCACTGACTCCTGCCTGGTCTTCAAGCCTTTGGACTAGAATAGAACATACACCATTGGCTTTCCTGTGTCTCCAGCTTTCCATCTCATCCTGTAGATCTTAGAACTCCATAATTGTACAAGCCAATTCCTTATAATAAATAAAGAACAAGATTTCATTTCTTTTTAATGGCTGAGTAATATCCCATTGTGTGTGTGTGTGTGTGTGTGTGTGTGTGTGTGTGTGTGTGTGTGTACACCACATCTTCTTTATCCATTTATCAATTAATGGACACTGGGCTCTCTCCATAGTTTGCCTATTGTTGATAGTGCTGCAATAAACATTGAGATGCATATACCCCTTCAAATCTGTATTTTTGCATCCTTTGGCTAAATACATAATAGTGCAATTGCTTGATCATAGGGTACTTCTATTTTTGGCTTTTTGATGAAACTCCATACTGTTCTCCAGAGTGGCTACACCATTTTGCATTTCTGCCAGCAGTGCAAGAAGGTTCCCCTTTCCACACATCCTCGCCAACACCCGTTGTTTCTTTTGTTAATTTTAGCCATTCTGACAGGTGTGAGATGGTATCTCACTGTGGTTTTGATTTGTATTTCCCTGATGATGAGTGATGTTGAGCATCTTTTAATTTGTCTGTTAGCTATCTGGATGTCTTCTTTGGAAAAGTGTCTATTCATGTCTTCTGTCAAGAGGTGGAGAAGGGAAGAGAGGGAAACAAACCACAAGAGACTCAACAATAAAGAACAAACTGGGGGTTTATGGAAGGAGGTGGGTGGGAGATGGGTTAGGTGGGTGATGGGTACTAACGATGGCACTTGTTGTGATGAGCACTGGGGTGTTGTATGTAATTGATGAATCACTGAATTCTACTCCTGAAACCAATATTGCACTGTATATTAACTAAAATTTAAATAAATTTTAAAACAAGGGAAGAAAGATGATAGATGATAGATAGATAGATAGATAGATAGATAGATAGATAATCTCCTATGGGTTCTGTTTCTCTGGAGAACCCAATACGCATGGGAACTCAGTTTTGAAAGTTTTACCAGTTTGACAAAGTAGAGTTCCCTTTCTTTAGAAGTTGCAATCTCTTATCTGTGGCCTTACCTACTTCTGTGACTTGTGCGGAATTGCTAGCTTGCTGTGTCTAGCCAATGGAGGGAGGTGACCATGCCTTATGCCATGTTCTAGAAGGCCATGTTCTCTCTACCTTGAATCAACTGCTAAGTTACTCTTGGAAAGGAAAACTTCCAACATTCTCTGGTTTTGCCTCTAATTTCTTGGATTATGCATTAGCCCACAAGAATTTACATCCATTGGAAGAAGTCATCAACAGGATATGTCTACCAGCTGACCCATGAGTTGGACTCAGGCAACTGGAGGCTCCTTACCCCCTCCCCTGTCCTTGGAATATACATTCTATTCTCTGTTCCCATAGCCAGAGGTGTTTTGAGGATGCAGCCTTGAGAATGTCTAGACTGAATGCTTGCCTGAGCTCAGTTAAGGCCTCTACATAAACTTCTAAGGTTGTGGAGGGTAGGTATGGAGATCTATTCATGTTGTAACCTCCCAGGACAACCCTCCATGTAAGTTCCCTTGCTTATTAAACCTGCCATCGACCAACCTGGAGTGGCCTGCCTCTTTCTTTGGTCTCTCCTTGCCCTCCCTGTATGAGGACCAGTTTGCAAATGAACAAATGGTCACCTTATACAATTATTTGATCTTACACATCAATGTTCTCTACAAGATGGAAAAATGCCAAAACACCATATAATAGCGTAAAGAACTACAGAGCCTGAAAAGCATGGTTTCAAAAGCAACCTCATCCATTTACCAGCTCTGTGAACTTAGTAAATTGGTCCAATTGAGCTTCATTTTCTTCATACGCATGACAAGTGATCAGTATGTCCCCTTCACGGAATTGTTGCAAAAATTAAGTGGAATAACTTAAGGCAAAAAGCCTGGCCTACAGAAAGAAATAAAATGAACATTCATGCTTTTTTCCTTTCTCCATAGAAGTTTGGGTCCAGTTTGAGGTAACTTCCTTGAATTAAATTTTAACAACATCTTAAGTCTGAAGATTAAGGAAAAAAAAGAAAGTTGGCTGCTAGGTTATTTTTGCCAGTGCTATTTTCTTGTCATACCATGCTTCCATATACGATGCAAATTAGAGAGAATTTAGGTATTTTTTTTTTCTTACCCTCTACTTGTCATTAAGACATTTTATGTTTATCGTTCTAATGTGATGCAGATTTCAGTGGAGAACCAAGTTCAGTGAGGATTGCTTTTAATTTCCTTGGCGTATAAAACACTGTGCTCCCTTTATATTGTTAATGTTGAAATGAATTACTTGTGTCATCCTCTCCTCTACCCCCTCTTGGACCTTGGCTGGAATCAATGTGAAAAAAAAATTTTATGAAGGGATTACATTTCATGGGGGAAAAGTATAACGAGAGCTCATCAAATAAAAAGACCTGTGGGAGATGAATCTGTAGTTGAGGTTTTGGGGCCTTAGGGAAGAAACAGTGGGTGGATTCCCAACAGCCATGTACAATAAGGAGTTTTTTCTTTCTCATTTAATGGAATATAATTATATTCTTCACAAAATTTATCAAAGTGATGTTTTATCATTTTAAATATGTATTATTTGATCAATGCATACAGCTATTCCCATTTTCCCTTCTTTTCTCAATAAAAATGTCTTAGGATCTCCTACCACCAGAGATATTGGTGTGGAGGGGTGCTCTAAGATTGCACTTCATTATTTCTGAAGCCTGGCCAGCTAGAAGGACGTGCAACTTTTATTTTTAAGTTACCAGTATTGGCCTCCAGGAGTATAAGGCTGAAAACTGCATTTTCCAGGGTTGAGTATAGATTCTCTGTTCTGAGAAGGACCCCTTGGCAGAGCCTCCTGGTCATTGAGAAGTAAGTCAAGTGTTTAATTACCGTCCATGGGGGAATCCCAAGCACTTGTGAATTCATCCCAATGCAAATGTTCTGACTTGAACAGAAGTATTCTGATTAACTATGCAAAATTATGTAAATGACCCAATAAGGGCTTGGATGGACTTCTGCAGAAAATTTATTTGTATGTTAAGGTATTTTTCAGTTCATTTCCATTCACAAGGAACAGATAGAGAAGGAAGGGAAGAAATGAAAGAGAGGGGCCACTCTGAACAGGAACAGATCCCAGCAATTTAGTGACAGACAGGGAGTAGGAAGCATGACTATTAGAATTTAGTCTAATGAACTCTGATGTCCAACAGAGCAATTCTCCTATTAATCATGCAGTTAATTCTCTAATGGTAGGTGTTAATTTCATTTAGTCTGTCTTGGCCTAGCTCTGATGTAGAATTTATAAAAGGACATCTGGGGGTACTTGGGTGGCTCAGTTGGTTAAGCGTCCAACTCTTGGTTTCAGCTCTGGTCATGATCTCGCAGTTCATGAGATGGAGCCCCGCATCAGGCTATGTGCTGACAATGCAGAGCCTGCTTGGGATTCCCTCTCTCTCCTTCTCTCTCTGCCCCTCCTATGCTCATGTTCTTTCTCTCTAGAGATAAATAAATAAGCTTAAAAAAATAAAAGTAAAAAAAATATAAAGGATCTGTTTTCCTGACAGAAACAGAGACCACAGTAAAGTGACCCGGCAAATAGAAGCTTACTCGTTCACGTGAAGAAAGAGAAATAGGAGGCAGTGCAGGGCTGTTAGGGCCACTCCACTGTGCCATCCAGCGTTGAGGCTGCTTCATCTTTCTGCTCTCTCTTTAGTTCTTGGCTTCTACTCAAGTTTGCCCCAAAATCACAGGATGGTTGCTGACATTCCAGGCATCACCTTTGCATTCTGAGCAGAGGAAAACCTCCCAGGTGATTCAGTCGCCTTTGCCTACTTCCCCACAAGCCTCATCCAAGGACTTGTCTACTTACATCTCACTGACCACCTCTAGGTAGGGGTAAGGGGTGGGGGAGCTAAGAAATGTAATGTTTTAGCTGGATACATGGTTTCCCCAAATAAATTAGTTTTCTGTTAATTAAAAAAAAAAAAAGAGAATGGATACTGGTAGGTAACAGTTTCTTCCTGGGTCGTACCCATTCCTCCCAGCATGGAGGAATAAAGATGGGAGCTTCAGGTCTTCTTGGAACTCACGGAGCAGAGAGAACAGAGTATTTCCCAAGGAGCTAGCAAGACCCCAGACTTCCCCCAGCCTATTCACATGAAAGCAGAAGAAAGGAGAATGGAAGACCAGGCAGGCATCCCTTTGCACAGCCTCGAGAAGCTCAGGAGCTCTTACTGGTTCCTATGGAAGGGAGGACACATTGGCTTTAAGTTTTGAATGCCCCTCCCTGCTACACATCATTTCCCTACAGCATCAAAGTCACTGCTCCGAGTAACTTGGCACCCAATTCTCATCCTGGGCTGTGTTTTTTTTTTTTTTTTTAATTTTTTTTCAACGTTTTTTATTTATTTTTGGGACAGAGAGAGACAGAGCATGAACGGGGGAGGGGCAGAGAGAGAGGGAGACACAGAATCGGAAACAGGCTCCAGGCTCCGAGCCATCAGCCCAGAGCCTGACGCGGGGCTCGAACTCACGGACCACGAGATCGTGACCTGGCTGAAGTCGGACGCTTAACCGACTGCGCCACCCAGGCGCCCCTCCTGGGCTGTGTTTAATTTGTGGTTCAGAAAATGCCACACGTGGGTACTTTCAGAAATCCCGCACAGTTCACCACATGCAGTGGACTCCAATCTCAGTCACACATTCAGGGGTGCAAGAAATCTAACTCCCTTCCTCCTTTTTACCACCAACTCAAAATGTGATTACAATCACCGCATGTACTCCCTTTTCCACAAGTGAGGCTCAAGACCCAACACAGAGACATACAGCACATGAATATTTACAATAAGATGTGCCAAGTGCTTTAATTCGAGAGATCAAAAGGTGCTAAGTAAGGACCAGGGAAGAGCGTCTGACCCATCTTTGGGAGGACAGGGAGGCTCCTAGCTGGCATGGGTTTTCTTCTATATTTAATCTTCAATACTCCTTTTACCTATAAATATCCAAATCTATGATCGGACAGTCCTCAGTGCATGAGTATTTTAGAAACGTGAAACAAATTACTTTTCTTTCTTCAGTTGAGCAGCTTTTCTTAGTTGAATCGCACTACTTAGGAAAAAGTTAACTGTAAATGGTTTCTAATGCCATGTGTTTCCAGGCTTCGACTTGTATCTGCAGACGAGCCATGGTCTCGGGATGGCTTTTTCAAGCACAGCTGCAACACTATCTTGTAGATTTGGTCTTGATATCTATGATCTCACTATATTCACACAAAAGCCATGCTAAGGTGACGAGAGAAATTACCTCTCATTCCCCTTTACAGTTCTGCTACATGCAACAGACTCGGTTGATTCAATGGTTTCTCCAAGGTCAAAAATATGTGGTTTGTAGTAGACTCAGATTGTCAAGCATTTTAATAAAATCAAAGAGCTACAGAAGTGTATACAGGTGATACATAGTGGAGCGGTGAAGGGCAAGTACCCTGGAGCCAGACTGCCTGGAGTTAGATCTCACCTCTACCACTGGCCAGCTTTGTGCAAGTTATTTAACCTCTCTGTGGTTAAAGTTTCCTCATCTATGAAGTCAGGGTAATAATAGTACCTTCTTCATAGGGCTGAGTTATCAGGATAAATAAAATTACAACTTTAGAAATAGTGTCTGCAATATTATATACATATTTGCTATTTATTATTAATTTTCATTGAAGATAATAGATTTCACCGATTATACTATTCACCTCCTTCTAGAAGTATTCTAGGAAGTGGTTGTTTGTAAACTATGCGGATTATTTTCTTGGCCAACCTCTTTCAGATTCTACGTAATAGATCTGCTCAAGATACCTTAACGTTACATGGACTTACTATAAGAATATTCAAGGAAGTAAGGAAACCTTCTTGGAAGTTGGGCTACTGAGTGTTACACAGAACAGGAGAACCATTGAGTGGGAGCCAGGAGCCCCCAGACCTTGTTCCTTACCAGTGTAGCTCCCCCATCCCCATGACCCAGCCTACTCCTATGTGTCCTCGCGATACCACGGGTGCAACTTCACTCTATTCCGACCTGCTATATGCTTTTGGGTCTCACATTCCAAATCCCAACGAAAGGAGACCTGCTTTCATTTATCAGTCTCTTCCCAACATGGAGCATTCTGCCGGCAGATTTCCCACACCACCCTTGCATTTCGTTTTAGCTTGCCTGCACTGTGGCCGGTCAAGGTCCCCAGTCTGAACGACGGTGGTCAATGTCCCCATGTCATATCTCAAAGCATAGCAAATTTTGAGGAAAGAAATGCGCCTATAGAAGCCTTTATGAGAAGGAACCTATGTAACTGGTAGACACATTGATATGCTGTTTTTCTCATGTAACTAGTAGTAAAAGTTTTTCCTTTTTTTTAATATTGTGTTTTATTTTTTGCCTATTTGCTAATCTGTTTCAAGTAAACATCTCACAGAGTTAAAATTTCAAAGACCTTAAGAATTGCCATTATGCTTTTGTAGCAATGTGGATGGTACTGGAGAGTGTTATGCTAAGTGAAATAAGTCACACAGAGAAAGACAGATACCATATGTTTTCACTCTTATGTGGATCCTGAGAAACTTAACAGAAGACCATGGGGGAGAGGAAGGAAAAAAAAGAGGTTAGAGAGGGAGGGACCCAAAACATAAGAGACTCTTAAAAACTGAGAACTGAGGGTTGATGGGGGGTGGGAGGGAGGGAAGGGTGGGTGACGGATATTGAGGAGGCATCTGTTGGGATGAGCACTGGGTGTTGTATGGAAACCAATTTGACAATAAATTTCATATTAAAAAAAAAAAAGAACGGCCATTATGAAAAGCTCTAATTGGTATTGAGCCGAAGCATAGAGTTGACAAAAAAGAGGCTCCTGGGTGGGGCTCCCTGAGAACCAGGGCCAGGAGACTTGCTTTTTCCAGATCTTACTTCTGTTAAGGATCCTGGACTGTATAGTTCAGTCTTTATGTCCAAACTTTAAAGGCACACAATAATCTTAGAGCATATCGCTTCCTTTCTAAAGACTGAAAATTATTCTCAACAAAAATGTTTTTCAAGGGAAAAGAGGTCTTTTCTTTCTGGAGTGAAAATCACTACTCATCATAAGAGCATTCATCTTAAAGCGACAGGGGTTGAAAAATGCATCATTAGTTGCCTTTTAGCTGTTCAAAACTTGGAGTATTTTCAACATTTTGGGGCTATCACAAATGTCCGTGCTTTTATTTCTAAGGCTTGATCAGAAAAAAAAAATTGCTAGTACTTTACAGACCCTGAGTGACTGTGTCAAAATATTAAGCTACTTTTCTGTCTATTAATTAATTTCTGTCTATTAATTAATTCTGTCTAAAAATTAATTTTACGTAACTTAATTCTTGATGCCATTCTTAGAAACCAAAACAACAGATATTGAATCCTCACCACCCCTGTTACCCTTCCCACAAGACTGAAAGGGCTTCCTCCAGTATGAGGGGACAGCACTATGTATTTGGATATCTGGCCAAAGGACATACAAATAAATGTTTCCATTTTCCAAGGATGGCCAATCATGCTACAAAAGAGAGGAAGGAGTCCGATTCCAAATCTCACTTACCTACCTGAGGAAGGTTTGCCTTTGAATTAGTCAAGACTTCTACTTGCAAATGCCAGAAAGAAATCAACTGAAACACAGCTCAAGAAAACAGAGGAATGTGATGGAAGAAAACTGGGTTGTAACCAAAAAAATACATTAGCCATTCAATGAGGAGATGGACAGGTGTCTCAGGGTGGCTAAAACGTGGGACCCACAGGTCATCAGAACACTTTCCATATCTTCATGTATTGTTTCTGTTTCTCTTGGCTTCCAGGCTTTGTTCTCTCCCTTTGCGAGGAGGAAGGGTGAAGGTGGGGTCTCAAACACATCACAAAACTTTCCACCTCCCCCAAGACCACCACCACCACACATCCCATCCATGAGAAAACAGACTCTCTTCTAATCCCACAGAAGGATTCCTGCTTCAGTCGCCCACCATGAGCCAATGAGCAGGAGGAAAAATCAAGGCAGACATCCACATCTGAGCCAATCTACTATAGTTGGGGAATCAAGGCTTGGAACATGCCGGTTTTCAACAAACCAAAGAGAGAAGATATTTCCCAGAGAAGGCAAGGTTTCCAGATGAAGGCATTGCACTGAGCAGACAACAGATTTCTGCTCCAAATTCAGAAATAAAAGACCATGAATTTCAATGCGAAAACAATTTAACTCTGAATGGGGACAGCTGACTCTACAATGAGGAAAAAGAATTTGCTCTCTACCTGGTGATGCTGTAAGCATTTCTCCTTTGGGTTGCCAAGAACTAGGTAATGCTCACCAACAAAACAAATACGAGAATGCCTTTTTAGTAGGAGCAAATACATTTTAGTATTTTCCTCTAAGCAAATAAAAAATATTACACTGATGCCTAGCTATAGGCATCACATATGGCAAACAATTACTGTAATTTTAAAACATCAACAAAATATTCAAATCCCTGTACAACCTTGGTCCTCTTACATTTCTCTGGAATCTTTATCAGTTTAACCAGTTACTTAAACATTAGACACCTGAATCATCCCTTCAGTTTATGGTCCTATTAGGACTTTAATCTCTGTTTTGCCCAGGCCCACAATCTATATCTACTCCTTTGGAGTAAGAACCAGAAAAGTATTTCTCAGGGTTTTCCTTCTTTTCAAGAAACAAGTGTTAGGTTCTTCTCAAAAAAAAAAAAAAAAAAAAAAAAAAAAAAAAAGTTAGAGTTTTAATCTTTATAAGAATACACAGCACAACAGCATAATATTGGAAGAGAAATTGATCCTCCATTTTTAAATTTTTTTTAATGTTTTTTATTTATTTTTGAGACAGAGAGAGACAGAGCATGAACGGGGGAGGGTCAGAGAGAGAGGGAGACACAGAATCTGAAAGGAAGCAGGCTCCAGGCTCTGAGCCATCAGCCCAGAGCCCGACGCGGGGCTCGAACTCACGGACCGCGAGATCGTGACCTGAGCCGAAGTCGGACGCCCAACCGACTGAGCCACCCAGGCGCCCCTGATCCTCCATTTTTAAAACTGCAAGATACCACACAAAACTCTGACTTTCTATAATGACAATTTTTAAGCTTAAATGTATAAAAATTTCTATCTCTTGCATTTCAGGTAGGTTTAATCCAACTCAGTTTTCGTATATCATTGCATTACTTTGTTGTTTGGGAAAAGATATAGAGAAAAGAGAAAGAAATGTTTTTATTATGGTAAAATATGCATAATATAATATGTACCATTTTAACCATAAATAAGGGTACAGTTCAGTGGTATTCAGTGGTATTACACTCACACTGCTGTACGACCATCTTCATCATCAGTCTCCAGAAAGAGAAAGAACAATCACATTTAGACAGATCTTACCCTTTACCAAAAAGACCTTTTTCCAATATTTTAGTTACGAAGAGGAAATAATAAGTTTTGCCTTTAAATATCTCAAGGCCAGATCCACAAAGGGTCTCCCGCCGACTCAAGTACCTTTGGCACCAAAGACCAAAAACCATCCTGGTCAGACCACTATCCTGCCCCATCCTTATACTGGAAACCACACTGTTTGCCCCTTGAAATCTCTGAATACTTCAAGGGAAACACGCATTCTCTCCCTTGCCACCAATACATGACAGTTAATTACAATTTTATGTTGGCCCTGAGAAGCTGCACTGTAGAGCAGGTTTTCACATAAAATCTTGATGGGAAAAGAAATGGAGCAAAGGCATCAATTATGAGGATAGATTATGCCCTCTTCATGCAATCGGAATGAACTTCTGAATCCTGAGTGGCATTCGACGCAGAGCCACCGGGAATAACAAAGAGATAATTGATCCATCTTTCCTCTGCATTTTAAAACATACATAATTGTTTCTTGCTTGACTGAACTTAGCAATCTTCCCTGTCAAGTAAATGTCCGAGCTGTCTTTTAGAAATTAAACTGAAGAAATTAACATTCCTCGAAGCCTTCAGTACAACATATTTTACACCCAATGGCCCACAGATTTAACCTGCTCAGGTGATGACAATGTCTTGGCCTAAGGTGCTAACTGAAAATAATATATTATAATCACTATCATGCAAATATACTAAAAGCTGTCATGTGTGAACCCACTGCAGTTTTCTCTGGTAACCTTTATGAAAATACTATGCTGTTTTGCCATCCTGACCTCTAGTCCCCGATACAACAGATTAATGTTCAGAATCACAGAAATAATTGCAGAGATTATAGCTGAGTAAGAGGGGAGGGAACAAAAAACAGGAAAAAAATTGTACGCTTTTGTTTTCTGGCTGGAGGTTTGCATCATTAACTTAAGACAAAATGCTGGCTCCAACTAAAGATGTCTGTATCCAAATAGTGATTATCATCAGCGTTTAAAAATTCTGGCATCATTCCAGTTGCTTCTGTTACTTTCACCATACAGGTGACCAAAGCTGTCACAGCCTTTGATTTCAAGGAGGCAAACTTGCAGAAACAATAGGAAATAATTCACGTGCTCATGCATGGATTTCCCTGGGAATGTAGCACCCACATAAAAAAGAGTATTCAGAAAATGCCGTTTTTTGTTTAAGCCTTGGAAGTTTCCTCTTTGTCGCTACCAAGATACATGTTTTAAATCTTTTAATTTTATTTTGAGAGAGAGAGAGAGCGAGCATGGAACAGGAGCAGAGGGAGAGAGCTTTCCCAAGCATGCTCCGAACTCAGAGCAGAGCCTGACACGGGGCTCGATCCCACCGCCCTGGAATCATGACCTGAGCAGAAATCAAGAATCAGACCCTCAACCAAATGAGCCACCCAGGTGCCCCGAAAGATATAGTTTTTGGGGATTGCACACCCACCAGAAATCCGTGGAAGGACAGAATATTAGAATCACAGGGATCATGTAGGTCGTCCCTTCGCCCCTCGGTTACTGGTGGGGAAACTGAGGGCCCGAGGTGAAGGTGACCTGGCAAGGTGATACCCCAGAGATTCAGAATGACCTCCTTCGAATAAAGCATCCTCCAGATCACCACCTTGAATCTCTGTCAACTCCCGGCATCCAGATGGGATACATGCTAAAGGAGCTCTGCGACCCACCGAGAGGTGAGCTTCCAACCGTAGCCAGATTCATTCATTAGAATCCATTGTCCTGCCCCAGCTGTGAGGCAGTGTGGGACTAGAGAGAGGCTTGAAAGGCGGAGCTGATGGTGAAAGTGATCATTGCTTAGTTTCAACGGTCTCAGTTTCAGATAGATAGATAGATAGATAGATAGATAGATAGATAATAGTTGGATAGGTGATAGGTAGGTAGGTACACAGATGATGATAGATGACAGATAGATAATAGAGATAGATGACAGATAGATAATTAGATAGATAATATAGATGACAGATAGACAGATGAGTAGCAGAGAGAGGGGGACACAGAATCCAAACCAGGCTCCAGGCTCTGAGCTGTCAGCACAGAGCCCGACGACGCAGGGCTCGAACCCACAAACTGTGAGATCATGACCTGAGCTGAAGTTGGTCCCTTAACCGACTGAGCCACCCATGCGCCCCTCCACGTCCCGTTCTGTGGCAAATCCACCTCTCTTAACCCTCAAAATATATCCAAGGACCACCCCTTCTCACCATCTCCATGGTTTCCAGCCTCTAAGACATCATCATCTCTGCCTACGTTATTGCAATAGCCCCAGACTGGCTTCCCTGATCCTCCCCTTTTCTCCCAAAAGTCTTGTTTGGTTTTCCTCAAGATAGCAGCTACTTTTAAGCCTATATTAGATCATTTAACTCCTCTATCCCAAACCCTCCTCTGATAGCTTTCCACCCCATTCAAAATAGAAGTCAAAGTCTTTCCAAGTGCTTGCAAGGCCCTACGGGAACGGAATCCTCACCTTCTAACACCTACCACTGTCTTCCTCCTTCACTCTGTCCTTCTGCGATGGATTCATCGCGGCCTCCACATACACCCCCGCCTCAGCCCCTGCACACTGTTCCCTGGGCGTGAAATGCTGCCCACCGCAGAGCTGCACAGGTCACTCCCTCACCGCATTTAATTCTCTGAGTATCACAGGTCACGGGCTTTTATTCTGATCACCCTCTGAAAACCAATATACACACCCTGACCTAGCACACTCCCTTACCCATTTTCTTCCATTTGTCAAGGAAACACTGCACGGAACAAAACGCATAGCCAGAAATGCATTTTATTCTGCTACTAAACTCTGGGATTTAGTAGCCATCTATCTCCCGAGATGGGAGAGAGAAGGCAGACCAAGCCGAGATTCGCATCTCCTCTGAAGCAAAGGTCAGGAGAGCTTTTAGTGCCGGGGTGAGGAGATCTGAGGCCTTCTGTGTTTGCCAACTGGCTGCGGCCAGAGGAAAAGCGAACTTCCTCTTTGTGACGGGAGGTGGTTTTACAATTTGGATCCAGGTGCTCACCCAGGCTCAGCTCCCTCTGTCCAGAGACTGAGATTTAGAGGTGCTGTCTGCCTTGACAATTTCATTTCAAAGGGAGGGCTCCCTGGTCCTTGAGAAAGGAAGCTGTGGGTAGTGAAACAAGCAAGAGGTTTTCAAGAAGTTACCCACCTCAAAGAGGCAGAGGAAGAATTTACAATCATACATTTTCAAAAGTAAATGCTCAACAACAAGGAAGGTCAGGGGCCCAGAGTCAGGAAGAAGCCTGTTTAAAGTTTCATCAAGCTGAGGGAATTAACATTCACTTCCCTGGCCTTCTTGGCCACATCACCACTTACAGATCATGGATTTGCTTGGTTGTTTCCCCTCTCCTCACCGGAACCCAAGCTCCAGGAGAGCCAGGATTTGATCAGCTTTGGGTATCCCTCTACCTCAGCACCTGGAAGAGCACTTAGCATATAGTATTTGCTCAATTAATAGATGTATAGCATTTTAGAATGTTTCAAACTTTACTGTTAGAATGAAATCGTTTTGAATTGTTTCAGTGGCCTTATTAATGATGCCACATATTCTATTCTGCTTTTATGCTTCCGAATTATTTTGAGATAGTGTTTCCTGAGAAGGGCTTAAAATTTCTTTTTTGGGTCATGACTCAGAGCCCTTCCATGGGTGTGTGTAATATATGTGTGCTTATGTATGTATATGTGCCTGTATATACTTGTATATACACACAAAAATTCAATATGTGCCATATGTACAAAAAATACTCATATATATTGGTTTCTCATTCCTAAGCATGTTCATTAGAACAGGGTTTCAGCAAAATTTATAGACCATTTTTTTTACTTGCCCATACACATTTACTACCTAATTCCATCTTCTATCCTCAGCTGGGCTTTTTTCACTATCTGGAAGACACTCATGAAACAATTTTCAAAACGTTTTAAAAGCACCAGGTCTGAGAGAGAAGGATCCTTCTATAGAGCCCAAAGCAGACCACAGGTGGTCTCTGGAGGAGGGTCACCCCCATCTTGATGGTGCCCCTGCCCAGGGTGCCTCCCTCTTGCCACCCAGCCCTCCCCCAGCCTGCTGTGAACAAGACCCAGCTGGTCCAGAGCAGGGAGGGGCAGGTGCATCTGGAGGGACCCTCAGCAGAGGACAGCTGCCCCCAACAAGGTGCAGCTGATTAAGGACTACTGGAAGAAAGTGTCATCATCATCTTCACTGAGATCTATCTCCCTCCCCCCCCCAATCTGGAATTATTGGGGGTATTTAGTAGCAAATGCAATTAATCCAGAGGAAGTTCTTGTATCTAAAAATGAAAGGAGATTACTCCCAGTACCCAGCTAAAGTTGCATGTGGTAATGTTGGGGGTGGGGGGGGGCATCCTTGTACCCTTCTAGAAACCTTATTACACATCTCCATTTCTTATTCCACTTGGATTCCCTATAGTGCAGAAAGCCATTCATGTGTATGTAATCAACTGTATATATAGACTTTTCACTCTGCAGTTTGGGGGGAAACTCTATTCCTTGATTTACGTTTGTCGTGTCCATCCTGGTGCACAATTACCACCATAGAAAAGTATCAATAGCTTCATTTCATAGACACATAAATAACTTCCAAATATTTAATGCAGAAGACTAAAAATGCATCTGGTATTGAAGTATCTGAACCAGTTCTGCAAATGTCTGTGTTTTACATTGTTGTCAACATATGGAAAGGTAGTTAATTACATTTAAAGGGTGTTCTACCCAACTTGTCAATTTCTACATTCCCCTCTTCCCTCTTCTTTAGGGCTTCCTTTCAGTAAGCACCTTTTCTATGCTTTTAATGGATTTATTTTTAGCAGCAATCCAGACATATTAGGTTGAATGGAAAAGCATTTGACATTTCTGGCCTGGAAGTCACAAAGTGATAAAGCCTTCTATATATTTGGGGAGGTCTTGTCTATCTGTGACAACAGGGTGTTTCCTTATACGCTCTTCTTTTGCCGCTTTTAAAGTTGAGGACACGTCTTTGTCATTCTGGTATTCATTATGCCATGTGAAACAAGTGACAATACAAGCATTGCTTTGGGCAAATTAAAGGGCATGTCCTTCCCTAATATACTAGAAAGAGGAAATAAAGCGCACAAGCCCACCTCTGAAACTTAAGGACTTTTCTATGCAGATTCGTGCACCTGTGACAGAGTGTCCAGACTGTCCAGTGATGACCACGTAGACAGTTGGACCACTATTGTGTGTCACTCACTTAACATTTACTGTGTCCCCCAAAAAGCCCTGTGTCACAGCGGAGTTGCATGAAATGAAATCACATTTTACTATGCCTTTGTAACAAGGGCATGCCCATATTTGAAGTGACACAAGAATTTACTACTTTCTGGAATTTACTAACAGTTAAATTTTATGTAAGATGTCATAGGGATGCCCATATTTCTTCATTGTGTTACATTTGTCTAGGGATGCCTGAAAATGTATATAATTGGACTACATTTATTACAGTAAGTGTTTTACCATGGGTCAGTGTGGGAGATCTGTTTCCTGCTTTCAGGGAGACAGCAGAGGGTCTGAGGGTCCTTGCCCTGGCTGTTTCTTAAGTAACTTTTATTTAAAATGATCAGTATCCCTCGGGGCACCTGGGTGACTCAATTGTTTAAGCATCTGGCTCTTCATTTTGGCTCAGGTCATGATCTCATGGTTCTTAGGCTCTGTGCAGAGCCTGCTTGGGATTCTCTCTCTCTCTCCCTCTCTCTCTGCCCCTCCCCCACTCATGCTCGCTCTCGCTCTCTCTCTCAAAATAAATAAACTTTGAAAATAAATAAATAAAATGATCAGTGGCCCCTACACTCTTATCACTCCCTTTTTGATATTGGTATCTTCAAATTCTTTTTTTTAATGTTTATGTATTTTAGAGACAGAGAGAGAGTGAGAGAAACAAACAGAGCACAAGTGGGGAAGGGGCAGAGAGAGGGAGACACAGAATCCAAAGCAGGCTCCAAGCTCTGAGCTGTCAGCACAGAGCCCAACATGGGGCTCAAACTCACAAACCGTGAGATCATGACCTGAGCTCAAGTTGGACATTTAATCAACTGAGCCACCCAGGTTCCCTGGTATCTTATATCTTCAATGTATGATTATCCCTCTTAATGCATCTCATGTTAGATAATAAGGAAATGAGAAGGAAGAGAAAAGAATTGTTAATATATATGCAAATATATTCATAGCAAAGTTAGGAAGAAATCCTCCTACTGATCTAGTCCTTGATTCTGAAACCAGACAACTGGGTGTGTGGTCACAGTATTTATAAAGTTGTTGCTTTTTTTCCCCCCACCCATTCCATGTTCCCTTTGCTGTCAGGAACCTCAGCTGGTCATTGTCCCTTGCAGGGTAGGGTGACCAAAACCTTCACTCATGAGGGGCCTCTATCTTTTGTTGTCATGGTTGCCACTGGACAAGGGAGCCCTTTGAGGCATGAACTCCTGCATTTCAGAGATTCCTCTCTGTCTCCACTGTGCCACCAGTTCCCCTGGGTCCCCTCAACAGTAATGACCAATTATCTCAGTCACATCCACCACCCCTTTTATCACCTGTAGTTTCTACAATGAGACTGGTTTCATCCTCCATCCTTTTCCAGAGGGTTCTGGGATTCGTGGATTGTATCTACCCTAGTGACAATCTGACCTGGTTCTATTTTTGACGTTAAGTCTATTTGAAAAAGTTAACTATTTCAATAGATGTTATACATATAATTATAGATCAATTATCAGGACTGTTTCCTAACTATATTCTGAGTTTTCTAGGTTATGTCTTTTTTTTTTGTGCCTTCAACCAGATTGATTATAAATTTCTTAAGGTCTTCTTCCTCTTTATATCCCAGAGAAATACCTTCATTAACAATTTTTCTTGAGAAGTCTCAAGAAAGTCAATGGAATTTTCTTCTGGAATGTGCTGCCTTCAAAGTGCAAAATTTCAGGAAGAAAGCCTGATACAAATATTTCAACCTTGATCACCTCTGAATTATTCATCCCTCATACACATTTTACTCCCTGGAAGATTTTGCCTGTGTCTTAGCAACCTAAGCTGACAGGGTCTTATTGAACGAAAAGTAATTTGAAAGCACATCAAGGGTGGCAAAAATAAATGCTAGATTTTCTACTCCAGGAAATATAAATATAAAATTCTTGTATTATCTTCTCCACTGATTCCAGTCTTTAGAAGATGGCTGTAAACCTACTAGAATATTCCAGATACTTGCTGTCTCAACATTCTTGAGGGAATATGAATAAACATATGAAAAACATCTACACATAGATAAAAGGAAATTTTAGGTTAAATGATTGGCAAAAAATTCACCTGTCCCAAGATTCTCCAGGCCAAGAGCCGTGTCTTGCCAGTCTCTGTAATTCCCTTGTTTAATATGGGATCTGACACAAAGAAGGCACTCTATTATTAGTGGTATCGTTGCTATGACCATCATTATTTTATAGACTGAAGGTGGTGTAGCTGTGTTGGTAAAAGAACATCAAGTCATCTCAAGTGTTCGTCTTCATTGGAAAGCCCTTCTGTTTCTAACTTAGTTCGAGATTCCTCCAGGGAAACAGACGTCCATAGAGAGTCAGGTGCAGGAGCTGGGACGGGACAGGTGTTCAGGATCACACCTGGAGGGAGAGACTGGGCAGAGGAAGAAGCTGAACTGGGGTCGGGCTTCAACAAAGATCTCAGCAGATCAATCCCATAGTAAATTCTGGAGCCAGGAAAGCCCCTCAGGGTTGCTCTTCTCTGAGACATGGGGACCTGGCCCTCAAGGACCAGGCATTTGAATGTAGACTCATCCAGGGAGGGGCACCTCACTTGGGAAAGCCAACTCCAGAATTCAGCCCCGAGACTCTTGGTAATGGGGTATTAACCATTTGGGTATTGGGTATTTTCTTCCTGATTACTGTTACTAAACCCGGAATAAAGTATTCATTGTGATTTTAATAATCTTCCAGCCACAGGGAAACCAGTATCTTTGTCCTGAAGGGAGATAAAGACAAGGCACTACACCCTCCATCACATTTTCTCTATGAATTTTCCAAATAATTTCCCCAACTGTTTTCATTTGGTGTGGTCGGAACTTGCAAGCATATAGTTTGTGTTTTAAACTTTTCTGAACAAGCTGATGTCTGGTTTTCAGTTCTTTTAATTCTGAGATGTACACCAACATGTTCTCTGATAGGGTAAACATACTCTTTAGATGTCATGAATGACAAATGTTAACCAGTACAGTGAATTGGAAAATGTAACAGCACATCAGCAAATGACAAAACCTAGTTCTTCTAAAGGCTCAGCATTAGGCCCATATAGTTCCCTTGTACCCTTCCCTTTCCCCCTCTGTTGTGATTGATGGAGAATTATTTGTAGTTTATTTTCTGTGCAGGGGACTGGGAGGCAAGAGCAAGGGAGTGAAGACAATGAAAACATAGGGCCTTCTTGTTCACTGTTCAGTCAATTGTAAAATCCCACCGGGAATGTTCCACATCTTCCGATTCATCCTGTTCTGCAAAGAATCCATTCCTGTGTTATTACAGAACTTTTTGTCTTCCTGTTTTTCCTCCTTCCTTCTCTCATCTCTTATCCCTTCTGTTCTTTCTTTTGACCCCAGATATGAAAATTGGAATAGATCCTATATCTCAATTCACTGCAGATAATCTTCATGCATTTGTGCAAGATGTACCTCTGGCCTGAGAAATATTTTTCATTAATTTTTCATTCAGCCATGCCTCCCCAGCCTTTCAGACAGAGGTACATGCCTAATAGATTTCACATGTATGACTTCATTTGTAAAATATGTAGAATTTGTGCATATATTTGATTTGTGCAAATTTTACTATGGAACTCATTCTTACTTTTTTCTCACTCAGCACCATTTTCCAGGACCTAGCCTCTCCTCCTTACTTTCACATACAATTCTGCAACTTGGACATGCTTCTTTATGGACATGTGTGAGCAGGTCTTCATAGACATATACCCAAAGGAGGGGTTGATGGATCGTAGAATATTGTTCCCAGCTAGACCATTCCAGCCTACTGAGAGTGGACAACAGGTGCTCATTTATCAGATGGGTCACGACTTACAATCTCAGTCAAAACTTTGATACCCAGAGTGCCCACACACCAGGCAACACATAGCTCTGTATACCTTCAAAATTCTCTGCCAATATCACAGCCAAGGAAGCAGGGCGGAGATAAGCTGGTTTCCATAGAATCTGGAACCTTGCAGTGTTGTAATGCCACTCAACAAATATTTATTTAAAGCCCACCAGGGTGCAAGCATATCATTCATTTGAGAGGCTGCCACATAGAATACTTTGTGCTAAGTGCTTTGGGGATATGAAGAAAAAAAGAACTTTCTGTTTCTTCAGAATATTTTCAACCATTTTATGGCAAGACATAAATAGAAAAAAGTTAAATGACAAAATATACATATGCATCCATATATATGCTGGGTTCTCTAGAATGTTCTTTAGCACTAACACTTTTTTAAATGTATGACAAAATTACCTTAAAATGAATGAATATGGTAATATTGAACGTACAGGAATTATTAATGGCATTAAGTACATGCAACTCACTGGAATAATGGCAGGACCATAGACATCATATGGATCTACTCACTTCATTTCCTGACCAATGTCTCCCCTTTCACTATACCACTAGGTCATTTCCTTGTTTATTTTTCCCAGAGTGCTTACCTGGTTTTGAGGAAAGAGAATAGTTCTTGGAAAGGAATGGGAAGAAGCAACAAGTTTGTTCTAATGACCCAATAAAGATCAAGTCTGTTGACCAGGGCAGCACCCATATCATCCCCATGGGAATTACAGGTGGCGCCAATGTTTACGCCATTAGAGCAGGAATCATGTGTGTGTCTTTGTTGCGACCAGCCACGTGGTGGGCTGGCAAATTAACGATATTATTTGTTAACACTGTATGCATACATTTCTATTCTGGATTCACTGGAATTATTGTAATTTCTTTAACAAATATCAAGAATTCAAACTCACATTACACACACAATAATGAGTTTTTAGGAAGGGGATATACATAATTCAGCAAGTAATCTTAACGTTTTAAATTTTCAAATAGGTATATGTTGTTTCTTAAAAGTATATAGGGATCCACAGGTTTTTTCTTTCAGAAAAAAAGTAAAAGTGTTGTTTACAACTATTCAGAAATTTTCATTTTGTGGTTTCGGTTAATTATTATGCTTTGCATTTGAATAGGGATATATCTTTCAGGCAATTTTCACAATAAGCTCCTGAGATCAAAGGACTCAACTGTGTTTTACTCACTGTAACTAAACCCGGGAGCAGGGACTCTCAGGAGGGTATTGTGGAGTTTTGTACTGTTTTTGTTTTCATTGTCAACTTTACTTGCTTACTATATGCAGAAGGTGTTGCCCTTGTTCTTATGATATTGGTTCTATAAATTGTTCACACACAGAATTCTTTGTGGCCATGAATCCGAATAGCAGACATATCACAGGTGAGTCTCCCTGGGGTCTCATGAGCCCTTAAAGTAGCGACATGTGATGGCAGAGCATGGCAGAGGGGCATGTATCTCTGAGGAAGGTGGGAAGATGAGGCTCCTCCCCCAACATTGATATACTCCTGTCTCTGTCCTACTATATCCATTGTCTGTTCCGTCTATCCTACCACTTATGTCTAAATCGCTCTGGGAACACAATGACAAAGGAAAAGCAAAATGCACTGTCAGAGCTTCCTAGGTGCTCAGTGTATTAATTTCCTAGGGCTGTTGAAAAAAATTACCACAAATGGGTGGCCTCAAAAAAACCCACAAATATATTGTCTAACAGTTCTGGAGGCCAGAAGGTCAAATCCAGATGGTAGCAGGTCCATTCTTCCTCAGGAACCTATAGAGGAGAATCCTTTGCCTTTTCCAGCCTGTTATGTTAGCCGCCAATCCCTGACAAATGCATACAGAGGTGGTCATCACTTTGATCTCTGACTGTGTCACGCCATGGCTATCTTCTCCCTGTGTGGCTTTCCTCTTCTTATAAGGACAAGGATGACATTAGATTAAGGACCCACCTTACTTAGGTATAACCTCATCTTAACGACTTGTATCTGGTTTGTGTCCATTTCCAAATAAGGTTACGTTCTGAGATGCCGGGGATTCAGACTTTAACATATCATTTTAGGAACATAATCCCTGCCATAACACTCATCAAACTCATGCCCTCTTCCTCCTCACATAGCTACACTAGAGTTTCTAGCCTCTAAAGCAGACAGGGACATCCATGGAAGCCATTTTGGATGACTGGATGAGAGCAGAAATTATTTACAACACTTCTGGCCTAGACGTAGAAACTCCCATGCAGTCTTCCAATATCTCTCTTTCTCTATGTTGCCTGTGTCCAATGGAAGAGACTTTCAAAGATGGCAGAGCCATTGGCTAGAAGAAACTTGAACCCACATAACTGATAAAGCAGAATGCCACTCCCACGGACCCACACTGGACTGTGTCCTTAGCAAAAAATAAACCTTTACAGTTAAAGCCACAGAGATTTTGAGTTATCCTGCTCTGCCTACAACAGGCACCCCTAGCTGTGACCTTCATTCAACCCCAAAACATCACAGTATAAGAGTGCCTGGGTGGCTCACTTGGATGAGTGTGTGACACCTGATCTCCGCTCAGGTCATGATCTCATGGTTGTGAGTTCAAGCCCAGTCATGAGTGTGAAGGCTGCTTTAAAAAAAAAATCCTAATATAAGCATCATTAAGTAAACATGGGCTGGTTTAGAGTATGGCACAAAAATATAAAAATTAAACATCCCTTTTTTTGTTCTATGTAGTCATCACATTTTTATTAGACTTTTTTATCGATATCATAAGCTTCATCACTTCTGTTATCAGAGGGAATCTTACTCAAATGATCATACTTTTTGTTATTGTCACCATCTTTTGTATTTAAATAATAAAACATATTAGCAAATCTTCTTTCCTTGAAAAGGATGAGGTGGAACAAGAAGGACAAAAGTCAGAGGTATAGGAACGTGTACATTTCCTACAGTCAGATCCATATCCTGATACATGTAAGAGCCCAGCCTATGGCCAACCATGGGGCTGGCAGCCCCCCAAGGGAGGAGCTGTAGATGTTCTGCCCCACCCTTGACCTCCAGGGCTACCGTTCTATACATGCACCTCCTGGTACCAGTGAGATGGGAGTTCAGTACTAGTCCACAAAATCTTCATATTTAAATAAGTTAAAGTCAACCAGTCATAAAGTTCAATCCATAATCTATTTCCCTCTTAAAGAATACCTTGCTGTACTGTCCAACACAATTCACTGAAGAAAAGGACTATAAACACCAGACTACCCAAGCAGTATATGCTTTTCTAAAACTAGAAAAAAAATATTAACTCCTGACTTTAAGTTCCTACAAATAAAATTAAAAATTCAAAACTGGAAGTCTCATTTTGTTTTTTCAAAAGTGAGGGGGAAAACATCCCTAAGTAAAATAATTTATTCCACTGAGGAAATCAAATTCTGCCCCCCCCCCATTAAAGTTACAAAATCTTCTCTGAACAATTTCTCTGTATTTCTTTTTTTTTTTTTAATTTTTTTTTTTACGTTTATTTATTTTTGGGACAGAGAGAGACAGAGCATGAACGGGGGAGGGGCAGAGAGAGAGGGAGACACAGAATCGGAAGCAGGCTCCAGGCTCTGAGCCATCAGCCCAGAGCCCGACGCGGGGCTCGAACTCACGAACCGTGAGATGGTGACCTGAGCTGAAGTCGGCCGCTCAACCGACTGAGCCACCCAGGCGCCCCTCTCTGTATTTCTTCATGTGAGCCAAGATATTCTTAGTCGGATGCCTGGCTGATTTGCTTTCCCACTTTATCACCTTCAGCAGCCCATGCCATCTTCTGCTGGTACTGATGTAGCTTTTTCAAAATCCAATTCCAAATCTCTCATGTGTCCTGTATTTCCAAAATTTCAGAACCCGAAGGACACATAGAGCTAGCAAGTACCAGCTCCAATTCCATAGCCTTTACAAAGTACCAGCAACTCCATTAGCCCCCTGCCCAACAGTCATTAACTCCTTCCTTCTTGTTGGCAGATCCCTGATTTTGTTCAAGTATCCAGTCTTCTCTACAAAAGCAAGAGCTTTAGGGAACGTGGATCCCAACCCCAGTCATACCTCTCCCACGGTATATTATCATGTCTCTATGGGATGCCTGATTCTCAAGCAGCCAACTTGCAACCACAAGGGGGGCCAATCATGACACCGATGATGGCTTTATCAGTAAACATTCATTCAGAGAAACGAAACTGAAAATGAATGACACGGAATAAGGAATTTATTAGGGGTAGCCAACCAACCACAATTCCAGGAAAAGCTAGGGGAAATAAATACCCAGAAGGGAACGGTTAAGGAATCATAGAAAAGTAAGTGAAGAAGTCCATGGGACTCCTCATTCTAGTCATGGGTATGAAGTCACTGCAGGTTAGCAGCGTAGACAGTTAAGAAGAAGTGATGAAAGTGAAGTGAGAATAATCAAAGATGGAGTGGAATCCACGAAAAGAAACTGAAATCTGTATCTGTCTCTAATACCCAAGCCTTAACGCTGCAGGTGACATAGAAGAAGATAGTACCCTTCACCAAATAGACCTGCACACATCTACCCAAGGACTCAGCAACGCTGAAGAAGGAGATGTGACTGGTGTTAGAGAAGCTGAGGGACTTATCTGCTCTTCTTCTTCACCATTGGCCCCAGACAGCAGATCAGAGACCAGTTTGATCCACAAGAGCATCTTCCAAGCTGAGTGGCTGCTGCCTCACCTTTCGCTTGCAGATTTCATGCAGATTTGTCTTTGCCTTGCTGTTATCCCCCACTCAGAACTATGGAGGCAAGGGAATTCTCAGAAACACACATTCAGCTTCTCTATATCCCAGTACAAATCCACGACATTGATAAATAGCAAGATGGGAAGAATTTGAGCTCTTGGCTACAACGTCAAGCTGCTAGATAAACCAACTTTGAAGACTATCCTACTATCATATTTCTCATGTATGAGAAAAAAATATATTTTTATGAGACACTATGTCTTTTGAGTTGCAACCTTTTACTTCTAGCCAAAATTATCCTGATAAACCAATATTCTTCATAATCTGGAGATATATTATCACCAGCTAAACACCAGAGCAGCAACTTAGTGTTACCTGGAAAAACAAGGAAAAATATACAAATAAAGAGGAACCACTCTTACATAATATTTCACTAGATACCAATCATTATGCCAATGTTTATTCTAAAACCTGTGAATTGAAATTCAAATGGAAGAAACCTCCCATTAGGAAATTGTAATACAATGCTTCCTATATCCTTAGAGGGGAACTATCCACCTACAGAAGGTTTCTCCTTTATCAGAGGGCAGCATTTAACATACTCCTGACTTCTGAAATGCAAATAACCATACTGCTAAATGAAAGAACCCATATCACCAGATTGATCCAGTGTTTATCATGGGACACAGCACATATATATAAATAACCTTGAACCAGCGTCTTTCTAGTGTCATACCACAAAACCAGAAGGCCCAGAGGTCTACTTTAGAAACTCTATTTAAGAAAAAAACAGAATGTTTTTATTTATTTTTGAGAGAGAGAGAGAGAACGCACACGCATGCAAATAGAGGAGGGTCAGAGAGAGAGGGAGAGAGAATGTGAAGCAGGCTCTGAGCTGTCAGCGCAAAGCCTGATGTGGGGCTTGAATCCACAAACTGTGAGATCGTGACCTGAGCTGAAGTCAGACCCTCAGCTGACTGAGCCACCCAGGTACCCCTAGAAACTCTACTGTAAGAAGAGTACCCCACTTCTGATAGCCTAGCACTTTTTTCTGGGTTTATATCCCAACTGGAATCCTAAGGCATTTTTGCCCTGTTGTCCAAGCCTCCTGCTCTGGTTTCTATAAACCTACGAATGCTGCATCTTAAGAGAATCTTCTCATTGGTCCTCATGTCTGACCCGGATGGAGAGTGACCTTCAACACTAAGCTGTGGGACTTGATGCTCCAGAAGCTGTTCACCTCCGGGACTCAGTGGGGGCAGCTGTGTCCGCAGTGGCGTGCCCCTTGCCTTGCTTTCCATTCATCTTTTAATTTCCCAGGCCTTGGGTATATTTGTGCTATCTCAGCAGCAGTGGAAACGTGTACTGCTACTTTTCTCTGTACTCATGGGAGATGCCTCTGGTATCTACCCTACTTCTACCATCACTCTACCTTTTAAGAGATCAGCCAAGGTCCTCTTCCTACTCTACCCCAAAAACAGGCCCATGACTTTCTGTGATGAGCATATTAGTATTTCCTGTTTGTCAATATTCTTATTGCCAGCAAGAGTAAGACAGCCTTTCTTCCTGAGTTTCTTCCTGTGTTTCCTTCTAAAGCTCTTTACTTATGTCGAATTCTGAAGCCTTCAGTTTCTTACTGTACAGTTTCCTTCTGAAATCAAGAATGAATTTGATTTCAAGAGCCAAGCTGACCCAACCACTTAGCTGGGTCATTTTAATCTCATTGGCACTTAATTTTACAATAATTCTATTGAGATTTCCTAAGATGAAAAATGCCCTGTGGAATAAAGGTTCCTATTTTTCATTATCCGCGCATTGATAAAATATTTTATGCCACTGCAGTGAACTTTACCTCTGACTCCAAATTCCAAAGCATAATTAGCATCTAACCCAAGTTCAAAATATAAAGTGGGGGAGGGGAAATAGAACGATGCAAGGAATGCTCTAGGCTTGGATGGAGTTCACAGACAAGTAAGGAGGAGCCTACTTTGGCATGATCAATTGGGTAGAACCAATCAATACCTTAACCCACTTCCTGCTTTAACAGAAGGCGACCTCTCCAGGTCTAAGGAAGCCACGTGCCCTTTCCATGTGAGACTCTGCCAACACAAAATCTAATTAACCACAGTCAAATGTCCCTACCACAGCTTCCCTGATTTTAGAATGAAATGCATCCTTAGCCAATACTGTAGCCCTGATCTTAAAGTCCTGCCAAAGGAGGAAGTGAGAGTTAAAATTGTCTTGTGAACTGCTGGAAATTTGAAGGTTTGTTTTCTCACATGGAACACCTTTGGAAATGCTGGAAAATACATAGGCTAGTGAGGCGCCTGGGCTGCTCAGTCAATTAAGGGTCTGACTCTTGATTTCAGCTCAGGTCATGATCTCACGGTTCATGAATTCGAGCCCTGCATCAGGCTCTGTGCAGACAGCTTGGGATTCTCTCTCTCCCTCTCTCTCTGCCCCTCCCCTGCACACACTCTCTTTCTCTCTCAAAATAATTAAAATTAAGAAAGTAAGAAGGAAGGAAGGAAAGAGAGAGAGAGAAGGGAGGAAGGAAGGAACATAGGCAAGGCATTTAAGAAAATCTGCCAATCACTGTCTGACCACTAAATATACTGACACAGTGGTGACCCTTAGGAAGCCAGGCATAACGATAAATACAAGAATTAAAAAAAAAAATTTTAACAGAGAACACATGCTATATATTGCAAGGAATCCATATTCTACAGAATGAGTTTAGGAAAGTCTGTAAACAAATGAGCAGCAACAATGAAAATAAGAACAACAAACACCCAGAGGAAAAAACAAACAAACAAACAGACTCTAGGGGGGTGGGGCAGGGGATTAGCTGATGCCAGATTTGTCACAACTTATTATCGAAAATGCCCAAGTTTTAACAAAAAATTATGAGACGTGAACAGAACTCTGGAGCTGAAAACTACAATAACTGAACTAACGCACGAGAGGTGAGAAGGGAGAAGAAAGGACAGTGACCGCTAATGGGTGCCGGGTGTCCTCTGGGGCGATAAAAATGTTCTAAAATTAGATTGTGCTAGGGACTGTACCATTCTGTGAGGACAATATATTACAAACCACTGAGCTGTATATTTTATATGGATAAGTGTTACCATGCATGAATTACATCTCAACAGTTGTTTCAAAATCAGCATAGAAAGCCCAGCACTCCAAATTCAATACTGATTTCTTACGCTTTACTCACCTTTCAACCCTATTCTTGCCTTATTTTACCCCATATTGCATTCCTCCTCTGCTTGAAACTCCTTCATTGTGTCCTCTGGACCTCGAGGAAGGCCATCACAAAATCTGCTTTATCATCATCCTCTGCTCTCAACATGCCCTTCAATGTTCATGCTCTAGCTAAAACCTGGCTCTCCCTGAGGACACTGCTTCCCTGCAAGTTTTTTAAATGGTTCTTATTTTTTCCTACATGTTTCACGCTTTGGGACGTGCAGACATCTTATTGATTTTCTTAAGTAATTGAATAAAGAACTTCTTTAAAACATGGCATTCTGGAAAGACTAGCTCAACACACGGACCACCACTAACACCGACAAGGCCTGGGGATGAATCCAGGTGTGGGGCTCCAGCTTGCGGCCGGCTTCCTCCTCCCGCTCCGAGCTCCATCCCACACTGTGAGAGGCCTTATGCACCTGTGTGTAACACCACACCTGCACATCTAAGCTCAGTCGGCCTCACTCTCCCCAGCCATTCTTTGGCTCCTCTTGGGGCCCCACAAGGTCTATCCTTGAGGATGGCATCAGGAAACAGGCTGATCCAGGCCTGGATCATTTGTGCATGGCCTTGCGGTGTCCCACATATCTGGTGTGGTCTAGAAGAGGTCTACCAGTTCTGAGAAACTTGTCCTCCCGGCCCCATGGAATCCATACTCCATGGAGACGGGCATGGCAGCGGGAAGAGGGCCTACTTGTAAAATGGGGACTGAAAAACAGCAGCCCCACTTGTCTGAGTGTGAGGATGACAGTGCCATTATATTACCTCGTGCATAAATTGTCTTTATGGCCAACTCTATCCATTGACTTGTTTGGAAAGTGAAACTTCCCTCCATCTTTGAACTAGCCAATGCAACATACGGGACTGTAGCAAAGCCTTATCAATACTGCTCTCCTAGCTGATCTGTTCTGTTGAAAACACAATTTGGGGAAAAAGACATGAATCAATAATTAGCCAAAAAAAAAAAAGAAAAAGAAAAGAGACCAAACTAGCCCTCAAATATAGAAAGAAAAAAAAAAAGCTCAAAGTCACTCATAATTAGAGAAATACACATTACTACAACACTGAGATGCTACTTATTACCTATCAGATTGGTAAAAATTTACAAGCATGACAACACATTCCACTGGACACTCTGTAAAGAAGCAGACATTGACCTTTCAACGTGTCTATCCTGGTTGTAGGAATGTATCCTGAAGGTATACCTCCAACCATATGAAAATATATATGAACAAATGTATTCATTTTCGTGTTGTTTGTAATTGCAAACTAGTGGGAATGACCTAAATCTCCATACAGGAGTTAATTAATTCTTTAAAGCATAGCACATCCACACAATGGAATACTGTACACTTGCAAGAAAACAATGAGGAAGATCTTTATGAACTGATACAGAATGGTTCTGTGACATACCGCCAGGTGAAAGAAGCCAAGTGCAAAATATCACCCTAGTGGGCTACCCTTCCGGTGAGAAACAAAGCAGTATAAGAACGTATACACCTGTCTGCTCATTTGTGCAAAGACATACAGGAAGGATAAACTGCAATCTAAGAAGAATGGCTAGCTACAGAGGGTGAGAACTAAGGAGGTGGAAAGAAGGAAGGAATAAGAATAGGTACTGGGGCGCCTGGGGGGTTCAGCAGGTTAAACGTACAACTCTTGATTTTAGCTCAGGTCATGATCTCGTGGTCATGGGACCAAGCCCCACATTGGGCTCCACGCTGGGTGTGGAGCCTGCTTGGAATTCTCTCTCTCCCTCCCTCTCTGCCCCTCCCCCCTCTCAAAATAAATAAATATTTAAAATATTTATTTTAAAAAAAGAATAGGTTAGCGACAATTCTCAGAGCATATCTTTTTGTGTATCTCTGACTCTTGAAACCTTAGGAAGGTTTTCATACACTACAAAATAGATAAACAATTAAAATCAACAATTCCAAAGTAGAATACCAACAATAACAAGTGAGGCTAAGTAAATGGATATTTTAATCACACAGATTGAGAAAGAAAAAGAACTAATCACTTTGGAAAACAATATTTTGATTGGATATTGTGAGGCTATAGACAAAACAAGTCTATTCAAAAATTACAATATAATTAGTAGCTTTGTTTCTCCTAGGGGTATCGGTTAGTAATTCTGAAACCATTTTATGTTTACAGTAAGATTAAGCCAATAAGTAAATATATGAAATAATGAAAGCCAAGTTTCTCATTGCCAAAGAACAGTGTTGGGGAATGTATTTCTTGTAAATAAAGAATGAGGGAAGGCTAGAAATGTGTGGTGCGGGATTCGAATTAGAGGTATCAGTACAAGGAGAAACAGGGCATTTGCATAGTATCTAAGTATCTCCCCCAAGATATTTATTAATTACAAAAGGAAAGGGAAAATTACAATAAAGAAATCTATTGGACACCACTTTAACCAAATGATCAAGTTTAAGAGGAACAGCAATATGGCACACAGACTTCCTGTACCCCTGATATGATGTACTAAGAGCCAGTGTTCATGGCAAAAATGCTTAATCTCAATCTAATTTTGAGAAGACACCAGATAAACACCATTTGAAGGACATTCTATAAAACAACCGACCCTCTGATGTGTTGACAACAGTGTCAAGGCCTTTAACAGTGTCAAGGTCATAAAAGACAAGGAAAGACTGAGGAACTGTCACAGATTGGAGAAGACTAAGGACAAATGACCATTAAAGTCAATGTGACCCTCGAACAGAAAAAAGGATATTAGTGGAAAAACTGGAGAAATTGGAATAGGGCTGTATTTGGGTTTACACTACTGTACCCATGTTGACTTCCTGGTTTTGATCACTGTGCTATGGTGACATAAGATATTAATATGGGTGGGGGGGAGTGGCTGATGAAGGACAAATGGAAACTTTGGTATAAATAAAAAAATTATTTTTAAATAAAAAGTTTTAAAAATAATGTTTTTTGAAACTCCTTACTTCCTCGGGCATCTGTTACTTGGTTTAGGAATCAGTTTTAAGAGCTAATCTCTGAGCTCAGGAGACTTTGAGATCCATCTCAGAGTCCTAGAAGCTTCCTAAAATTCCAAGGGGGGGTGTGAAAGAGGGGATTAGGGGAGCAGGTAGCAGCTAAAAAAGAGGAGAAACATGTAAGAAGAGGCAGTATTACCTGCCAAGAGTATCTGTAATTTGAAGGAGATAAGACAGCATAGTTTATCCAAATTAATTCACCGCACTACTGGGAACGTGAAAGTCCATCATCGACATTGAATGTTTTTGCCATAATAACTAGACACAAGATCTCTGGTTCTCTATTAAAAGGCATAAAGAGATAACAGGAAGCCATTATCACCTATTAACACCTCAATGTGCATTTATTCATGTGGCTCTTAACACAAACAGTGCACTGCTTAAGCTAGAACTTTATAGGAGGGGCACCCAAGACATTCATGCTTTAGAAAGAGAAGAGAGGGACACAGTTCAAACATCAACTCACTTGAATGCCTTCCGACCTTGTTTGGATTAAGTGGCCTTCCCAGTGTCCCCTTGGCCTCTGGGTTTTCTAGGCTACGGCATTTAAGGCACTATTACCCTTTGTCTCCCTGACACCTTGGATACATATATTTTTACACTATTTTAAAATTTTTATTCCTAGAACCAAGGGTGGTATTTATACAAGATATTCAATACTATATTGTTGAAAGATCAAGGAAAACGTTTCGACCTATACCTTTTCTACTATTAAACATCAGGTAAAATTTTGTGTACAGCGTCTTTTGGTAGCTACCAATACTGTGAGGGTTTTTTAAACCATGTTTGCATTCATTATGATTAGTATACACATTCTTTAACTTTATTTATTTTGGGGAGGGGGTGGTGAGGGACAGAGAGAGAGAAGGAGAGGGAGAGAATCCCAGGCAGCCTTCACACCGTCAGCACAGAGCCTGACTCGGGACCGCGAGATGATGACCTGAGCTGAAGTCAAGAATCAGATGCTCAACCAACCGAGCCACCCAGGCGCCGCATGATTAATATCTTTTAGTCAAATTTGCATGGATCATCTTCACACATCAATAGTTTCTTGTCCATTAAACAGTAAAATTTAGTTATTAAATCATTACCACTTTATATAATGATTTATGTATGTATGTAGGCAACCTAGACTATATTCATATTTTATAGATTTATAAATATTTATATGTTATAAGACATAATACAATGTAAAATATAAATCCTTTCTCTGTAACTGATTAGGTACCTGGGCCAATTGAGAAAAGAAATTTCCACTTCCCAATTTCCACTGCCCTGACTCAGATATTTCTTTGCCTTGGGTGTCTGGATGAAAAAGTATCACAAGGTACGGACTCTTGGGGCGAGGTACAGATCTTTTAGACCATTTGGTGTGGAGGTCAATACAGGAGGCAACCACCTATTTCAGCTGGGAATGCCAGTCTGCCTCACCAAGCCATGATTGTGTCAAAAAGTGGAGTCACAAGGGATTTGGCAAGTATGAGTAAAGAGCAGATATCCAGTGTGGACTTCCAAGGACCAACTAAGAAGGCATTAGCAAATAATGACGAGAAAAACCTCGTAGTAAAGGAAGAACTTTCTACTAAGTTCCTTTGGAAATAGATTTCCTCCATTCTACCATCAATTTTCAGGCATAAATTAAGTGTTAATTTTGCAAATCCTTCTCCTTCCAGTCCAAAGTAGCTGCAAAACCATAAAAATTCGAATGTCTGCCCACCGGCCTTTAGCAAGGAATGGCGTCCTTTTGGGCCACCAGCCTACTCTTCAGCCTTGCTTATCCTGAATTGTGCTACACATTACAGAGGCTGCAAGGAACACTGCTGACCACAGAGAGGCAATGAGACAAGAATGCAAACTCATATGGGAGTTGAATTCTTTTTTTTAATGTTTATTTATTTTTGAGAGACAGAAAGAGACAGAGTGTGAATGGGGGAGGGGCAGAGAGAGAGGGAGACACAGAATCTGAAGCAGGCTCCAGGCTCTGAGCTGTCAGCACAGAGCCCGAAGCGGGGCTCAAACTCATGAACTGTAAGATCATGACCTGAGCCAAAGTCGGACGTTTAACCGACTGAGCACCCAGGCACCCCATCATTTGGGAGTTAAAGTCTATCACGGCCAAGTAATGGTCCCTGAACTCATCCTCATTCTGGAGAACAAGAGTTAGGAGAGGCTATGCAAGATGATCCTGCTTTCATGTCTAAGGCTCATACCAACCCCATCCGAGAATCCTCCCTCTCACAAAGTTTGTAGAACCATCTGATCCAGTTTCCTTTATAGTCAGCCCTCTTCAGTCTCCATCATCCTTTTATCTTTCCACATAATTATTTTATCTATGAATATTTGATGACAGTTTGCGAGAAATCCATTTTCCAAACTCCTTTTCAGAATATGCCTCTGAGTTTAATAATCTTAATGGGGTAAGCCTATTTTTACACTGAATAGCTCAAAGCCTTGTTATCAATTCAAGTATGCTTATTTATTTATTTATAATCACAATTTCAGCAAGAAGAGTCTCTTAAAGGCCCTTTTTTATGAGCTATAATAATTGCAATATCTCAGATTAAATTTTAAAACTAAAATCAAGTTTTAAATGATTTTGCAATTGCAATTTTATTTCTAACATAAATTTTTATATCCTTTTTTTGTACAGAATAACCACAAGTTTTATTTCCTTATACAGATGAAGAAATTATTAGGTATCACATTTCTGTTGTGTTTGAAAGAGTATATTTCCATAAATAAAGATATACTTTAGGGGAGAAATTGTTTTTCTTGAAAATGTAACAACTTTTGGGGGTGCCTGGGTAGCTCAGTCAATTAAGCATCTGCCTCTCGATTTCAGCTCAGGTCATGATCCCACGGTTCATGGGTTTGAGCCCCGCGTCAGGCTCCACACTGGCAGCAAGGAGCCTGCTTGGGATTCTCTCTCTCCCTCTCTCTGCCCCACCCCCACTTGTGCTCTCACTCTCTCAAAATAAATAAATTAATGTTTTAAATGTTTTTTTTAAAAGAATAACACCATTTTTTTTAGGATGTAGTTAGTGGGATATAGTCCATTGAATTGAGTACAATGTTCTTTTTGGTGACCACTTTGTACAACTCAGGCTAACAAATTCTCAGACAGACGAGGGGTGGAGGGTTGGGAAGATGTTGGGGGGAGGTAAGGTGTGAAATCAAAGGTCAATCAGACCTAAACACTGAGTCCTATGAGCTCTCAGAAATCTGTGGGAAGCATACACGTAGGTCCCTGAAGTATGAGGTAGGCTCCATGCACAGAATAGCGTGCACGTACATTCGAGGTGTGTTACAAACGTCGCTTCTCTTCTTTTCATTTGTGTTTCTTGTGAAGCTCCACAGCCACCACAAGTTTTGCTTACTTCCCTCTCAGGAGCCCACGTCAGTTATTCCCAGTTATTCCAACTGTATTTCTCTAGATAATTACCCATTTATAGCCCTAGACTCCACTCCAAGACTTTTTATTTGTTAGCCATAGACTTGGAACTTTACCACACATAAAACCTTATAAAGAATTTCAGAGCTACAAAAAAAGAAAAAAATTAACAAGCAAAAACCAGGACAAAGTGGGAAATAAAAACAGCATCACTAGAATTCACCTTGTAGAAATAAATGGTAATGAAAAAGGAACGAGCAAAGGACCTGTGGGAGATGTGGGCAGGTCTCCATCAACTGTCAGGAGTTTAGATGGATCACATTCCTTTCTTTATGGTTCCAATGCCATCACCTAACTGCAATGGCTGGTATTCACATCATTATAAATCTACTCAGATTGAGTTTAAAATTTTAGCCTCAACCTGGAGGCAATACTTGGAATATTTAATCATAGCCATAGGTCAGGCTGTCAGGGAGGGAAGCTAGAAGTCCACGTACAGGTTGAAGCTACTATGCACAGGAAGAATTCCTTCTCTGTCTTGGGGGATCCCTCAGCCCTCCTTGGAAGGTCTTTCAACTGATTAAGTCAGGCCCACTTATTTATCAAGAACCATCTCCTTTAGTTAAAGTCAACTTACTAGAGATTTTAATTCCATCTGCAAAATCCCATTACAAGATGGGGTGCCTGGGTGGCTCAGTCAATTAAGTGTCCAACTCCAGATTTCAGCTCAGGTCATGATTTCACGGTTCATGGGTTCTAGCCCCATGAGATTCTCTCTCTCTCTCTCTCTCTCTCTCTCTCTCTCCCTCCCTCCCTCCCTCCCCTGCACTCTCTCTTTCCAAAAATAAAGAAATAAACTTAAAAAAATCCCATCACAACAAAACCTAGATCAGTCTTGGATTGAGAAATGGAGGACTGCAGCCTAGCCAAGCTGACACATCAAAACAATCATCACAGTCCACCCCTGGCCAACTTCCACACCAACTATCTCCCTACCCACACTGCCATCACCCCTCACTCCCCAAGGCTTGCAGCACAAGAGGATTTTCTCAAACGAACCCAGATAGTGGGCAGTTTTAAATTACTGGTAACATGTGACCCTGCCCAGAATCTGCCATTTTCTCAGATGAAGAACATTTGGTCCCATAGTCCCCAAAGTAGAGGCCATGGAAATTGAAAACAAAACAAAGTGGTACTTATAATACAGTTCCGTGTCCATCCCCTCATTTTGAGGACTGACATTAAGACACGCTAAGGGTAGGGGTGCCTGGGTGGCTTAATCAGTTAAGCGCCTGACTTTGGCTCAGGTCATGATCTCACTATTCCTGAGTTCAAGCCCCGCGTCGGTCTCTGTGCTGACAGCTTGGAGTCTGGAGTCTGATTAGGGTTCTGTGTCTCCCTCTCTCTCTGCCCCTCCCCTGTTCATGCTCTGTCTCTCTCTCGAAAATAAATAAACATTAAAAAAAATTAAGACATGGTAAGGGTAACTTATCTGCCCTACTCAGTTCCAAACCAACATTGGAAAATGTCCTTGAATTCAGGAGGTTCCTTTTCCTTTTTAAGAATGAGACAGAATCCTGTCTCTCAAGAAAATTTCTCTGGTGTTCTCTACCAACCATTATGTGCGTTTGGACCATCCACCGCTCTTTGCCGAAACTGCTCCAGTACCAAGCTGATGGCCAAAACTAACTGCTTACCTCAAAGCCAAAGCTTTCAGAAGCTGTCTTTTAAAGTTGTCTAAGGAAGCAGCAACTGAGGAGAAGAGGCCTTGCATTATTCACCTCCCCTGGATATACATTCATTAATAGCCTGATATCCATTTTGCCAGTGGACAGGCGGTCCAGCACCACCTTTTCAGACTGACCATCTCCGGCTGCCCAGTACTGACCTGCACTACCTTCTGAGATCCTTATACCTGGAAGCGAGGCGTGCCAGCCAGTGAGTCAGAGATACTCTCTCAGCCACTGGCAAAGGAGACTCGGTTGTGCAGCACTCACAAACTGAATTTAATGAACAATGAGGCGGAAAATGTACCATCTGGCTGACCGAGTGCAAGCAGTGTCATGGGGAAACTCCACTGAGAGCGCTCAATACAGCTGAGCTAAAAGAAGCAGTCCCCTGCAAAGCCGGCACCATGTCCCCTCTGTCAGACCCTCTGTTTAGCCCCGCAGCCCTGTGCAGCTCCACTTATTAGGGCTTCAGGGGGCAGCCCAGCCTGCAGCATCAGGAGCCTCTATCAGCACCAGGAGAAGCCAGTCTCGCTGCCCTCAGAACTCTCTCACATAGAGGTGTGCCTCCAGGATAAAAGAGTAAACACGTACTGTGTCCAATTTCCTATTCTATCTATCCCCACAGTGAACCCTTGGGGCTGGTGTCCTCTAAAAGTGCATGCTTAAAAAGGGAGTCACTTGGAATGATAGGCAATTAATTTACTAAATGAAAATGACTAAAACATCTCTTCCTTATATCTTGGAAGCTAACTTGTGACTCTCCTGATGTTAAAACTTGCTAGGCATGACAATTTTGACCCAACTCCTACTTGTAATCACTCTGGTATTTTTGCAAATTGCGTTGGTAAAAGTGGTGGCACAGATAGGCTCTTTTGTCTTCAGTCAGCACATTCAAATCACCTGCTGCTAGAGAAAAGACTGCGTTTCAAGCCTGGGCACCCTCGTGTAGCTTATACCCCTTCAGTGGGGCCGTCTAGTGGCTGGAGCCCTGAAGACCAAGCTAGGTGACAGTATTAGTAAACAGAATTCCTTGCTCTACCCCCATTCTAAAAGTCGGCAGCCAGGAAAGAGCCGGGGCAGGACGAGCACATAGCATGGCATAACCGGGGAGCATGAGGGGTCTATCCAGGGTGGGCAGATCCTGCCTCTCAAAAGGCCCAGAGACAACCACAATACCCACCACGCTGAGGAGATCCACGGGAAGGGCCCCACTTGCATGGTCACCACTGGCCCCTGGTCAGCTAGAGCCTCCATCCACCGTACTTTCCACCATGCCTTATCCCCAACATTCCCTCAAGCTTCCAGAGCTGGCATCACCAGGCCGGCTAACACACATGAGGGGTCATTAGTTCCATAAATTGCCCTTCTGCCCTAACAACTCCATCCCTACCTCCCAAGCCCTGGGCGTCTATTGATCCCGGTCAGGAATGAGGAGAAGAGGATGTCTCACACCACTGCTTAAGCGCTTCTATGATCCCCACTTAAGCCACAAGGTCATTCTTGGCTAATGCTGCCAACTGCACCAGATAAGACAGGTCAAGAAACAAAGGCTCATCCAGGTTTCTAGGATCATCAGGTCAGCACATCAGACCCAGTGAGGATGATTTTCACTATGGATAAACGGTGCTATGAATCCACTTTGTCCACTGCCTGTCCTCGTTCTTCTTGGAGGTACATCCAAAAGGGGGTGGTCTCAGCAGCCCGCGTAGTATGGGAAATCTTGCAGATGGGAGAAGCCTGGGATTGTGGGCTCACTGACTTCACGTTATTTTGAACTTGAGTGGGAGACATGGGTGGGACGGCATCCTCAAGAATCCTTCTATTACCCTAAGAGAAATTTCTAGCTGCACAACGGTAAAAACCTCATTTCTTCTCAATATTATTTCATGCTATGTCATTGGCCTACTTAGGGATTCAGCAGATCAGCACTTACCCCAGTGAGTGATTCTTTCTCTGTTATTTTTCTAGATTTATGAGTCTTTTTAATGAAAAAGAACATATAATAGAAAAATAAGTTCTTATTTAAATTTTACCCTGGAGGGACATAAGGGAACTTCCCAGGGTGATAACAATGTGAGTATCTTGAAAGAGATTCCAATTTTCACAGTAAGTGTAGTCACCATCTGTCACTAGACAATGTTATTACAATATTATTGACTATATTCCCTCTGCTGTACTTTTCATCCTCATGTCTTACTTTACAGTGGGAAACGTGTACCTCTGAATGCCCTTCACCTATTTAGCCCATCTCCCCACCCGTCTGCCCTCTGGAAATCACTGGTTTGTTCTCTGTATTTATGAGTGTTTCTCGTTTTGGTTTGTTTGCTTGATTGGTTTTGTTGTTTAGATTAGGTGAGCATTACATTACGTACACAATTGTCTAATCACTATGTTGTGCACCAGAAACTGTTACAATATTGTACATCAGCTATACTTCAATAACGAGAGAGAGAGAGAGAGAGAGAGAGAGAGAGTGAGTGAGTGAGTTAGTTCCTGGTTTCACAGATATGCACATTTACCAAAACCCATCAAGTTGTACCCTTAAGATCTGTGCACTTCCAACACTGTGAATATATTTAATGCCAAAAAATATCATATACTTAAAAATGGCTCAAATGGTAAATTTTATGTATATTTAGCCACAATTTTAAAAAGATCTGGGCATTTCACTATATGTAAATTGGTCTTAAAAGAAGGCTATTTTAAAACCCCATCCTTGTGTTAATTGAACATTCACAGAACATAAGGAATTATATGTCATACATACTGCCTCCAAACCGTAATGTCTCAACTCAGCCTGTGATATAGGGTTTTATCCTTTCGGAGTGCATAATTTCCAATTTTATTCAGTCAGGCACCCTACTAGTTCCCCGGCGCTGTTTTTCAGTGAAGAGTACTTTTGGGAACAACTTCTGATGTTCCTTTCACCACTTCTAAGGATTGTCTGGCTGCCCAGAAGCCCAGGTAGCGGTTTCTTTCCAGAGTTACTCTCAAGAGACAGAGTGGGGGCCCCTCAGCATGCTGGGTAATGACCGTGGGCTCCGAAGAAACTGTGGAGCTTTGCAGGTGGCAGGTGCGAGGTAACCTGACAGTGACTTACTGAAAAGCCTGCTCCTATAAAGACTACCCACGGCAGTCCCTGGTAAAGACTTTGTGGTTTTCATTTCTCACCTTTGGGCGGAAAAAAATCAATCTCTTTTTAAAAGTCTGTGCAGTGAATACAAAAATGCCTTTGTCAGATGAGCACGCTTTCAACAGCAGTTCAAAACAGAGCCAAGCCAACAAGTTAACAGTCTCAGAGTGGAAGAAGAAGGGAAATGGATCTAGGAAAGAATGTTTTGGCTCTTCTTTTTCATTTGCATGTGTGTTCCAGTGAAGCCCCAGATTTCTAGAAGACATTGTTTCTGAAGGCTTTAACATGATCAACTGTCATAGTGTTGGTCGTAGTGTATTTTTTTAATGTTCTTATTTTTTTTTTCAAGTAGGCTTCATGCCCAGCATGGAACCCAACACAGGGTTCAACCCATGACCCTGAAATCCCTCAGGACCCTTAGACCTGAGCTAAGATCAAGGGTCAGACACTAAACTGACTGAGCCACTCAGGTGCCCCTATGCTGATCACGGTGTAAAAGAAATATGTTTTCCTCCATTAATTGGGCTGATCAAGCTTCCTAAAATAATTCCCAGTGTCTTTCACTCTGGACCAGCATGTGGTCTATCTAACCTAAAACTGACATTCTTCACTGATATCATAGAAAAGTAGAAAAAGAAATCACTTTTGTGGAAAACTACAACTTGTGCATGAAAAAGCGAAACAGATTTCATCCCTTGCTTGGGTCTTCGGATAGGATAAAGTTCAAACTCATTGGCAAACATAGTTTTCAAAAAGAATGCAGATGAGAATTTCTATAAGATTAATACATAGAAAAATCAGTTTCTGATTCAGCACTTAGGACACCTAAACTCAATAAAAAAATAAATACAAAATCAATCAAAAATAATCAATAAAAATCAATAAAATCAATAAAAAAATAACATACAGGTTGGATAGATAGATGAGCAGATACTTTCTTGTCTAAAAGGATGCCTTCGAGAAACACTCTCTGCACAATGCTGTATTTACTTAAAAATAGACCTTGGACATTTGTCACTGTCAGTATATCATGGAGACAGGTCCCAAGAAATGGGATTTTGGAGTCAAAAGGAAAATCTCCTCAATCGTACATCTAGCTCTCTCAACAATTATACATGCTACACACTATGTATTCTGAATAAACCATGTTATTTGCAGTTTCCTAGAAAGCATTCTCTCCCATCCCTGTTCTGGCGACAAGTTAGTTCCACTATCTCGAGCCGTGTTATTCTATCCTTTCTTCTCGCCCAACTTCATTGAATGGACTCCTCAAGACTTCATTTCAGTTGTCACTGCCTCATAGCCATTCTCAGACCTCTACTGTCTGCCACATTCACACACTCACACACACACACACACACACTCACACACACACACTCACACACATGCACTCACACTCACACACCCATATACGCACACACACACACGCTTGCATACACCTACATGCACACGCTCACATGCACACACCGCTACATTTTCTCCTACGTCTTTCCATCTCATTCTTGCTCTCACACCACATCATGACTGCCTTTTCCCTCACCTGTTTCCCTCTTAAATGGCATTTCCTGAGACAGTGACTTCTTTTTCCCTGCATTCTCTCCTTCTAAGATAATGCCTGGCAAACACTGGCACAAACATTTGCTTAATGAACATTATTTATAATAATAAAGTTACTGTGAGTCCTAAGGCATTTCTTTTAATGTTTTATTTTTCCTTCAGCTGCTCCAGAAGATTTCAAGTTCTCCACTTTCTAAGAAAAGAGTGCTTTGTTTATATTCAGTGCTTTGATCTCTCCTTGCAAAGAAAATCATCTTCACGACGATGAACCCAAGAGTCTAAGTGCCTTTCTTTCACCTGTGAAGTCCACAAGAAAAAGCTAGTACTTAAAAATGTATATTCATCTCCAAGGACTGGAACCTGTTGGGGGGAAATGCAGGAATGATGTGTGGTAAGAAAAAAAAAAACCCTAATGTTAAAAAGATTTCTGCTGTACAGGAGTGCACGTACAGGAGACTCAATCAGGTGAAGAGCCTTGCGGACAAGGACAAAAACAATGCCATAACGGGGGCAGAGACACATAGCACGCACGGTGGAAATGAGTAACAGCAACTGACTGGATGAGGGAAAGCAGGAAATCACATCTTTGTAAGCACGACTGGTAACAAATGAGCCCCAGAATTGAATCAAAATGTAGACCCCTGGGAAATCACCCTTGAGGAAAGAAAAATTCAGGGAGTTTCCAAAGAAACACAGCATGTGGAGTCTGATGACTAGTCACTACCCACTTTTGGGGGGAGCACTGAATAGCGAATGCTTAAAACAACAACAAAGCAGGTTAAGCATTAGAAATGTGCATCGTTGGGGCACCTGGGTGGCTCAGTCAGTTGGGCGTCCGACTTCCGCTCAGGTCATGTTCTCACGATTTATGGTTCAAGCCCCGCATCGGGTTCTGTGCTGACAGCTCGGAGCCTGGAGCCTGCTTCACGTTCTGTGTCTCCCTCTCTCTGGCCCTGCCCCACTCATGTTCTGTCTCACTCTCTCTCTCTCAAAAATAAATAAACATTTAAAAATAAAAAAAAGAAATGTGCATCCTTGATCCAATGGGTTTTCTGACATTAGTTAATTTATTGGAGACGGCTGAGAAATCTGAGAACATTGAGAGAAAACCACTTTTGAAATAGTGTATGGATAATATAATAATGATAATAATTAAAAGAGTGAGGAACCAGCATAGAAATGGACAGAGAGGTTAATGTAACAGATTAGAAAATTCACAAGATGAAAGCATACAGATATGAATTAGAATATAATAAAGTACTGGGGTACCCGGGTGGCTCAGTCAGTTGAGTGTCCGACTTCGGCTCAGGTCACGATCTTGTGGTTTGGTGAGGTCGAGCCATGCTTTGGGCTCTCCACTGTCAATGCGGAGCCTGCTTGGGATTGATTCTCTGTCTCTCCTGCTCACTCTGCCCCTCCCTTGCTCACACTCTGTCTCTCTCTCTCAAAAATAAATATTAAAAAAAGAGAATATAATAAAGGTACTAATTCAACCACCGGTAATTTACCCAAGTGAAATAAGTAAGGAGGCATGCAAATATTTAGCTGTAAGGATATGCATAGTAGCACTTTATAAAATAGCAAACAAAATCCAAATTTTCTAGCTACTTAAGTGTATCTGAAGAATGAAACTGCTAGAATATATTAAAAGCAATACTTCAGAAACATGGTCACTGATATGGAAAATATTCATGATATGCACATGATCGGGTGAATACTACAGATTACAAAACAGCACAGACAGCAGGTTAGTGTTGTGTAAATATATCTGCACCTATATACAGATAAAGCCTTCTAAACACATACACAGAAAAACATCTGGGAGTTGATGCTCTAAAATGTTGTCAATTATTCTTTTTTTTTTTTAATTAGAAAAATTTTCAGTGTTTATCTGTTTTTTGAGAGAGAGAGGGAGACACAGAATCTGAAGCAGGTTCCAGGCTCTGAAATGTCAGCACAGAGCCCGACACAGGGATCTAACCCATGGACCCCGAGATCAATTACCTGAGCCGAAGTCGGATGCTCAACTAACTGAGCCACCCAGGCGCCCCTGAAATGTTATCAGTTACTCTTGGTAGTAACTGATAGATTAGTATAATTATAGATTCTTTTTTCTACTTTATTTTTTTAATTTCAGAATATTAATAAATAATATAAAATGCAGTCATAATACCATTTTAAAGGAAATAGACTACTTCTGGTCCCACTGCATGAAATAATAAGGAACAGTATTAGTAGCAGGTAGTTATTTGAAATAAAACAAACAACCTCCAATCTTTCCAAGAGGCACAAGAAAAAAGAGAACAATTCTTTCCTCCCATGCTGAGTCTGTTTAAGGTGGTAAACAGCCATGACCTAGCAGATAAACTAGGCCAATCTTGTAAACTTCTTTTACTGTAGTCTGCAAAGGTTGTCTTGGTACTCAGAATTATTTACACAGTCAAAAAGCAAATTAAAAAGTACAAAAAAATTGATCTTGGGGTTTCTTCTGTGGAAGTTAAGCCTGTAACTGCTGGGGTTATATAGACATCAGTTTTAATAACGTCCTCAATGCCTCACAGACACATGGCAAAATTGTAATATGCCATTTAGGCAGACATGCACTGCTTCATTCATCACAAATCTCATGCTATCATTTAATAGCATTTTGACATGGCAGCTTTCATTTAACCCTCAACGGTTTTGCTGCAAAGCTTGTGAGTTGCTTAAGGCTCATAGGAGTAGGGGGAAGAGACATTTTTTTCAATATTGGCCACTTGGCAATCTGGACCCACCAGCATCATGTATCGAAAAGAAGCCAACTCATCCATTTTATATATCCACTCTGATGTGAAAATTTTTCCAAGTATTTGCGCAGGCTTTACTGAAAAGTAGAATCTTTACCTTTTTGACCAGGCCTCCACTGTTTTGCTACATACACTGCTACACTCAATGCACAAATACAATGTTCTCTACTAGCTTCATTATTCCTGAGGGAGACAGTATTATTTGTCCAGGACTCCTTCTTCCCTCTCCACCACCACCATGCTTCTCCTGGATGTCACATGTATCCCCACGTCACTGCCTGATAAGGATGCCCCTTAAACAGCAGTTTCCCCTTGCTAAGACCACAGAAAGAGGGGCAGGTGGAAGAGACCGGACCCTTTCCAGCCACTTGGAACCCAGAGTTAAGTCCAGATGAGATGAAGGAGCTCCATGGACCCCCGAGCATGAAAGAAAAATTTGCTGCCATGAACTACCAAGTTCTGAGGTGGCTTGTTACACCACAGAGCTCATTTCTAACAATGATGTATCCTCAGAAAGGTATAAGCAAGTTACTCCTAGCCAAAAGAATTCTGAGTAGATTAAGATACTCACACTGAGTCATGAATTCCAAGGGCATTTTCCTGACATAAATAATCCTTTTGGGGTGGCTGCCTCATGGCTCTTGTATGAAATAAATGTCTAGTCTCCACATCTAAAGAGTTACAATCACATACAAAAAAAAAAAAGAAAGAAATAGGGGCACCTGGGTGGCTCAGTAGGTTAAGCACTTGACTCCCGTTTTCGGTTTAAGTCACAATCTCAGGGTCGTGGGATCGAGCCCTCCATCAGGCTCCATGCTGACAGCATGGAGCCTGCTTGGAATTCTCTCTCTCCCTCACTCTCTGCCCCTACCCTGCTTTCTCTCTGACTGTCTGTCTGTCTCTGTCTCTCTCTCTCTCTCAAAATAAACAAACTTAAAAAAAAAGAAATAAGCAAGAAGGAATGGACATATGAGTGGAGGAGCAAAATTCAAACACCATGGCAAGAAAACAATGGTTTTATGCAAACCATCTGGATGTACTTTTACTTATACATAAAGATCCAATACACTGATGGATATAAGAGGATTGTCCAAGAAGAGTTTATATTCATGGCCATTATAAGACACTGTCATTCTGAAATCCTGGTACTTGGTTAGATAAGCCTCCTGCATTTTCCCCAGCACCTGCGTTCCCCTCCTTTGTTACAACTGCCTTTGTGCTTCCTGCCTGTCTCACTAGACGATGCAGTCAGGGAAAACCATGCTTCCCTCACTGGATGCTCTAGCTATGGTGCAATTCCTGGCACACCGTAGTGAGCTTTTTGACTGTTGTCTGAATCGTGATACTAAGCATATATCATTAACGAAAACATTTCCATTCTTCCTCATCCTCTGATAAAGGTTTTCACTTATATCAACTGGCCAGGCAAATATAGCAGAGAACAAAGGCAGGATTCAGCTAACAGGACAGAAATTAGTCAAGTCAGAAACAGTTAAAGCATGTAATGTTTTCTCTTAATTCTTCCCGGTCTTCAGTTCAGGGTTCTTTTCTTCCTTTATTTCCCTCCAAAAACACTAGAGCACTGAATCAAACTCACATACCTGGGAGAGGAAAACACAGATAAAATACTGGAAATTGAGGCTACAAGTAAGAACTAACAGTGTACATATTAGTCAATGAGAAAGGGAGAGCCATGGAATCTTTAAAGAATCACAGAATAAATGTGATGAGCTTTGATAATTAGATTGGCGAATGCAAGTAAAATCAAATTTGAGTTACTTTCAAACGAAGTGGATGGAAGCAAGGACAGGGATTAGCATTCCTGAAAGATAGGCAGGCGAGGCACGGTGACACATTCAGAGGAGACGACGAGTCAACAACGGAAGAGGGGAAATCTTTGCCACAATGTGGAGACCATTCTAACACCAAGTCTGGATCAGAGGGAAGTAAGAGACCTCAGACAGAATTCCTCATTTTAGACCCCTTGCCTACGATGCTATATGATAGTGTTGTGAACAGTTTTGAGTGTTTTCAATAAGTACAACATCGATTAGACTATCAGTTGTGGTCTGAATATGCACTCAAAGAAAACGAGATCTGTATGTCCTTATTCTTATACGATAAAATCCAAAATTTATAACATTATGCATGTGAGTGTGTGCGTTGTAGATAATAGAGGAGATAGAATTATTAGAACTTAGCTAATTAAGTATTGAATCTATAGGGAAAAATTAAGAGGGACTACAATGATCAAAATGTCTTGGAATACACAGCAGAGACTACCCGGGCTACAAACCCATAAGGCCCAGGACTGGGGCTGCTATTCTTCTGACCTGAGCAACAAGGGAACCCCAGCCAGGCTACAAACGCCTGGTAACTTTGAATGTCCTCCGCCATTTCTCTCCTCTGCACTTTCTCTAGATATTTCCTCTGACATCGATGGATCCAGTTTCCATAATTCTTCACAATATTTAGCAATAAAGGAATCTAGCCTCACTGCCCGCTATAGATGGCCTTTAAACTTTAGTGAGAGGATCTGTTGCAGGGACTTCACAAACATGTGCAAATGAACACCTTCTGAACTGATCTCTGACAGCTACTCTGGATATGCCATAAGGGGGGCCCGAGACCTCCCAAGGACTGGCAGAGTCCCAGTCCCAGATGAAAATCCGTACGTCAAAATTTTTCAGTTGTAAACAACAACGATACTGCCATTGCTAGAGGTGAATATGAACTCCACAAAAGGCCTACCCTTGGGCGAGCAACCTAACATTATTGGGTTATTGTCATAAATGGGTGACTCATATATTTTCCTCGTTGGTTGAAGATGGACACCTGAAGAGACGGCTCAGCAATGTTTCCCAGACTGAATCTAAATGCCAGCCCTGAGGGGAAACGGTCTTGTCACTCTGCCCACAACTGACCCTCTCACCCCCCACCATTCTCTTACAATGAGTACTAGAGAAATTACACTCTAGGAACTGGGGGCGTGAGGTCCGGACCAGCCAGGGGCAAGTCCCAGAGCTTCTTTTTACTGCAGGGGTTAACACTGCACAAAATAACCTGACTTTGGTCTCATTTCCTTATTCGTACATGAAGACAATTACAATAAATGCCTCATAACATTGTCATGAGAACTGTACAAGATCATGTAAGTCAAGTGCTTATCACTGGCAATAAGCGATCGTTCTTATTGTTGCTATCCATGGCATAGGATTGCCATAACTTCCATGACTGCCCTCATTACCACCACTACTTCAACTCCCTCTGCTGCCACTAATACATCATATTGGGTCTGAGCCTGGACTAAGCCAGTGCTGAGAGGGCCCCTGCTCTGTGGACTCATCATCTATTACAGATGGCGGACAGGTCAATGAATGGGTGCCATAAAGCAGATGCTCTAATAAAACGTCTGCTCAGGGTTCCAGAGAAACACAAAGGGAAGAAGGCAGGAATAGACACCTGGAGTACTGAAGCACCCTGGGATATCCAGGAATCATTCATAGCTCTGCAGGCTGGCTGCTAGGGGAGCGAGTGATGGACTGATGATGGAAGTCGGCCAAATTAGGAAGTGCTGTCGACACTATGTTTGGGAGATAAGAGTCAACATCTCCATCTTTTGAACAACTCCTATGTGGAAAGAACTTACCAGAACTTTTTCTTAGTTTTTTGAAGTAGACAGGATCAAACCAGTTTTGAAGAGAGGAAATTGAGGAAGAGGAGTGAGGGAGAGGGGTTAAATGATAGGCGCAAAGTTACAGAGCTAGTAACTAGGGCTTAAGCTGCTAGAAGCCTACTTGTGTACCACTGGTGAGTGGCATTGGACAGATGACGGATCACACGATCACACCTATGGTTCAAAGCATACTCTGGAAACAGTGTGGAGAATGGCCTGGAGGGTTACTGGAAAAGCCAACCACAGTAAAATCATTTTCCCTCAAAGAAGGAAGAGAATTCTTAGAGTATTCTATCTGTTCCACAAAGCTTGGCTCACTGAGGTCTGAGCATAGTCCCATGCTCCTACCATACTAGACGAGGCTAGTTTTCTGTGTGAGATTCTTTAAGGCAAACCAAAGGCCGAAAATTCCTCTTGGATGGGAAAACTCAAACAGCAAGTTCTTAAGTTCATAGCTTGGCTAAAGGTCGACCCATAGCTTGATCCATCACCCATTACCCTTTTTATACCTGAGAACAGAAGGGAATCAAATGACGATGATTTGCAGATTTGTCCACTTCCCTATAATTCTGGGAAGCTTCTTGCTTCCTGACACAGAGAGAAAGAGTTTACTTAGTATTAGCCAGACATCATTACTGCCGTTGACAGGATTTAGCTTACAAAATTGCAATAGACTAATTTTTCTCATTTCACAAATTTATACTCTTTTGTGTGGTTCTTCCTTCTCATTCTCAATGGTCATGTCATCAAGGATTTTTTTCCCCCAGCATAGGCTGTCCTCCATTTATATGCTGGCTATGTTTCCCAAGTTCATTTGTAAGTCAGTTGCTGGAAACTCAGAATACATTGTCTCAAACTAGCAATTAAGTTAATGTTGATTAGGTCCCAGGCCAACCCACAAGATTTAATCCAGAGTCTGACTAAATCTAGTACAGCACATTTCCATCCCACAAAACCACCATTCATTCATATTCCCATTTCCTCAAGGAAATAGATCCTTAGAAATTCCCGTGTCCTCAAGAAATAGATCCTTCCTCTCTCTGGCACCAGGAAAAGTTAAGACAATCCTGAACAGCTGTCACTTGTTATTGTCCATCTTTGTGCAAAAATAAGTCTCTATGTCTACTTAATAAAAAGCCCTTCTCGGGGCACCTGGGTGGCTCAGTCAGTTAAGCATCTCACTTCGGCTCAGGTCACGATCTCACAGTCCATGAATTCAAGCCCTGCATAGAGCTCTGTGCTGATGGCTCAGAGCCTGGAGCTCGCTTCAGATTCTGTGTCTCCCCCTCTCTCTGCCCTTCCCCTACTCGTGCTCTGACTCTGTCTCTCAATAATAAATAAACATTAATTTTTTTTAAATAAATAAACATTAAAAAAAAAAACACCCCTCTCCATCTATGTATTCACCTAGGAGAAAGTTCTGCTTTACGTCAAATACTTTTGGCACTGATTTTTGGAACTTAATATTCATTCAAATTATTCCTAAAGACTCTAATTTAGTCTGTCTGGAGTGAGGCCTAAGAATCTGCGTTATAAACAAACTCTCCAAAGAAATTTCTTTTTTTTTAGTTGGGATATAATTTACGTGGAAGGATAAAATGCACAGATGTAAGTGTTCGGTTTGATGAGTTTTGATGCTTAGTGTAACCACCACTCCAAACAAGATGTAGAATATTTTCACCCTTTTAGAGACTTCCTGATACTCTTCTCAGTTCAATTTTCCCATACCGAGTGAGGAAAACCAGAAATTGGTTTTTATAGTTTTAGAACTTCATATAAATGGAATCATACAATATACCCCATCATGCGTCTCACGATGTTTGTGAGGTACATCCATTTAGTAGCATCCATCGTTGGTATGTTTTTGGAGCTGAGTAGCACTTCCCTGCATGAGTGTACTACCAATTAGTTTGTCACTGTCCAGTCATGGATATCTCCAATTTGAGGCTATTGTGAATATGACTACTATGAATATTTGCGTATGTCTTTTTGTGAACATAATGTTTTTCATAAATCTTGGCTTAAACACCTAGGCGGAGGATTTCTGAGTCCTAAGTAGATGCATTTTTTTTTTGTTATACTCTGAATATTTTTTCCTAAATAGTTGTACCATTTTACACTGATACTAGTAATATATGAGATTGTTCTACATCTTCCCCAATATTTTATTTTATTTTATTACCGTTTTATTTCAGAGAGAGAATCCCAAGCAGGCTCCATGCTCAGCACAGAGCCCAATGCAGGGCTTGATCCCAAAACTGAGATAGTGACCTGAGCTGAAATCAAGAGTCAGATGCTCAACTGACTGAGCCAACCAGGAGACCCCCCAATCTTTTATATTAGCAGTCTTCTTCATTTTGTCCTTTGAAATATGTATAAAATAGTGCTTTATTGTGGTTTAATTTGCATTTTCTGATAACTATAATTTTTTAAATGTTTATTTTTGAGAAAGAGAGCACAACTGGGGGAAGAACAGAGAGAGAGGGAGACACAGAATCTGAAGCAGGCTCTAGGCTCTGAACTGTCAGCACAGAACCCAATGTGGGGCTCAAACCCAACCTAAGCTGAAGTTGGATGCTCAACTGACTGAGCCACCCAGATGCCCCTCTGATAACTATAATTTGAGTACCTTTTGCATGTACTTATTGGCCATTATATTATCTTCTTTCAGAAAAAAGTCTGTTCAAGACTTTTGCCTATCTTTTTATTGGTTTGTTTGTCTTCTGTGTGTAGGAATTCTTTTTTTTTTTTAAGATTTTATTTTTAAATAATATCTACACCAACATGGGGCTCAAACCCACAAACCAGAGATCAAGAGTCACATGCTCTAGAGACTGTGCCAGCCGGGTACCCCTGTGTGTAAGAATTATAAATATATTCTAGATTTGGTTCCTATGCCAAATGCATGGATTATGACTACTTCTTCTCAGCCTGGGACTTACCTATGGATTTTCTTAGTTAAGTCCTTTATCTAATTTGTTGAATTAATTGCAGAAAGTTGCCCATAACACTCTCTGATTATCCTGTAAGCATCTATGGTGATACCCTCAAAGTCTCTGGAAAGGTTCTATCTCAGCAGATCCGCCAGTCCCCAGCATCTGGCATCCATACCCACTAAGTGAGGGACAATGAGAAAGAGAGAGCGAGTGTGTGGAGGCTCACTTTATGGCCGCTTTTCCTCAGTATTCTCATTTATCAGCCCAAGCATATCTCTGTTAAAAACTTGTTAAAACTTCTACTGGTTTCTTCTTGCCCCTGTCCATGGTGGATTCTTTCCATTGCCAACACTCTGCCAGGCACGAAAGGAATAAGGTGCCTCTTAGCTCCCGGAAGAGTTGATGGCTGCCTAGATTCTAGTTCATGTAAGTCCATTTCTGTTCTCAGGCCTTGATGGATTTTTTAAACTATGATTTTATAGACTGCCACTGGTCTGGTTTATTATCATTAAATAAAAGCAATAGTCTCTCGTGGCTTCCTACATCCCAACCAGAAAGGAAGTCTCCCCAGTTCACGCTGGTGCAAGTGCCCCATGAACAAAACTTGAAAAAGCCTTTCCTGGGTATTCTGAACAAGGAAATAAAGAGTAGCTGGTCCCGTTAGGGTGGAGGTTAAGACACCAGTTCTAAAATTCTCTGCCCCTATGGATATTCATATATCTTGTGAGGAGTTCTTGCTGCTTAGAAAATCTGAACAAATACATGTACTACTTTTATTATAGAGTAAAATGGAAAGTTAGGAAGTGTATACTGAGAACTTTAAATCCCAGCCTTGATAAGACTGCTTTATCATGAAAAACTTAAGCCCTCATTTCTTTTCTCAAGAATGAAACTCTAGAATTAGCAATCTTCAGTCTAACTCTTCGGTAATAAAAAGTTTTTCTTTTATTCCAAACCAGAACAAACTTTATTCCAGATAGTAATGCCTAGGCTAAGGAAACAGTACTTTTAATGAATTTTAAAATTAAACCCAAGAGATATGCTTTGACAGTTGGAGCAGGAGAATGTAACTCCAGATATGTACTTTTCCATGAGAAGTTTTTATTACTTATTTATAACTAGTATTTACCATGTCAAACTGTTCTATTTTCCAATGAGAAAAGAAACTTTCTATCTTTTTGTGTGTGCATTACCTCAACTCTGACAATCTCTGAAGAGATTCACATGATTAATAACTTCTAAAAGGTCTTTAATGAAGTACTCGACATTATATATCACATCCACCATAGCTTATTATTTTGTGTTTATTTTTATTTTGAGAGAGCGTATGCACACACACTTGAATGGGGGAGGGAGAAAAGAGAGAGAGCAGGGGAGGGGCAGAGAGAGAGAAGGAGAGAGAGAATCACAAGCAGGCTCTGCACTGAGAGATGGGGCTTGATCTCATGAACTGTGAGATCATGACCTGAGCCAAAGTCAACAGTTGGACACTCAACCGACTGAACCACCCAGGTGCCCCACATCTGCCATAGTTTAAATTAAGGGTTCATGCCTGTGAGGTCATAATTCATTCCTGTGTCTGAGACACACAAATTCAGTTTTACTCTTCTCTCTGAAGCATACCCTGATTTCTAAACAGAGTCATAAAAGCTAGAGTCAAAATAACACCCTCAGGAGAGTGGACAGGATATGTTTGCCTGTACTTCTGTGAGGGTACCATATTTTAAGATCTGGTCCCCAGCCACTCAGTCCACTACAATGGATTTTCTTAATGTATCTTCAGGAACTTGATAACTAGGCACTAATGAAGTGCCATGAAGTAAATATACCTTAAAATAAGGGGCGCCTGTGTGGCTCAGTCAGTTGGGTGTCTGACTTCGGCTCAGGTCATGATCTCACGATTCATAGGTTTGAGCCCCGCGTTGGGCTCTGTGCTGACAGCTCAGAGCCTGAAGCTTCCTTCGGATTCTGTGTCTCCCTCTCTCTCTGCCCCTTCCCTGCTCACACTCGGTCTCTGTCTCTCAAAAATAAAGAAACATTAAAAAAATTATTAAAATATATGTATACATATATCTATATATATGTATATAGATATATACATATATGTATATATCTATATCTATATCTATCTATCTATCTATACCTTAAAATGGAACACAAAGTGAAAAGCTCATTGATAATAGACCTTATCATTTTTTCATGATCAGTAAGCTTCAGTTCCTACCTAGGACACCCAAAACAAGACAGCCAAATCCTGAATTATTTCTCATAAACCTGCTCTGTGATCCTGTCATTCTAACAAAGGTAAAATAATTTCAAGGGTATGTTTTATCTGAACTCGGGAAAACTACAACCATATGTTGACCCCACAAGAGGTAATATAAGTTGCTTACTTTGCACAGATGTACTATCAGAAAATATTTTCACTTTTTCTCCCAACTCTGAACCATAAATATATTGATTACATTCCTTGTGATCATGATTTTTCTTTTTCTTAAATATGGTATTATCACAAGTGAAATGTTGTGGAGCCTAGCAAAGATTTTTGTGTATATTATTAGGATTCTTCATGGTTCAAATAAAAGAAAATCCAAATACAATTAAAATGGCTTAAACATGGTTTGAGCAGAAAAGTACTTCAGTACTTAAGGCAGAGCTTGAATCTAGCCAGGATCTATTCTCCTACTGTCCTTTTTTTGGGGGGGCCAATGTCACTGCTTTTGGATCTTATCTTAAGTAGACTCTTTCCTCCTGGTTCCAGGATGGCTGCCTCTTACCCCTAGGACCAGCTTTCCTCATTTGTATGCACTGGGAAAAGCAAAGTCTCTTTTGATTGATTTCACAGGGAGGAAAAAAAGGTGTTTCAGGGAAGGTATACTCAAATCTCACTGGCTCTAGCTAGATTATATGCCCGTCTCTGAACCAGCCATTGTGAACTGGGGGTTGTGATGTCCCAATTTTCTGAAGTCAATTAAGACTTGCCTCTGAAAGAAAATGAAGAAAGAAAGAAAAAAAGAAAGAAAGAAAGAAAGAAAGAAAGAAAGAAAGAAAGAAAGAAAGAAAGAAAGAGGGAAGGAGAGAGGGAAGGATGGGAAGGAAGGATGGGAAGGAAGGATGGGAGGGAAGGAAGGAAGGAAGGAAGGGAGGTAAAGAAAAAAAGTAGACCTAACTCTGGAGCTTGCAGTAGAATCAGGGCCATCCAAACCCATAGCCAAAATGGGAGTAAGTCAAACACTCCAACAATCCCCACTATGGGCTCCTTAAATAATGAGTTCACTAAAATTAATAAAATCTCACTGTTTCTGGGTCTCCGTGATAGTGAGCTACAGGAATTCCCCAAGGGAAGCCAGAGAAACAAGAGAGGGGACATAAAAGCTGCTTCCCCTGGGGGCACCTGGGTGCCTCGGTGGATTAAGCATCTGACTTCAGCCCAGGTCATGATCTTGCAGTTAGTGAGTTCAACCCCATGTTGGACTCTATGCTGACAGCTCAGAGCCTGGAACCTGCTTCAGATTCTGTGTCTCCCTCTCTCTCTCTGCCCCTTACCCCCTTGCACTCTCTCTCTTTCTCTCTCTCAAAAATAAACATTAAAAAAAAACAGCTCCCCCATTTAAATATCTCTGCTAAGAAGAGGGTGGGCAATCCCTACATTCAGGTCACATTTGATGCTTAATGATGGTTAAGATTTCTTCTAATATTCAATCAAAAGAGGATGAAAGCACGGAATGAAAACTTATAAAAGTTTTATATGTTAGACTCCTAAGCTTTACACAGCAATCACTCTCTCAGAATCATGCCCACAGTGGCTAGACTAAGACAGGAGAATTCCAGCTGTGGGCAGCAAAACATGACACATAATGCAGCCTAGACCTCGATCAGAGGCATGTGACAAATACAGCCATCCCTCCTTTCCTCCCTCTCCATCTCAAGTGGAGTCTTTGTTCCAATGTTCCTTTTGTCCTTTCTCAACAAGCGGTTTTGGAATAAGCCATTTCAATTTACTCAACATGCCACACAAAAGCTTTTAGACTCAAATGGTTCCATAGGCCATTCTCAGAAGACCCCTGGACTCCTCTATTTTGCTCACCCTTTCCCCCAGCACCTGCCAGTCTCCACACATCAATAGAAATGAAGATGAAGTAACTTCAGTCCTATTCACACTCGGAACTGATGCCAAGGCTCTAGGTCAATACCAACGGACTGCGTGGGACCAAAAATAGGTAGGATTTGCCTCCAAACAAATGATGTATGCTCAAAGATAGCTTAGCAGTCCAACCACTCAAATGGAAACTGTCACTAAAAATTATCTTTTTAACTGAAAGATATCATAAAAGGGCAGAAGACAAGAAAGGAGGCAAAAAAGAAGGGAGGGAAAAGTTCTACCTCACGAGAAATCTCATTTTCACTTGCTTTGGTTATAGGAATGAAATAAAAATCACTAGAAATAAAAATTCCTCTGTTAATATCTAATTACTAGGTAGCACAGGAATAAACTCAGTCACGAAAAATGGTCCAAACGTGTGTTTGTTCTTATTTCATTTGATTAGGACATTCAATCATGTTCATTTCTGTTCAGCCATCCTAGCTAGTTCAGTGAGTAACAACTATGTTTTTCCATGTAAGACTTTGGCGAATTCTTGGAGTGCCTGGGTGGCTCAGTTGGTTGAGTGTCCGACTCTTGATTTCAGCTCAGGTCATGATCCTGGGATTGGACCCCACGTTGGGCTCTGTGTTGAGCATGGAGCCTGCTTGGGATTCTCTCTCTAGCTCTATCTCTCCCTCTCTCCCTCTCTCTCCCTCTGCCCCTTTCCTCTGCTCATGCTCTCTTTCTCTCTCTCACTAAAAAAAAAAAAAAAAAAAAAAAAAAAAAAAAAAAAAAAGACTTGGGTGAATTCTGTAAGCCCATTGCTTTCAATTGCATGCACAGCACTGCAGTTTGGCATGGGAAAGAAGTCAAAGGAGGAGGCTCAAATAAACACACATGCCCCTAATCTTACGTTACAAAGAAACCAAAATCTCCTTCTTACATTAAAATACATATACCAAAAAGTCTCAAAAATACAAAATATGATATATTTATAACACACACACACACACACACACACACACACACACACACAGTTTGTAGACATATTGAAACCAAGATAAAAGTCTTCGGACTTATAAACCTTAATGTGACTTGTAAACAAAGTAAATTAGGTGTAAAACAAATCATCATTGTACACAAGATTCAAAAACGTAGACGTGTCAAGCCTTCACATTTTGAGACTCTTCTATTTCCAGAATTTATTACATTTCAGCTGCAGGAATTATTTATGCCAGCCTGTTTAAAAAAAATGACAGGTTACAGTAGAATACTGAAGAGTAAAACAAAGAAGCTTCAAGAGTTTGAGGTGTGTCTTTGACTATCTGGATATGGGTGGGGTCCAACCCCATATCTGGATGTGGATGAGACACAGGATGGACTCTGGAAATGCCAAATGAGCAGAGAAGGATCAGGTACAAATAGAATAATTGGGAACATGTCTGTACTAGATGTGGAAGCTGCTGTGATTTTTAATGTGGGATCAAAACATTCTAATTGTGAAGTTATGTGAATTTTCAATCAAAAAATATGTGCTGAGTCTGCATTCTCTTTGTTGTTAGTTCTCTTTGTTAGTCTGTTCCAGAAAATACAGAACAGCAGGAGGAGAGGTTGAAGGAACACAAGGGTCAATGCAGCAAAGCCTTGGATTCCTTGGTTCCACAAGACTTAAACACATCAGTAGCTCAAATCATCAGCAACTTTGTAATTTAGAAAAAATGTCTAGACTACAGGAAAATGGAAAAGAATAATACAATAAGGTCTTCTATATCCACCACCTAAATTCAGGTTCTTTTAGCATTTTGTGATAATAAGTCTCACTTGGCTTCCTCTCTCTAAAGAGAGTATATGCTTTTTAAAAAATTGGAATATTTGTCATCTATTAATTTTTTTTATTTCATTGAATTACTAATGGCAAAAAAAGGAACTCTAACTTATTTTTAGTCTTTTCTTGTCGTTCATCCATCTTTACCAATGTTGGCTCTTCATCCTCCCGAATGGTTATAAATTCGTTTCTTCCTATTTGCACTACCATTGCTCTGGTTCGAGCTCCCATTGTTTCTCAAGGACATTACAGCAACAGACTCCTAACTGGCGCCCTTCCTTTGACATTTCCGTCCTCTACCCCATCTTCTGTTTGCATGGTGGTGCATCTAACATGCATCATAGTCTCACCGCCTCAATGTCTACACAATAAAGCCCAGATTCCTTAGACATCTTGGAAACTGGCCCCCGTCTTCCTTTCCACTCGTACCTCCTGCTTCTTCCCTTTAGCCACAAAAACCCTACTGCCATTCCCTCAAAGAACTTTCCATGTTCTCGTTTACCTTTCCCTTGTTCTTTTGAATAAAAACTCACTCAGCATTCAAAACCTCACTCTTGTGTAGTCTTCTTTGACCCTACAAGCTTCTGGATTCCTCTTCTATGTTCCTGAAACATTTTTGCTTAACATATTTCACTGTAACCATTTATTTTCAAATCTGTTTCCTTCCATTGTGTGTATTCCCTCCATTTGCCCCAGAGCTGGAACAATGGACAGTTCACCACTGTCGTTCCCACCTGTAAACTGAGGGGCACCTGTGTGGCTCAGTTGGTTAAACATCTGACTTTGGCTCCGGTTGTGATATCATGGTTTGTGAGTTCAAGCCCTGCATCAGGCTCTGTGCTGACAGCTCAGAGTCTGGATCCTGTTTTAAAATCTGTGACTCCCTCTCTCTCTTCCCTTCCCCTCTGTCTCTCAAAAAATAAATGTTAAAAAAAATTTTTTTTAATAAAATAAAATGAGGCACTTAATAGTTTCTAATTATCTGAATTTTAGCAATTTATGAGTAGAAAGAAAATACCTTTAAAACTCAAAAGAAAAGACATTAAAGCTGGTTTTCAATGATTTTTTTCCAGTTTCTATGTATGATTTAATACCATTTGCTACTGTATGCTTCTGACACCTATGAAGCCATTGTCTCAAATATTTTGATACCTGCAGAGACAGAATTTGGCCAATTAAAGACCAGTGGCTATGGTCTGTGTTGATAACAAAAAAGATCCCAAGACAAGTAAGACACTCCAAATTAACTAATATATAATGTCCAGTAATTAAATTTCACCCCAAAGTGAAAAAAGTGAAGTTTAAGGAACAGAAAGCATAATGCTTATAAGAAATGGATTTTTCATAAGCTGCTAATACAGGGACCAGCACCCATATGCGTATGTACCTAAAATTGCATTACACCATGCCATCTAGCTCTCCATCAGATAACACGGTCTTTTTAAATTTTTTAAATTTAAATTTTATTTTATTATTATTAATTTTTTAAATTTTTTTAATGTTTATTTTTGAGAGAGAGAGAGGCAGAGCTTGAGCAGGGAAGGGGCAGAGAGAGAGGAAGACACAGATTCTGAAGCAGGCTCCAGGCTCTGAGCTGTCAGTACAGAGCCCAATGCAGGGCCCAAACCCACGAACCATGAGATCATGACCTGAGCTGACGTTGGATGCTTAACCCACTGAGCCACCCAGATGCCCCTATTATTAATTTTTTACCTGAGCTCCTGACCTTTGCTTTACATTCAGACCTTCAATTCCTTCTTATGAAAGGCTTAAAATCTAGGGCTACCCATGGAAATTAAATGTAGATACCTATTAGTATACTAGTATTATCTAGAAAGCTGCTAAGAATAGCTTCCTTCTGAGGTTTTACAGCCAATATTTTCCCCCCACATGTCTACAGGAGACTTTTCCTCTCCCTCCCCTCCCCTGTTCTCCAGTTCATAGCATTGGCTTCCACCCTTGCCTATTACATTAAAACTTTGGTTTGTGAGCATAATTTGTTCTAGAAACATGCTTGTAATCCAAGCACTTGTATATTAAAGCAAATTTCAAGAATCATTGGCTCAGTTGTGATCATGTGATGTTTGGCATCAGGTACTACTCGTATTGTAAGACACTGCTCATTTATCAAGTTAAAATTTATTAGGAATATTTGCTTCTCTTGCGGAACACTCACAGAACAAATTACTTGTAATCCAAGGTTTTACGTATTTCCAAATGCTTCTGCACTGTGTGTGAAAAGGGCCATCCAGTGCACAAGATGACCAGCAAGTAACCATATTGGTTTTACCAAGCCACAGCAACAGGACCCATACAACTTCCTATAAGTAAACACTTCTATGAGGATTATTCTTTGACCCAAATATAGACTTCTTTGCCTATCACAATCCCTCTAGAAATAGGTAATTATTAAACTTTTACTCCCTGTCCTTAATACACACACACACACACACACACACACACACACACACACACCTTAATTCTTTTTTTAATGTTTATTTATTTTTGAGAAAGAGAGAGAGAGAGAGGGAGGGAGAGAACATGAGGGGGGGAGGGGCAGAGAGAAAGGGAGACAGAGAATCTAAAGTGGGCTCTGTGGTGACAGCAAAGAGCCCAATAAGGGGCTCGAACTCATGAAACCATGAGATCATGACCTGAGCCGAAGTCAGATGCTTAACCAACTGAGCCACCCAGGCGCCCCCACCTTAATTCAATAGAAGTCTCAAGGAATTGCTGGGACTGTGCTCTCAGCTGCTCACTAAGTCCCTGACAACATCAGCACGGACACCGGTCTTCAGGGGCACCCGACCCTTAGCCATTCTGCTAATGGAAAATTCTCCCAGTCTAGAGCTAATGTGTGAGCACCATAATAAACTTTTTACTTACCTATTGCATGTCTGCATCTGTGTGGTAGATGGCCGCTCAATAATTGTGTTACTTAGATCTTCTGCACTATTTGGGGAGATGTCATGACTGAAGGCTCTCTTGTCCCAGAGCTTGAATTTGCTGTATATACAGTCCCAGCACCCCTTCTAGGGAGGTAGGTTGCCAGAGAAGAGTTACAGGTCTCACCACAGAAGAGCAGAGTCACTGGCCCAGTCTTCTAAACTCACAAGGAAAGTGGCCACACCTGTCCCAGGACTCAATGAAGAACAAAGTGGCAGAGAACCCTATATTTTTTGGAGTAAACAATGTCACCGCCCCTTCCTCATCATTCCAGTAAGGATCCAATGGGTTTGCATCTTCTGGCCCACAACGTAATAAAGTTGCCCCCCCATGATTATATTAGAGAAACAATAACAACAACAACTGAATATCCCAGTGGCCCATCCTACCTGGACCCATATCTTGAAAACTGCTTGCTCAACTAACATTATCAGCATTGGGATCCCATTGCAACTTGTATATTTGTTTGTTTGTGGTTTCTTTATACACACGTAAAAGTAAAATGTCACATTTGCATGGAGAAATGAGAAAAAGAGCTGTCACAAAGCTAAGTCGTGCCACTTGGTTACTACATCAAAAAGTAATAAATTCAGCTCTGAATCCGAGTTGTTGCATATATAGTTTATGTCTTCTTCAAACACCTACATTTATTGCATTTCTTTTAGCACTATAAGCCATTTCCATTCAAGATGCTGAATCAAGTTCCCTTGAGCACTGGAAAGTGGTATTTGAGTTTCACTCAATTAGATTACATCACCGGAATGAAACGGTATCTTGTCTATCAGGTGGAGGGATATTTGGGTTTAATGATTATTTTCTCTTTAAATTATATTTTCTTTTGAAAATTCTTTGAATTTATTGGGTGGTGATGGACTATATTCAAGGTTTGGAAAATCATATCTAGGCAAGGAAAGCAACTTCTTCTGTATCATCAATAATCTACCTTATAATTATAACTGTCCAACAGTCACTGGCAGTGATCTATATGGTGGGTATTAAACATCTTGCCTTATCAGACAGACAGTAAAATGTGGACTTTTCCCTAATGACTAAATCCTCTCCTTTCTGAACTCTACACTATCAAAATTTAGTGTATTGTGCCAACAGAAAAGATATCCTCATTGATTTTGGTGTTAAAATAAAAAGAGTCCTATGAGGCAAGTAATTTAAAAGATAAAGCTTGGGTTCTTTGGGACACCTGGGTGGCTCAGTTGAATGTCCAACTCTTGATTTCAGCTCAGGTCATGATCTCATGGTTCGTAGGTTTAAGCCCCACATGAGGCTCCACGCTGTCAGCTTGGAATTCTCTCTCCCTCTATCTGCCCCTCCCCTACTCATGTTCTCGCTCTCTCGCTCTCTCTCTCAAAATAAATGAATAAAACTTAAAAAAAAAGATAAAGCTTTCATTCAAATAAATGTTTGAACAAATATACAAATATTTGAGAAAAATCAATACCTGCAAGAGAGGCCCCAAAGCCATGAAAAAGAGAACTAAAACTGAAAGACTCAGAGTTAATAGACTAACCAGAAGAAAACATAAAATAAGTTTAATTTTTATTCTCAAGGAGAGTCAAGACACATTCAAAATCAAAAGAAGCAGTTACACAGAAAAAAGTAATGTATTTGGAAATTACAAACAGGATGGTCAAAAATTTTTTAAAATGCAACAGATGAGCCGGATAGTCAAATTGACCTACAGAATGACAGAATGTTTAGAGAGTTGAAAGTTAAGCTGAAAGATTGTTCAAGAATGCATTCAAAGTATGGAAAGAATGCACCAGCATTCATACAAATGGCTGAACGTTTTGTCTCGCTTGTCTCCAGAGGAGAATAGAGATATGCTAAAATAATTGTTCCTAATGTATCTTTTTAAAAAGGTTTTATTTTCATTCCAGTTAGTCCACATGCAGCAAGTATAATATATCTTTATCTCCCAGCATGCAGCACAGTCCTATAAACACACTAAATGACAACTCACATGTCATAGAAACTGAATAAATGCTTGAAGAACAAAACTGAAATGGAAGGGTATCAAGCACTTAGAAAAGGAAGGGGACATAGCATAGGAATCCAGACATACGTGGGATCCACTCTGGTTTTGCTACTTATGGGAATTAGGGCAACACCTAGTTTCTCTCAACTCAAATAAAAAATCATGATGTAATGTGTATATCCTAGAGCGAGGATGATGATTACATAACATGAGATAAGCTAGCACAAAACCAAAGAGGTAACATTATCATAAAAGTAAAAAAAAAAAAAAAAGGAAAAGAAAAAAATTACAGACAGAATTTAATTTATTTCAGTTTCACAATGCAATAGGAGAAAACCTGGAGATCACAAAATACACAACTCTGGGCCCCCAAAATAATTTGGATTTCTTTGTAGAAAATATGCTTTCACGTAGCTTGAGAAAAACAGGCTGTTAAATAGAATCCTATCCAGGTTACAAGCTGTCTCTATGTTGGATGTAATAACACACATTCACACCACACACACACACACACACACACAAACACACACAATTCTAGCAGCCACCGAAGGAAAACAAAAACAGAATTAAATAAGGAAAATGGACATGTTAGGTATGTGTGCCTAGTTGGAGCACGAGATGTGAGCATTATTCCCAATCTGTATACTATAGCACGAGGTGAACAGATGTATCTTTGGAAGTTTAAAACCCTAATCATGGCTATATCATGGACTCTCTCCTCCAATGACAAGATTTTTCCTTCCTGTGACATCTACAAATAACCTAACCTGTATCTTCTTCTAGTCCATTTCTCCTGTTCTCCTCTTCTCTCAATACAATCTCATTCCTCTTGTGAAAAGCTCATCTTCTGGCTTTGCCAGTCCTATTCCCTCCATCGTAGGCTTCTAAGATCCCAGATCCTGGGTCTTCTCACATCTTCATAATCACTTTCAATCTTTCTCTTTCTTTAATTATTAGACACTGCCCAGACTTCTATCCTAAATTGTCATCCTTCCAATCCAGATGCCCCATAGTGACAATTAAACTTCTAGATACGGGACTATCAAATCTATGCAAATACAAACACCCAACCACTGTAGACCTCATGTAGAGAAACATTGACCTATGGGGAACTGGAATTCAGTGTTTTCCTTACTAATACTTATCTATAAAAGGAACCAGTAGCCAAAGATGTGACTAACAAAGGGGCAATGGAGTGGTAGTCTTTTGGCATAATGAAGAGTTTGATATTCTCATACCATCAGAGTCCCAATAACAGTTGGCAAAGAAGTTAATAAAAGTCTTGTTGCTGCCTTTGTTTTACAAAATCTCACACATCTTGTTCTATTAACACAATGTTTTCCAATATATTGGAGTGCATGAGTCTCTTTTACATTCTACTTCATAATGAGTATTTATTTTATTCTTATTTTAGAAAGCTGTTAAAGATAGATTTGGGGGGGGGTGCCTGGGTGGCTCAATTGCTTAAGTGTCTGATTCTTGATCTTGGCTCAGGTCATGATCTCACAGTTCATGAGATCAAGCCCTGACTAGAGTTCTGCGCTGACAGCACGGAGCCTGCTTGGGATTCTCCCTCTCTCTCTCTGTCCCTCCCCTGCTCATGCTCTCTCTTTCTCTCTCGAAATAAATAAACTTAAAAAAAAAAAAAACCAGCTTGTACTCTTAAAAAAATAAAGAACAGAAAACCCAGAAATAAGCCCACAACTATATGGTCAATTAATCTTTAACAAAGCAGGAAAGGATATCCAATGGGAAAAAGTCTCTTTAATAAATGGTTTTGGGTAAACTGGACAGCAACATGCAGAAGAATGAAACTGGACCATATTCTTTCACCATACACAAACATAGACTCAAAACGGAGTAAGGACCTAAATGTGAGACCTGAAACCATAAAAATCCTAGACTAGAACATGGCCAGTAATCCCTCAGACATCGGTTGTAGCAACATTTTTCTAGGTATAACTCCTGAGGCAAGGCAAACAAAAGCAAATATAAACTATTAGACTACATCAAAATAAAAAGCTTCTGCACAGTGAAGAAAACAATCAACAAAACTAAAAGGCAACCTACTGAATGGGAGAAGATATTTGCGAATGAAATATCTGATAATATCCAGAAATATATGAAGAACTCCTACAACTCAACACCCAAACAACAAATAATCCCATTAAAAAATGGGCAGAAGACATGAATAGACCTTTCTCCAAAGAAGACATACAGATGGTCAACAGACGCAAGGAAAAATTCTCAACATCAGTCATCATCAGGGAATGCAAATCAAAACTACAATGAGATATCACCTCACACAGAATGATTATAATTAAAAGCACAGGTAACAACAAGTGTTGGTGAGGATATAGAGAAAATGAGCCTTCATGTATTGTTAGTGGGAATGCAATTTGGTGCAGCCCTTGTGGAAGACTTATAGAGGTTCCTCAAAAAATTAAAAATAGAACTACCATATAATCTAGTAATCACACTACTGGGTACTTACCCCCAAAATACAAAAACACCAATTCAGAGGGATACATGCACCCCTGTGTTTATTGCACCATTATTTACAATAGCCACACAATGGAAGCAGCCCAAGTGTCCATCAATAAAGAAAATGTGATATATAGAGAGAGATAGATAGATATATCTATAAAGTTATATCTATAAAGAAATAGATATATCTATCTATATCTATAAAGAAAATGTGATATATATATATAAATAGATACACACATATATATACATACATATATATTGCATAATATATATACTATAACATATATATAATATATAATGGAATATTATTCAGTCATAAAAAAGAATGCAATCTTGCCATTTGCAACAAGATAGATGGAGCTATAATGGTATGCATTATAGTATAATGCTGAGCAAAAAAAAATGTTATTCAGAGAAAGGCAAATACCATATTATCTCACACATATGTTGAATTTATGAAATAAGTTAAGTGTCCAACTCTTGGTTTCGGCTCAGATCATGATCTCACAGTTCATGAGATCGAGCCTTGTGTCAGGCTCTGTGCTGACAGCACAGAACCAGCTTGGGATTCTCTTTCTACCCCTCCCCTGCTTGTTCTCTCTCTCTCTCTCTCTCTCTCTCTCTCAAAACAAATAAATCCTCTTTTTAAAAAAAGGAAACAAAACAAATCAGCTAAGGGAAAAACAGAGAGAGAGGGAGGGAAGGGGATGGAGGGAGAGAGAGGGAGAAAGAGAGAGAGAGAGAGAGAGAGAGAAACCAAGAAACAAACTCCCTTATTTTCTTCTAACAGACTCTTAACTATAGAGAACAAACTGATGGTTACCAGGAGGATGGGGGGGGGGGGTGGAATGGGGATTAAAGAGTACACTTATCATGATATGAAATGAAATGAAGTAAAATAAACTAAAAATCATGATGGTAAAGTGAATATCCTAGAGTTAGCATGAAGATTAAGTAACATGAGATTAGGTGGCACAAAATCAAATGAAGCAGCATTATCATAAACCTAATACAATGTAATTTTTGCCCTGGATAAAATGGTGGGCGAAGCTTTAAGCAATCGTCTTCAACAACAAACGACGAGAAACAAAAGTACTCCTAACTCCTTTTGACAGTGCAACACACTAAGTTAACCCGTTGTTTAGAAGGATAAGAATCTTCAATTTCTGGAAATATGGTGGAATACATACTCTGATCACCCTTCCTTCTAGAAAATATCTAGATGATGGATAATATTTGAACAAGTTCAGGGCCAAAAATGAGGAGGGAGCTGAAAATCAAGTGGTAAATTAGCACCCATCCTACAGCTGTTCCCGGATATGTGGCCATACCAGCAGCCTGATGTGTGGTGTTTGCACCACACAATCTTTGTCTTCAGAGGCACAGAAGACAAAATTTTGGCTACACAAAATGTTAGGAGCTGGAAACTAGATTTCCACATGAAGTTCGGGTTCTCAATTAGTACACTTACAATGAATCAGGGAGTAAGGAGGGAAAACGTCTTAACCACCAAATGACAAGAAATTGCTCTCCACATAAGCTCTTTCTTGATGGAAAAAAATATATATATATGTCAAAAACCATCTCCACTGAGAATTTAATAGTGGTTTAGGACATGAAGCGAGTCTCAACAAATTTCAAAGAATTAGTATCTAACAGCCCACATTATCCAGCCAAATAAAGTTCAACTGGAAATCAACAATTCAGATAAATAACTTAGGAGTCAAAGAAGAAATCTGAATGGCAATCGAAATACACCTTTTGTCAAAAAAAAGTTGTGTTTTCTCTTGAAATTTTGATCTTGAAAATTTTAATCTTGAAAATTAACCTGCTAGTTGTGGCCCCACTGATCTTATTGTAATATATTGAAATATAAGATCTTAGAATGAAATTGGGATAATACATGACCTTGGTTTTCTCTTCGTAAGTTAAGACATTATTTGTAAGTATGACATTTATGGACATAAACATAAAATAGGTGAATCGAAGGGATTATCTTTATTATTGATTTATTTATTTTTTAATGTTTATTTATTTTTGAGAGAAAGCATGAGTAGGGGAGGGTCAGAGAGAAGGGGAGACAGCGGATCCAAGCCGGTCTGCACTGCCAGCACAGAGCCCAGTGGGGGGCTCGAACCCATGAACCGTGAGATTATGACCTGATCCAAAATCAAGAGTCAGATGCTTAACCAAGTGAGCCACACAGGCACCCCCGAAGGGATTATCCTTAAAACACAATATAAATTTCAATTTTCCATATTTCTAAAGCTGGCGGTATATAGTATCTATAGTAGGTATTCAATATTTGTTAGGTATTTTTATAAAAAGCGATATGACAACAGCAATAAGTAAATTTTACCCTCAGTTGTTTTTTTTTAATACTTTTTATCAAGAATACTATGTGGGAACTAGAATTTTCCAAAGCAACCCATAGACCAGCTTTCATTTTTCACTTGAAAACAATAGAGTTCAGGGGCGCCTGGGTGGCTCAGTCGGTTAAGCGTCCGACTTCGGCTCAGGTCATGATCTCACGGTCCGTGAGTTTGAGCCCCACATCGGGCTCTGGGCTGACGGCTCAGAGCCTGGAGCCTGCTTCAGATTCTGTGTCTCCCTCTCTCTCTGCCCCTCTCCCGTTCATGCTCTGTTTCTCTCTGTCTCAAAAATAAATAAACGTTAAAAAAATTTTTTTTTAAAAAAGAAAACAATAGAGTTCAAAAATAAATAAATAAATAATAGAGTTCTTCAGATGGGGGAGGGGGAGGGGTGCCAACATGCTCCAGGCAAAGTGAATGTAAACATCACCAGTGATACCAAGGAGTCATGAGCCACTTCATGTCTCCTTCCAAGAATGAAGTGAGAAATCTTCCTGGTGTTCTCCTTGCAGTGACCTATATATTTAACCTATTTACATTTTATTTAATCTTTACCTGAAGTATATCCAGTTACAATTACACCTGCTTATAAAACATATCAGCTTTGTTGTGGACAACACCTCTGACCACTGTGAAACTGGAAAAGTTACACGACATCCTTCCACAAGAGGATGCCTTACAGTAGTTTTGTCATTAAAGGGTCTTTTGATGTGGGTAAAAATGTTCACTTTTAAGTGATTTTTAAATAAATTCTCTACCATCATGTCTTCTCTATGGACAGTTAATTGTTTAGTGGGTATGTGTTGTGTGATGCAGTCCTCTTTGTGGAGACTAAAATCTTCCATTTAGCTTCATATTTCATGAAGATTGTAGAACTTTTATGTGTATTTTTAAGGCTTGATGATGTGAGGGTAATTAACTTAAATGGCATATTTTTGTACCTCCTGTACGGTCTTCCAATTCTGCTGATTGATGATGGCATCTCATGTTGAGTCAACCACAAATAAAGGTAGTTTTAAATTTGGAAAAGGAAAAAAAGATGAAAAGGAGGCAAATTTTTCATTGTCACTAGATCTTTTTAAGCTTCTCTGAAGCTCAAAAATGGCTCCTCCTGTCGTATGGGAAACGGGGCAGATCCTCAAAGTATTAGAAGTGGAATTGCCATATGATCCAGCAATTCTATTTCTGGGCTATTCTGAACAGGTATTTGGCTGCGCATGCTCACGGCAGTATTATTCAAGAGAGGCAAAGGGTAGAAGCAACTGAGTGTCCACTAACAGACGGACAGATTAAATAAATGTGGTGTACAAATATAATGGAATATTACTCAGCTTCAAAAAGGATGGACATCTTGACACAAGCTACAGCAGATGAAACTTGAAGTCATCATGATAAGTGAAACAAGGACAAATACCATATGATTCCACTTGGAAGAAGTACCAAGAAGAGTCACATTCACAGGGACAGAAAGTGGAATGGTGGTTGCCAGGGGTTGCGGGAGGGGGAATGAGGAGTTGTTGTTTAATGGGGACAGAGTTTCAGTTTTCCAGGATGGAAAGTGTTCTGGAGATGGAGGGTGGTGATGGTTGCACCACGGTGTGAATGTACTTAATGCCACTGAAATGTACACTGAGAAATAGCTAAAATGGTAAATTTTACATTATGTGTTTTTTACTATAACTTTTAAAAATGGGGGCCCCTGGGTGGCTCAGTTGGTTCAGTGCCTGACTCTGGATTTTGGCTCAGGTCATGATTTCATGGTTCATGGGATCAAGCCCCATATCAGGATCTGTGCTGACAGTGTGGCACCTGCTTGGAATTCTCTCTTCCCCTCTCTCTCTCTCTCTCTCTCTCTCTCTCGATAGATAAATAAGTAAATAAACAAAAACTTTAGAAAACTATGGCTCTTCTCACTTTAAAGCATACAATCTGCCCACCCTCCACTGTTGCCCTTTTGCTTCAAGTTCAAGGGAAGACAAAGCTACTCTTAATTTTGTGAGAACCATTTCTCCTTCTCCTACACTGGGTTTCCCTCCATTATTTAAAGCAAACCCATCTTTTATGGATGCCTAAGGATGAATGAAATCTGGCAGGAATACTGAACAAGAAACCCCATAGGAACAAAACACATTTATTCTTTTCTGAATATAGCTTAAATTATAGGCTACTCTCCAGCAGTAATAATAGTTAGCATTCAAATGTTAAGAGTGTTTACTTCTACTAAACCAGGCCCTCGTTATTCCACTATAATTTGTTAGGCTCCATTATAACAGGAGTATTTTTAATAAGCAGTACGCACTCACTCACTCACTGTGTAGACGGCCATTTGAATAGCAAAGTGTGATGGCTCTATTTTGTAAGTGAGCTCCTGGTTTTTTTCTGAGAAGAGAAATTGTTTTCCCCCATAGAAATGCCTGCAGGGCAATATCCCTGCAGATGAGAAGGGAAGGAAATGCGTGTTAGGAGTATGATTTCTTCTCTAATGTTGATTCTTATTTTTGAATTGAATAAGACTTTTAAATGTGCTTTAAAATATGCAGGGCCTCTTTGAACATTTCCACCAAATCACATTCTGGACCCTAATCTCATTGGCAATAGCTCCACATTAAGCAAGGATGGCTGTTAGCGAGCTGTAGAGTGGTGGAGGGAAGGAAATGACTTATCCCACGGGTCAGCAAATAACACAACTGAAAACTGCAGTGGGTATATTAAAACCGTGAGCACACTTTTCAAAAATAATCCACCCTTCAATTGCTCCAGCCCCTAAAAATAAGAGGGGTAAGCCTTACAGAGATAAGAACTATGTATCACAAACCTCTTTTTTTTCCTCTTCCATAGCATAGAGTTCTGTGCTCACCAATTAATTCATGTCCTTACAAATTTTGGAGCAACTGGAATATTCCAGACACTGTTCCAGGCACTGGGGATTCAGATGTGAAGAAAGGAAACAAAGCCCTGTTTCCCTGGCAATTACATTCTAACCTGGAACATGCCACGTGTTCAATAAATTGGAACAGATTTATGCAAAGGAGAAAAAGTTGTTTTTGAAAGAGAGAGAGTGTAAGCAGGGGAGAAGGGCAGAAGGAGAGAGAAAGAGAATCTTTTTTGTTTTAATGTTTATTTATTTTTGAGAGAGAGAGAGAGAAAGAGAGAGCAGGGGAAGGGCAGAGAGAGGAACAGAGGATCTGAAGTGCGTTCTGCACTGACAGCAGTGAGCCAGACGTGGGGCTTGAACTCACCACCCAAGAGATTATGACCTAAGCCAAAGTTGGACACGTGACCGACTGAACCACCCAGGCAGGTACCCTGAGAGAGAGAGAATCTTAAGCAGGCTCCATGCTCAGTGCTCAGTGCAGAGCTCAACATGGGGCTCCGTATCACAACTCTGGGATCATGGCCTTGGCCAAAATCAAGAGTCAGATGCTCAACCGACTGAGCCGCCCAGGCACCCCACAGGAGAAAGGTTTTAATGTCTCTGTGTACCTTTCAGTAATTTAGGACTCAGGTAAGTAGGGGAACTCCAGTGGTAAAGATATTCCTTTACATGTGACAGGTACCTTTACACATGCTATAGAACTTTGTTCTGCCATCTCTTCAAATAAAGGGGCACCTGGGGGGCGCCTGGGTGGCGCAGTCGGTTAAGCGTCCGACTTCAGCCAGGTCACGATCTCGCGGTCCGTGAGTTCGAGCCCCGCGTCGGGCTCTGGGCTGACGGCTCGGAGCCTGGAGCCTGTTTCCGATTCTGTGTCTCCCTCTCTCTCTGCCCCTCCCCCGTTCATGCTCTGTCTCTCTCTGTCCCAAAAATAAAAAAAAAAAAAAAAAAAAACGTTGAAAAAAAAAAAATTTAAAAAAAAAAAAAAAAAGGGGCACCTGGGTGGCTCAGTCGGTTAAGAATCCAACCCGTGGTTTTGGCTCAGGTCCTGATCTCACGGTTCGTGAGTTCGAGCCCCACATCAGGCTCTGGGCTGATGGCGCAGAGCCTGCTTAGGATTCTCTCGCTCCTTCTCTCGGCCCCTCCCCTGCTCACGCTCTCTGTCTCTCCCTCAAAATAAATAAATAAACTTTAAAAAGTATTAATAAAATAAATACATTCATAAGTAGAATGCCATCAAAATAAATGCACTCTATGACTTTCTGCAAACACACACCCGCTCTGACACTATGCAGGGGAAGAGGACCCCTCAGGGCAAGACGTTAACCTGCTTTGTGAAGTGTCTGCTCCCAGGGGGTCCTTTTTACACTTGTAAACAAACCGAGTCCCCTCGACTTCCCCAACTTGGAGGGCCCTCCTCAGCTCTTCTTCACGGTCTGTCCACTACTACTGGGTCACTCGTAGTTCGTAATGCTTTGCATGCTAAGTTTCCTCCAACAGTTTCTTGCGAGAAAGATACTTAAGGAGAAGAAAAAGACCTTTCTGTGACTTTTTTAAGTGAAGCGCATAAAGAAGAAATTCTGAGTTGCCTAAAAGTCATTTCCAGAATTGCACTGTATCACTTTACCATCACACTTGATCCGCGATGGCTTCAGAAACAGGCTAAAAATGTCTCCAGTTGTAAAGGCTGCTTATTAGAAATGTATTTCTATAAGAAATGGCTTTCATTGTTCAAGGCACAACGTGACCTTTCTTCCCTGACGACTGAAAAGGCAATTTTGTGAGACTGAGATAATGAAGATGTTGCTGAGAACACATGGGCTTCTAAAATGCCATTTAACATAGTTTTCTTTAATGGTGACTTTGGTTTTTGGTTTCTCTCCCTTCCCAGCCAGAAGTTTGCGACTCTTCAGAGTAACCCATCTTTAGTAAAACAAACAGAACTGTGGTTCTAGAAATCTTAAGTAATGTCACAAGTGCTTTTTTACAACTAATGTCAAGCTCATTTCATCTCCTCCTGTTAACAAAGTGTCTGTATACACTTTTCTACCAGCTAGAGATTAAGCTACAACAGTAGATATTGAACTGGTGAATGGATTGTAAGATGCAGAAACATGGTATTTACATTTAGGATTCCATTTCCTTTCAAATGTCAAGAATAAAATGTCTGAATTTTGGAAGTGAGACCCACAGAACCCAGCCTCCATGGTCTCTTGGGTTTGGATGAAAGAGTTTCCACAAAGGTTGGTCTGAGGACTGACCACATCAGAATCCCCTGAGACTATTTTATTTTATTTTATTTATGTTTATTTATTTTTGAGAGAGTGCGTGCCAGCAGGGGAGTGGCAGAGAAAGGGGGAGGCACAGATTCTGAAGCAGGCTCTAGGCTCTGAGCTCTCATCACAGAGCCTGATGCAGGATTCGAACCCATGAACTATGAGATCATGACCTGAGCCAAAGATGGATGCTTAACTGATTGAACCACCCAGGAACCCCTCTCTGAGACATTTTTAAAAATTCAACATCTAGGACGTCAATTCACACTAAGATTGAGAACACTCAAGATGCTAACCAAGGCAGTGCATTAAAAAAAAATAATGTTTATTTATCTTTTATGAAAAAAACAGAGCACGAGTGGGGGAGGGGCAGAGAGAGAGGGAGACACAGAATTCAAAGCAAGCTCCAGGTTCTGAGCTGTCAGCACAGAGCCTGATGTGGGGCTAGAACCGTGAGATCATGACCTGAGCCAAAGTCGGCTGCTTAATCAATGAACCACCCAGGTGCTCCAAGGCACTGCATGTACCTTGGGTGATTTTTCTGCACACTGAGAACCAAATATACTAGAGATGAAGAAGTGAGAAAGATAAGAACTAGAAATTTTTTTCCTCTTCCATATTCCACCCAATACAAAGTGACTGTTTCTTAAATATGTCGATTCTTCAATCCCTTAGCTAATGGCAGTAATTAGTAGCTAAGAATAGAAAAGGTGACATAGGGAAGAAAGAAATCACCAAGGAAATGGTTCATACACACACACACACACACACACACACACACACACACACACACACACTGGCCCTTGGTTGCTTCTCTTACTTATTTGGATATTGCTTTTTAATAGAATTAAGTCATACCAAATCACTGGAAAGAAAATGTTTACAATTTGATATTCAAATAAATAACATTTGACTCTAATTAAAACATGTTTAAAACCTGATTCTTGAATACACTACCGCCTACATCCTAACCCATCGATGAGCCAATCGAGACATTTAATGTTTAATTAACATTGTTATTTAAAAAATAACAATGAAAGTAAGTTCTGGTAAAGTAGAACTCCAATAGTTACCTTTGGACTGCCTTTCAGGGAGACCTGAAACTTGACAGGATTTCCAACACAAGTGGGATTTTCATAGGTAGAAGAGATTCGAGAAGGCATGCCTGAAGGAGATGGTCAATTGCTTAAATATTTTACAGATCTGTCCGTTGCTTACCGAAGGCAGCATGCAAGGACGTCAGCTTAGTTCAAAAGTAGAAATAAGACCAGGTCTCTTACTTTCCCCAAGATAACAATTCTGTAAGATCTCTTGCCAGGAGAAAAAATTACTCATTTTCTCCTTCTTTTCCCTTCTTTCTACTGTTCTTGGTTATAGATTTTTTTTTTAAGAGAAAGCATTTTTTAAAAAATAACGTCCAAATAGATTTCGTACTTGGAGATACCAAGGGGAAAGATGAATCACTGCCTGACACGAACGCGGGCTTCTTAACAGACCAATTAATCATGCGGTTGGGGCCCTGGTCACATATCCAGACACCCACTCCTCGTGCCCAAAGGACATTTTAAACTCACCTTTCAATTCCCAGGTCAAACTTCGTCTCCTCTGCAAATTATTTTGTCGCCCACGATCAGAATCAGGTGCTTAACCCCTGTGCCTCTCTGTACTTTCTGACTGTTTTGCAGCAATTATCACCCTGCTTTGCGATACTACTTCTGTCCCCTTGCTCCACTAAGGTATAATGACTAAGTTATGAACTTCTGTAGAATTGGGGTCTTGACTTTTTAAACTTGATTTGTTCATTTTGAGAGAAAGAGCGAGAGAGAGAGCATGAGCAGGGTAGGTTCAGACAGAGAGATGGAGAGAGAGAGAATCCTAAGCAGGCTCCACACTGTCAGCGTGGAGCTCAGCTGGACACAAATCTCGGGGCTCAATCTCATGAGCCATGAGATCATGACCTGAGCTGAAATTAAGAGTCTGACGTTTAACCAACTGAGCCACCCTGTTACCCCTGGGGTCTTGACTTTAAAAAAATAAATAAAAATTTAAAAAGTATGCCCAGAATGGCACATGGCAGATGCTTAATGTTTGATGAATGAATTAATGAAAATATAATATGATACCAAAGAGACCGTGCTAGACCCAGCTGAGCGGGGAGAGCAGAGTCCTGACACCAGCCTCTCTGATCTCCTCCAACCCTATAACCATTCATGTCTCGTTGATCTTATTTCAGTTCTAATCCTCTTATGGTAGTTTCCTCTGCCTGCAAGTGTCTCTGATGCTGCAAAGATTAGGAGCAAGAAAATGCTCCTGCTGTTGCGTAACTGTGTCCACTCCCTGACTGCCCCTTCACTGTCCAGTTGGCAGCAATTTGGTTCTGGAGCATTCCACCTTCCCACTGAAACCACTCAAAGATCACCGGTGACATCCTACTTGGCAAATAGTCACATAAATTCTCACTTTTTAAACTCTTCTGTTTTAAATGAATAAGTTGAACCGTCTTAAAATCTCCTTCTCCCCGGACCTCTGTGACACTCCTCCTTACTTGGGCTTGACTAGGTGAGTCTTGTTGCCTGTCACCCTTTCACTCACTCCTTACTTAAAGCTCAGTCTCCTTGGGACTTTGTGTCTTAGCTCAATGCACATCTACTCGATGGTTCCCCTGAGTGATAGCACCTGCTCTTGTGATGGATGCCAATGACACTAAAATGAGCATCTGACACCCCCTCAGTTTTAGATGCCCTTATTCTCCCATTGTCCATCTTCAAACTAAATTGAATTTCCTAGAAGCAGTACTTGAGATGGAGATTCTGGGTTTTTTTTTTAATTTTTATTTAAATTTCAGCTAGTTTATAGATGGCATAATATTAATTTCTGGTGTACCAGTTAGTGATTCGATACCCAGTGCTCATCACAAGTGCACTCCTTCATCCCCATCACCCATTTCACCCACAAGATATACAGACATCTATCTATTGATCGATCGATCAATAGATAGATACATGTAGATATATATGGCATCACATCATTTTATCCATTCATCAGTCAAAGGACACTTGGGCTGTTTCCATAATTTGGCTATTGTAGATAATGTCGCAATAAACATAGGGCTGCATGTATCTGTTCGAATTAGTATTTTTATATCTTTTGGGTAAATACCTAGTAGTGTGATTGCTGAATCCTGGGGTAGTTCTATTTTTAACTTTTTGAGGAACCTTCATACTATCTTCCGCAGTGGCTGCACCAGTTTGCATTCCCACCAACAGTGCAAGAGAGTTCCCTTTTCTCCACACCCTCACCAACAACTGGAGATTCCTGTATAAGGGGTTTATTGAGGGAACAACAAAAATAAGGTTTTTGGCTATGAGTCTAAGGTGCCTGTCGAGCACCCAGGTTGAAAGAAAGCAAAGGCATAACCTGAAGTCAGTGTATCAGTTTAAAATACCAAAATGCCCAACTCTAGAGGTTCTAAAAAATCTCAATTTTATTGTAGACTTTTTTTTTTTAGTTGAGAGTCTGAACTTTTCAAAATAAAATGTTTTTGTTGATAACTCTGTGGTGATATAACATTTTGAACTACTATCAAAGATCTCTGGTTTGGGTATTTCTTTTTACCTCTGACTCTTTCCCCAATGCATCTGAGCAAATACACATTCAGCAACTCAAAAAAGGGAGGACAAAACAGACAGAGAGGTCTAAATTCTGGTAAGAAACCCTGGGCATAATATAAATCTGGGCATAGATGTAGGAGAATATCTGATGCCTCAGGACAGGACTTTCACGTCCTGAGACTAAAAAGTTCTACAAGTTGGGGCACAGGAGCAGAGAGGATGGCTAGGCGAGGAACAAGCAGGGCTTAGACCTGACTGGACGTTGAGAAGTGGCCTAACGCCTGCTTCTGGAATGTAGGATCTGACAGAAATCCAGAAAGCTCTCAGGAATACATGAGCTTATTTCCAAGAGAAACGCCCTAGAAGAGAATGGAGATGTGGAGAGCGTAGGCTACTGGTCCTAAGACAGCCACACCAACGTCATGTGCCCCAGGGGGGTGAGGGGACAACATAAGGACACCAAAGTGCCCTGAGGGGGTCCCTGAGGTAGTAAAGGGCCTCAGCAGAGAGGACCTTGTGGTTAGGCATGAGGGGTGACACAGCCGTGACCCAGGAGAATGGCAGGCCTGGGAGAATGGCAGACGTAAAAGAGGATGCTTAGACAGACGAAGATAGAGAAAAAGATACCCCCAATGCCCAGGAGCACAGGGAGCAGCAGAGGAAGGCTCCCCCTGATCCGACTCTGATTACTGACGTGAGCACTCATTAATAAAATTTAACTGATTTTTAAAAATCAAGAAAGTTCTACTTCTTATATAGATCAGGCTGGAGACCCAGATAAGCAACTAATGATTCATCTTATCTGAAAATATAGCTTGGGCCAAGAAGAAAGTATTTTGACTGCATTATGTTTTTCTCATGTGCAAGCAAGAATATTGAGAAGAAATCACCAAATTGTGAGTCCAAGGACATGACTGTGTGTATACACACACGCGTGTGTGTGTGAGAGAGGTGTTTTTGATGTCTATGTGTGTGAGGGGGAGTATGTGTGTGTGTGTGATGTACATGTGTGTAACGGGGAGGATGTGTGCATGTCAGTGTGTGTGAGGGTGTGTGTGTGTGTGTGATATCTGTGTGTCAGGGGTAGTGTGTGTGTGTGATATCTGTGTGTGTAAGGGGAAGTATGTGTGCGTGTGTGTGTGTGTGTGTGTGTGTGTGTGTTAGGGGGAGTATGTGTGTGTGTCTGTGTATATGAGGGGGACTGTGTGTGTATGCATATCTGTGTGTGTGAGGGGGAGAGTGTGTGTGTGTGTGTGTGTGTGTGTGTGTGTGTGTGTGTGTGTGTGAGGGGGAGTGTGTTGGGGCTACATCTTGATCAAGTGCTTTTGGGGTAACTTATTCAGGGAGAGGGGCTCCAAGCCTCACATAAAATTACCACTTTGTGACAAATCTTTTTTCCTTTGGCCCTCAAAACTAATTAGATATTAGTATTATCAGTACTAAATACAAAACTTGCTCCAATAATTATTACAATTCATCAATTCAAACTGAAACACAAACAGTGTTTAAAATCTAGGTATATGACAAGCATGTAGCAGCGTCTTCAGAAATTATTGGTGAATTCATTTTCTGAAGGCAGCCTGGTCCTAAATGTCAGGCCATGTTTGGGAAGACTCAAGATCGTTTTCAAATGAACCCATAAGTCAAACCCAATCACCATCCATCCAACGACAAAATATGGTATTAAGGCTGGGTGGTCACTGTCCCTGGATGGGATGGGAAGGCCTAGATTCCCTCAGGGCCCCACGGGTCGCTTTGACACTCTCTGTAATAACTGGTATGGTCTGTGCAACCTGCCTGCCTGGGGTGGTGATGACTATGGCATTTTATTCTCCTCGTAAGAATATTCCCCTTTCTTTATAGATTTATGGAAACACAGAGGGTGCACAAAAGCTGGTTTGAGTTTAGTCTGTAACTTCTGAGGGTGCATTTCTGTGTAAAGGTCCAGTTCATTCAGATGGAGAAGAATCTTTTCAGAAATAGGTAATTGGGCTTAACCGAGCTCGTACACATTATGATTATGTGAGGTGAGGTGAATTTTAATGGCTTCGTTTCCTAAATAAATAATAAATAAGTGATGATTAGTTGATCCCTAAGGACCCTCTCAGCTCCAGTATTCTATAATCAAGGTTAAGTAACAAGCCTGGTGAGAGGGGGTGGAGGCCAAGGGCACATACGTCTTCCCAGCCCATCTGCTTCCCTAAATATTTTATTCTGCCAACATGGCATTCTCCCAGTTTATTCAAATCCCAGAGTTGTATTACACTAGAGAGAAATATTCACTTCCCAAGTCATCAGGAAGCTCCTCTAAGATGGACTGGGTCTTGTCCCCACCTGTAGTGAATTTATGAAGCAGATTCTTTTAAAATCTAAATATCACATTGAGTTCCCAGACACATCTTCTGTGTCACACACATTTGAAATAGAAAGGCATGCATGGTATTCAGCAATCTTGTATTAACATTTGATTTCAAATCTCTGAAAAAAAAAAAAAAAAGAATCGAAGAATCCCCCATGTAGCTCTGCCCCTCTGCCTGTCCAGACATGTGGTTGTCTCTCCTTTTCTGAAAAGTCTCTGGAAAAGAGATATTTCGATTTCTCTTCTTAATCTCTGTCTGTGTTCAATGTTCTTTATGAAAGAATGGAGCATTCTCCATGCAGGTTTCAATGACAACTGAAGCCTGTTACCCTCCCACCCTTGGCCTACGGTCTACAAAATGGGATCCCTAGGAAAACACTTCCTGCTCATTCCTTGACATGCGATACTCACATATCGTCCTAAAGCTGGACAGACACTAAGCAACAATATAACACTTCCCCCTCTCATCGTCCTTCCCTTAGAAAGCTCCTTCTTCCCACTCAGAATCTATATATACAGACACCTCTTTTAATTCTGGACAATGTTGTATGGAAAACATTGTGGAACTTTGTATTATTTACCAGAAAACAAATTGGATAATTCGATGTTAGTTTAATTAGGGTTTAACTATTTACAAAGGAGAAATCAGAGTTTAAGGAAAGCACCAAGGCATGGGACAGTAGGATGGAGCTTAGAAGACGGGGAGCCAGCACCACCTCTAAACCTGAAAGGGTAGGGGGTGGTTACCCAACCCAAAGAGACTGTTGTTTAGCAAGAGGCTCCTGAGAAAGACTAATCTTTGGAAGAGGTGCTAAGACCTGGGAGGAAGGGAATCAAAGAAAAAATGGCTCACTCTCCTCCCAGCCAATACATCTTTTCCTGGGGCCCCCATAGCCTAAATGGAACCAGAAGTCAGAAGGCAATCTAAATGGGTCAGCCTACTGGGCCATCAGGCAGGGTGGAAAAGTGTGGGTGTAGATACGGAGAGTCAAAGGGAAAGTGATCCATGTCTAGGTTACAAATGGCAGAAAAGGCAGAGAAAACGTGGCTTTTCTGGGATGGCTCTGATTCTGAAATTTTCAGCATCCAACTTATACTGCCTCTGCTGACTTTTAAACCAGGAAGCAGTGTGTATTTTTGGCTATTTCTGCCTAACGAATTACCACAAAGTTTGCAATGTAAAGCAATGTACGCGTGTTGCCGTGGGTCAGCAGTCCAGGAACAGCTTAGCTGGGTTCTCTGCAAGGCAGCAATCAGGGATAGGATCCCATCTAATGGTTCACTTGGGGAAGGGTCCACCTACTTCTAACTCAGGCCATTGGCAGATTCTGCTTCCTTGAAGCTATAGAACCAAGGGCCATGGCTTATAGCTGGCCGTACTAGACATGGCCCTCAGATCCTAGGGGCCATCCACTGTTCCTCCCATCTAAAACCCCCAGTATGGCCAACTGTTTCATAAAAGCTGGCAAGAAAGAGAGAGTTCCTAAAGTGAGTCTGCTAGCAAGACAAATTTTTCTACAGCGTAATGTAATAACAGAAGTAGCATCCCTTCACCTTTGATATATTCTATTGGAATATATATTCTATTGGTTTGAAGGAAGTTTCTAGCCCCACCCACATTCAAGGGGAAGAAATGATACAAGGGTATGAATACCAGGAAGCAGGGATCACTGGGAGTCACCTGAAAGTCTGTCTACTGCCCAGTACAAAATCAATCGATTTCACCATGATATCATTCTTTTTGCATATATAAGAAGACCTGATTTGGACTTCTGCACTGGTAATTTTACAGGTTTGCTTGCCCATAGCTCTCGTAATGTAAGACAGACCATCATAGCTCCAAAGACCTAATAATGTGTATGTCTATTCCTGGACCCAAAAAGCCAAATCATGGGATGGCCAATAAACCTACCATCTATGCGGCCATCTTTAAAATGTGATTTTTTTCCCCTTCATATTCCTCTGACTGGAATAGGCAATTGGAAAGAAAGAGATTAAGGCAGTTGGTAGTGGAATCAAAGGTAAAAGGGTGCCAAAAAGTAAGTTGAGACTCTAGTGGGCCAAATACATTCTCAAGTGGAAATTATAAAGAAGTTGAAAAGATGTGGATGGTAGTTGACGTAAAAACCAACTGGGAGGGGCGCCTGGGTGGCTCATTCAGTTAAGCATCCAACTTCGGCTCAGGTCAGGATCTCACAGTCCGTGAGTTCAAGCCCCGTGTTGGGCTCTGTGCTGACAGCTCAGAGCCTGGAGCCTGTTTCAGATTCTGTGTCTCTCTTTCTCTTTCCTCCCCGCTCATGCCGTCTCTCTCTTCTCAAAAATAAATAAACTTAAAAAAAAAACCCAACTGGGAGATGAGAATGAAACAGACACACAAAGGGAAAGACATGGGCCATGAGGGAAAAGCTGGTTCCTAGGGTTGCTCTAGAGCCTAAGTTTTCCAGTTCTGGGCTACAAGCATCTTTCCCAGAAGGACTCATCCTCTCCAGTTAATTGCAGTGAGTCTCTCTTCTTTTACAAAGACAATTTCCAACATCCCTTCTCTCCTAGGGCTTGATTTTCTTTTTTCTCTCACTTAACAAAATAATTGTACCTACCTGTTAGTTTGACTATACTCTTAGGTCTTACAAAAAGCAGAGTTGCTATGTTTTTGCTTTGCGCAGTTAGCTAAAAACATCTGGCCTCACATTATAGCTGTTTTTAGGCCAAAGTAGAAAATCATGGAACATGAACTTCAAGATATGAATAGCTAAGCAACATATAGTCAACTAGATGGTATCCCATGTCTTAGTAAAAAGCTTTACCAAAAATCTTACATCCCTGAATGTTGATTTTGTCAGATTCTTGAATGTCCTTCAGTGCCTTTAAGTCAGATAGGAATTAAATGCAGTGGTAACCATAGAATGAAACATATATAAATTCATTAACTCCTTTTCTACCTCTGTCATCTATGTAAGTATGTTATAATTAAGCCATATCAGGAGATTATGAAAGTTAAGCCTGTTTGTTTATGTCGTATAATATCAAACATCTTTTCCATATAAGGTACAACCAACATGCCTTTGATATTAAAGGATAAGACATCGCAAAAATATTTGATATTGCTCAGACAGTGCTCAAAATCACCGTGTACATCACAGGCTCTTGGCTTATACTCTTTTAGTAAGCTCTTGATCTAATTTTTTTTAATTAAAAAAATTTTTTTAACTTATTTTTGAGAGAGAGAGAGACAGACAGAATGAGCAGGGGAAGACAGGGAGAGAGAGAGGGAGACACAGGATCCAAAGCAGGCTCTAGGCTCTGAGCTGTCAGAGCCAGAGGTGGGGCTCAAACTCATGAATTGCAAGATCATGACCTGAGCTGAAGCTGGACGCTTAACCAACTGAGCCACTCAGGCAGCCCGATCTCTCTAATTTTCAACACACATATTTTTATTGCTATTAATTCTTAGGTTTTGTTTAACCATATTATATGCCAGAGACTGTTATCCAAGTTAATATTTTTCTTTGAAGTAATAGTTATAAAGACATAGTATAACAACTATAAGAAACTCCATTCAAAATTCAGATAGGAAAGGTTTCTGGTGTGATACTAAATTAAATGACAAAAGCTCAGATTGTACATTTTAATCTTAACTACATAAAAAAACTGGATATAGATACAACAAAATATTAACAAAGCATTTTCTTTTTTTAACTTTTTTTAATTTACATCCAAATTCGTTAGCATATAGTGCAACCATGATTTCAGGAGTAGATTCCTTAATGCCCCTTACCCATCTAGCCCATCCCCCCTCCCACAACCCCTCCAGTAACCCTGTTTGTTCTCCATATTTAAGAGTCTCCTATGTTTTTCCCCCTCCCTGTTTTTATAGTATTTTTGTTTCCCTTCCCTTATGTTCATCTGTTTTGTCTCTTAAAGTCCTCATATGAGTGAAGTCATATGATTTTTGTCTTTCTGTGACTCATTTCACTTAGCATAATACCCTCTAGTTCCATCCACATAGTTGCAAATGGCAAGATTTCATTCTTTTTGATTGCCGAGTAATACTCCATTGTATATATATACCACATCTTTATCCATTCATCCATCGATGGACATTGGGGCTCTTTCCATACTTTGCCTATTGTTGATAGTGCTGCTATAAACATTGACATGCATGTGCCCCTTTGAAACAGCACACCTGTATCCCTTGGATAAATGCCTAGTAGTGCAATTGCTGGGTCGTAGGGTAGTTCTATTTTTAGTTTCTTGAGAAACCTCCATACTGTTTTCCAGAGTGGCTGCACCAGCTTGCATTCCCACCAACAACGCAAAAGAGATCCTCTTTCTCCGCATCCTTGCCAACATCTGTTGTTGCCTGAGTTGTTAATGTGAGCCATTCTGACAGGTGTGAGGTGGTATCTCCTTGTGGTTTTGATTTGTATTTGCCTGATGACGAGTGATGTTGAGCATGTTTTCATGTGTCAGTTGGCCATCTGGATGTCTTCTTTGGAGAAGTGTCTATTCATGTCTTTTGACCATTTCTTCACTGGATTATTTGTTTTTTGGGTGTTCAGTTTCATAAGTTCTTTATAGATTTTGGATACTAACCCTTTATCTGATATGTCATTTGCAAATATCTTCTCCCATTCTGTTAGTTGCCTTTTAGTTTTGCTGATTGCTTCCTTCACTGTGCAGAAGCTTTTTATTTTGATGAGGTCCCAGTTGTTCATTTTTGTTTTTGTTTCCCTTGCCTCTGGAGACACGTTGAGTAGGAAGCTGCTGTGGCCAAGATCAAAGAGGTTTTTGCCTTTCTCCTAAAGGATTTTGATGGCTTCCTGTCTCACATTTAGGTCTTTCATCCATTCTGAGTTTATTTTGGTGTATGGGGTAAGAAAGTGGTCCAGGTTCATTCTTCTGCATGTCGCTGTCCAGTTTTCCCAGCACCACTTGCTGAAGGGACTGTCTTTATTCCATTGGATATTCTTTCCTGCTTTGTCAAAGATTAGTTGGCCACACGTTTGTGGGTCCATTTCTGGGTCCTTCATTCTGTTCCATTGATCTGAGTGCCTGTTCTTGTGCCAGTATGATACTGTCTTGATGGAAGAGAAATCAAGGAATCGATCTGATTTACAATTGCACCAAAAACCATAAAATACCTAGGAATAAATCTAACCAAAGAGGTGAAAAATCTATACCCTGAAAACTATAGGAAGCTAATGAAATAAATTGAAGACACACACACACAAAAAATGGAAAAAGAGTCCATGCTCCTGGATAGGAAGAACAAATACTGTTAAAATGTCAATACTACCCAAAGCAATCTACATATTCAATGAAATCCCTATCAAAATAACACCAGCATTCTTCACAGAGCTAGAACAAATAATCCTAAAATTTTTATGGAACCATAAAATACCCTGAATAGCCAAAGCAATCTTGAAAAAGAAAACCAAAACAGGAGACATCACAATCCCGGACTTCAAGCTATACCACAAAGTTTTTTTCTTTTTTAAAAAAATGTTTATTTTTGAGAGAGTGAGTGTGTGAATAGGGGAGGGGCAGAGAGAAAAGGAGAGAGAGAATCCCAAGCAGACTCTGCACTGTCTGCACAGAGCCCAATGCAGGGCTCAACCCCAAGAACCATGAGACCATAACCACAGCTGAAATCAAGAGTTGGACACTTAACAGGCTGAGCCACCCGGGTGCCCCATTAACATAGTTGTTTCTAGGAATACAATTATACATGTTCTTTCTCCTTCCATCTCTACATTTGCCAAATTTTTATAGTGAGAATGGGTTATGTTTTATTTAGAAGAAAACAAACTTTATTAAATAAACACAACATGTTTATTTGAAACTAGTTAAATTATTATCTTTGCTGAAGATTATCTTTAAGATATCTTCTCACTTTTTACTGTCCCGTGGGATTTAAGTTCATTGTTGCCATATTGATTTCACTTTTTTTTTTAACCGTAACAGTGTTGTTATAAAACTTCCCTAACTGTGCTGATATAGTATTCATACTAGTTGTCTCGAGATCTCATTTATTCCACAGGAGAAAGAATTTTAAAAATCTGTTACAAATTCAGCCTGTCTCATATTGATCTTGAGTAACATACAAGTTTAGTATTAAAAGCTTAATTCCTACCCTGAGTCAGACAGGAAAAGGAAACGGGGCACATTTGACTGTCCGAGGACACCTACAAACACCAGCCTGTGCCTTTTGAATAGATATGGGCTGCAATAACCAGGTCATCCAGGAAGAGCTCGTTCCCTCCCATCCTCTCACCAACAGAGCCCATCCAACGGAGAGCCTTGAGCTCCAGGACATAGGAATGAGGAGAAACTTTAGAAAACAAATAGGCTGTCCCACACTTGTTATTTGATGGCTGGCCATGTGCTAAAATTTCACCGGCCTTACACGAGCCTCAAAGAAAATCATAAATTTTAATTCCTTCTGATTTTCTTCAAAAACATGGACCTAGTCTGGAACTCCTACGTGGTTAGAATCCACTCTACAACTTTCATAATTCATTTCATACAAGTTTTATATTTTATTACTACAGAGTTTGACTTAGCCATTCACATCAGATCATATATAATGTTCATAAGATCCCAAGTTAAAGAACAGCTTATAAATGTTACAAAACATATTGATGCCTGAATTCAGGACACCCACTATATTATAATAGTCGAGGTAAGTGACAATCCTAACAGAATTCTGCCTTCGTTAGGCTTTTTGTCCTCCCTGGGCTTTGCTGCATGCTACATCAATAATTTCAATAAAACCGAAAGCTCAACATGGCTGAATAATATTGAGTGTTTTAGCCTTATATCACAAGTTATTAAAAACAAAGAGCCAGCTTTAAACCTCATGAAATTCTTTCTTCCTTATCCTTGAGCCATTCATTCAGTGCTTTTACCCATTGCTATTAGGCATGACAAGTGTGATCATATTAAATCATTTTAATCTTATTTTAATCTTTCATAGAGAAAGAAAGGACAATTACAGGTCTCAATATGGTTTCTTATGAGCAAACTCAAGGAGCAGAAAGAGACAAAGTATATCCTGGCCAATTTTGCAATAAAGTTACTACCTCCTTCATGTGTAATATCTAAAATGATAAAGACTTTTATTGACTAATAAAATATGGACGCCCAAAGGGACCAAATAAAAATGGCTGCTATACACTGAACCATCAATAAATATCTGCAAAAAAAAAGAATAATGAATAAATTTTCAAGAGGTATATTTTCTGCAGCAAACTATGATATTATGGACATTTCAGTTATTACGTTCAAAGTTCAAACGAAAAAATTTATACAGACAAGAGGAGGGAGTTAAGCATTGTATGAAAGATTTACAAATCAGATAGTAGAAAGTGAAATGAAAAAAAAAAAAAAAAACATGGGACCAAGGGCACTAAAAACTATATAAGCACAAGGAGAATGATTAAAACAAAAATACAAACATTCTCCTGAATACCCAAAGAATTCTTAAAATAAAGATCAATGAAAATGAATCACACAATGAAACATAGCAATTATACCACAATAACTCTAACATAAAATATAGGAAAGGATTGAGACAAGGTGAATCAGTCATATCAATAAATATCAATGGGCTCTTAAAAACTGAGAACAAACTGAGGGTTGATGGGAGGTGGAAGGGAGGGGAGGGTGGGTGATGGGTATTGAGGAGGGCACCTTTTGGGATGAGCACTGGGTGTTGTATGGAAACCAATTTGACAATAAATTTCATATATTAAAAAAATATATCAATGGGCTCAACCTGTTAAAAGAAAAATGTTTTCTTTTTTTAACTTTGAAAGCAAGATCCAACTCTATGTGATGTAAAAGAAACTCACTCAAAACAAAGATATACTAAAAAGCTAAACTTAAGGGAAAATGCTAACAAGTAATGGGGGTATGCAGAAAGTCACAGATGTCAGGGAGCAGGAGCTCTCACTAACCCGTCTAGGACCACCTTGTCCTCAAAATAAGTAATGGTGACAACACAGTAGGACACACGGAAGAAAATAAGAACCTGTGAATAAATAAGCAAATGGAGAAAAAGAAAAATACCTTGTTTAGAGTAGAGTGCTAACTAATTAATGTAGAAAGAATGATCAAATTATAAAATCACTATCAAGCAAATAATAAACAATTATGTTAGGCAAGAATCGGCAATATTTGCCAAAACTAGTAAATAAAAATTCAACGTCAAACAGGATCTTTAGGCTGTCTTGAGGTATCTTTTCACAATATATTTCTTAATCACAAAAGGGAAAACGTTGTCAATTTGTGGTAGAGAAACCTAGCAGATTTAACCCTTACCAAGCGAATGAAGTTAGCACCACCTGTGATGGGATACAAACCATCATGTTCCTCCTGACAACATACACTGGAAGGATACAACAGCACTTGTATGGTACTTCTTTGTTTTGCTTTGTTTTGTTTTGTTTTGATACATAACATGCATCAGCTCATGAGGAAACATGAACGATGTTCTACAAAATAAATAACCTTACTCTTCAAAACTGCCAAGGTCATGGAGGTAAGAAAACAATGAGGAACTGTCACAGATGAAAGAAGACTACAGAGGCATGATGGGATCCACAGGTGAACATGACCCAGAATGAGAATGTCCTTACTCTTAGGAAATAAACATGGAAATATTTAGTGTTAGAGTGGCATTACATCTCATATGGATCAGGGGAAAAAATGTCTAAATGTATGATTCTTAAAATAATAAAGCAAAAGTGATGAATTCTTTTTAAAAAATGTTTATTTTGAGAAAGAAAGAGAGAGAGAGAGAGAGAGAGAGAGAGAGAGAGAGAGAGAGAGAAAGTGCATGCAAGTAGGGGAGGGGAAGAGAGATCAGGAGAGAGAATCCCAAGCAGGCTCTGTGATGTCAGGACAGAGCCTGATGCTGGGCTCAATCCCATAATAGTGAGATCATGACCTGAGCTGAAAGCTAGAGTCAGGCGTTCAACCAACTGAGCCACTCCAGTAACCCAAAAGTGATGAATTCTTAATATTTAAGGAATGGGGGTGAAGGATATATGAGAACTCTTTGCAGTATTTAAAAAAAATTTTTTTTTAATTTTTAATGTTTATTCATTTTTTGAGAGAGAGAGACAGAGCATGAATGGGGAGGGGCAGAGAGAGAGGGAGACACAGAATCTGAAGCAGGCTCCAGGCTCTGAGCTGTTGGCACAGAGTTGTATGTGGGGCTCAAACCCAAGGACCATGAGATCACGACCTGAGCCAAAGTCAATGCTTAACCAACTAAGCCACCCAGACACCCCTGTATTTATAAATTTCTTCTGTAAGTCTGAAATTATTTCAAAATAAAGTTAACAAACATTTACCTTCTAAAAAAAAAAACTAAAAACTAAAAACAACCCAAAACAAATGAATATAATCATATATCTAATTGTTAATGTTAGAGAGCTTTTTTTCTTTTTTTTTCTTTTGTACCTTATACATATTTAGTGGGTTGTTGTCTAGGATTAAAAAAACTATCCAAAGTTTTCAAATTTCACTAGTGTTTCACTAAAGTAAATCTTACAGAGTTATTGTTAGTAATAATATCTCTTGTCATTTTTATACTATTCTTTTATAGTATATAAAATATATACTATTCTTTCATATTATATGAAATAAGCAAAATAAGGAGTGCTTGGGTGGCTCAGCTGGTTGAGCATCAAACTCTAGCTCAAGTAATGATCTCATGGTTTGTGGGTTTGAGCCCCATCTCGGGCTTTGTGCTAACAGCGTGGACCATGCTTTGGATTCTCTCCCTTTCTCTCTGACCCCACCCCTGCTCATGTGCGCACTCTTTTCTCTCTCTCTCTCTCTAAAAGTAAAAAATGTTAAAAAAAAAAAAAGTAAGCAAAATAATTAATTTGGTTAATGTCAAAAACAAGCTTTTGGTACAACGTGAAATCAAGGAAGAATTAGAACACTGTCAAGTCAAATGAAACTAGAAATTACCAGTATGAGCTCAAATTTCTAAACTATCTCTTTTCTATGTTCCATGAGATTGTAGCTAAGCAATATGACCTCAGCAGCAGTGAGCTTCCTTCAAGCAGATTTTTCTCCCTAATAATATTCACACTACACAGGACGAGTTTTCTTGGATAAATGGCTAATTGCATGCCTAGGACAGAGAAGGCAAAAGATGGGCTTAGGACATCTTGGTAGATCAGAAAACAAAGGAGCTTTAAATGCTGTCTCCATAGGACATGGTGGCCAGCCTGAAGACATGCTCAGTGGCTGCAATGACAATTCAAACATGAGAATGAAGAGGTGAATGTAACACATTGCATCTATGTCTATGCGTGAGTCTGTGAAGATACTCACAAGGGCCAGAAAAATCTGTTCTTTCACCATTCAGAAAACTATTAAATCAACTCCTTGATCTGAAAATTGGCAACTGAAGGGAAAGAAGTAACCAGTTATTCAGCAACAACTGAATTTCAGGATAACCAAATGCCCCTGTTGACAAGAAAAAGCTCTTTACAAGAATTCCAGTTAAATGTATAAGAAATGATATCACTTTTTCAAATTCCAAGGAAATTATTGATGAAGGCAAAAACTGATGTTAAAACCATTAGCTGAATGGTTGATGGGTAATAAACACAAGAGCTTGGTTCTGAGAGGCAGGAAAGAAGGAAATGTTGAAAAGAGAAACTGATGGAATTCAGCTGTAATTTGAAAAGTTGACCCTGATGAGAAGCCAGTAAAGAAAATTCCATTAACTTCGCTTAATAAGGGAACGACTAGCTTTTAGATTTTCATAATTAGTGTGGCATCTCCTTTTGTAAGATAAATTAACATGAAGTTCTCATCTGTGATTAGAATCCAACTCAAACCCTCCACACAGTATTTGGGGGCCCCAATTTATACTCTCCTTATTAAAGCCCAAAAGTAAAACTCTGTCTTCTTCATCCTGACAACTGGTGGAAACTTGATGCTGGGGAACCTAGAAGCTTTACAATTTTCTGGACAATGGAAATTGATGATGTTTATTGTGATTCATGTATAGCAAAGCACTAAAACTAAATAACAACTACAGTTGACCCTTGAACAATGCAGGGGTTAGGGCCACCAATCCCCATGCTGTCAAAAATCCATTCATAACTCTTGACTCCCCCAAAACTTCACTACTAATAGCCTACTGTTGACCGGAAGTCTTCCTGATAACATTATTCATTAACACATATTTTGCATATTATATGTGTTGTATACTGTATTCCTACAATAAATCAAGAGAAAGGAAAATATTACTAAGAAAACCATAAGGGAAAGAAAATACATTTATAGTACTGTGCTGTACTTATCAAAAATAATCTGAGGATAAGGGGACCTGTGAAGTTCAAACCCATTTTGTTCAAGGGTCAATGTGCTGTCTTGTCATTGATTGCATACCAATGACTTTCCAAAGGTAAATTACATCTGCTTTTGTGATGCAAAATGTAGTGAGACAAAAAATTTATTCTGCACACAACTCTTACGGAGGGCCCTAAGTGTAAGGTCCCCTAGGGTTGATGGTGAGATGCTGAGGTAGAGATAAAGGAATTTAGAAAATCAGTTCTCTCCCAGATGAATAACTGTCCCTCAATCTTATGTTCCTGTACCAGATCCTATTTATAAAAGCCAGAAGATGAATATCACTCCTCTATAGCACCTTGAACTAATGATACAGAAAAAAAAAATGAAAATCAAGTAATTTTCAAACTACTACTTCCTTACAAAAATGTTGCATTAGATGATTTTCAGAGAAATACACGTATTTAATGTTAGTAAATGCTTTAAAACAGCTGTAAAATCACTATGTACAGTTATATCACTGATGTCATAATGAATATATTATCAATTTAACATTTACATTTCACTCTTATTGCCTAAGTACAATTAATTCCATGCTGTCACATTGTTATTAGTGACATTATCTCATCATGTTGAAGCTTTCAGAAAATTTCCCCAATGGTAATATCAGTGAATAGCTTAGCATGAAGATTTTGATACCAATATTCTTTAGTTAAGCTAATTTGCATCACTTGATTAGATTTATCCTCAGGATAAAGGCAGAGCTATTTTATGTAATGCTGTTTCAATGAATCGTACATTTCCCACAAAGGCTGATTAATAATTTTATTATTGAAAACAAGCCTCAATTTCTAGCAGGAGACTTCACACAGATTCAGACTGTAACCCTGAGAAATCTACAGGTTTGAATGCCACCCACTCCAAGTCATCGACAGGCCAATACTACCCTAGAACCAGCAACCAGGTATGTTTCTCTCAAGAGGACACCAGGCACTCTGCTCTCGGTTTGAGAGAAGTCACAGCCCCGGAGCAGGTGTGAGGCGCTAACACCTGTGCAGAAAGCCTACTTCCTGTGTAGGTCCTGCTTTCTCTGAAGAAGTCAGCTTGGAGCTGTGTACACCTGGGTAGAAAGTCTTTCTTTTTTTCAATGTTTATTTTTGAGAGAGAAAGACAGAGCATGAGTGGGGGAGAGGCAGAGAGAGAGGGAGACACAGAATCCCAAGCAGGTTCCAGTCTCTGAGCTGACACCAGAGCCCAACGCGGGGTTCGAACCCATTAACTGTGAGATCATGACCTGAGCGGAAGTCGGACACTCAACCTACTGAGCCAACCAGGCGCCCCAAGAGTGTGTCTTTATATTGTGGGCTCCATATACCTAAATGAGGAGAATTTTAGCTGGGGTTCCTGTACCAGCTTTAGCTGTTCCACTTTTCCCAAGACAAGTCACTAAACTTAGTAAGATAATTGAGTTCTCCAGTTACTTGTTTGCAGAGCGACATGGTACCAAGGGAGCACAGCTGCCCCCCCCCCCAAAAACACACACACACACTTCTCCAGCCTCTCCTGTTTCCACCTCTGCTGTAATCTGGAGCCTCCCACAATTCCACCGGGCAGATTTGTCTTTTATTCTGTCCCCCATCCTGCTTACTCTTGGCTGCAGTTTCTTTGCTTTCTTGCATCCAACAAGCTTCCATCTGCCTCAGCCTTCCAGAAATTCATAATCTGCCACTTGTTCTCTTCACTGCATGGGTCAATTCATTAAGCCATCTTATTGTTTGCTTAAGAAAGAAGGAGAGTTGGGGCGCGTGGGGTGGCTCAGTCGGTTAAGCGTCTGACTTCAGCTCAGGTCACGATCTCGCGGTCTGCGAGTTCGAGCCCCGCGTCAGGCTCTGGGCTGATGGCTCAGAGCCTGGAGCCTGCTTCCAATTCTGTGTTTCCCTCTCTCTCTGCCCCTCCCCCGTTCATGGTGTGTCTCTCTCTGTCTCAAAAATAAATAAACGTTAAAAAAAAATTAAAAAAAAGAAAGGAGAGTCACAGCTGCTCTTAGCCTGACATTTTTTGAAAGACTTTTTTTTAAGAGTAGTTGTAGGTTTACAACAAAATTGAGAGCAAAGTGCAGAGATTTCTTATTTCTTGTATACTTCCTACCCTAACACATGCATGGCATCTCCCATTATGAACACTGTTCACCAGAATGGTACAATTTTTCTTTTTTATCAAGGATGAGCCTACACTGACATTTCATAATCGCCCGAAGTTCATAGTTTGCCTTAGAGTTCACTCTTGGTATTGTAATTCTAGGGGTTTGGGCATATAATGACAAATATTTATCATTATAATATCATGCAGACTATGTTTACTACCCTAAGAATCCTCTGTGTTCTGTCTATTCCTCTCTCCCCACCATCGATCTTTTTATTGTCTCCATAGTTTTTGCCTTTTCCAGAAAGTCCTACGGTTGGAATTATACCCTATGAAGCCTTTTCAGATTGGCTTCTCTCATTTAGCAGTATGCATTTAAGTTTCCTCCATGTTTTTTTCATGGCTAGATAGAGCATTTTTTCTAGCACCAAATAATATTCCATTGTCTGGATGGACCACAGTTTACTTATCCATTCCCCATTCATTGCTTCTAGAATTTAACAATTACAAATAAAGTTTCTATAAATGCCCATATGTCAGTTTTTTATGAACATAAGTTTTCATCTGCTTTGTGTAAATACAAAGGAGCACAATTACTAGATCATATAGTAAGAATACATTAACTTTTTTTTAAGAAACCACCATACTGTGTTTCTAAGTGGCTGCAACATTTCACATTCCCTCCAGTAATGAATAAGAGTTCCTATCGCTCCACATATTTGTCAGCATTCGGTGTTGTCAATGTTCTAGATTTTGGCCATTCTAATACATGTGGAGTGGTATCTTATTGTTGAATTTGTATTTCTCTGATGACATATGACGTGGAGCATCTTTCCATACGCTTATTTGCCATCAGTATCTCTTCTTTGGTGAGGTATCTATTGAAATCCTTGGCCCATTTTTCAGCTGAGTTATTTGTTTTCTTATCATTGACCTTTAAGAATTCTTTATATATTTTGTGTAACAGTCCTTTATCAGATGTGTCTTTTGCAAATATTTGCCCCCAATCTATGTCTTGTCTCCTGATTCTCTTGATATTCTCTTTTGCAGAGCCATTTTTAATTTTAATGGAGTACAGCTTAACCAATCTTTCTTTTATGAATGTGTTTGGTGTTGTATCTAAAAAGGTATTGCCATACCCAACACATCATCTAAGTTTTCACCTGTGTTGTCTTTTAGGAGCTTTATAGTTTTGCATTTTGCATTAAGGCCCATGATCCATTTTAAGTTAGTCTTTGTGAAGGGTGTAAGGTCTGTGTTAAGATTGTGTTTTTGTTTTGTTTTGTTTTGTTTTGTTTTCCTGCATATGGATATCCAGCTGTTCCAATACCATATGTTAGAAAGACTATCTCTTCTCCATCGTATTGCCTTTTCTTCTTTGTCAAAAGAAGCCTTGGACTATATTCATGTGGGTCTATTTCCAGACTCTCTATTCTGTTCCATTGGCATATTTGCCTATTTGCCTATTCTTTTGCCAAGACCAAACTGTCTCAATTACTTTACAGCAACTGTACAGTAAATCCTGAAGTCCTCGTTTCATTTTGCTCCTTCAATCATATGTTGGCTGGTCCGGGTCTTTTGCCTCTCCATATAAATTTTAGAATCAGTTTATTAATATCCATAAGATATTTTTAGGGGATTATGATTAGGCTTGTAGTGTGTCAATAGATCAAGTTGGGAAGAACTGACATATTGAAAATATTGAGTGTTCCTATCCATGAACATGGAGCATCTCTCCATTTATTTATTTTTAGACTTCTTTCGTTAGAGGTTAACTTTCCTCATATAGATTTTGTACATATCTTGTTAGATTTGTACTTAAGTCCTTCAATTTGGGAGGTTCTGATGTAAACGGTATTTTTTAAATCGCAATTCCACATGTTTATTGTTGGTATTTAGGAAACTGATTGGCTTTTGTATACCAATCCTGTATCCTACTACCTTACTATAATTGCTTATTAATTCCAAGAGTTTTTCACTATGCCATTTTGAACCAAAAGACTCTTGTCCTTTTTTTCTACCATTGTATTCTTCCCTTTCCTTTTCCTTCCAGTTTCAATCTGTTCATATTAATACCAGTAAAACCAAAATATTTTACTTTTGCTTTATCTAAAACCCTTTACTGTATTTCTGCTTAAGCATCTTCAAAAGAAAAAGGGATCAAAATGAAGAAAATGTAAATAAAATTAACCAAGCTTTGGTACAGGCTCAATACATTTAATATTTAACATGTATTAATACAAAATAACTAAAGTAACCTAGCAAGAAATATACATTTTGTGAAAATAAGTGACAGGCAGGGGGAATGGATGAAAGAAAGAAAAGAGGCTATGATTTGATTATTTTCAAAAATTCCTTCAAAGTTATTTACTTTTGTTCTGCAAAAAGACATATTAAGTATCACATAGAGGTTTTTCCTTAAGAAGGCAATGTTGACCTTGTGCATTTTATTTTAGAATGCCCTATTAATGGATGTCCTATTAGTCCCTTTTATACTGACTTATTAATGAACACTTTCAGAAGTTCATTGATTTGAAAGACATCATGATCAATTGTTTTATCATCTAGGGAAGGAAACAGCACATGCAGTATTCAAGAGAATTTTGTACACAGTGCTAAGCGAATTAGTATGTTCTGTTGACATATAGCATTGGGACTTTCTTCTACCAATCTAAAAAGCTATGTTTTCACAGTCAAGCTACGAGTCCAGATAATTTCAGATGCATTCTAATGCTGGACACAAAGAACCACATCCTCATTATAACAACAGTAAGAAGGGTTTCCATTCTCACCTATAATCTACATGCACAGAATCAGATAAATCTCTATTTGTCCCCCCCCCTCCCCTTTATCTCCCCTCTATCTCTTTCTCTTTCATTCTATCTCATTTTCTCTCTCCTTTCCCTCTCTCTTTTACTGAAATGTATCTATAACTGTCCATTAAACGTGGCAACTCTTTGGCCACATGATATAAGGACAAAGCACATTAAACCTGCCAGAACATCATTTATCTCTAATATCAGATCCATTTAAGTTATAAATATTGATAAAATATAACCCAAAGTAGCTATAAAGATAAAACTTCCAAGCAAATGTTAGGAGTACGTAAACCAGATCTCTGTGGCCCAAATAAAATGTAACTGATATTCCTTATCATCTCTTAAGAGGTGATTGTATATCAAGAACACGCATTTAGCTTCTATCACTTCTAAAGTCTTTGAGATGAAAGGAGAGAACAAAAGATAATAAATTTATAACAAGACAATGAAAAGGAGAGAGAGACTGTGGAAGAGAGATTCGATACATTTCTCAAACAAAAGAAGAACCAAAAAAACAAAGTGGGAGGGCTCCTGTGGAGTTAGATCCCAATTCTGAATACTCAGGATTGGACGTGGGAGTGGAAAGAATGACAGAGAGCAGCATGACTCATTGCAGATGAGTCTATGGAAGAGCTTTGACAGTCAAACCACCCAGAAACCTCACCCACTGCCATACATGTGAACCACCCGGCAAAGGTGACATTTATCACACGTGACTCCTGGGAGTCTGCCTTCCGAAGCAACTGAATGATTTTCTACGGGAGAGTTGGTGTCTCTCTTGTAGGTATCTGGGCCCCTCCTTCCTCTGCCATGTGGCCAACCTGCTGGGGCTGCTTCAGCCTGCCTGCTCTCTACCCGTGTGCTCTCAAGTGGAACCTATTTGTCATCCGATGCACACGCACAGAATTCTTGATAATCCCACCAGTCTCTTGGAAGGGTGTGGTGGGCTGAAGGGCTGAGTCTTCACTATCACCATCACCATCATCCTCATCACTATAATCAAATGACAGCGAAAATCTTTTGTGTGTAGAAACTACACAAGTGATACCTCTGTTTCTGCCTGATTGTGGAACCACTTGGGGGATAGACAACAGAGTCGGTCTGACCAGAAGGTAAAACATTAACTTGATTAATAAAAAAAAACAACAACTGGAAAAGCTGAATTATGTCTCCAGCAGCAATGGGTTTGCAGTGCTACACCCCATAGCTTAGGAAGGTCTACCAACCCAGTTCCCAGTTTTCCCAGAGTGCAGAGCAAAATGTATACTCTCTCCAGGTTGGCTGGCCCCAGAGAACAGACAGAAAGGAAGAAGATGAACTATGTATCACTGTCCCTCCTAACAAAGTCACCGATCAGATTAGTCACTGCTCCCCCTTGGGGGGAAGAGCCCAGATACGTTACTCTAATAGAAGTTTCTCCATACAAAACAAAAACCAGAGAAGAGTCTCCTACCCTTACCACCTTATTAGTCAGCATCCAACCAGAGAAACAAAACTATCTGAGCTTTTTATTACAGAGGGCATTCAATCCAGGGAATTGGTTTCACAGGAGACAGAAGAGGCTGAATGGGCAACAGAGGAATAATCAGGCAACTAGCAAATTAGCAATCGCAGGAAGCCATGGCCACCTACAAAAAGATGAGGCGGTGTTATTGGAGCCTGAGGGCGTCTCCTTACCCAGAAGAATCTGAAAGTACAGCAGGCATCACCTTTGGGGCTGAAGGGTATGGAAAGACAAAGAAAATTGTCAGATGTGCACCTGAGGCAGAAGGGGAGGAGAAGACACACCCGGCTTCTCACTCCAGACAGAAACCAGCAAGACCCACAGCCCTGGGAGCACAGCCTGAAGGGTTTGGCAGAGCCTCAAAGGGGAGAGTGAGGAAGGGTCTAGGGACAGCCAGGGCCCGAGCTGGCACAACTACTGGTGTTTATTTGCATACTTGCTCTGTACCAGATACTAAATGTGCAAAATGTTCTGCACAGCTTGTCTCATTTAATTCTTACAGCAACTCTATATGGCAGATAGTTACTGCTGCGATGGGAAGGAAGCCTACTTAAGTTGACCAAGAGAACTAATGTAATCATGTAATGAAAAACAATCAGGGGAGAGTGGTCTTGTGGGGCAATCAAGAGACAGTGTTCAAAACTGACAAATGAAGACTTAAATATATAATAATAGTATTTAGGGTCCTGGAGGAAACTGGTAGAAGTAAGCCAAGAAATACTGAAGATGATCATCTCTGTGCAATATGACTACGATGGGGACAGGTGATTTTTGCTGTTTTATTTTATAATTTGCTAAGATATTTGGATTTTAGCCAAATTCCTAATTGGTTTTATAATAAAAAAGGAGGAGAAGAAAGTTACTTGGCAGAGCCAATTTCATAGAACTCTAAAGTTCATGTTTTTACACTCCACCCCACTGTCGGCATGGCAGGACTGACCTGTAAATAATTCCTCTGCCACAGAAACCAGTCCCACCTGTGACCGTGTGATACACTTATTGGACAATCAGGCCACGTGGCAGGAAATCCTGGAGGAAGGGAAAATTGCCTGGGACCTGTAGGGCAAAAGAGCATGCTTCTTGGTGATTCAACACATAGGACAGCCATCAGGCACTTCTTAATCTACTGAAATAAGTATCTGAAGGATGCTGATTGCCATACAACCAAGAGCTACAGTGAGGCGGCGTTAGCATAGATTTTGATAGTTGATTAGTTACTTTGAGGCATTGCCAGCAAAGTTTCTCTGTGATGGGTTTAAATATTGAGCTTTTCATCTGTGAAGTGTGTACAGGAGAAATAATGTAATCAGGTGTTGTGATTGGTTTTATGGAATATCTCTAATCAGTGATAAGGCAATTGACATAAAATTATTTTATAAACCTGAAATGTACTCTCTTCACCTCAGTGAGCACCTGCTACAATCTAAATAAGATCTCATTTGTAATAGCCAAACACATCATCATCAAAGTGAACTTGACTCATCCTCCTATGGCTCATTTAACGACCCCCCAGGAAATGGAGAATGCAATGCTTAAAGATTTCTGTAATTTACTCTCCAATTTCATTGTTTTTCAGTAAACCAAAATTATGACTCCACCTTAATATTTCCTTTCTTCTTCCCTCAACCCTGGTGAGGAGGCAGTTCTTTTGTGGAGACATTGTCAGCATAATAATGCAAGTGAGTTACAGGAAGAGAGGCAGCCAGAGTCAGGGAGTTGTCTCTTACTTGGGTTGGTCTCAGAGACTAAGATGCATGGGAAGATCCTACTGTTTGTCCCAAAGGATGGAGTAGGGAGAGTGCTCACAACCTGGAAGCAGGTCCAGCTTCTTGGGCAAGCAATCTGCGCAATCGCACCGAGCCCTGACTCCCATGGACCCTGCATTGAGTTTAATGCCTCTGATATCATCAACTTGCAATTCTTACTTTTGTGTTTGTTTTAAATTAGGGGACTTCCATTTTTGTTTTCACTGGGTCCTGCAAATTATGTAGCTGGTCCTGCACTGAGGACAAAGCCAAGACCCTGGGGGGCAGGATTGAGGGGACTATGGGTGAGGATGAAAGAAAAGGAAGAAGAGTAGAAAAAGACAAGGTCCAGGACAGTCAAATGGAGGTGAACTTATTCGGACTGAAAGGAGACACAATGGAAAAAGAAAAGAATCATGTTGCATTATCTTGTGAACTGATCTAAGACTACCCCCACAGGCTTATTTATCCTAATAGTGGACCCATTACAGGGAGTGGAGGCTTTCTTTAGTTCCTCTTAACTATCCTATCGATTCTTCTTTCAGTTGAAGAATTCACACTTGGTCTTAATTATCTGATTTCATTATTTCCGTCTGACTTTATATTGATTATTTTTCTTATTTTGTTACCTGACCTTATTTGCCAGTATATTATTTGACATGGTTGCCTAAATGCTACTTGACATTATTGGGACAATAATCCACAGCTGACTTAGAATTTCTACCCATCTTTTTTCATTCCATTAAATGTTTACTTTCTCTAACACTTAAAATCGGAAACATCAGTCCAGTTCAAAATGACAACATACAAGGTTTCTGAACTCACCCCCTCCTATGGAACCACCCCACCCCTGCTGCTGCAAACCCACAATCGGGAGGGAACTCACAACTCTGAGCCTAAGGTTTGAACCCCCATCTGGCACACCAACCTTTAAGATCTATAACTGAGAGATGAGCTCCTGAAACATCTGGCTTTGAAAACCGATAGGGGTAGGGCACCTGGGTGGCTCAGTCGGTTAAGCGTCCAACTTCAGCTCAGGTCATGATCTAACGGTTCATGAGCTCGAGGCCCACATCAGGCTCTGGGCTAACAGCTCAGAGCCTGGAGCCTGCTTCAGATTCTGTGTCTCCCTCTCTTTCTGCCCCCTCCCCCATTTGCACTCTCTCTCTCTCAAAAATGAATAAACGTTAGAATAATAAATAAATAAATAAATAAATAAATAAATAAATAAATAAATCCAATAGGTCTTACATCCACAAGATCCATAATGGTATTATTGATATGAGAAACAGTTCCTGAAAGGTTCACACAGGCTCACCCACCCCAGGACCCAGCAGAGAGAGCCACCTCATCTTTCTGTGAAAGAGGCTTGGGCTGAGGGGCAGGCGTCTAATCTAACACGCATCTAGGGGTTTACCAAGATACTCTCCAGGGACAGAAGCCAGCAGGTGCTATTTTTGCAACCCTCCTTCCACCTCGCTCCAGGTCACTGCTTTCCCCCACAAGGCGTCCCAATTGTTGTGGCTGCTATGCAGGGGACACCACTTGATTGCCTGGCTCTGGTGGCCAGTGGGGCTTATATTCATGGGCCCCACGGGACTTTAACAAATGGAAGAAACAGTTCTCAATCAGCTACTGCCCCTCTGCCCCTGGGCACACTGAGAAGACAACAAACTGAAACTCATGCCTTTCCTTGAAAGGGGCATATTACCTTACCTTTTCTTAAAATATTTTTTGACGTTTATTTATTTTTGAGAGACAGAGAGAGACAGAGCATGAGCAGGAGAAGGGCACAGAGCGAGGGAGACACAGAATCCAAAGCAGGCTCCAGACCCTGAGCTGTCAGCACAGAGCCTGATACAGGGCTCGAACCCACGAACCGTGAGATCATGACCTGAGCCGAAGTCAGATGCTCAACCGACTGAGCCACCCAGGTACCCCATATTACCTTATCTTAATAGCGGTGAGCAGAGTGGCAGGTTTCCAACTAAAGACACATATAAGGGCAGACTACAATCCCCTCCAGAAATCAGGGAGGCAAGGGGGTTATACCATCTTTGCACTCTCTGCTATCCCGTTCCAGGTCATCAGCATCTCCAAGAAAGGAGCTTGTGTACATGGTCTGGCAACTTGGCTTTGGTGGCTACCACTCAGAGGACACATCCCTCCACAGCCTGGCTCCAGTTGCTAGTGGAGTTTGTGTTTACAGGTTCGACAGGACAATAGCAAACAAAGAAAAGGTCCTTAACTGGCTATCATCCTAGGGCTCAGGGCAGAAGAAACATGTAGAAATCCCCATCCTCCCAGTCTTCCCTTGAAAGGGGAACTATAAAATGAAATTTTTTCCTGCGGTGCAAAGTTTAGAAACTCTAGTCATGAGCCTATATGAACAGAATGTGAAGATCTGAAGTTCTATGAATAAGGTCAAAGAAATAAACTACACTCTACCCTTTCTTTCAGTGTGATTCACTATCTTTTGACTATTTCGAATACCACGGGACCTTAGGGAGCACTTAGGATAGTGTTTCCTCACGCATCCTTTCTTCTTGTGGGACCTCTCGTCTGTATCAACCTTCATGTCCATAGAGCTCCCAGGTTCTTGCCAATTCTGTCCCCAACCACAGCCATTGGTTCAAGGGCGCACACATGAACTGGGCCCCTCTAGAACTTCATTTTCTTAACCATTGTTGATTGGTGTAGGGTTGGACACCTTGCCCAGTGGGACGAATGGGTCCCTTCCCTGGGACTTATAAACATAGGACCACCTTCTCTGGTGGTAAGAACTACAAGATGTGAACATCAGAACTTATTATCGCCATTCTTCCCACCATCTGAAGGAAACTGGTTCAGCAGATGAGAACTCAGCAAAACGAGACAAACAGAAGAAAATACAGATGACAGAATTTTCTGGAGGTGTTCAAACCTCTGGCTTCAGATACTCCCAAAGTCCAGCTACATCTCAATATTTCATCACATTGTGGTTCAACTCTTCATTCAAATACATGAAATAGTCACATAGGCTTGCAAGAAATTCATCTTTTTCAAAGTTTTGAGTTGAGATTTATCATTGGTAACCAAAACTATCATAATAGTACAAGGACTACAATGTGAGTATTCTCATACCTCACTATACACAATGTTTGTGATAAAATATTGAATTTACAGCACACTTTTTTAACAGTTCAAGTGTCCAGGCAAAATGTATGATCTTCAAGAGAGAACTCCATTATAAAAAAAGTAACCTATGGGGGCACCTGGGTGGTTCAGTCAGTGAAACGACTGACTCTTGGTTTCGGCTCAGGTCATGATCTCATGGTTTCATGGGTTTGAGCCCCATGCCGGGATTTGCACACAGATTATGTGTGGAGCCTGCTTCGGATTCTCTCTCTCTGCTCCTCCCCTGCTTGTGCTCTGTCTCTCTCAAAATAAATAAATAAACTTAAAAAGAAAAAAAAAGAAAAGTGATCTATTGTAATCTTTTTTCCTACTTAAGTCCTGCACGCTGTCAAAGTAATATTATCACAAATGTTCTTGATAAGAGTCCCTCAGAAAGCTGGAAACAGCAAAGTATTTCAAAACCAAACTCTCAGGTTATGCTTTCTTTGGGCCCAGTTTTTCTTTACTCACTAAACTGTCTATAAATAGGCACTCATGTTGTTTGAGGAACCACAAAATACACAGAAACACACAAACACATTCTAGTCACTTCAAAATTATTTCAAGAAAGGAGTAAATTTTGGAACTTGCTTAGCCTATTTCAGACTTAGCTAGGCCTTGCTTCCTAGCTGACAATTCTGGGGGGAGGGCTTAGTTGCCAAGGTGAAAAGGACGCTGGTCCCTGTGAACCACAGGTTACATAACAGAACCCTGTGTGTGTCCATCAGGAAGGAGAAGGCGAGACAGTTGGGCCTTCCCGGTAACAGCCGCTCATGTGACAGCCCCCGAGGGACATCCACAGCTGCCAACATCGAGGCTCATGGATTCCGTCAAGGAATTAATACCGCCATGAAAAAATAAGCTGTACAATTTTTATAGCTTGGCATCCATAAGCTTTGACAGACCATCTGCTCTTTGCCATCCTCTCCCCTCCTCCCCCCGACGCCCCACTCTCCGTGACACCAGCCGCCTTCAGAGACAAATGGAAGATGGAGACGTGGACAACTGGAGTTTCTCTTTCTTTTCTGTGTGGCACCGTTTCTGAGGGGACTAAGATTTCAGTGGCTTTAATGCAGATGAAAGGAACCAGGAGGTGATTTCATCTGAACGGAGAGAGAGAATCTTGGCCGTATGGATATGGCAAAACTGAAGGATTCCCTTAAAACCTGCTTTGTGCTCCTGTTCCTGCTTCTACTCTTGCTGGGACCTGTACCCCCACTTTATACGTGTGGCATAGTGCAAACGGTGTACGTCCTCCTCATAAGGGACAAGGAGTCAATGATTTCTCTAGATTAGAGAACATCTAAGGAAGAACCAGGGGAGAAGGACCAGATGAAGCTATCATATGTGTATTCCAGACCACCGGGGCTTGACATCTCGACACCATACCTCCCTGGTTCCGAGGAATAACTCCTGGGCCCCCATCTTTCTTCTAACCGGTTCCCAGATGCCTGAGGGGACGTGAGCACCAGACCTCGATCCTCACTACAAAACGCCAGACCCCAAGCAAAGATTAGACTCTCCGCTTTCCTTTCTAGTCTCTGTCTGTACCTGCTCTCTCCCTATGCCTTCGATAAACTGCTCTCACCTCCTGCTGGCTCACGTTTGATTTCAATCTTATGTGCGGTCAGGGACCCTCTTGGCCGGTCCTGCGGGGCCTCCTCTTGGTCCTCAGACCTGGCCTGTGGGCATCAGTATAAATCTCCCAGACCAACTCTCATGAACCCTCCCAGGGGACTCTGCGCCTCGAGACAGAGCAAAACCATTTAGCTCTGCCTTCCCCCACCCATCTCTGGCTTCAGGTAAGACTGCCAGCTGGCTGAACTGAAGCAGCAAGCAGACCTCCTAGGAGCTGACACAAAGCCATTTGTTACAGACTATTGCATTTTTCTAACACCTGACAAAAGTTTTTCTGGGGGAGAAGAAAAGCTAAGTTCGACTGGGTACTGATGTCAAAGTGGATTTTGTCAAAAGAAACTGGGATGACTATAGTCCTTTGCCTTCTGGCTGGTGGCAGGTGGGGATCAGGGTGGAATCAGAAGGTTTATAACTTGAGTTTTATCTCGCTTAGCTAACAGGGTTTTTCAGAATGTTATTAAATACATATAAAAACTGATACTGGGGACTCAACTCAGTCAGTTGAGTGTCTGACTCTTGATTTTGGCTCAGGTCATGATCTCATAGTTCCTGGGATCGAGTCCCACATTAGGATCTGTGCTGAGCATGGAGACTGCTTGGGATATTCTCTATCTCTGTCTCCCTCTCTTCTCTCTCTTCTCTCTCAGTCCCCATCCCCCCTCATTCTTTCTCTAAAATAAAAAAATTAAAATTAAATTAAAAATTAAAAAACCAATGCTGTTATGAATTCCTCAGCAGCATGGACATATAGGGAATGAAAAGAAGCAAAAACATAAAAAAAAAAAAATCCAGTACATACATACACACAAACACACACACACACACACACACACACACACACACACACACAATAAAAACTCACTGACAGTTTACAACTCTGAAAACATACCACATTGCTCAAGGCCTCCTTCCCAATCTGTTTACACTGAACACGGATCACAAGTTCTTTATGCTCCCTGAGGCAGACAAGAGTTTTGTAAATTGATACAGCTTATTTGCTATCCCCAGTGTAATGAATAAAGCATCTCTCATAACCAACTGGTTCAAATAATGATTTGCAGAAGGAAAACAGTGTTTCTGAAGATGTCCATAGTCTTCCTGCTGTGCATCACCCCAAAAAGAAGGCATCATCCGTGTTTGAACAGACTGTGGGGCTCCTTCAGAGTGCTGATGTCCACCCCTCTCTCCCTAAAAGATCATAATCTTATTTGCAGCCCTTCTCTCTCCCCACCCCAGGAGCATCCTAAATGCTTCCCGCTCCAGTAGCTTCTTTCGTTTTTCCTTCTAGATAGCATCTCCCTCAGCTTATAAAATCTTTCACCTATCTTTGATGCATTTTTTTCCCATCCTGATTTTCAAAGTGCTTGAAATGTGCATTAATGTATGGGGTTCCTTATCCTTTGATTGACCCTTGTCCCACATTCTGTCCTCTGTCTACACTAACATCTTTTTCTCTCCCCACCTGTCCAACCCACACACTTGTTTTAAGGACATGAGGGAAAGACTCAGATATATGGACTTCAAGGTTGAAAAGCATAATGCAAAATTATGCAGGGAGAAACAATACCTCTTTTTTTAAGTGTATTTATTGAGAGAGAGAGAGAGAGAGAGAGAGAAACAGGCACACCACCGGGAGAGAGACAGAGACAGAGAATCCCAAGCAGGCTCCATGCTATCAGTGGGGAGCCCAATGCGGGGCTTGAACCCATAAACCATGAGCCTAAATCATTTGTGGGATGCTTAATCAACTGAGCCACACAGGTGCCTGATTAACAATATCTTGTTTGATTGTCCAACACCTAGAACCTCTTAATTAAAATAAACACTCAGTGATTTTATCTGGTGACTTTATCAATGGGCCTCTTGTTCAGAGAATAACATATGAAGGAGCTGGCCCAGGAAAAGCCTTGTTTGCATCTGTTGTCCTGACATGATCATGAAGAGTTTCCCTCTCACTCACAAAAATAGGGGTGCCTGGGTGGCTCAGCCTGTTAAACACCTGACTCTTGATATCAGCTCAGATCATGATCTCATGGTTTGAGGGATCAATCCTGGCCTCAGCTGTGCTGACAGCATGAAGCTTACTTGGGATTCATTCTCTCTCTCTCTCTCTCTCTCTCTCTCTCTCTCTCTCTCTCTCTCTCTCTCTCTCCCCTCTCAAAATAAATAAATAAACACTTAAAAAATTAAAAATGAAGAATGTCCTCTTTGCTACAGGTTTGAACAATAAGTTACACAATCACCCCACTTGTAAATATATCATATATAGTCCCAAATAGGACCAAAAATCCTTCTGGAGATGTGTATTTTATTTTCTGTTGTAAGCATTAGAAGCATAATAAAAGCATGTATACCTATGAAGCAAATAAAAGGAGAAATGGAATGATTTTTAAAAATTTGATTAATCTGGGGTGCCTGGGTGGCTCAGTCGGTTGAGCGTCCGACTTCAGCTCAGGTCATGATCTCGCGGTCTGTGAGTTCGAGCCCCGCGTCGGGCGCTGTGCTGACAGCTCGGAGCCTGGAGCCTGCTTCAGATTCTGTGTCTCCCTCTCTCTCTGCCCCTCCCCCGCTCATGCTCTGTCTCTCTCTGTCAAAAATAAGTAAACATTAAAAAAATTTTTGTTAATAAAAATTTGATTAATATAAAAGTAAACCAAGGGGTGCTGGGCTGGCTCACTCAGTGGAGTGTATGACTCTTGATCTCGGAGCTGTGAGTTCGAGTCCATGTTGGGTATAGAGATTACATTAAAAAAAAATCTTTAACAATTAATTAATTAATTAAATAAAAAGAAGTCAAGAAACGAGGGGGGGCAGAGAACAAAAACAGATGGGACAAATAGGGAAGAAATACAATACAACAAATAGAGAAGCATACAATAGATAGAAACCCAAATGCATCTGGGTGTTTGTTAAATATAAATGTTCACATATCCCAATTAAAAAGACTCTCAGACCAGATCATTTTTCAGTTTCACTACATGCTGCCCACAAGAGAGACACAGAAAGTTTGAAAGCAAAATCAAACAAACCAGAAGGTATATTAATATAAACGTTCACAAAAAGAAAGCTGACGTGGACGTATTTAGACTTTAAAGGAAGATGCAATCAATGGGTTAAAAAAGGCGCATTTCCTCAAGAGGAGAGGTCAGTTCTAAACACAGACGCAATAATCTGAAATTTATATTCACCTAATAACATAGCCTAAAAGTATATAAAGTCAAACAGCAAAACTACAAGAAGTGGAAAAATCCAGATTTATGGAGATGCTAACATGCCTCTCTTGATAACCTGATAACAAAATAGACAATAATCAGAAGAGACACAGAAACACTGAACACAGTTAAGAAACTGGCAAACAGAGAGCAGAATAGCCAGTAGGTGTAAAATACATGCCCTTTTAACCTGCACATGGCACATTTGGGCCATTAGCTAGACCTGGAGAAAGTCTCAAAACATTTCAGAATATTGAAATCCCACAGATTATGTTTTTCAGCCAGGGTGGAATAAACTGGAACACAGTAACAAAGAGCTAGAAATTTTCCAAATATTTAAGAACTAATGATCTCAAATAACCCATGGGTCAAAGGAAAAATCACCACAAAAATTAGAAAATATTTTCAACTGAACGCTAATACAAAGAAGATACATACTAAAGCTGTGGTCTGAAGCGGAACCCATCCTTACGGAAAAGATGTCAACTTGGATAAATATATTTGCAAAGAAGAAAGATGGAAAAAAACAAAACAACATACTCATGATCCAACTCCAAAAGCTGTAAAACAAACAGCAAATTAGAAGCAAAGAATGTAGAATTAAGAAAACAAGAAAGGAAAGAAGTCGAAATGGAAAACCTACAACAGAGAAAATTATAAAAGTAGTTTCCTTAAAACTAGAAGTAGCTTCTTTGAAAGTATTTATAAAATGTATAAACCCAAACAGGACAAATCAAGAAAAAGAAAGTACAAAAAATCAGTATTAGGAATGATAAGGGAGATGTTAGTAACACTAAAGACATTTATTTTTTTAATTTTTATTTATTTATTTTTGAGAGAGGGAGAGAGACTGAGACAGAGACAGAGACAGAAAGAAGGAGGGGCAGAGAGAGAGAGGGAGAGAGAATCCCAAGCAGATCTGCGCTGTTAGCACAGAACCCAACGCGGGACTCAGTCTCACAAACTGTGAGATCATGACCTGAGCCAAAATCAAGAGCTAGATGCTCAAATGACTGTACCACCCAGGTGCCCCACCCCAACGACATTTAAAAAATAAGAAGAAATGAGGACAACTCTTCATTGTAGAAGAATCCATATAACATATTCAGATAGTACTCCCATAAAAGATGGACCTTAATTCCCTTCCCCTTGAGTGTGAGCAGGACTTACTGACTTGATTCCAAAGAACAGAGTATGAAAAGGGAAAGAAGTAATTTGACAGTGGAGAAGCCTGGTAATTAGTCCAAAATTATAAAAATAATTCACAGGTTAACACAAATCTGCTACTTGGCCAAGAAGAGATTCAAAGACCGTGCCTATCTCTCTATGGCAAACATATTTTTTCAGATTTTTAATTTGCTTCCTACAAGAAGAGTCTTTGCTTTGATATCTCCACTTCTAAGTTTTTCTTTCTCTTTTACTCCCGTAATCCTGTAGAACGGAAACATAGACAATATCTAGGAAATGACTGCAGGAGATTACGGAGCACGGCCCCATGTGCTTCCCACTCCTGCACGCTCCCTTCTTTGCTGTGTGACGTCTGAAGTTTCTCTCCTCAAGGGTCGGATTCCATTTCTCTTACCCTACGTCTAGACTTGCCCATTATTGCACCTCAGCCAATGGGGCAATAGGAAATGCAAGCAGAGACTTGGGACTTGGAGAGAGCCACGTGAAAAGTCCAAGTGAGGCTGCCGAAAGATGGGAGCCACGTGGAACAGATAAACTGTCTGCTCTGAGACCCCTCCCAGACCGACCAGTGGGCCAAACGTCACACATGTGGGTGAGGCCACACATGTGGGGCCCAGCCCCAGCAGGGCCAGCCCACAGTAAAAGAAGCGGTGGACAAACCCACAGAATCATGGGAAATAGTACGTTTGTTCCTTTGAGTCACTAACTTTGGGGACAGATCATTATGCAACAGAAGTTAACGGATACAACCGTCTTTTCTGGTTTTTATCCCGAGAGAGTCATTCCAAAAAAAACCTTTATATTTAATGACCAGATTCCCACTGGCAACACTCTTCGAATCCAGGTAGGAGGTTCTTCACCACACGTGTGGAAGTGAAGCGTGCCTCCGAATCCAGGCCTGATTCTGACCCTAAATGGTGACATAACCCCAGGGCAATTACACATGTGGCCAACTTCCGTCAAACTTGCCACTGGTCTTCCCCTGATTTAGGACTTCTGCTTCTTCAAGCCCCTGGTTTGTGCCCCTGAATCAGTCCATGATTGAGTCCATCGAATTACATTTCCCACATACCTACCTGTGCCAAGAATTGTTCCTGAGGGGTAAAAAAAAAAAAAAGGGGGTGCGGGGGAATAAGATAGCCTTGCTCTCAAGATGGGGTGGTACAGGGGAGACAAGCAAACCAAGACTGAACACGGACAAAGCATCATACAGTAGCTGCAATATTTAACTGGTCCCTCAATTCTTTGCTAACACACACTTGTCTGGTTGCCCGAGGCTGCCTGGCGTCTCTGTAAACCAGGCTGCTGTTTCTGTCAAACTGCGGTTCCTCTTTCTCAAGCTGCTCATCTGCCCGCCTGAGCCTTCACCGGTCGCTTGCTCTTTGAATTTTTAGACTCACAACTCTCCCTCGGTCCCTGCTTGGATGGAGGCATTGGGGTCCGGGTTTGGTCTGTTTCCTTGGCTAAGGTGATGAGTCTGACTGCTCTCCTCTTCGAGATGTGATCTGTTGATCTCCGACCCACCCCTGTTGTCACATCTCCGCCAATCCATCCCCTGATCCTGTTTCTACCCCCTGCTCGACGGTGTGACCACGACCAATGTCCACCCATCTTCCACAGACAATGCTGGTCCTGCCCCCTCAAGTCTCCTCCTGGTGCAACTTGAGCTACTTTGGACTTCCCACTGCCACACTGCCACCCTGTTCCATACCCTCACTAATCTGTTCCCCTCCCTACTATTTTCTGTTTTCCGTTCCACCATTTTCCTCTGCTTTCAACATCATTACTTGAGGAGTGCCTGGGTGGCTCAGCCAGGTGAGCGTCTCACTCTTGATTTCAGCTCAGGTCATGATCCCAGGGTTGTGGGGTCGAGCCCCACCTCAGGCTCCACACTGAGCATGGAGCCTGCTTAAGAGTCTCTCTCTTTCCTCTTTCTCTCTCTGCCCCCTCTCTCCTGCTCAGTCTCTCTAAAAAAAAAAAAAATTACTTAAAAGAAACAAACATCATTACTTGACTCGTCATGAATTTTATTAATGTAAATGTCCAAACTAGAAAATATAAACTTAGTATCAATCAGGCAGGATAACTAAATCATTTATATTGATCAAAATCATCCTTTAGAATATATTTATAAGGGCCTAGATGATTTTGGGGCACCTGGGTGGCTCAGTCAGCTAAGCGTCCAACTCTTGATCTCAGCTCAGGTCATGATCTTGTGGTCATGAGATCAAGCCTCATGTCAGGTCCCGTGCAGAGCACAGAGCCTGCTTGGGATTCTCTCTCTCCCTGTCTCTGCCCCTCCCCTGCTCATGCTTTTTCTCTCAAAAAAAAAAAAAAAAAAAAAAAAACATTTAAAAAAAGAGACTAGATACTATTAATGACTAAGAACATTTTTAAATTTTCTAAATAACAAGAAGTTATGGGAGACTCATCAACATCTCAATGACAAATTCCTTGGAGATATTTTAAAGGATAACTAGCAGATGGGAAAGACGGGGAATCTGGTTCTGTTACTGTCACCTTTTATGGAAAATTAGTGGTGAATCTATGGAACAACTAGTTGTTCAACTCACTGCCTCAGAATCTCCTGACTAATCCCTCCCCTTCTCTGGGCAGCCTGATTAAAACAAAGGCAGGAAAGAAAGCAGAATGTCTCCTACCAACACAAGCAAACAATAATAAAAGGATCCAACAACTGATGAAAACCAGGGCTGTCGTTTAGTCTATGAACAACCTTGAGTTGACATTGAACCCCTATGCAGAACTCAGGTTATTCTGTTGGGGATCTCTGTGCCCAGGCACTCCCTCATCAATCCCCTGACCCCGTACAACCTCATTTTTCTCACAGTTGCATGGGTAAATAAAACAAAGCCTTCCCTGAAGGCAAAACTAATGACTGCCTATTAAAATGACACTGTTTGTCCTCAACAAACAGTGGACAAAGTATCTATAATTCTGCATGAAATGACAGAGATATTTCTTAAATAGCTGGGATGCTAGTAAGATCATGACTGGGCTATATTTAATAACTCAAAATGTTAAATGTAGTCGAGACTCCCCAGAAAGCAATTTAAATTGGCAAGGCAAAACATGTCAGGGTTAGAAATGACCAATTTGTGCATATTGTGTATAACTTCTGCTGATAGTTGAATAAAAAAATTACCAGGGCTCCAGCACTGGCTGGATCGGAGGCAAGAGAAGAAAACCATGAAATTCTGTGATGCTCCTGGCAGAAGTGAAAGCCAGAAATTTTCAGGGGCGGGGGGAGGAGAGGAGATGTGAGTCGGGTTTATCATGTAAGCCAGATGTTAGCTGCCCTTGAAGAAACTTCTGAGAGTTGACCTGAATTCAATTCCTTGGCCAGTGACTGCTCACAGCTGCACACCAAGAGTTCCACTCTGAGTCTGTGAGTCCCTCCGCTTCTGTCTGCCCCCCCCCCCATGCCATATATACCTGGTGCTGTGTGTTTACCATCACCAGCAACACAAGAAATGTTTCGGATGCACTAATAATGTGGGATCCGCAGGAAGGGATGGAACTGGCCATGTCTCTGACTCAATCTCCACCAGCCATCTCTTTCTCTGCCATTACCCATCCTTCCTTCCAGAAGCCTTGGAAGGGCTGCTTCTTATTGGCCACGTGCTGATCAACTCTACACACACCCAGGAGTCCCTTCTTTTATCCCATGTACTCACTAGGGAGATTTTACCAATAGGTATAGTTCCTTCTCTAAAGTGAATATTGGTGAAAATTTGTTTTTCTCTATCCTGTTGGATTCCATACATTTTCATCTTTGGAGTGTACTGAAATGCTATTTATATTCTTGATTTTCTTCCCTTTACATTTGCCACTGTTGCTGTTAGTAATAGTACTTTACTTCTCTTAGTTAATTAACACTTCGACAGCTATATTGAGATGTGATGGATATATAAAGAACCGCCTGTATTTAATGTGCACAACTTGAGGAGTCTGGATATACGCGAACGCTCAGGGTGCCGTCATTACAAGGAAGGCAATAGACATATCCACCACCTCCCAAAGGTTCCTTGTGTCCCTTTGTGTGTTTGTTTTGTGGTAGGCAGACTTAACGCGAGATCTGTGATACGACGCTCTCCATGAGGGCAGTGGCAACCAGCAGCTCCTAGGAAGCCATGCAGTTGCAATGATACATTTACCACCATTCTGTGCCCACACAGCCATTCTGTTTTTCCCTTGCGGTACGGTATTCAATAAATTACATGAGATAATCAGCACTTTATGAAAACATGCTTTCTGTTAGATGATTTTGCCCAACTGTAGGCTAACGTAAGTGTTCTGAGTACATTTAAGGTAGGTTAGGCTGATCTATGGCATTCGGTAGGATAGGTGTATTAAATGCATTTCTGACTTAGGATATTTTCAATTTACAATGAGTTTATGGGGACATAACCGTATCGCAAGTCAAGGAGGATCTGTATATATTTATGAAAATCTTTTAGCCTCATAGGAACACTTGTGATTGGAGTTACAATGGATCCCTCACCTCCCCTTGAGGCTGAAATTATTTGGCACAAAACTACCTTCTCTAGCAGGGCGCTTCGACTCTTGCTATATAGACACTGGATCTTTTTTTTGCTAAACAAGGAAGATGGATAGTGACCAGAATAACTTTCCTTCGAACAGCAGCAGCAGCAATAACAACAGCAGAAGTGATCTATCATTTTTACTGGCAATGTCAACTGCTTGCATTTAGTATAAATGCCCTCCCTTTAAATTGGCCTCATCAGGAAAAATCTTAGGATTTTAAATTGCTTTCTCTTGCCAAGCACAGAAGTTCTATCCTTTTCTCAACAAAAAAATGATGTGTTTTCCTAGATAGCAAAGCATTCTATTATCTCAGAAAGAAAAAAATGTCCTGGAGGGGAGCATTGTGAGAACTCCATCAAATATTAGTGAGAAAAAAATTCCCATAAACTGAGCTTTGAGACTTTGTCCAAAGGGCCAGCCATTAAAGAATTACTAAACTAGAAATTTGGAACTGGTGAACATTTTTTTTCTTGAGCTCAAAAATGGTCACAAATTCTTTTTTTTTTTTCCTTTAGGGTTGTTTTCTTTCTTTTTTTTTTTTTCTTTTAATTTGAGAGACTGCATGTGCGCAAGCCAGGGAGAGGGGCAAGGGGGAGAGAGAGAGAGAGATGGAGAGAGAGAGGGAATATGAATGAGAATGAATCTTAAGCAACCTGCACGCTCAGTGCAGGGCCTGATGTGGGCTTGATACTGTGATCCTGGAATCATGACCTGAGCCAAAACCAAGAGTCAGATGCTCAACCAACTGAGCCACCCAGGCATCCCCATAAATTCTTGAATGTTAAGTTTCCCTCTTTTTGCCTCCTTACTACATTTAATAACAAAAATCTGATGATGTGATAACCACACTTTAGTTCACATGCAGAGATTGTTTTGACATTAAAAGCTCCCTCTTCATATGGAGTATATTTTAGAGGGATAAAAAGATGTTAATTCTGGTCCTCTATTTCAGAAAGTTTCAATAAAATTAGTAAAGCTCTTTTCAATAGTCACAATTTTTCTCTAAGAGCTTCTGAACTCCAAAATCTAGAGGGCTTTTTCTTTCTTTTTAATTTTTTTTTTTTTTGAGATACCAGATGTTTTTGCTTTACCACAATTAAAAATCAAACCATCTCCATTAATTTCCATTGACATTTTAAACTTCATGTTCTCTGGGGCAACTTGAGGGTTTTTATAATTTTCTCATTTTAAATGCAAGGAATAGGAATTGAGTTTATTAACATTTGAAAATAGGAAACTATTACTTGTGAGCCTTTTTTAAGAAAAAAATGTAGAAAGTAGCAACTAAAGTCTTTAAAAATAATGTACTCTATTCTCCCTGGAACATATATAATTTCTTTGAAGTTAAATGCCTAAAGAAACTAACATAGACTAAAAGGCAAACCCTGAGGGCTAAATTAATGTTCTTCCACTTGTATCTAATTGCTTACCAGGAAGCCATCCGAACAAAAGGAAGGTCTTTTAAAATTGAAAGAGTTTTGAGAACCAAAGTCACTAATGGTTACTATTTATATATTTTGTATTTATCGCCAAGGACTTGCATATTTATATGAAGTAGGATTTCAGACCAAATAATGTAGACTCAACTGACCCATTATTTAGATCCATAAATGATTAGACTAAACTAATAATTGGAATTATTTTATGATTAGCTGTTTTAGTCATTGGTCAGACTATTGGGCACAACACAGCATCTTTACAGCTCAGGCCTTCCATCTGAGGGATTTGTCCTGTGCTTTTCCTACTCCACATGGTAGGACTGAGATACAATTTGAAAGTCCCCCTGTTCCTTTCGTCTTAAACCCTAGCTATTAAAATGTAGTAAGGACCTCCCCAGAGGGAAGGAAGGGCTTAGTTACCAGATCCACATCTGGGAATTTAGGGAAGTATCCCATCCCTACTACAGTTAGTCACTTGTTAATATGTTCCCAAGCCGTAATTCCTTTGAGAACAGACACGATAATTACTCTCTTCTGTTTAGTACCTAACACCTATAAAGACTCAAAGCCTGTTTACAGAATTGAATGAACAAACGAAAGAATAAACAGATGAACAAATGAATTAATCAATCCTTTTCCCTTGACATTGGTGAACTGCCCTAAGCCTTCAAAGGGGAAGGGTTAAGAAAGACTAGGAAGGCTGGCAAACTATTCTATTCTATCCTATTGGGCACCAAGTACACATTTGTTCACATCTATTACTTCATACGGTTCAGAGCTGTTCCATGACATTGACCAAGGTCACACAGCTAGTACACAGTGAGGTTGGGTTTCAAAACTAATTCTGTCTGGCGTTAAAGCCAGTGATCTTTCTGCTATCCCAATACCTTTTACTTTATGCTTGCTTTACGGTGTGTAGGCCTATATATATCTCTCCCTTTAGGGATGGAGAATTCAGAAGAGAGAAGAGGAAGCGAAAGTTTCTCTTCCCAAACGGGAGGCTGAATGTTGGAGGACTTGCAATTGAAATGTCTTGAAGACAGAGCGGCTGGGTGGCCCAGTCAATTAAGCATCCAATTCTTGATTTTGGCTCAGATCCTAATCCCACGGTCATGAGATCGAGCCCCACATAGGCTCCATGCCCAGCTTAACATTCATTCTTCCTTCCTTCCTTCCTTCCTTCCTTCCTTCCTTCCTTCCTTTCTCTCTCTCCCTCTCTCTCTCTCTCTCCCCCCACTCTGCCTCTGCCCTGCTCTCTGTCTCTCAATATACAAAGAAATATATTAAATGGCTTCATGACAACTTAGGGAAATCAGTAATCATGGAGAAAGAAAAAGCTGGGTCTGTGGTATATTAAGAACCAGGGGAAGAAAAGCACAGTATGTGTAAGTATTCACACCATCCACACACAGCCATCCATCACCTCTGTCGGGGTTCATCAGTGAAGTACCACTGACTCAATTCAGCACATAAATCATCAAGGCAACAGTTAAGATATCTGCCCCCAATTCCAGAAATTACATGTCTTCACCTTGACTCTGGGTCTAGGTCAGTGCATGAATTCCTTAGCATGAAAGTTCAGTCCCCCTTAGCACCAGAACCCTACATACGTCCTGACAAAAGTTGCTGTGGGACAGGAACTCTCTGGGACAGGTGTCCTCATGTCAGCTAATATCCTGCAAACAAAAGCAAGTCCTAAGCAGGGGTCTTCACATGAGTCTAGTGCACCTCTACTGGTTCAGGCTTGGACTTCAGAGAAGGCAAGAAGAACTGAAATTTTAGAATTGTTGGCAACAATTGCTCTGTGTGTGTGTGTGTGTGTGTGTGTGTGTGTGTATGTGTGTGTACATATATCTTTTTTTTTGGCAGAAGTTCTCTAGCTATTATTAGATTTGAAAGTGGTTTAAAACCAGAAAGGTTAGAGGTTTCTGGGAGAGAAAATACTCCTTGTAATTTTAAGTTTATTTATTTTGAGAGAGAGAGCATCAGCGGGGTAGAGGCAGAGAGAGAGAGAGAGAGAGAGAGAGAGAGAGAGAGAGAGAATCCCAAACAGGCTCTGTGCTGTCAGTGCAGAACCCAATGTGGGGCTTGAACCCACAAACCGTGAGATCATGACCTGAGTCGAAATCAAGAGTCCGACGCTTAACCCACTGAGCCACCCAGGCACTCCCCTCCTTGTGATTTAAATTCCTACTTTATATTACATTTCTCTGATGCTAACATATGTATTCTCATTTATATTTTATGACTGGATAAGCTATGTTTTTGCTATAAACTTCCAAAAGTAAAAACGTAATAAATGCATCAGTATGTATTTAAGTCAAAGCGGTAGACACTGCACACGGCCAAAGGGGAGCCTGTTGATGAGCACTGGCAAGAGGACGTGGAGTCAGAGATGAGACGCCTCTGTTGTCACAGGAGAGCCGGGGGTGGTAGCGGGGGAAGGGTGTGGGTCATTCCAGCTCCACACCCTAAAGGGCATCCATTGACTCTCTGCACTCAGCAAAGTCCCTGGGAATCATTAGTACTTGTCATTACTCTGTTCACATGGATCAGTATGTTATGTGATTCCTACATACAAATTGGCAAAATAAACCCTAACTGCACCCAAGGAACCAATATGGCACATTACATCAAGAGCATAGCATGAAAGATTCCCTGGGTAGATACTGTTAAGCCACAGTCTCATAGTTTCCATGAAGGTGCTGACTTGTATTGTGTCAAACAGCTGTATGTTAAAGACTCTCTAAATAGATAGAGACACGACAAGAATATATTAGCAGCCCCTTGCTGTGCCAATCATCTGAGCCAATGTGATAAGCTGTTGCAGAAAAAACCAGAGTGAACATAGATTAGGTGTGTTGAAATTCAACTAAGTCTAGTCTGTAGATTATAATAACCTTGTCAAACCCCTCGGTGTTTTGAATTGAGTGGTTCCACTGCAGTCTTCACAGAGTCTAACACGAAAGCAAAAATGAAGATCAGTGAGCAGCCTGCACAAGTTTGTGCACAGAGCGTTACCACCAACTTCTAGATTTCACATGAGCTATTAAATCCATGGGTGGTACGAGATGCTAAGGAGCCACGGTCAAGATTCTACCCCACGTGTGCCACTGAGTTTCACCTAAGTCTGTGACTGGAGATAAAACACCCGAGCGTGAACAGCCATTCTCCTGGGGCTCCAAGCATTCTCCGGGCACCAGGGGACCAAATAGGAAAGGGCCAATTTCTTCTACCGGTGAGCAAGGTCGGTGGAGGAGGAGTGAGGCCCATATTTTACACAAGTCAAAACCAGTCACATTTAAAGCCAGGACCACAACTCTTTTCCTCTTTCCACTATGCCTTGCCGCATGCTCTGTTGAAGATAGAACAGTGGAACCATCTAGACAATCTAGGCCACTTTTGTATTCCCTACAGAACATCACACGGCACTAAGAGCTTGAGGCTAGTTGGTGGAGTTAGAATAACATTTAAACATCTGTATTTTAATAATAATAATTTTTCTCATTGGAAAAAAGGTAATAAAACTTATAGCCCAACAATCTCAAATACACACATATATGTACGTACATATATACACACAAAAATACAAATATTTTTATACAGGATCACACTATATATACTATTTTGTTATGAGATTTTTTTCCTTTATTGATATGTCATAAAAATCAGAGAGCCAAGGCATAAGAGACTCTTAATAACTAAGAACAAACTGAGGGTTGATGGGGGTGCTAGGGAGGGGAGGGTGGGTGATGGGTATTGAGGAGGGAACCTTTTGGGATGAGCACTGGGTGTTGTATGGAAACCAATTTGACGATAAGTTTCACATTAAAAAATAAATAAAATAAAACAAAATAAAATAAAATATGCTTAATAATACATCATATGAAGTCATCTGAAGCAGGTGTCACCAGCAGAAAGTCTTCCTGACCTTCAGAAACTAAAATCTATAGCATTGCCAAAGCTTTGAGGCTTTGGACCAAACAACATTCCTACCTTGATTTTCCTTCAGAGGCCCTATCCAGACCCCTACCTTTAAGGGTTAGAAGCTATGATGCTCCTTTGCTGCCAACTAGTGGTAAATTTCAACTTTTGACCTGGTTTCCTCTTAAGTACAAGGACTTCACATCCTTGGAAAGCCATTACATCTAGACAGGACCCCAACTTCAGACTGTAGGCCACAACCCCTTAGTGTATTGTGCAATCCATTTCATTTTCCAGGGAACGTATTAGAAGAGAAAGGAATAGAAAAATAACAAGTACATCACAAAGTAATTACACGTGTTGGATCATGAGACTCAACTTTCAGTTATGTGCCTATAGGTTGACTTGGATCACAAGGTAAAATGGACACAAATTGTAAAATTGAAAACAACTAATCGAGAGAAAGGTGCCTTTAGAACAATCAGAATTCCAAAGTTCCCCTAAAATCCCCCTGTACTCAAGAAGAAGAAGAAGAAGAAGAAGAAGAAGAAGAAGAAGAAGAAGAAAGGGAAGGAAGGAAGGAAGGAAGGAAGGAAGGAAGGAAAGAAAGAAAGAAAGAAAGAAAGAAAGAAAGAAAGAAAGAAAGTAAGTAAGTTTGATGCATAAATCCATTAAGTCTGGTATTCCTCCAACAGCTTCAGGGCTCAAAGTAGCTGGCTTCCATATTTGTTAAAAGCAAACCTTTGACAGATTCTTTACTGCCTGCTGCTGGGTTCTTGCAGGGAAAATGAAATGTGTGCAGCCTGACTTATTTTAATCATAAAACTGGGCATGTTTCTGGAATAATGAATCTTCTGATTAAAGACCGCAAAGTTCAAAGACTCATTTTGGCCACAGGAAATAAAATGATCTGGAATTAAAGACGAAGGAACTGAAGCAGGTGACATGTGAAATGGCTCAGCCACTGCTCTCATACAAATCTCTGCTCATCCAACGAGTCTCCAGGAGAGGAGATAATCAGAGGCGACAACTGGTGTTGGAACCATGCCAGCTCCTCACAGCATCAGTAAATTTCGGATACAGTAGAAAGTTTCTGTTTTGACTTCTGACACTTAACAATTTTATGAAACAGGACACTAAGGATAGCACATGATATCCACAGCTGACTGTAAGATACAGTATTAATTCCACTAACTCAACATGAGCCACAACTCAAAAATGTGATCGTAGATTGGCAGGGTTTGAACTGAAAGGCTTAAGAATTCACTTTGGGATTTAATTAGGCAGTTCTTAGTCTGTGTCCTTTAAAATAGTCTATTTCTTGTGAATATCATGAGTGGTTATATATCTGTTTAACCCAAGACCTGCATTCTTTCAGAAAGCCTTCCCTGACTTTCCTTTTCTTTCCCTTTTAACAGTAGTAACACATTCTGAAACATAATAAGGCATGTAAATACATATTATAGTTGACTATTCACTATTTAATATGTCATAATTTTTTAACCTGGATCCTTACAGGTAAGGACAGTGTTTTGGCTATCATAACCCCCAGATTAACAGACAATACCAGGTGCAAACTGGCCCCTCAACCAATATTGATTAAATACTAAAACAGAAATTGAGAAGGAAACCAGCATTTATTGGTATGCTGAACAGCACTGGCAGTTACTCCTCTGTTGCAAAAGAAGAAAACGGAACTCAGTGATGTTCAACAATTAGCAAAGCATTCCCCTAGGTCTCTAGAACCTGGAGATCCTTTTACCACATCAGGGATGGTGAGTATGTGCCACCTCCCTGGCAGACAATCATCGTGCTCTTTCCTACTGAGACAAGACATAACCTCAGAATCCCACTCAACACAGTGGTCTGGGCAGCTTCAACCAACTGATCATAGTTCATTCAGGAGTTGAAAATAAATTTCAACCCTTGAAATTCAGCATATAGTCTCCAAAACACTTTTTTTTTTAAGTTTATTTATTTTGAGAGAGAGAGAAAGAGAGAGAGAGAGACTGAGCAGGGGAAAGGCAGAGAGAGAGGAGAGAGAGAATCCCAAGCAGGCGTCACACCGTCAGCATGGAGGGAGATGCGGGGCTCCGTCCCACGAACCGTGAGATCATGACCTGAGCCGTAATCAAGAGTCGGATGCTTACCTGACTGAGCCGCCCATGCACCCCTTCAAGACACTTTCCAACTCGGTCTATAATTCATACCCATAAAAGAGTGTTACTATAAAAATAATTTTTTAGAGTAAAGATCTTAAATAAATTTAAACAAAATTTTATTACAATTTTCATGTAATAAATTAGAAAAGGCAAAGTCCTAGTTGGACAATGGAGCTTCACGATGTCACTTTATCAAAAGAGTCCAATTGCCACCAGGTAGGGCTTGTCTGTGTCCCCAGCACCCAGCCTCCCCCCCTGATCTTAGAGCTGCCCTGTAGGATATGGTAGCACCATCCGCATGAATCCACATGAATTATGAGCGAGTTCTAACTGAAATGTACTTTAAGTATAAAATATTCTTTAGATTTTGAAGATATGGTATGAAGAAGAGAAAGTATCTCATTCATATTTTTTTTTATGTTGGTCACATCCTGACAGCATAATATTTTGGATACAATTGATTTAAATAGAATATATTGTCGGGCATCTGGCTGGCTCAGTCGGGAGGTCATATGAGTCTTGATCTCAGGATCGTGAGTTTGAGCCCCATGTTAGGCATAGAGATCACTTAAAAAAAATAAAGATTTTTAAAATATATACAGTTAAAATTAGTTTCACGTGTTTCTTTTTCCTTTTTTGTAGTGTAGCTACTAGAGAATGTAAACACACCTGCAGTTCACGCCCGTGGCTTGCACTGTATTGCTATTCGATACCACAGCCACAAAGGAGGTTTCCACCTTTAGTTCTTCTGTCTTCCCTGCTTCTGCCTGGCTTCCTGTTCAGGTCTGGATGGTCCTCCATCTTTAGTTGCTGGCTCTGGGCCACAGCCTGCATCTGGCTTTCATGTGGCGGAGAAGCTATTCCTTCTCTCCATCTGCCATAGTCTCCCCTCTGCAATGACTCTCTCCCACCCGCTGTTGTTGCCAGGAAACCCCTGAACCCTGAGCTGGACTTCAGTTCCTCTGGCCAAACCCCATCCACTTCCAGAAACCTTAGTTTCTGATGAGTTCTCCTAGAGATGCATGTCAAGAGATCAAATTTGGAATGGGAAAGCGGGAAGATCCCCAAATCTCTTTGTCTGCTGGCTAGGAGTATACCTTCTGTTGGAATACACCAGCTCAGAGAATTCCACCAACGGATGATGAGTAAAGCATCAGAAGTAGGCAATCCAGGCCAATGATAGCTTATCAGCGGTCAGTGTGAGAAGCAGTAGCAGAAGTGGAACATCTGAGGCCACAACTAGGAGCAGCCAGAGAAAGTCAGATTGCTATTAGGGTCTAAATAGAAGATTCAGAGGGAGGCAGAGGGGAATCACAGGAAGATTCAAAGCCAAGAAATCCACCTACAGACTATATGGTAAAAGAGTGAGCTGGTCAGATACAAATCTCATTGGTCAAAAATCCAACCACCGGGGTGCTGTGGAAAGATCTGAGTTCCTGTCTCCACTCTAGTTATGTCATTAACTTTTACATCTGTAAACTATAGACAGTGATGCTTATCTTGTTCAGGACTGAGTCAGTTATATAAAACATATGGGGGAGAGGGGAAAGTTGCGGAAAGAGAGGGTAATACAAGAGGCAGCTATCTCCCCCGAGAGATCTCAATTTCCCATATTGGGGAAAAAGGTGTAGCTATAGGGAATGGGATATTAACCATGAAAGCACAGAAAGCAGGTGTGTTCATTATTAAACACAAGTCACACTTCAGTTGCTTCAAAACAACAGAAAAGTACATTTTTTTGAATCATGGGTGCACGTTTTTTCTTGTTTGAGAGAGAGAGAGAGAGAGAGAGAGAGAGAGAGAGAGAGAGAGAGAGAGAGAACTCTAAGCAGTCTCCACACCCAACATGGAGCCCAATACAGGATTCAATCCCACGACCCTGGGATCACGACCCAAAATCGAGAGTCAGACACTCAACCGACTGAGCTACTCAGGTGCCCCCCTTTTTTATTAACATGTATTAAAAGGAAAGAAAAAACAATGGAACTTTGAGGACACTGCTTTTGAAGGCTGTTTCCTGACTATACTGACTTCTTCAAAAGTTTAGTCATGTGAATGAAATCATGGGTATAAAAATTCTCTAGAATCTTTGCCCAGGTTACTCTAGCCTTGTTGCTTTTCGTCAATCATACTAAACTTGTTCCTGCTTCAGAGCCTCCTGACTTGCTGTTCCCTTGCCTAAAATGCTTTTCCCCTGGCTCACTTCATCCTTCCTTTTCTGCTCAGAAGGATCTCCCCTTCTGCCATGCCCACCAAGAGACCTTCTGAGTTAAACTAAACATGCAGTCTCAGGAGACAGTCCCAGCCATAGCCACCCGTGACACCAGTTTCCTGCGAAGGCTATTTGACAGGAATAAAATCAAACCTGCCAACCCATAGTCTCAGGTGTTTCTCTTCAGCAGTGGGGATTTTGGAGTGAGTCAGGTGCCACACTCCACACCAGGGCAGGGAGAAGAGAGCTGCTCGGGTGGTGTGGGAGCTGGCCAGGCATACAAGCCTCCTGTCCCACATGAGCCAATAACTCTTACAAGAAATTAATGGGCATATTTTATGGAGTCCCCAAAACCAACATGCCAGCTATAGGATTCATGGACTCAGAAGTCCAAAGTATGGCACCTCTATCAGATACTTTGAGTTTATTTGTGGTACCTCCTAGCTCAGAGGCTATTTACCAACACGGTATTGTTTGTATTACAAGTACGTTTGCTTAATAACAAAGTTGGCATTGTTACCCATATCAGATCACTGGAGAAACAGACAGCTGGGCTGTAGAACGATTCTCAGGAAGATTTGGTTAATCCACACCATCGAAAATGACCGTGTGTTCTGTCACTCTAGATTTTCAACCCTCTTCCCCTGCTTTATTTCTATTCAGAGCACACATCATTGTTTACTTATGTCTGTGTTTGTTTTTGCCTGCTGCCCCCAATCTCAGCTCCATTAGAAAGAAGAAATTCTCTGATACGTTCTCTGCTGCACTCAGACTCAAGAAGAATGTCTTGCATAAAGTAGGCATTCAATAAACATTTGTTCAGTGAGTAACATCCAATGTCCAGGATTCTGTGCAAAGAGAAGGAAACCAGGCTATGACTGGCAGTCCGAGTAGCCAGCAACGAGCAGAGAGGCACGTGGTAGGCAATCCCTCAGCAATCTGTTAGCATAGCCAGTGGTCCTCCTTAGAGACCTGGTCCCAAGAGCACAAGGGCTCAAAGAAAATAATCTTATTTCTAAAAGGGTCAGGGTATCGGTTAAGGCTTTGGTTACAGAGCAGCGATAGTGACCTAGTCCCAGGACCTAAAAAGCTGGAAAACAACTAAACCCAGCAATCCGACTACTGGGATACTGCAAAACTGCCATTAGAATGGACTCATCACCAAGACGGCTCCATCAACAGTTGGAGCCCTACAAGGATCCCTCCCCGGCGCAATAGATCAAATCAGCACAACTTCCACCGGGGCTGGGATCCCAGAGAGCTCTGTGAGATAACAGAATAACAGTTCTAAACAAATAATATTTAGAAAAGTGGTCTTGCTTGTTAAGTCCCAGTTTAAACCCCTTTGTTTACTAAAAGACTTCTCTCTTCGTAAATCCCAAAGGGAGAGCACAAATCACACTTTTCACAAACTTCTCAAACTGTAGAACCCCATCTTTCATGGAGCATCTCACTGTCCCTTGGACCAACTTTCATCAACTTATTTTATACTATTTGGTGGAAAACCATATATTGCATATGCTATGACCAGAACTCTCCCAAATGAGGAAATGGGAACTAAGCTGAGAACAAAATTAACATACTCAATGTGCTTTTGAGTGCATAATTTAACTACAAAAGCATACCATTTTTAACTTAAAAAGTTATTTTTTTTTTTTGCAGATAGGTATGTACGTACAGTTAGCATTAAAAAAAAAAAAATCTGTCCCTGAATAACTAACATTTCCCCTTGTCCCAGATCTGTTCCAGGCTCCACAAGAATGACTCCTTTCATGTCTTTTTTTTTTTTCAACATTTATTTATTTTTGAGACAAAGAGAGACAGAGCATGAACGGGGGAGGGTCAGAGAGAGAGGGAGACACCAAATCTGAAACAGGCTCCAGGCTCTGAGCTGTCAGCACAGAGCCCGACGCGGAGCTCGAACTCACGGACCGCGAGATCGTGACCTGAGCTGAAGTCGGCCGCTTAACCGACTGAGCCACCCAGGTGCCCCACATGTCTTTTAATTTTAAGAACTGTGAATATCCATAAAACTATAGTGCTTATAGAACTTGAGTAATTTCAAACACTTAACAGCTAGTTTAATACCTACTTTTGGTAAGAGGCAATCTAAGAAAATAGCAGTTTTATGTTTAATCGGGTACCGAATGGAACCTTCTTTCCCGAATTGTACCAAAAACAAAGAGAGAAGAAAAACAAATTCGACAATAAATCCACCAGCCCAATTTATGACCCAGACCTTGCGCCAATTATTTGAGGTGAACATCTGGGTATCTAAACGCTACTCTCCAAACGTCGGTGGTCCGTGAGGCAGCTGCCCCTGCCCATTCCCTTTCTCCTGGCCTCAGCCAAACACACCAACGGAGAATACTAGCAATTTCATTCGTCCCCTTCTGACACATGGGAAACTTTCAAAATTTTTCTAAGGCAGAACGATGTTCTACAATGCAGAAAGGCAGCAGCATGCAAAGAAGTCTAAATCAACCCAAAATGATGCTCTTTTATCATGGTGGCCCTCGGATGCTTCCAACAGCCCCATGAGGCCAAAGACCATTTTTTTAAATAAGGAGGAATAACCATTAATCAGTTTCCACCTAAACTACACTACCAGCAAACCAAGAATTTCCCGGTTTGACAACACATGTGAACAAAGGCTGTGTCCAGTATTAATATTCATCTCTTGGAAATACTGACATGTTTACACTTCCTGTGGTTCTTCGCACTTCACGACAAGCAATTTATTATACATAAAATATTATTAAATGCGTGCTTCTGGCAGAATAATCATCAGTTTTTTTTACAATGAATGACCAAGGAAACATCTTAATTCCATTTCTCACTGCGATATATTTCACTGCCTCGCTCCTGGCTACAGAACTACAAAACATTTGAGCAATCTCCTTCCCCATGTCTTACCCCTAGTGGTGCGAGGGGTGTTTGGCAGGGGAGTAGAGACTTAAAAACTAGATGGGTCCTGCAGTGTTTTGGCAGCCTGCCTACATTTTAAGCACAACACCAATCACAAAACATTTTAAATCCTATCCATCTCAAAGTTTAAAAAAAAAAACAAAACTCATTGATGGTTTATAGAAAGCAGCGAACAAAGTTGAAGTCATTCTTAAAAACAGAAAAGAATCTGCTAGCTCATCCCCAAATTTGCAAAAATAAACCCTTGCCTACCCATGCGTTTTCAGTGCGTGTGCGAACACAGCTGTAAGTGCATGGTAATAACGGGGGAAACACAAGATGCCTGTTTCGGTATTTGCTCTTAAATCGGTGAATGTCAGGAGTGGCAGCACACTCCCCTTGGGGAACCCGCCATCATTTAAGTGCTGCCTGGCTACCCTACTCATGGTAAGCGTGCTTTCCAATTTCCTACTCGAGAGTTATCACAACAAAAATACCAGGTCTTACATCCAAACGGACCCACATTTAGCCATCTATGATGCCGAAGTAGATGTGAAGTGCTCAGAAACCTGTCCTCTGGGGATGGCCCCATTCCCAAGACTGTGCTGGGGGCTGACAGGGCACAGGAAGGGACAGTTAAATCCTGGGGGTACCATGTGACCTGGAAAAAATGCCACCGTGCTCCAGATTTCACATCCCAGCGGGAGATCTTTGTGACCCCTGCCAGGGGAGATGGATGCTCTGTGTGTTCTTCGTAAAGGCCATCTGATGGCAAGTTGAGTGAAACCAAATCAAGCTGGCTTAAGCCATAAAGGTTTGATTACGAGAAAAGAGGGATGTTTCATGGAACCACAGAGGAGAAATTCTTCTGGGTCTCAGGAAGCCTGAAACCAGAACCAGCAAAGCTCCCAAAGGTTTTGCATCCACACTTCTCCGTCTCTGCTTCTGTCTGCACTCCTGCCTCATTTTCTTTTGGCCAACAGGGCGTTTTGGGCTTTGCTCCAGTCCCTTGAATAGAAGATGGGCACCCCATATCTCTAAAGAAACTGACGAGCTGGCTCTCAGTCCCAATTCCAAATTTCTGGGAAAGAAGCTAAGTGGCCCAGCCTGGGTTGGGTGTCCACACTGAGCCTGAACTGTATTTAGGGAAATTGGGTCAAGAGATGCAGAGACGGCTGCCAGAAGACTACCCTATGGGTCAGTGGTGAAGAGAGGCATTCATCCCCAGAAAAGGCAATCAGTGACCCATGGACAATCCGCACCCCCAAGAGTCACAAGCTCCCATTGGCAATTATGAATTGCCAATTATGAATTGGCAATTATGGCAGGGGTTGTGGTTACTGCTTCAGGGAAATTCTCCCTTAAACACAATTTTTTTTTTTTAATTTTCACCTTATTAATTCAAAGAACATTCAATTATCTTGAGAAATGTGTCCACTATAGAATAGTAGTATTTAATTTACACCGACTCTATCAGATGAAACGGATACAAATCTGCTTATGTGCAATTCTTTTTAAAAGAGAGAATTTGGTAGCAGAACTTTGATGTGAAAAATTGGTTTTCTTTTAAAACTGTACTGCACACATGTGTACACAAGCATACCGTATTTCACACTTGGTTATGAGGTCACACGGATTTTTCAAGCCCCTCAAATTAGTTCTTGTGATGAAAAGTCATAGACTGTGAGCTCCTATGGGCCACGGTCTAGATCGCACTTCTGTAAACATAGTCTGCATTAAATGTCAGTTTCTCCTTCATAAAATGGAGTTAATAACTCTCTCTGTAGGCTTTTACAAGGACTTTAGGAAGACAAAATACATAAAATACGTTACACGATTTGGCTCATAGTAAGTGCTCAGTTAATGCCAATTTCCTTCCTCTAGAATAAAAGGAATATTAAATAAATACAATTTTTAGAAGGGGAAAGGCGCCAAACACTTAAATCTAAAATAGGCATTACCTTATCAATAAACATGGATTGAGTACCAAAGTCACCTCAGGTGGAGTACCCAGCCATAGAGGGCAATTCTGGGCAGCTGCAGGAGGCAACCAGTCTGCCAGGCTGCGGTGGCTAACAACTCACCAGTCCTCCAACTAAGACTAATGATTAATTTTTGCATCTACCATTTTTTACTGTTTACTTTAATGGGGAGGGGGGCGAGAGAGAGGGAGACAGAGGATCCGAAGTGGGCTCTGTGCTGACAGCAGAGAGCCCAATGTGGGGCTCAAATCCAGGAACCACAAGATCATGACCTGAGCTGAAGTTGGACACTAAACCAACGGAGCCACCCAGGCACCCCAACATCTACCATTTCTTTTCCTTCTCCAACAATTTCCTTAGCTGGCATCAAGTTTGGTTTCATAAAACAGAAAAACTCCAACTAAGAGTGGCCTAAACAAGATGAGAGTTTATTTCCTTCTCCCGTTAAGAAAGAAGGAAGAGGAGGATGAGGAACAGGAGGAGGAGGAGGAGGAGGAGGAGGAGGAGGAGGAGGAGGAGGAGGAAGAGAAGGGAGAGGAGGAAAAGGAAGAGGAGGACAATCAGGAGAAGGAGAAAGAAGAAGAAGAAAGAGAGAAAAAAGGAAGAAGTCCTGAATTAGGCATCCAGGGCTGGTGGGGCAGCCCCTGGAGGTGATCAGGGGCCATGTACCTACCTTCCTTCCTGCTCCACCATCCCTGCACACATCCACTAGCTGCAGACACACTTCGTGGTCCAGTACAGCAGGTGACCTTCCTGCCATCATCATATGGTTCTCCTAAGCCAACAGGAGGAAGCCAATAAAGAGGAGGCCATCCCTTCCTGGACATCCGCGTATGCTTTTCTTCCATCTCTCTGGATATAACTTAGGTGTGTGCCATACACAACTGCAAGGAGGTTGACAAATTCATATCTTAGCTGGCTGGACCTGTGCCTGGTGGAAAACCAGGTTTCTGTTCCCAGGCAGCAAGGGGATGATGGATGCCAAGGTACACAATTAGCAATCACCACCATACCAACCGTGCTCAGACCGTTTTCAGCCACAGGCTCATAACCAGCCTTCCTCTGATCTGTCACATACACAGGTTAATAATCCTAAAAAAGTTCTTCAACGTGCAGAGTACAAGATTAGACGAGGCAATTCAAATCCATATCCCCTAACCTCCTAAATTCACTTCACTCCTGAGAATATTTAAAAACTACCCCCGTAAAACCTTCTAAAGGTTCAGTTCCTTAAGGACCCCAATTGCCCAGCCACAAGATGCCCCTTCCCAGGTTTTTCAGCTTGCATCAACTCAGGGTTGAAAGTCCTTCCTTCGACATCCTCTGAATGCAACTCAGGTTTTCCTACCTTTGAAATCTGTTTTTCATTGTTCACCACCCTCCTACAATTCATTCTCTTTCTCATCCTCCCCCCTCTACCTTTCTAGTCAAAATGTTTACATCCTTAAAAATCAAAATAAAGCCCCATCTTCTCATTGATGTAGAGCCTGGAATTCATCCCCCCAACTAGATATGATTTATCTGAATTGTACAGCCTTAATGTCTCTCCTATTTATTTAATGCTTATTATTCATCTACTCCAGTCTTACCTCGCCTCTAGCGCTGTCACATTGGGTTTATTACTTAGCCTTTCTATTCCTTAGAGTTATCGTGAAGCTTAAACGGCATATTTACCTGTTCGCACCTGCCACAGCTCCCAGGACACATGTAATAAATATGCAACAAACACTTCTGGTTTGCCTCTACCTGAGTCTCGCTTTGTATGACCTTAAATTTTATTTAAGATGATATTCTATTTCCCCCAAAATACTGTAAGGCACAGAAAGCTGGTGCTATCCTTTTCTGGCTGATAGAGGGTAGCCAAATTTTGTAGTATTTTAACTTATATCCCCATACTATTTCAGTATTTCTCCTGCCAATGCAGAAAGTCTCACATGAAGCACATAATTTTCATAGCTGCGAATAATCAAGGTGCTTTCCTGAAACTTCTGTTACCTATATATCACCTTTGTAATGCTTTATCTGGAAATGACTCTTGAGGCAAGAAGTGCAGGTATTGTATTTAATGCCAGCAGCTCTATAAGCTACTTTTATGGAAGAGTGATTTTAAACTGATGCTTTTGGAGGGACCACCTAGATAAATCAAAGCAAAGGGACCTGGAGAGAAGTTCACTTTGGATGCATCTATGGTTAAACTCTAGCTCAGAATGGATAATTTGTGTTCATGCGGCCACTCACAGGCTTCAATATCAGACCGGGCAAGTCAGATCCATATTTCCTACTCTCCTAAACTCACTTCACTCAGCTCCTGAAAAATAATATCCAAAGTAGATCCACTGGCACTTTTTGTACAAGTACGGATTATTTGTTTTGACCACAATTCCTTTGGAGGAATCACATTCCCTTAACTTAAATTACCTGCCTAGAAACAATTGAGGTTGGCACATTCCTTCCTGAGCAAGTGAAGAAAATTTACCAAATGTTTTGGAGGCATGGCCTTGGTTTTCAAGAAGCCCAATGCTATATTTTTTTACTTAGATTTCATTACTCTGAAAATAGTTTACTTTCCTGAATCAAGTAACACTATGAAACTAATTTTCTAAAAATTGGATCCTTATGCCCTCCTGTAAAGGAAATGCTGAAGCATTTTAACGAACGAGCTTTAGAAATCTTAAAAGAGTAAGTCACAGTCATGATCCTACCCTGCTATGTGATCCCAGAGAAACAAAATTTTCTATCAGCTGAAGCAGGGACATAGTCTAAGTCCTACTGATGTGTTGAGAATAAATACTAATGATAATGATAAATGCTAATACTTACTGATATTCTCCTAGGTGCCTGATGTGGATAGTACCTCCATCCCCATTTGGGGTGAGAAGACCGATGAGCAGAAAGGTTAAGTGACCTGCTTGCAACTGTGTAACCAGTAAATGGCACGGCTGGAATGGGGCCTGGCGGCATCAGACTCTGTGCCCCAGTCGTGCTGTTGTTCTGTAATCAGGTAAGGAAGTGATTCTCCAGATGTCAACAAAAAACACCGCTCACCAACAGGTATCAGGTACAACTTAAGAGACAACAGACCTCTCACAAACATACCTGGCCTGACATCCTGTCTCGCTTACAAGAAAATAAAAGCAAGAAAGAAAAAGCATAGGGAAAATGTAGTAGGCATATAGAAGACAAGTGATTATACTTTCCCAGTTTTCACAAGCACATGCAAACAGTTTAAGAGGCATATTACAGAGTACTTTAAAAATTGGAAATCCCTAGAAACCTAAACTTCTGGTTCCACCAGCATAATATTAGGTCTAGAAACATACATCGATATACATATAAAGTTGATCAGGCTGGGATTTGTCGGGATTCGCGAGGGTTTTCAGAAAGTTGTTACCTACGTTTTACTGAATACTCTTTAACAATGCTGACAATTTGCCATTAAAAAACCTCTCATTTCTTTATCTAGCTTATAAAGAACAACAGTAGACACCATAAAGAAGTGGTCTTCTGAGTAATATTAATTATTTCTTTGCAAACCTACAGGGAAAAATGTTTAAATAAAACATAACTTTTTAAAAAAATAGGTCTATTTTGCACGTGAAGATATCTGAGTCAATGTAAAAGCATATGGAATTATAAATATATAATTACAAAGTACAGATTTGGGTAATAGCATATGAGGAATAAACTTAATTATATTTTTTAAGATTGATTGATTGATTGATTTAGAGTGAGAGAGAAAGAGAAGGAGAAAGAGACAGAATCCCAAGCAGGCTTCTCCACACTGCCAGAGCAGAGCCCAAAGCAGGGCTTGTGAGATCATGACCTGAGCCGAAATCAAAAGTTGGATGCTTAACCAACTAAGCCACCCAGGTGCTCCAGGAATAAATTTATTTTATTTTTTTAATTCATTTATTTGGAGGGGGGGGGGTGTGGGCAGAGAGAGAGGGAGAGAGAATCCCAAGCAGGCTCCATGCTGACATGCAGGGCTCGAACCCTCAAACTGTGAGATCATGACCTGAGCTGAAATCAAGAGTCAGATGCTTACTGACTGATACCCAGGCACTACCAAATTTAATTTCAGGTCATGAGCCCATACAGGGCTCCTTGTTTGTCAGTGCAGAGCCTGCTTCAGATACTCTGCCTCCCTCTCTCTGCCCTCCCCCACTTGCACCCTCTGAAAAGTAAATTTAAAAAAAAAAAGTGCAGTCATCATTGAATTTTCACATTAAAGAATACCAGTTGATAATACCCCATCTGTGGTTACTCCAGTTCTAAGAAAATCCTCTTTACTCTTTAAACAAAGACTTAGCATTAAGCTAGCTGCTTTTATGAATATAAAAATCACCCAGCAAGTGCTGATCTTACTAGACATTAGCACTATCATCTTCCAAAAGGTCTATCTCTGGCAAGGTCCATATAGATTCCCCCAAAATTATATAAGTCGCAGTTGGGTGAGCCACTGGAGATAGCTGATAAAAGACACCGCTCTAACAGCTTGAATTCTCTAGGTGATTTGGGAAATGTCACAGAAAATAACAGGGAATTTTGGATGATGTAACAAAGTGATGGTCGCTGTCAGATTAGAGCATATATTTTTATCAGTTTCAAAGGATTTGTGAAGAGTGCTCCTACAGCTCCGATCATTCTAAATAATAGATCTAATAAATTTATATATTATTAGACAAAAGTAAAGCTTCTTGAAAGGTTCAAAGTATTTTCCATTTGAAAAGTCTTGAGTTTCTAATTTATAAGAAAAAGCTGAAGAGGTCTTTCTCAGAAAAACATAATTTTATTATTTAAAATATCTAATGTTAACATCTGAAAAACCGATATGAACATCAGAATTTTCAGGGTTCTGAAATCGTATTTGGTTAAAATTTTTACTTTTTCAATCAGTGGCTGTGAGACCTAGGGTACTACTCATTTTGTCTGGGTTTAATTTTTGTTTTAAGCACTACATACGTTACACGGTTATCCTAAGTTTGAAATGCAGTGTGCACAAGTGTTTAGCATCTTAATTATGATGAACTTTTAAAAAATTCAAATATAGGCATCCCTTATTGTCCCTCTTTCCCAACAGACTGAAGGTGGCACAGTGAGTACAGGAACATCGACTTGCTCATGGCTATGTAAAGCTATGCCTGGTATATTGTGAGCGCTCAATAAATATTTGTCGACTGGATAACTGATACTTTATCATTATTTGAAATGGAAGATCCTATTACTCTAAAGCAATTTTCATAACCTAAAATGTCCTTTTATTATAAAATATAAGAAGGGCTTTCACTACTCATACCATGGACATTAAAAGGATGATAAGAGAATATTATGAATAACTCTATGCCCACAAGTTTCATAACTTAGATGAAATGGATCAATTGCCTGAAAGATGAAGTCTACCAAAACTCACACAAGAAGAAACAGATAATGTGAATTTTAAGACCTATACCTATTAAAGAAATTGAATCAATAATTAACCATCTTCCAAAACAGAGAACATCAGGCTCAGATGGTTTCCTTAGTGAATTCTACCAAATACTTGAGGAAGGAATAACAATTCTCTACAACCTCTTCTAGAAAAAAACCTACAGTTAACATATTTAATGAAGAGAAACTAGATTTTTTGACAGAGAGAGAGAGAGAGAGAGAGCGAGCGCACGAGCAGAGGAGGGGTAGAGAGAGGGGGAAAGAAAGAATCTTAAACAGGCTTCACACCCAGTGCAGGCCTGATATAGGGTGCTTGATCTCGAGACCATGAAATCATGACCTGAGCTGAAATTAAGAGTTGGAGGTTCAACTGAATGAACTACCCAAGCACCCCTAGATTTTTTTCCACTAAGATCAGGAAAAGGCAAGGATTTCCCTTCTCACCACCCCTGTTCAACATTGTATTAGAAGTCCTAGTTAATGCAATAAGATAAGAAATAAAAGGTATACAGACTTGGAATGAAGAAATAAAACTGTCTTTGTTCTCAGATGATATAATTGTGTAGAAAAATCCCAAGAATCAACAACAAAACAGCAAAAAAATTGGAACTAATAAGTGATTATACAAGGTTGCAGGATACAACATTAATATACAAAAGTCAGTCACATTTTTATACACCAGCAATGAACACTTGGAATATGAAATTAAAAACAAATATACCACTAAATAAAGAAGCCATTTATATTAGCACCAAAAAAATGAAATACTTAAGCATAAATCTAGCAAAATATACATAATATCTACACAAAGATCAGATAAATAGGATAGAGACATTTAAAGAACTGTATTGAACTTACAGGCAATGTCACATTTTTAATTTTCCTCACAACCCACTTTTTAGAGCCTAATTCATGCAGAAATCTTTATTTTTAAGGACATCACCATCCCGTAATAGTGACACGATGAGTGTATCTTTAAAATAGATCCATGTTACCTAGGAATAAATCTAACCAAAGATGTAAAAGATCTGTATGCTGAAAACTATAGAAAGCTTATGAAGGTAATTGAAGAAGATATAAAGAAATGGAAAGACATTCCCTGCTCATGGATTGGAAGAATAAAGATTGTCAAAATGTCAATACTACCCAAAGCTATCTACACATTCTATGCAATCCCAATCAAAATTGCACCAGCATTCTTCTCGAAACTAGAACAAGCAATTCTAAAATTCATACGGAACCACAAAAGGCCCCAAATAGCCAAAGTAATTTTGAAGAAGAAGACCAAAGCAGGAGGCATCACAATCCCAGACTTTAGCCTCTACTACAAAGCTGTCATCATCAAGACAGCATGGTATTGGCACAAAAACAGACACATAGACCAATGGAATAGAATAGAAACCCCAGAACTAGACCCACAAATGTATGGCCAACTAATCTTTGACAAAGCAGGAAAGAACATCCAATGGAAAAAAGACAGTCTCTTTAACAAATGGTGCTGGGAGAACTGGACAGCAACATGCAGAAGGTTGAAACTAGACCACTTTCTCACACCATTCACAAAAATAAACTCAAAATGGATAAAGGGCCTGAATGTGAGACAGGAAACCATCAAAACCCTAGAGGAGAAAGCAGGAAAAGACCTCTCTGACCTCAGCCGTAGCAATCTCTTACTCGACACATCCCCAAAGGCAAGGGAATTAAAAGCAAAAATGAATTACTGGGACCTTATGAAGATAAAAAGCTTCTGCACAGCAAAGGAAACCACCAACAAAACTAAAAGGCAACCAACAGAATGGGAAAAGATATTTGCAAATGACATATCAGACAAAGGGCTAGTATCCAAAATCTATAAAGAGCTCACCAAACTCTACACTGGAAAAACAAATAACCCAGTGAAGAAATGGGCAGAAAACATGAATAGACACTTCTCTAAAGAAGACATCCGGATGGCCAACAGGCACATGAAAAGATGCTCAACGTCGCTCCTCATCAGGGAAATACAAATCAAAACCACACTCAGATATCACCTCACGCCAGTCAGAGTGGCCAAAATGAACAAATCAGGAGACTATAGATGCTGGAAAGGATGTGGAGAAACGAGAACCCTCTTGCACTGTTGGTGGGAATGCAAATTGGTGCAGCCACTCTGGAAAACAGTGTGGAGGTTCCTCAGAAAATTAAAAACAGGTCTACCCTATGACCCAGCAATAGCACTGCTAGGAATTTACCCAAGGGATACAGGAGTACTGATGCATAGGGGCACTTGTACCCCAATGTTTATAGCAGCACTCTCAACAATAGCCAAATTATGGAAAGAGCCTAAATGTCCATCAACTCATGAATGGATAAAGAAATTGTGGTTTATATACACAATGGAGTACTGCATGGCAATGAGAAAGAACGAAATATGGCCCTTTGTAGCAACGCGGATGGAACTGGAGAGTGTGATGCTAAGTGAAATAAGCCATACAGAGAAAGACAGATACCATATGTTTTCACTCTTATGTGGATCCTGAGAAACTTAACAGAAACCCATGGGGGAGGGGAAGGAAAAAAAAAAAAAAAAGAGGTTAGAGTGGGAGAGAGCCAAAGCATAAGAGACTCTTAAAAACTGAGAACAAACTGAGGGTTGATGGGGGGTGGGAGGGAGGGGAGGGTGGGTGATGGGTATTGAGGAGGGCACCTTTTGGGATGAGCACTGGGTGTTGTATGGAAACCAATTTGACAATAAATTTCATATATTGAAAAAAATAAAAAATAAAATAATAAATTAAATAAATAAATAAATAAATAAATGAATAAATAAATAAATAAATAAAATAGATCCATGTACCTAGATAAGACAGCTTCAGATTTCTTATGGAAAATCCTAGATTTTCCAAGTGTGGAAGATTCCTCTTAAGTGATACCATTGTTCTCTTTGGAAAATACCATCATCCATCAATTTTTCCACTTATGCAGCCACAATATCCAAGCCATATGACTTGAAATAAACCAATGGACCTCTCTAAACTTGGTTTTCTTTATTAAATGGAGATATTATTTATAACATCCTCACTGATTTGAGACTTAAATAAGATCATCAATCTAAAGCTCTTAGCTTAGTGCATTGCAAATAGTAAATATTAGTTGTTCTTTATTTGCTCTTTTATCTAATCTTCAAAGTAAAAAGTTGGGGGGAGGGGGAACAAATTGTCATTCCATTTGTCCCAGTCTACTTCTGCATGGAAATCTCTGGCAGGGTTACCTTTCTGCAGCTTGACTAACACATATTTCTGTTATCTGAAGGCATCAGCTAAAATAAGGTCTAGAAATACAAAATACTAAAGATGAAAGTAAATGGAGGTTATCAGAGACAAATATAGATCTGGTCAAAATTATATCTAATTGATTTTTGCCAAACAATTAGGTAAAAGAAATAAAAGGTATCCAAATTGGAAAATAAGAAGTAAAACTATCTCTATTTACAGAGGACATGATCCTAAATATTGGTCATTCCAAGGAATGAATTTTAAAGAACTATTAAAAATAATAAGCAAGTTTAACAAGATTGCAGAATATAAGATCAATTTAGAAAAATCAATTCAATTTATATATAATAGCACTGAAAGGTCCAAAATACTAAAGTAAGAAAATAATTCCATTTACAATAATATTCAAAAGAATATAATACTTAGGAATAAATTTCATAGTTTGGGAGATTCAATATTGTAAATATAACAGTGCCTCCAAATTGATCTACAGATCAATACAATCCCTGTCAAAGTTTCAGCTTGCTTTTTTGCATAAATTGACAAGTTAATACTAAAATTCATGTAGAAATGCAAGGGACTCAAATAACCAAAATAGTCTTGAAAAAGAAAAACAAAGAGTGAAGACTCACATTTACTGGTCTCAAATTTTACTACAAAGATATACTAATCAAGACCAAGTGGTTCTGGCATTGGGTAGATATATGGATCTATGGAACAGAATAGAGAGACCAGAAATAAAACCTCCCATATGGTCAACTGACTTTTGACAAAGGTACCCAGACAATTCTTTTCAACAAATGGTACTGGGACAATTGGATATTCACATGTAAAAGAATGAAGTTGGACTCCTACCTCACATCATATGCAAAAATTAACTCAATATATGTAGACCTAAATGTAAGAACTATAAAACACTTAGAAAAAAGCATAGCATAATCATGA